>NC_134357.1:458221840-458821840 GCF_048569485.1 Anomaloglossus baeobatrachus | reverse complement strand
TAGTTTTGGATAATCAGAGAAAAATGCTCAGAACAAGTGATTAGTGCTAAAATATAGACTCAGTGAGTGTAAACTGCATATAAAAAAATTATTTAAAGGGATGCTATGAAAAGGGCTGGTTCCACTTGTGGACTAGTGGACAAAATTATTTCTAGGAAATGATCCTTAAAGGTCCAGTTGAATGTCAAAGGATGAAGAAAAAGCACTCCGTCATTTTCTTAAGAGTGTCATGAAATCCCTATTAGCTCCGCAAATGGCTTAGAGCGCTCACAAAGGGGAAATACATAAGCCATACAACATTCATTTTTAGCAGACAGTTAATTCTCCCGATTCTCCCACACACATGAGTGCTCAGCTCGGTCGAGCATCCACGTGTTTTCCATAGGGAAAGGGGAATAAACTGCTGCCGGACCTCTCTGTCAGAGGCTTATCTGCTATGAAGACAAAAGGATTTTAGCTGAAGTTCCATCTGCCCGATCCTTCCTTCGTCATCTATTATTGGGAAAGAGTCAGGATGCTCCATATACATCCATTGGTCAACCCGTCAACCCGGTTCCACTAACTCGACAGCTTTCTTCTAATGTGTATGGTGGTATTCACTTTCAGTTAGTAAAAATGTTCAAGTGCAGCCTTAAGAGTCAAGAATGGAAAACCGGAAGATCCTCATGACTTAATTACAGGGGGTCTTTGTTTCTTACTTTCATAGTTTTAAGGGTTAAAAAAGACACTAGTCCCTTTTGTTCAGTCTATACCCTAACATGTTGATCCAGATGAAGGCAAAAATCCCCATGAGGCAGATGCTAATTATCCCCCTATTATGGATAAATTTCTTCCCGACTCCATATACAGCAATCTGACCAGCTCGCTTGCTCAAAGTCCCAGTTCAGAATCTACTACCTGTTACTTAGATTTATCAAAAACAACATCTAGGCTCTCCTTTAACTTTTTCGGTTTGGGGTTTCAGAGATGTAAGGTCCAAATAACACTAGGTGTGAAATATTGTCCCAAAGTAACACCCATTATTGCACAGGGCTGACAACTGTGTGTAACATTTTGGGTGTGTGATGCTAGTCACTACTTACGGATAGTATAGACAGAAGGGTAGTCAGAGAAGCCGAAGTCAGGAAACTGGAGGACACGACAGGACACCGGGAGTAAGCAGAAAGTCAAGTAACAGACCGAGGGTCAAAATTCCAGGAGAGTACGTATTAGATTCTGGGAGCAGAGGCGTGATCAAGTAATGGTCCAAAGTCAGAAGCCAGGAGGTAACGACAAGAACAGGGAGCAGGCAGAGAGGAGTCAATCAACGGTCCGGAGTCAGAAAACGTAGATCAGAACACAAGCACAAACACAATCCAAGAGCCCAACTGCAGAACCAGAGAGTACGACTGGTGAGGTTCTGGGAGAGCATGCTCAGTAATGAAACAGCAATTATCAGGAAGGTGGAAAACCTGAGTAAAAGCACCGCCCAGAATCTACATGGAATCCTGTGCTGTCAAACAACCTGTCAGCTAGTGCTCAGAGAAACACAGCAGAGCATCTCCAAATGCAAGATGCTCTGCACTAAGGAAACATGTCACTGTCGGCTCTGTAGTTCAGGAAGGCTCGGCAGAGCATCACCTATATACAAGATGCCCTGCACAGAGGGATCCTAACAGGGAACAAAGGAAAAATGTAAGTATTCAAGCGTGACCGGGAAGTTCTGAAAGGAATGTGTACAAGAAAATGACCTAGCGTTACATCAAGTTTTTATATTAAACATGTTTTTCAATAATTTTTGTAGATTTTTTTTTGTTTTGACATTCTCGATTTCATAGTGAAAAAGAAAATCTGAAATCCTTATGTTTTCACTCTGAAACTGAGACCGATACTTCCTGTTCTGTATAGATCCCTTCTCAGGAGACATTTCATTATTATCACAGGCAAAGTAATATGTTTATTCAGTACATAGTGTAAGATGATCACTGATGAAATCCTGGAGGGGAGATATGTTTCACTGAGGTTGTCAGCCTCATTGATGTGAACCTGGAAATATGCCGCAATATGATAAATGTTAAGAGAGTTAATCGACCCTGATAAGGGCCAGGTTTGTGAACAGCTGAAGATTTGGGTTCACATTAGTGATGAGCGAGTACTAAAAAGCTCGGGTGCTCGAAGCTCGGGCCGAGCCTCCCAAGATACTCGTGTACTCGGGCCGAGCAACGAGCCCAATGTTATCCTATGGGAGACCCGAGTATTTTTGTGAAATGACCCCCGGGCAGCATGTAGAAACCCTAAAAATGTCACAAAAGTCTCAGAAGAGTGCTCAAATGACATGGCAACAGCATGGGGAAGACCCCTTGAAGCATTTATCACTCAAAAGTCACAGCTGTGAACAATTTTGTCCGCGTTTCACGCCATTTTTACGGACTCACCAGAAAACCTTCCAAAATGACCCCAAAATGATTTTTCATGGCAGAAATGTTAAGGGCACATACCCAATAGTGAGATAGAGCTGGTGTATGTTACTTTTTGAGATTAATACATGAAAGATTTTACGTGAAAACATTGTGTGGCACTCCGATGTCCCTGAGAAGAGACGTACATGAAGGCCTCTTGAGTCTAATGTGCCCATTTTGAGGAAGTGAGTCTTTGTAGTATTTTCCTTTGCCAGGGCAGTCCAAAATTGTGAGGTTCACCAATGCCCCTGCATACAGACGTGCATGAGGGCCTGTAAACCTGAAGTGCCCATTGTAAGGAAGTGGGTCTATTGTAGTATAGCCCTTAGGCAGGGCAGCCAAAAATTGGGAGGCTCCACATTGTCCCTGGATAGAGACGTGCATGATGGCCTGTAAACCTGAAGTGCCCATTGTCAGGAAGTGGGTGTATTATAGTATAGCCCTTAGGCAGGGCAGACAAAAATTGGGAGGCTCCACGTTGTCCCTGGATAGAGACGTGCATGAGGGCCTGTAAACCTGAAGTGCTCATTGTCAGGAAGTGGGTGTATTATAGTATAGCCCTTAGGCAGGGCAGCCAAAAATTGGGAGGCTCCACATTGTCCCTGGATAGAGACGTGCATGATGGCCTGTAAACCTGAAGTGCCCATTGGAAGGAAGTGGGTCTATTGTAGTATAGCCCTTAGGCAGGGCAGCCAAAAATTGGGAGGCTCCACGTTGTCCCTGGGTAGAGACGTGCATGAGGGCCTCAAAACATTAAGTGTCCATTTTAAGGAAGTGGGTGTATTATAGTATAGCCCTTAGGCAGGGCAGCCAAAAATTGGGAGGCTCCACGTTGTCCCTGGGTAGAGACGTGCATGAGGGCCTCAAAACATTAAGTGTCCATTTTAAGGAAGTGGGTGTATTATAGTATAGCCCTTAGGCAGGGCAGCCAAAAATTGGGAGGCTCCACGTTGTCCCTGGGTAGAGACGTGCATGAGGGCCTCAAAACATTGTTCCCATTGCAAAGGAGCGGGTCTCCTGTCGTTGTAATGTCCATTCTGCAAAGAATGGGCGAAAAAATTTACCACTGGGGGTATACCTGAAACAAAGGCCTAAGTATTGCAATTTGTAACGGCCATCATCATGGTGGCGCATGAGGAGAAGGAGGAGCAGTCCAGCGATTATCCAAAGTCCAGAAGTGTGTACCCATGGGTGAGTGGAGGTACATGGCAAACTTTAAATTCCGCTCTCATTTGCTGGTGGTGTGGTGAAGTCTGGCCCAATCCAACCCTTGTTCATCTTGATCAGAGTCAGCCTGTCAGCATTTTCAGTTGACAGGCGGGTGCGTTTATCTGTAATGATTCCACCTGCGGCACTAAAAACACGCTCTGACAAAACGCTAGCAGCAGGGCAGGCCAGGACTTCCAAGGCATAGAGAGCCAATTCATGCCACGTGTCCAGCTTGGATACCCAATAATTGTAAGGCACAGAGGAATGTCGGAGTACAGTTGTTCGATCTGCAAGGTACTCCTTCAGCATCTGGGCAAACTTAGGATTTCTTGTGGCACTACCCCGCACCTCAGGGGCTGTGGTACGTGAGGGGCTGAGAAAACTGTCCCACATCTTAAAGACTGTTCCCCTACCTCTGGCGGATTGGACTTGTGACTCTCTCGGCTGTACGCCTCGGTTGTCCACTGATTCCTGACCTATGCCGCTAGCGTTTTGTGAGGGGAATGCTTTGCCTACTTCCGTGAGTATGGACTTCCGGAACTGCTGCATTTTGGTTGACCTCTCCTCCACGGGAATAAGAGACAAAAAGTTCTCCTTGTAGCGTGGGTCTAACAGTGTTACCAACCAGTAATGATTGTCGGCCAAGATGTTCTTAACGCGAGGGTCACGAGACAGGCAGCTTACCATAAAGTCAGCCATGTGCGCCAGACTCTTAACAGCCAGGACTTCAGTAGCCTGACCAACAAGATGACTGAACATGCTGTCCTCCTCCTCCTCCTCCTCCTCCTCCTCCTCATCTACCCTGTCCTCTGGCCAGCCACGCTGAACCGAGGATATGACTGGTGTGCATGTCATATCCTCAATTTGGCCGGAGAGTTGCTCCATGTCTTCATCCTCCTCCTCGTCATAGTCTTCCACTGCACGTTGTGATGAGACGAGGCTGGGCTGTGTGTTATCACCCACACCCACTACTGTTTCTTGCTGCAACTCATCGCGCTCCGCCTGCAATGCATCATGTTTGTTTTTCAGCAGAGACCGTTTTAGAAGGCAGAGTAGCGGTATGGTGACGCTAATAATGGCGTCATCACCACTCACCATCTTGGTGGAGTCCTCAAAGTTTTGGAGGATGGTACATAGGTCTGACATCCATCTCCACTCCTCAGGTGTTATGTGTGGAGTTTGACCCATTTCCCGACGGCTTAGGTGATGCAGGTACTCAACAACTGCCCTCTTCTGCTCACATATCCTGACCAACATGTGCAGAGTTGAATTCCAACGCGTGGGGACATCACACACCAGTCTGTGAGCCGGAAGATGCAAACTGCGCTGAAAGCCGGCAAGGCCGGCTGAAGCAGTAGGTGACTTTCGAAAATGTGCAGACAGGCGGCGAACTTTTACCAGCAGATCAGACAGCTCTGGGTATGACTTTAGAAACCGCTGAACCACGAGGTTGAGCACATGGGCCACGCATGGAACATGTGTCAGCTGGCCTCGCCTCAAAGCCGCCACCAGGTTCCGGCCATTGTCACACACGACCTTTCCTGGCTTTAGGTTCAGAGGTGTGAGCCAGTGATCTGCCTGCTGTTTCAGAGCTGTCCACAGCTCTTCTGCATTGTGGGGTTTGTCACCTATGCAGATTAGCTTCAGCACAGCCTGTTGCCGCTTCGCCGAGGCAGTGCTGCAGTGCTTCCAGCTTGTGACTGGTGTGGAGGGTACAGTGGATGAGGATGCGCAGGAGGAGGAGGAGGCTGAAGAGCATGACATTCCGGAGCTGTAGAGTGTGGGTGAAACACTGACTGAGGTAGGGCCTGCAAACCTTGGTGTGGGAAGGACGTGTTCCGTCCCTCGCTCAGACTGGGTCCCAGCTTCCACAATATTAACCCAGTGTGCCGTCAACGAGATGTAGCGGCCTTGCCCACAAGCACTTGTCCACGTGTCTGTGGTTAGGTGGACCTTGGGTGAAACAGCGTTGTTCAGGGCACGTGTGATGTTTTGTGACACGTGGTTATGCAACGCGGGGACGGCACACCGGGAGAAATAGTGGCGGCTGGGGACCGAGTAACGTGGGACAGCTGCCGCCATCAGGTCACGGAATGCTTCTGTCTCCACCAGCCTAAAAGGCAACATTTCCAGCGCAAGCAGTCGCGAAATGTTAGCATTTAGAACTGTGGCATGTGGGGTGTTGGCAGTGTATTTGCGCCTGCGTTCAAAGGTTTGCTGAATGGATAACTGAACGCTGCGCTGGGACAAGGACGTGCTTGATGATGGTGTTCTTTCTGCGTAGGCAACTGCAGGTGCAGGAGTGGAGGAGGCTTGTTCGCAGGCAGCATGGACAGGGGATTGGCTCGCATGCACAACCAGCGAAGACGTAGCAGTGACATCAGCAAGCACTGCTCCTCGACTCTGTTGTACTTCCCACAAAGTCGGGTGCTTGGCTGACATGTGCCTGATCATGCTGGTGGTGGTCAGGCTGCTAGTTTTGGTACCCCTGCTGATGCTGGCACGGCAGGTGTTGCAAATGGCCTTTTTTGAATCATCTGGATCCAACTTAAAAAACTGCCAGACTCGGGAAGACCTAACATTTGTACAGGCACCTTGTGTCGTCGTGTTGTTCCGGGGAACGGTTGCCTGACTTCTGCCTGGGGCCACCACCCTGCTTCTTACTGCCTGTTGTGATGCTACGCCTCCCTCCCCCTGTGCACTGCTGTCCTCGCTCTGCATATCCTCCTGCCAGGTTGGGTCAGTTACTGGATCATCCACCACGTCGTCTTCCTCTTCCGCACCCTGCTCCTCCTCCTGACTTCCTGACAATTGTGTCTCATCATCGTCCACCACTTGTTGAGACACGTTGCCAACTTCGTGAGAACGTGGCTGCTCAAATATTTGGCCATCTGTACAGACGATCTCCTCATGACCCACTTCAATATGAGCTGGCGAGAGGCCAGAATGTGTGAATGGAAACGTGAACAGCTCTTCCGAGTGTCCAAGTGTGGGATCATTAATGTCCGAGGAGGACGTGTACTCAGCCTGGTGGTAGGAAGGAGGATCAGGTTCAGAAATGTGCGGTGCAGTATCACGGCTACTGACACTTGACCGTGTGGAAGACAGAGTGTTTGTGGTGGTGCCAATCTGACTGGAAGCATTATCTGCTATCCAACTAACAACCTGTTGACACTGGTCTTGGTTCAAGAGCGGTGTACTGCTGCGGTCCCCAAGAATTTGGGACAGGACGTGCGAGCGACTAGATGTGGCCCTTTGTTGTGGCGAAATTAGAGCTTGCCCACGACCTCGGCCTCTGCCTGCACCACCATCACGTCCACTTCCTTGTTCCTTGCCAATGCCCTTGCGCATTTTGCAATGCTGTGCACTGCTGACGTGTATATTCACTACTTGTGCGTTATATCAAAGTTTGTGGAAATTGCACACAAGTGCACCTGTACGCTGCCACCAACAGGCACACACGTGCGGTTTTAAAAACCAAGCACGGACGCAATAAGAACCTAACAGGTTTTTTTGGGGAGCGACAATTACAGACGTCAGACACTATCTGGACTGTTTTACACTGTGTACACCAGCCCCAGATATGATGAAGGCTGGTATACGGTCACCACTACCCTGCCTGCCTGCCTGCCTGTATACTGGTACAATAGTCCTGACAAGGACTCTTTTGGTCACTAGCCTGTATTCAGACCTGGCTATACCCTGCCTGTATATAGCAACAATAGTCCTGAGAAGGACTCTGCTACTGTACTCCGACCTGGCTATACCCTGCCTGCCTGTATACAACTAGAATAGTCCTGAGAAGGACTTTTGGTCACACTGTTTGCAGCCCTGCAACTGAAAAAGCTATAAAGGGCCGCAAAGCTTTCCCTGAATCAGCGACACTCTCCCTGCACTGACAGTCTGGATAGCTGTGAGCAGAGCACAGCGCGCCGGCCGATATAAAGGCTCGGTCACGCTGTGCAGGCCGGCCAATGACTGCAATTCCACAACTAACAGGGCTGTGGCATTGCAGTGGTCTGCCAGCCAATCCCTGCATGAGGGCTGGCTCTCAAAAGAGCGCCAACATGCAGAAATGAAGACCACGAGTACAGCACGAGTATCGCGAGATTACTCGGTCCCCGCCGAGCAGCCCGAGTACAGCGATACTCGTGCGAGTACCGAGTAGTTACAAGCATGCTCGCTCATCACTAGTTCACATATCTCCACCTTAGAGTGTGATCAAGCAAGTAAAATGAAGGTTTCTGGATTCACTCAAGGTCAGTGTAGAGAGGTGAGCAGAACGCTAGAGCTGTATTCATACTGAAGGAGCTGGAGCTTTTTCTTAAGCGGGCAGACCCTGTGATTGTATGTACTGTTAAGAGCTGTCTGCTTTCCTTATGCCGGACAGACTGTGTTAATTTGTTTTATTTTTGCCCTGGTTTAGGAAGTCTTAAGGGCCCGTTACACGCTCCGATATGTCGTCGGGGTCACGTCGTTAGTGACGCACATCCGGCATTGTTTAACATATCGTAGCGTGTGACAGCTATGAGCCACTGTTAAAGAGCAAAAATACTCACCTTATCGTTGCTCTGTAAGATGTCCTAGAACGTCCTTCTGCGCGCCGGTTGTTCATTGTTCCCGAGGCAGCACACATCGCTCCGTGTGACACCCCGGGAACGATGAACTGCAGCTTACCTGTGGCCGCCGGCAATGCGGTAGGAAGGAGGTGGGCGGGATGTTACATCCCGCTCATCTCCGCCCCTCCGCTACTATTGGCTGCCCGCTGTGTGATGTCGTGGTGACGCCGAACGTCCCTCCCCCTTCAGGAAGAGGATGTTCGCCGCCCACAGCAAGGTCGTTTGGAAGGTAAGTATGTGTGACGTGGGTTACCGACTTTGTGCGCCAGGATATAGCTAAAGAGGCTGATTCTGGGTGAGCAAACAACCGGGAGAGGCAGAGACGTGGGAAGTGCTCTGTCATACCTAGAGTACATAACATCTCATTCACATAAGTATTAAAACACTAATTTCTTAGAAAGATAGAAATGATAAAAGTGTTGATTGCTTTCGCTTTTAGAGATCTGGAAGCCCATATATACGGTTTGGGGGGAGGGATGATTTTACTGACATTCACTTTAAAGGAAATCTATCAACAGGTTTTTGCTATCTCATTTGAGAGCAGCATGATGTAGGCAAAGAGATTCTGAATCTAACAATGTATCACTTAAGGTCCCATCACACATAACGAGAGCGCTAACGAGATCATTGACGAGTCACCGTGTCTGTGACGCAGTAACGATCTTGCCAGCGATTTCGTTATGTGTGACACCTACCAGCGATCAGGCCCCTGCTGTGAGATCTCTAGTCGTTGCCGAAGGGTCCATACCATTTTCTTCAAAGGTGATGTCCTGCTGGACAGGACGCATCGCTGTGTTTGACACCTAACAATGACCTCCTATACAGGTCGCTCATCGTTATACAGGTCGCTCATCATTACTGCATCGTTGGTAAAGTCTGACTGTGTGACATCTCACCAGCGGCCTCTCAGCGACTTACCAGCGATCCTTATCAGGTCGCATCGTTTTCGGGATCGCTGGTAAGTCATTAAATGTGACGGGGGCTTTAGATTACTGGCTACAGTCGTTCTGATACAGTGAAAGATTTTAGTCTTTGTATGTAGCAGAGCTCTGGGAGCTGCCCCCGCCCACACCAGGCTTTTAGTGAACATTTCCATAGATGGAAGCTGGTAATCACAGACAGGGCAACTCAGACTTCAGCTCAGGAGCTTGTCAGACTCACTAATGATAAAGCAAAGAGGCTTAAACTAACATTGCAGGTAAACAAAAACACACTTTGAGATAAGAGATGGCAGGCTGTAAACTGCATGCTAACTCTTACAGCAGCTGGCTTCAGATTACATAGCAAAAACCTGCTGACAGAGACCCTTTAAAGACCTGACAGAATTGATATTTGATTTATTTTGGGGGGTTATTTTTGCTTTTTGTGGTTGTAGTATTAAGATAGTATGTAATTTAAGTGACTCATAAAGCTCGTAACACGTGAATCTGCTGCCCGTTATTTATTTCCTCTTTAGTACGTGATTGAAGGGTCGAACGTATTTTTTTTTTCATTCTAACTTAAATACATTTTCACAGATGAAAATAACCTTTAAGCGGCGTCTGTCAGCATGTAATTATGTGCAGACAATATTTATCTCTCGCTGCTGAATACGTTTCTAATTACCGGGCTGAGGTCTGTGTACTCGCAAAAGCATTCACGCGGATCAGGCTGCGCCGGCCCGGTACATTATCACTGGTTGGCACTGACAAAATGATACTTTTGTAAAGACTTTTTGTCTTCTCTGATTCGCGTCCATTCTCTTACGCCCACAATGATAATGAGCGCCGCTGATCAGCGCCCTGACAGCCAACATCTAGCTATTGTTAATCTGTGCCCAGCCGATATCTGAAAGGCAAAACACTGTATTATTACATTGTTTTTTCTTTTGTGTGCAAAGAATTAATGACAATGGATGGATTGTTATAAAGTCTGACATTAGATTATATGTACTCATGTTGTAGGAGGTTGTTGGTACCTGCCCTAATAAATCCAGCAAACACAGGGATACATTGATGAGCGAATCTCACAAAATTTAATTTCTGCAGATCTATTTAAATTTTTCCAATAAATTTGGTGCATATAAAATTTGCCAGGAAAGTGTGAAAAAACCCATCTAAGGTTCCATGTGCGCATGTTCAGTATTTGGGGAGGTTTTTTTTACCTCAGTAGTGTAACTAAAAACCAGGAGTGGAACAATAGAAGGAAAAGTATAATAGAAACACGGGCACCACTTCCGCATTTTTCACCCATTCTTCCTTTTGGATTACAAATACTGATGTAAAATACTGAACGTGTGAACGTGGAATTATATTCACCAATTTTCGGCCCTCACTATACCATTACCGCTGACATCAGTCCTTTCATGTAGTTACAGCAGTTACTGGAGAGTGTCTGATGAGTATAGACTATACCCACCAGGCATGGAGTAGGTTTCATACAAATCCTCAGATTTGTGAGAAGCATGGTCATGTCCCCATGCAAGGGACGTGGCCATTCAGCGCCGGGCCACACTAAACCCCATAGCGGTAACGCAGCCTGCCATCATTTGCGGTATGATACTATTGCTGCACTTCTGTATCTTCAGTAGCCGGCTTCTCCAGCTCCCATTCACTTCCAGGGGCCTCGTGCCCTGTGTGTTCAGTAAAGAGATGACCACTGGGTAGAACTTTAACAACTTTAATAAAAAGGGGGGAATTGTTTTGGGTGGTGAATGGGATAATGTTCGTGATGCCACCCACGGTGTGTGGTAACGTGAGGGACCACCGCTGCCATTTGGAGGGGAGCCCGGGGACGATGGTATGTGGCAGCTCAAGATGTTAACCCTTCCGTGGGCAGGGGGAGTGGTGTCCCAGGATCCGGTGTTGGATGGAGTGGGGGACCCGTTGGGTGAAAAGGGATATCGGGTACTCACACAGTCCAAAGTCACTGACACCAGGTAAACCAAACTCTTGAGTATCCTGCTCTCTTTGGGCGAGTACGCTGGGTCCGTGCCCCTTTGGTGTTGCAGGTGGTCTGAAGCCTTGTCCCTTGGCACTGTGTGTCCTACGTGTGGATCCCTCTCACATGAAGCGATTTGGGTCCCGCTCAGCTGCGTGGCTAGCAGGGTGAGCTTGCTCTCAGGGTTCACGTTTGGGATTTTCTGGACGGTTGTGGGAAGTCCTATCCCCCTCGTTGCGCTAGTACCCCGATTCTGGAGTGGGTGGGGAACGGTTCCTGAAGATTACGTTCCCGTCGGGTAAATTACTGGGCTGCGTGAAGCTTCTTCCCAGTCTAGGGTCCGCGTACCCCTTCGTGCCCTGGTCCCTGCTTGGTTGTAGCACAAGACAGCCGGCCTGCTCTCTGTAGCAGCACCGTGCCCCCTGCGACTGGGGTTCCAGCTCTTTCTGGCCAGACCAACGTCTGGCACCTGAGACGGGTACAGGAGCCAAGCTCCACAGCGTGACCTGTCCTGTCACCGCTGCTCACTGCTCAACTGCTACTCTACAACTGCAACTGACATCTCTGCCCTCCCTCTTCCATCGCTCCATCTGGGTGACCCTATTTTCCCCAGGCTGCCCAGTGGGTGGTTGGAGGGTGTGGTGCAGAGTGTTCCTCAGGATTTTGTACACCTGTTGGTAGCAACACCAAATTGACAGGTCCCGTAACGAAGGAGGAGCGGGTACCATGCAGAAGGGCAGATTGCACGGCACCCTTGTGACGACCTGATAGGTCAGGGCGTCACAAAGGCTTATCTTGCCATTTCGGATCCACTCCTTCAACATGGTGGCGGATCATGCGACCTGGCGCGCTGAACGGACGGACTCTCCCGATGCCCTCCTGCAGTAACTGTGTTCCCTGACGTACTAGCAGATGCCAGCCTAAGGTAGGAGTGCCCCAACTTCTCCTTTACGTCTCCTTGACTCACTGGACTTACACTTCACTGCAGTCGAGCCCCCTTGAAATATCTTTGCTTTGCTCTCTCTTCTTTCTCTTTCTGTCTTGTCTCTGTTCTGCCTCTGTCACCTCCACCCTATGCACTCCACTTTGCTTTTTCTGACCTTCCTGAGCCTATCTTTCTTGTTCTTCACACTACACCAGCAGTTCCCAATCTCACTTGGCCTGAACAACTCCTGACTTTTATCCCCTCCTATCCTGGGGACCGTTCCTCCCTCATGAACTTTTGCTGCCCTGTCATCTCCCTATCCATCCCTTCTCTCTAAGGGACCCGGGACTCATGACACATGGTAGCAGCCGGCCGTATTACACAGGAGGGATATACATTAATACAATGCAGTTCACATAAATACAAATACATTGTAATTCCATATGTCACCAAAAAAAAGTGGGGGCAGTAGGGCACTGGTCACCCTATTACAATCCCTCCCACTTTAAATTCGCCTGTCCTGTGGCGAAAGGACCTTTAAAATAGAAGGCACTGCATACATAATCATTTCCAAGTTTAATCTTCCAACTAACATGAAACAACAGTAACTTACCACAGGGGAAAATAGGCAAGGGTAGTCCATGGCAGGGACAGGAGAAATTAGGCAAGGGCAGTCCATGGCAGAGGCTAAGGAGGATAGGCAAGGGCAGTCCATGGCGGGGGTCAAGGGAGGGTTGAATAAAGTCCTTGGGATAAATTGGGGTAAAAGTTGAGAGGGAAAAAAACAAAGTTCTGGCCTGGTCCGGCCATGAGAGGTATCACTCCTCCCTCCATTCCAACTAAGTCCTGGCCTCTTCCGAACTTAGGCCTTGTCCAGGCACTTTGGGGCAACATGCACTGGCCCAACTTTCCAGCCACTAACATAGCCTGAGGACCCCCTTTCACTCTAGAGGGCTCTTAAACTAGCCCACCTTAAACTAGCCCAGATATACCACTCTATATGACAGTGGTGTTTGACTACTTTCATATACAGTTAGGTCCAGAAATATTTGGACAGTGACACAAGTTTTGTTATTTTAGCTGTTTACAAAAACATGCTCAGAAATACAATTATATATATAATATGGGCTGAAAGTGCACACTCCCAGCTGCAATATGAGAGTTTTCACATCCAAATCGGAGAAAGGGTTTAGGAATCATAGCTCTGTAATGCATAGCCTCCTCTTTTTCAAGGGACCAAAAGTAATTGGACAAGGGACTCTAAGGGCTGCAATTAACTCTGAAGGCATCTCCCTTGAGGAACTCTCAATTGAGGTAAAGCAGAACATCCTGAGGCTGAAAAAAAAGAAAAAATCCATCAGAGAGATAGCAGACATGCTTGGAGTAGCAAAATCAACAGTCGGGTACATTCTGAGAAAAAAGGAATTGACAGGTGAGCTTGGGAACTCAAAAAGGCCTGGGCGTCCACGGATGACAACAGTGGTGGATGATCGCCGCATACTTTCTTTGGTGAAGAAGAACCCGTTCACAACATCAACTGAAGTCCAGAACACTCTCAGTGAAGTAGGTGTATCTGTCTCTAAGTCAACAGTAAAGAGAAGACTCCATGAAAGTAAATACAAAGGGTTCACATCTAGATGCAAACCATTCATCAATTCCAAAAATAGACAGGCCAGAGTTAAATTTGCTGAAAAACACCTCATGAAGCCAGCTCAGTTCTGGAAAAGTATTCTATGGACAGATGAGACAAAGATCAACCTGTACCAGAATGATGGGAAGAAAAAAGTTTGGAGAAGAAAGGGAACGGCACATGATCCAAGGCACACCACATCCTCTGTAAAACATGGTGGAGGCAACGTGATGGCATGGGCATGCATGGCTTTCAATGGCACTGGGTCACTTGTGTTTATTGATGACATAACAGCAGACAAGAGTAGCCGGATGAATTCTGAAGTGTACCGGGATATACTTTCAGCCCAGATTCAGCCAAATGCCGCAAAGTTGATCGGACGGCGCTTCATAGTACAGATGGACAATGACCCCAAGCATACAGCCAAAGCTACCCAGGAGTTCATGACTGCAAAAAAGTGGAACATTCTGCAATGGCCAAGTCAATCACCAGATCTTAACCCAATTGAGAATGCATTTCACTTGCTCAAATCCAGACTTAAGGCGGAAAGACCCACAAACAAGCAAGACCTGAAGGCTGCGGCTGTAAAGGCCTGGCGAAGCATTAAGAAGGAGGAAACCCAGCATTTGGTGATGTCCATGGGTTCCAGACTTAAGGCAGTGATTGCCTCCAAAGGATTCGCAACAAAATATTGAAAATAAAAATATTTTGTTTGGGTTTGGTTTATTTGTCCAATTACTTTTGACCTCCTAAAATGTGGAGTGTTTGTAAAGAAATGTGTACAATTCCTACAATTTCTATCAGATATTTTTGTTCAAACCTTCAAATTAAACGTTACAATCTGCGCTTGAATTCTGTTGTAGAGATTTCATTTCAAATCCAATGTGGTGGCATGCAGAGCCCAACTCGCGAAAATTGTGTCACTGTCCAAATATTTCTGGACCTAACTGTAGAGTGGTATATTTGGGCTTTTTGCCCTTCATGTTTTCCAGGGTTCATCATTCTGGTTGATTTATCCTTAATATCTGTGTGATATTACCCCAGTGATTGTGCATTTGTGTCACCTTACTCTGATTTTGGTCCACTGTCCCATACTCCATCTTGTAAGGGGCTTTAGGGCCTACAAGGACAGTCGACGGTGGTCGGGGGAGCCATAAGTGCAGGATTAGGGTGCCAACCTCTGCGGCAAGGTAGGGGTGAAAATAGGGTGTAGCAGGGATAGCTCCCCTTGCTCATTGATTATAGGTTTTTGGAATTTAGTCTGTCACTTGTTGCATTTTTTGTAATTATTGGTGTTAATTGGGAGATTTTCTTATTTTAATTGATATATTAATAAACGGAATTTTAGGAGTTGTTCTTTTATTTTTTTGTACGTTGTACTTCTAATTTCATTGTCTTCAGTTTTTCCATAATATAGGTTCGACATATCGTTCACAGTGACATTGACGGTGGTCATAGGGCCTGTTGCAGAGGCAACAGCTGTTGGAGGGGCTGCGGCACCTTTCTCAGCCTCCGGGGATCAGATTCTTCTGTGGCCCATGAGGGGGAAGGGGCTGGTGGACAAGGTACTCCACGGCGGAGAGTCTTGCTGCAGCGGGCTGAGGGAGATTTCCTGCGCCGCCGGTCATGCCGTTCGTTCGCCACCTTCTGTTCCCATTCTTCGACTTCCTCGGCTTTTGCAAGCCTGGTTGCTCCCACAGCATATCAGCCCTACTTACACCACAGCCGCATAAAGTGCACTTTCTCCCCGACTCACAGGTTGTGCAGTGTTCTGGGCATGGTGTCCCTTTTCACCATTGCCCGATTCATGTACACCTGATATCCCGTGCTGTCTTCGGCTATGAAACTGTCGCGGGCGGAGGAGGGGACGCTGCGCTCTCCCACTGCTCGGGTCCGGCCACTGCTGCTGCGGCTGCTGCTGCTCGGTTGTGGCTCGAGCGGCGCTCCTCGCCCGTGAGTGAAAAGGGTGGGGATTGGATGGTGGGGATTTGGTTATTGTCCGTGACGCCACCCACGGTTGTGGTGATATTGGTGACACCACCGCTGCTCTGGACGGGTGATCCCGGGAGCGATGACAGGGAGCAGCCTGGATGTTAGTTCTCCCCTCCGTGGGTAGGGGGTTGGTTGTCCCGGGGCCCAGTGATGGGGTAGGGATGGATGGCAGGCGGGTTACGGGGCCTGGTGAGGTGCAGGGTCGCGGGGGCAGCGCTGTGCCGCATGGCACGGTGGTACTCACTCAGTCAATGATGAGGACACAGTTCTCGGTAAAACACACGGCTGGATGGACGGGTCCCACAGACGGCTGCGGTGTTGTTTCTCCCGGCAGGTTTGTGGTGAATGCCTTTCCCTGCACCTGTGTACTGTAAACGGTTCCAATGGGTTCCCACCGGTAACCCGCTCCCCAGCTTGGATGGGTGCTGAAGGAGCCCCTTTTGCCTGCAGGCTCTGGCCCTGGGAACTTTAGCCTTGGCGGTGACTGTGTTTCCCTCTCTCAGTTGGACTGTTGCCCTCTGTCGGGACTTGACTGCTGGGAAACCCAGGAGGTTCCCTTCGCTAACGGATTTGGCAAATTCACGGCGACTCCTAGCCTTGCCGGGGTCTGCAAGCCCCTGCCAGATGGTGCTGACTTCTCTTTGTGTACCGGTCCGGAACCGCCGGGCCACCGCCCGTCCACGGTCCTTATGGTAAACTCCAATAGGCCACTCCTACAGACGGTCACCACCGTCTGCCAACCTTGCTGATCCGTCTGGGCCACACACCCGGACCAACTTCAGGCTTCACAACTGCCACTTCACTCCTCTCACTTTCACTTCAAACTCTCATCTGATCTGACCTCTTTTCCTGCCTCCAGGACTGTGTACTCCTCGGTGGGCAGGACCAACCGCCTGGCCCACCCCCCTGGTGTGAACATCAGCCCCTGGAGGAAGGCAACAAGGGTTTTTATCTGACTTCGGTGTGCCTGACCGGGAGTGTGGGGTGTGTTGGTGTTGTTCTCTGTGGCCCCTGGCTTGTCCAGGGCGCCACATTCCCCCTTAGTAAAATGCAGACCGTCCGCGGGCTGCCCGTCCATCACCGGTTTTATTTTCACAAACTGAAAAGATAAAACGGTAACATATTACAAGCATAATAACATCTCCCCACATCGGGAGGTACTCTTATTTTAACGTTGCAAACGGTAACGGCTTCCGCTCTCTCCCACCCAAGTAACCTGGCCCTGATGCTGACCCTAAGCAAACAGGCAGCACCCCTTGACCCCAGTCCAGCACAAGTTACCCGAGCGGGTTCTGTCCTTTTCAGGGGACCCACGTCCATGGGGAACCCCTGAAACCCCCAGAGGATCGCCACCGGTTCCGGTGGTGGCTGAGCCCCAGCCTGCTCCACTGCGGGCCCTTCCTCCAATCTGCCTCTCCGGAGGCGGCAACGGTGGAAGCCACAAACAAAATTATTTACAAGCCACAAGTTCGTGGTTACCTTGCTAGTTCTCAGGCTTGTCCATAAGGAGTCCCTTATGCAAAACTTGTAAGCAGTCCCCACGGGGACAACGGTGCCGGCAACGACCGGTCTCAATCACGGTTAGTCAATCAGGTGAATCTTCTCGGTTGATTATTCTTATCATTCATTTACAACTTTTTAACACACACAGACACAATTTCCCCCCTCTAAAGAGTAGTTTCCCTGTACCTAAGTGAGGGTCTACCTAGGTTAGGACGAGTGGACCTCCGGGGTCCAGTGTCAGTGGGGACAGGCAGTGGGGCAGAGGGAACAATCAGTTCCTCTTCCCTGCTATCGTGTGGGGCAGGCGGAGGCATAGGGGAGCTGGGTACAGGTTCATCCCTGGGCACTGGCTCATGGTCGACCACTTCCATCACTTCCTCATCCACGGGTTGTGGGGACAGTATCACTGGAAGAATCACCGCGCCATTCTTTGTAGGCCAGTCTGCTGGAAAGTCACCCATCACGGTGTGGATTACCTCTTTTGCCTTCTCCGCCGGTTTAGGAACCGGAACTTCAGCCGCTGCCCTCAATGCTGGTGGGCACCTCTTTAGATAGTCCCGGGAAACCGTGGCCAAAGTGCCCCCTTGGTCACGACTGATCTGGTAGGCCTTCCCATCTTCCCATCCTGTGGGCTGTATGACATATGGGGTCTGCTCCCATTGATCATCCAGCTTGGGAGTCCTCCTCTTTCATTTCAGCACTACATCTCCAGGCTGGAAAGGGCCAGCAGACGCCTTCTGGTTGAAGCGCTGTTCCTGTTGTTCCCGACTCCGACTCAAGTTCTTTTCAACATACTCCTGAATTTGTCGATACTGCACCCTCCGCCGAGTGTCCCATTCAGCTGTCGAAGGGAGTGCTTCTGGGGCTTCCAATCTCATGTCCAGATCCACCGGTAGCCGGCCGGGGCGTGCCCTCATCAGGTATGCTGGGGTGCATTTCGTTGAGCTGGAAGGGATATTGTTGTACATATCGACCAAGTCAGGTAGCTTCTCCGGCCACATGTTCCGCTCTTCTAGCGGCAACGTCTTAAGGAGGCCCAGGACCAGGTGGTTCATCTTTTCCCACATGCCGTTGGTTTGGGCATGGTAAGGCGTGGTCCGGATTTTCTTGCAGCCATACAACTGACAAAATTCATGGTATACCTCCGCTTCAAAGGCCGGGCCTTGGTCAGTAAGCACCTTCTCAGGGTATCCATGTGGTCGGCAGAAATAAGCCTGGAACGCTCTAGCGGCGGTATGGCCAGTTAGGTCTTTGACTGGGACAACCACCATGAACCTTGAATAGTGGTCTACAATGGTGAGAGCGTAGGTGTACCCACTTCGGCTGGGGGTGAGCTTTACATGGTCCAGGTCGACCAGCTCCAGCGGTTGATGTGTAACGATCGGGTGTAGGGGCGCCTTCTGGCTGGCCTCATCCTTCCTTCTCAGCGTGCAAGGGCCACACTCTCGGCACCAGGCCTCTACAGATTCCTGCATTCCACTCCAATAGAACCGCTCCCTCAATAGCATTTCTAGTTTCTTCCATCCGAAGTGCCCAGCACCATCATGGTATGCTTGCAGGACGGTGGGCACGTTAGCTTGGGGAATCACCAACTGGCGGATCTTCTCATGAGTCTTCGGGTTAATCAGCTCACGGTACAACTTCCCCTGGTGTAGATAGAGCCAGGTCCGTTCTCGCCATAGGCGTTGGGCTTCAGCTGGGGCGGCAGGGTCTATTCCAGCAGCACCTTGTTCCACCAAGATCTTGACTAGGCGGACAGCAGGTGCCTGGTCCTGAGCTTCTTGCCACTCCTGGCTGGGCAGCGGGTCCAGGTTTACCCGTTGTTGATGGACATGCACCTTTTCAGTCGGTGGCTGATGAAATGAGGGCAACTCAATCTCTTCGAGGTCGTCATCCTCGGGCCCTTCTTCCAACAGGTGGGGCATCCGAGAGAGTGCATCGGCATTAATGTTGGCACGGCCGGCCCTGTACTTGATGGTAAAATCGTAGTTGGCTAGCCTAGCCACCCACCGCTGCTCCAACGCGCCCAGTTTGGCTGTGTCCAGGTGGGTCAGTGGGTTATTATCCGTGAAAGCGGTGAACTTAGCCGCTGCCAGGTAATGGCGGAACCGCTTGGTGATAGCCCACACCAGTGCCAGGAGTTCAAGCTTGAAAGAGCTGTAGTTCAAGGGGTTCCTCTCAGTCGGTCGAAGCCTTCGGCTAGCATAAGCAATCACTTTTTCTTTTCCGTCCTGGACCTGGGACAGGACTGCCCCCACACCTACATTACTGGCATCGGTGTAGAGGATGAAAGGGTGGTTGTAATCAGGGTATGCTAAAATTTCTTCTCCGGTCAGGGCCGCTCTCAGCTGACGGAAGGATTCCTCATGCCTTTCTTCCCACACCAATGGGGCTCTTAGGGGTCTACCACCTTTGGTCTGTCCCACGAGGAGGTCTTGCATGGGGGCAGACATCTTCGTGTACCCCTTGATGAAGCGACGGTAATACCCCACTAGGCCTAGGAACTGCCTCACCTCTCTCACCGTGGTCGGCCTCGGCCAGTCCTGGATGGTGGAAATTTTCTCAGGGTCAGGGGCGACACCTTCTGCACTGACCACATGCCCTAGGTACTGCACTCTGGGTTTCAGCAGATGACACTTTGAGGGCTTCAACTTCATCCCATATTTGGCAAGGGATGCGAACACCTCGGCTAGGTGCTCCAGGTGGGCTTCATATGTCTGGGAGTACACAATCACATCATCCAGGTACAGCAGGACGGTCTCAAAATTTAGATGCCCCAGACAGCATTCCATTAGCCGCTGGAAGGTTCCAGGGGCATTGCACAGCCCGAACGGCATGCTATTAAACTCGCAGAGCCCCATAGGGGTGGCAAATGCAGTCTTCTCTCGGTCTTCTGGCGCCACAGCCACCTGCCAGTACCCACTGGTGAGGTCAAGGGTGGAAAAATAGTTAGCGGTTCTCAGCGCAGCCAGAGATTCCTCAATGCGGGGCAGAGGGTAAGCATCCTTATGCGTTATCTGGTTAATTTTTCGGTAATCCACACACATCCGCATGGTGCCATCCTTCTTCTTAACCAGTACCAATGGGGCGGACTAGGGACTACAGCTGTCCCTAATAACCCCTGCCTCCTTCATGTTCCTCAACATGTCCTTGGCACATTGGTAGTGTGCAGGGGGAATAGGCCTGTACCTCTCTTTGATAGGGGGGTATTCAACGGTGGGGATATGGTGTTGGACCCCTTTAATCTGCCCAAAGTCTAGGGGATGTTTGCTAAAAACTCGCTCATACTCCCGTACCACCCGGTATACCCCTTCTTTGTGATGTGTAGGGGTATCGTTAGTGCCTACATGTAGCTGTCGGCACCACTCGTCTAACTCCCCTGGGGAGGGGTGAGTGCTGGCAGTAGGTGGTGAGGTTGGGGGAACGGCCTCGCGGATGGTGTGGGGATCCAGATTGAACAACTTGGCAAGGGTAGCGTACCGGGGAAGCCTGACTTCTTCCTCCCGCAGTTCAGCACCCTTACGGGCACTCTCCCCTTCTTTACATCTACCACCCCTCGGGCGGCCATTACTGTGGGCCAGTGTTCAGAGAGCATGGGCTCTATCATGGCGGGGTAGTCACGCCCCTGGGGCCCTACCGCTGCCCTACACCAGATCATCATCTCGCTCCTGGGAGGCACAATCAAAGGGGCAACATCCATCACTCTCACCCCACCAATCTCTCCTCCTGTTGAGTTCACATGTTGGCGGTACATCAGGGCTCGGATCTCACGCTGCACAGCTCTCTGTCGGCTCCCCGCCGCCGTGGCGGTCAGCTGCTGCAGTAGGGTCAGCACATCACTCATACAGTGCTCCATCACGTTAGTCCCTAGCACTACCTTCGGGTTATGATCACTGGGTTCATTCATTATCACAATCATACCCTGGTGTTGAAGTTCAGCTCGTCCCACAGTCATGGCCACTTGCTTGTACCCCACTTGGGTCAATGGGAGCCCATCAGCAGCAATCAGTGTCATACTGGCATCTGGGGGAGCCAGTTCGTCTTTTCCCCAATACCGTTGATACAGTGTGTATGGTATGGTGGTTACCTGTGATCCAGTGTCCAGGAGAGCCATCACCGGTATGCCGTCCACAGCCACGGGGATGATGGGCCGGGCCCCGATGTACCGGTCCCGCCAGTCTGGGGGGCCATGGGGTTCTACTCCTGAGGATTGGCCCGTGGCCTCAGGGGTTGCTCGTTTAACGGACACCATCGGGAGTAGTGGCCGGGTTTGCTGCACCTGTAACAGATTGGGGGTCCATACCATGAGTCATTGGCCCTTCTCCGCTGCATCCAGGGGACGTCCTCAGGGCTGTCGGCGTGCTGCATCTTCACCGGGGCCTGGGATCTGGTTGGAGGCTGGAGTGCGGCGAGGATCTTAGCGAGGTCCCCATCCAAGCGGCGAACTTGAGCAGCGAGTTCTTCCATCGTTCCGCTTGGGGCTGCAGGCACTGGAGGTGCTGGTGGGGTAGGGGCCACCACGACGGGGGCAGTCTCAACCGGCCACGGGACTGGCTCAGGGGCTTCAGATGCGGGGGGTTGCAGAGCTTTGATGGCCCGTTCCTTTAATACAGCAAAGTCCACATCAGGGTGTTCTAGGGCCCACAGCCGAAGTTCTTTGCGGTCCTCTGAGGACCTCATCCCCTGCACAAACTGCTCACTTAACATTTTGTTACTGTCCGCACTGTTGATGGTGTCCACCCGCTTCAGTGTGTGGAGTGCGGTTTGCAGGCGTAAGGCATAGTCCCGAATGCTATCTGCGGGCCGTTGCCGGCATTGATAGAACTGCATCCGCAACTCTGCCTCGGTACGGGTCTCCAAGGCAGTCTGCAGCTTTTCAAAGATGGTGGCTACAGAGGACCAGTCCCCCTCGGCCCCGGTCTCCGCCTCTTGCTCAGCTACGCCGGTTAGCTGCCCCAGCACTAGCGCTGCGCATTGCTTATCAGTCAGGGGGTACAGTTCTAGTAGCGGACTAAGTTTTTTCCGGAAAACCAGCAAGGCATCAGGTTTCCCATCGTACTGCGGTAGCCAGGCAGCTCCGGGCACATAGGGCAAAGAGAACGGCATCACCTGAGCGAGAGCTGGGGCCGCGGCGCCCCCCGCCAACGTGGCCGGGACCTGGGCAGGCCCAATCCCATCTACGAGTGCTCCCACGACTGCGTCCGCCGCTCCTCCAGCGGCTCCGTCAGGCGCAGACATCTTGTTTCCGTCCCCCTTAGTCTCTTTCCGGCTCCTCCTCCACAGGGGCGGGGTTTTGGCCTTCGCGCCTCCACTACTCGAGGAGACGCTCGAGCGGGAATTTTTCGCGCCCAAGATGGCGGCTTCTCCAAATTTCCGGCCGGACACCTCCGGCGGTCATACAAGGCGCACTTCCACCAGTTGGTAGAACGGTAGGATCCTGTTCGTGACGCCAAGTTGTCGCGGGCGGAGGAGGGGACGCTGCGCTCTTCCACTGCTCGGGTCCGGCCACTGCTGCTGCGGCTGCTGCTGCTCGGTGGTGGCTCGAGCGGTGGGCCGGATCCCGGGGACTCGAGCGGCGCTCCTCGCCCGTGAGTGAAAAGGGTGGGGATTAGATGGTGGGGATTTGGTTATTGTCCGTGACGCCACCCATGGTTGTGGTGATATTGGTGACACCACCGCTGCTCTGGACGGGGGATCCCGGGAGCGATGACAGGGAGCAGCCTGGATGCTAGTTCTCCCCTCCGTGGGTAGGGGGTTGGTTGTCCCGGGGCCCAGTGAGGAGGTAGGGATGGATGGCAGGTGGGTTACGGGGCCTGGTGAGGTGCAGGGTCGCGGGGGCAGCGCTGTGCCGCACGGCATGGTGGTACTCACTCAGCCAATGATGAGGACACAGTTCTCGGTAAAACACACGGCTGGATGGACGGGTCCCACAGACGGCTGCGGTGTTGTTTCTCCCGGCAGGTTGGTGGTGACTGCTTTTCCCTGCACCTGTGTACTGTAAACGGTTCCAATGGGTTCCCACCGGTAACCCGCTCCCCAGCTTGGATGGGTGCTGAAGGAGCCCCTTTTGCCCGCAGGCTCTGGCCCTGGGAACTTTAGCCTTGGTGGTGACTGTGTTTCCCTCTCTCGGTTGGACTGTTGCCCTCTGTCGGGACTTGACTGCTGGGAAACCCAGGAGGTTCCCTTCGCTAATGGATTTGGCAAATTCACGGCGACTCCTAGCCTTGCCGGGGTCCGCAAGCCCCTGCCAGATGGTGCTGACTTCTCTTTGTGTACCGGTCCGGTACCGCCGGGCCACCGCCCGTCCACGGTCCTTACGGTAAACTCCAATAGGCCACTCCTGCAGATGGTCACCACCGTCTGCCAACCTTGCTGATCCGTCCAGGCCACACACCCGGACCAACTTCAGGCTTCACAACTGCCACTTCACTCCTCTCACTTTCACTTCAAACTCTCATCTGATCTGACCTCTTTTCCCGCCTCCAGGACTGTGTACTCCTCGGTGGGCGGGACCAACCGCCTGGCCCACCCCCCTGGTGTGAACATCAGCCCCTGGAGGAAGGCAACAAGGGTTTTTATCTGACTTCGGTGTGCCTGACCGGGAGTGTGGGGTGTGTTGGTGTTGTTCTCTGTAGCCCCTGGCTTGTCCAAGGCACCACAAAACCATATCCCTTTATGGGTAAAAGTCCATCCCATCCCACATGGAGCATTTATCATCAAAGTCCACGCTCTAAGTCTTGGGCCAGAGCTTCCGCTCACATCTGCTCCTCCACCACTCCTTGTTTCTCATCCTCCTTAAAAGATGGCGGGTGGTCGCCCGGATTCAATTTCAATGTCACCATTAGAAATGTTGGTTCCAGTTTGCAAAAAAGTACAAAGAAAGGACAGTAAAAGATTGGGAATGGGTGATTTTATGAGATGAGATGAAAGTCAATAGAATATGCTCTGATGGGTGCAAATAGGTTTGGAAGAATCAAGGGAAAAAGAGGCTAACGGATTTAGAAATTGAAGGAATGGTCAAGTCCAGTGAAGTAAGCCTGATGATGTGGGGTTGTTTCATAGCCAAAGCAGTTGATTACTTGACCAGAATCGATGGTAGTCTGAATGCTGAGGTATACAGTCAGAGCCAGAAATATTTGGACAGTGACACAAGTTTTGTTATTTTAGCTGTTTACAAAAACATGTTCAGAAATACAATTATATATATAATATGGGCTGAAAGTGCACACTCCCAGCTGCAATATGAGAGTTTTCACATCCAAATCGGAAAAAGGGTTTAGGAATCACAGCTCTGTAATGCATAGCCTCCTCTTTTTCAAGGGACCAAAAGTAATTGGACAAGGGACTCTAAGGGCTGCAATTAACTCTGAAGGCATCTCCCTCGTTAACCTGTAATCAATTAAGTAGTTAAAAGGTCTGGGGTTGATTACAGGTGTGTGGTTTTGCATTTGGAAGCTGTTGCTGTGACCAGACAACATGCGGTCTAAGGAACTCTCAATTGAGGTGAAGCAGAACATCCTGAGGCTGAAAAAAAAGAAAAAATCCATCAGAGAGATAGCAGACATGCTTGGAGTAGCAAAATCAACAGTCGGGTACATTCTGAGAAAAAAGGAATTGACTGGTAAGCTTGGGAACTCAAAAAGGCCTGGGCGTCCACGGATGACAACAGTGGTGGATGATCGCCGCATACTTTCTTTGGTGAAGAAGAACCCGTTCACAACATCAACTGAAGTCCAGAACACTCTCAGTGAAGTAGGTGTATCTGTCTCTAAGTCAACAGTAAAGAGAAGACTCCATGAAAGTAAATACAAAGGGTTCACATCTAGATGCAAACCATTCATCAATTCCAAAAATAGACAGGCCAGAGTTAAATTTGCTGAAAAACACCTCATGAAGCCAGCTCAGTTCTGGAAAAGTATACTATGGACAGATGAGACAAAGATCAACCTGTACCAGAATGATGGGAAGAAAAAAGTTTGGAGAAGAAAGGGAACGGCACATGATCCGAGGCACACCACATCCTCTGTAAAACATGGTGGAGGCAACGTGATGGCATGGGCATGCATGGCCTTCAATGGCACTGGGTCACTTGTGTTTATTGATGACATAACAGCAGACAAGAGTAGCCGGATGAATTCTGAAGTGTACCGGGATATACTTTCAGCCCAGATTCAGCCAAATGCCGCAAAGTTGATCGGACGGCGCTTCATAGTACAGATGGACAATGACCCCAAGCATACAGCCAAAGCTACCCAGGAGTTCATGAGTGCAAAAAAGTGGAACATTCTGCAATGGCCAAGTCAATCACCAGATCTTAACCCAATTGAGCATGCATTTCACTTGCTCAAATCCAGACTTAAGACGGAAAGACCCACAGACAAGCAAGACCTGAAGGCTGCGGCTGTAAAGGCCTGGCAAAGCATTAATAAGGAGGAAACCCAGCGTTTGGTGATGTCCATGGGTTCCAGACTTAAGGCAGTGATTGCCTCCAAAGGATTCGCAACAAAATATTGAAAATAAAAATATTTTGTTTGGGTTTGGTTTATTTGTCCAATTACTTTTGACCTCCTAAAATGTGGAGTGTTTGTAAAGAAATGTGTACAATTCCTACAATTTCTATCAGATATTTTTGTTCAAACCTTCAAATTAAACGTTACAATCTGCACTTGAATTCTGTTGTAGAGGTTTCATTTCAAATCCAATGTGGTGGCATGCAGAGCCCAACTCGCGAAAATTGTGTCACTGTCCAATTATTTCTGGACCTAACTGTATGTCAGTATCCTACATGATGAATTGCTTCATATACTCAAATACTATGAGTTTGAAAAGGAGTGCTCAGTATTCTAGCAGGATAATAACCTGAAGCATATGTTGAGATTAGTGAAGGAATAGTCCCCAGTCCTCAACCCAATTAAAAACATATGGGCAGAGGTGTAGAAAAATCTGTATACATACCCAAGAGAGTTGACCAGTATGCACCAACATTGGCAATGTGTAGAAGAGACCTGGGATCAGATATTCTTCAAGACATGCTTGCTCACATCTCACAACCTGCCTGCTCGATCCACTCCCATCTCACCTCATCCCCAATCTCACCACAGTCTTCATCCCAACCCTAACCCATCTCTTCAACCTATCATTAACAACTGGTGTATTTCCTTCATGCTTTAAACATGCCTCCATCACACCCATCCTCAAAAAGCCTTCCCTTGATCCTTCCTCTGTGTCAAACTATCGCCCCATATCACTTCTTCCTTATGCCTCAAAACTACTGGAACAGCATGTCCATCTTGAACTGTCCTCTTACCTCTCTTCCTGCTCCCTCTTTGACCGACTACAATCTGGCTTCCGACCCTATCATTCCACTGAAACTGCCCTAACAAAAGTCACTAACGACCTAATAACCACAAAATCCAAGCGACACTACTCTGTCCTCCTCCTTCTGGACCTGTCCTCTGCCTTTGACACAGTAGACCACTCCCTTCTACTACAAATTTTCTCGTCTCTGGGCATCACAGACTTGGCGCTATCTTGGATCTCCTCATACTTAACCGACCGAACTTTCAGCGCCTCCCACTCTCACACCACTTCCTCGTCTCGCCCACTATCTGTCGGGGTCCCCCAAGGTTCAGTTCTTGGACCCCTGCTGTTCTCCATTTACACCCTTGGCCTGGGACAGCTCATAGAGTCCCACGGCTTTCAGTATCATCTCTACGCTGATGATACGCAGATCTTCCTCTCTGGACCTGACATCACCTCCCTACTAACCAGAATCCCACAATGTCTGTCTGCTATTTCATCCTTTTTCTCTGCCCGATTCTTAAAATTGAACATGGACAAAACAGAATTTATTGTCTTTCCCCCCATCACTTAACTCCCCCACCTGACATATCCATTAATGTCAATGGCTGCCCACTCTCCCCGGTCCCTCGCGCTCGCTGCCTGGGAGTATTCCTAGACTCTGATCTCTTTTTCAAGCCACACATCCAAGCCCTCTTCACCTCCTGCCACCTCCAACTTAAAAATATTTCACGGATCCGAACACTCCTTTCCCAAGAAGCTGCAAAAACATTAGTACATGCCCTTATTATCTCCCGCCTGGATCATTGCAACCTCCTGCTCTGTGGCCTCCCTTCTAACAGTCTCTCACCCCTACAATCTATTCTAAAGTATGCTGCCCGACTAATCCACCTGTCCCCCCGCTACTCCCCTACCTCTCCTCTCTGCCAATCCCTTCACTGGCTTCCCACTGCCCAACGACTCCACTTCAAAACCCTAACCATGACCTACAAAGCCATCCACAACCTGTCTCCTTCTTACATCTCTGACCTAGTATCCCGGTACTTACCTGCACGTAACCTTCGATCCTCACAAGATCTCCTTCTCTGCTCCCCTCTCATCTCCTCTTCCCACCATCGCATCCAAGATTTCTCACGTGCCTCCCCCATACTCTGGAATGCTCTGCCACAACACATCAGACTCTCGCCTACCTTGACAAGCTTCAAAAGGAACCTGAAGACCCACCTCTTCCGACAAGCCTACAACCTGCCGTAACTCTCAGTCTGATGCAGCCCTGCACAATCAGCTCTAGCCTCACCTACTGTATCCTCACCTATCCCTTGTAGACTGTGAGACCTCGCGGGCAGGGACCTCTATCCTCCTGTACCTGTCTGTGTCTTGTATTGTTTATGATTATTGTACTTTCCCTATTATGTATACCCCTTTCACATGTAAAGCGCCATGGAATTGATGGCGCTATAATAATAAATAATAATAATAATTTTGATTGAGAGAATTCCCAGAAGGATTCAGGCAGTGCTGAAAGTCAAAGGTGGAATAACAAAATATTAACAAAATAATCAAAAAATAAACTTTAGATTTTAAGAAGCAAACCAGTAACAATGCAGTGACATGACAAGAATCTGCATAAGTAATCATATGCTAAATAGTTGCAAGTCAAATTTATGTATGAGATAGTCAAGATAATTGTCTATAAAATGAAGGAAGTCTGACCCTCAAAGCTGTAATGGATGGTGAGATATGAAGCCTGAAAGTCAAAAGTTCAAAACATTGTCAGTTTTGCTTGTCACTGTATGTCCCCTATTCTGGTATAAATGTCCCCCACTCTGAGCCCATCCTGGCATATATGTCCACCATCCTGGTATATATGTTCCCCATCCAGGTATATATGTCAACCATACTGGGTCCTATCCTGATAAATATGGCCACCATCCTAGTATATATGTTCCGATTCTGGGTCCCTTCCTGGTAAACATGTCCCCCATTCTAGAATATATGTCCCCCTTCCTGGTAGTGATATCCCAAACCTGGTATCTATGTCCCCATCCTGGGTCTCTTCCTGTTATACATGTCCCCCATTCTACCTCTAATGCATAAAAATTACAAAACACATTCTTCTCACCTTCACCTACTCCCACATGACTTGTCCTCTTTAGCTGGCGCAGATACCAGCAGCTGGCATTGTGTGCCTGCTATGCTGAAGCAGGATATCACTGCCATGCAACACCAATGCCTGGTGCACTGATGTCAGCTGACGATCTCTGTTTAGCCGGTAGCGTGTATTACGGTGCAGGGACCCGATAGCTCTCTGCGCTGAGATGCATTTTACATCCAGCTGACAGAGGATTTTGGGTCGGGGGGAATTCTTCACCCACAGGCCTGGTTGTGACCTCTGTGGTTGAGTTCTTTACGCCCCTAGCTAGAGCAATGCCACTGGGCTGATGTGGCAGCTGTCTGATTTCTAAATGTCTTGGGTCTCACATTAGCTGAATTATTAATCTTCCAGAAAGGCTTAACCGGCACCCCTCTAATGTCAGTGATGACTGTGCCCAGGGCAGATAATGTATAGGACACACTTCCAAACTAGAAATCAGTCTTTGCTGACATTGTACAAACAAAAGCACCAAGAATTCTGGTAGGTGGAGGAGGCTCGTCCAACATTTATGTCGCAGGCGGAGGAGGGGACGCTACGCTCTCCCACTGCTCGGGTCCGGCTGCTGCTGCTATTGCTGCTGCTCGGTGGTGGCTCGAGTGGTGGGCCGGATCTCGGGGACTCGAGCGGCGTTCCTCGCCCGTGAGTGAAAAGGGGAATTGATTGTGGGGATTTGATATTGTCCGTGACGCCACCCACGGTTGTGGTGAGGTTGGTGACACCACCGCTGCTCTGGACGGGGATCCCGGGAGCGATGACAAGGAGCAGCCTGGATGTTAGTTCTCCCCTCCGTGGGTAGGGGGTTGGTCGTCCCGGAGCCCGGTGATGGGGTAGGGATGGATGGCAGGCGGGTTACGGGGCCTGGCGAGGTGCAGGGTTGTGGGGGCAGCGCTGTGCCGCACGGCACGGTGGTACTCACTCAGCCAATCATGAACACAAAGTCTCCGGTAAAACAAACGGCTGGATGGACGGGTCCCACAGATGGCTGCGGTGTTTCTCCTCCCGGTAGGTTGATGGTGACTGCCTTTCTCTGCACCTGTGTAGTGTAAACGGTTCCAATGGGTTCCCACCGGTAACCCGCTCCCCAGCTTGAAGGTTGCTGAAGGAGCCCCTATTGCCCGCAGGCTCTGGCCCTGGGAACTTTAGCCTTGGCGGTGACTGTGTTTCCCTCTAACGGTTGGACTGTTGCCTTCTGTTGGGACTTGGCTGCTGGGAGACCCAGGAGGTTCCCTTCGCTAATGGATTTGACAAATTGCACGGCGACTCCTAGCCTTGCCGGGGTCCGTAAGCCCCTGCCGGATGGTGCTGGCTTCTCTTTGCGTACCGGTCCGGTACCGCCGGGCCACCGCCCGTCCACGGTCCTTACGGCTAGCTCCAATCGGCCTCTCCTGCAGACGGTCACCACCGTCTGCCAACCTTGCTGTTCCGTCCGGGCCACACACCCGGACCACTTTCTGTCTGCTCCTTTACCACTTCACTCTCCTCTCTCTTTCACTTCCAAACTCCAACTCTAAACTGATCTGCTTTTCCCGCCTCCAGGACTGTGAACTCCTCGGTGGGCGAGACCAACCGCCTGGCCCACCCCCTGGTGTGGACATCAGCCCCTGGAGGAAGGCAACAAGGGTTTTTGTCTGACTTAGGTGTGCCTGACCGGGAGTGTGGTGTGTGTTGGTGTAGTGCTTGTGACGTGCTGGCTTGCCCAGGGCGCCACATTTACATTGCAGTGTCCACTGAACGAGTAATGTGTTGACACTGTCTATTTAAGAGAAAGTAATGACATTTCAGGTTTTCATGGATGAGTTTGTTTATGTGGAATAACAGCCGGTATTAAAATATCTGAAGTTATCTCTTCTCTAATCCCAATTAAGGTCATTTTCCTCAAAATGTTCTAAGAAGAAAAGATCTATTGTTTTGCAGCAGGATCCTAAAGACGAGTCTGAAATCTTTGCTTATCTGGTAGTATTTTCCAGAGATGTTAATTCTGATATCAAAACACAATTAATTTTCAAAGGGAAAAACGAATTTAATATAAATGGATTTACATAAATCATCCGACATGACACGGGATTTGTTCTTTTTTCTACTTTTTCATACGTTATTTGGAAACATTTCCACCCAGAACTTCCCCTTAACAGTGGAGGACATCAATAATTTATGACATGATGTACAACTTGGTGATTTATCACTGGACGTATTGTATATGGAGACATGTGGAAAGTGATTGTGTGGACAGTAGACACATTCATCATCAATGATAGTACTGGGATGGGGCCACAATTTGATTTAGGCTTGGGCCTCATGGCAACTTAGGCCGCGACACAGGTTGCACGACCAAAGATCATTATGTGATGCAGCTACATCGCACCACTATGCAAGTGAATGGTGTGGCATTGTGACTCCAATGGTATGGCAGCAAGTAAGTCGAAAAGAGTCCATCTGTGTCCAATGTTTTGCGACTTGTGTTATGGTCATGGTAACCCAGGGTCATTCCCTTGCATTATAGTGCAACATAGCAACCTTTTGTCATGGAAAGGTCTCACGGCCAAAGCTGCTGTGTAGTCCCAGCCTTAATCTGTATTGTAATCAATATTACTAGATCATATACCAATAACATATACAATATAATTATATAACATTTGCGTGGCGTCACTCCATTCATTGTCTATGAGTACTGCGCCAGGCTACCTCCATCAGTTTCATAGACAACTGAAGGAGCACTGCACATGCAAGACCACAATCAATTGTAATGGGGATACATGGGACCTCACATGTCCTACTGGTACCTACAGGTAATGGACACTTACTAACTATGCTAAGGATAGGTTATAAGCTTTATTTTTAGGGCAGATCCTTTAATTTCTCTTTAATTTAAGAGTCCCTTTAAATCATGTCCCCTTTCTTTTACAAGTTCCCATCTCCTGATGTTCTTTTTCAACATATTTAAAAAAAAAAAATACAATTCTTAACTGTGTAATGCTCCCACGGCGAGTAGCACCATCTTCATGGTCCACAGCTGGTGCAGGGTGACCAGCGGCACATGACAGTAAAGTTAGGCATTCATCAAGAAGGGCATGCCGATGTCAGCTGCTAGCCTCTGATTGGCCAGCACAGTGTATAGATTTTGCCGTACAGGGAGTCAGCGGTTATCTGTACTGCAGTACATTTCAGCTGAATGTGTGAATGAGGTAACAAGTTCACTAGCGTTTGGTGGGCCTCTTGACTTCGTGGCTCAGGCTGTTGTTGCAGCCTCTGCGACCACGATTGTTCAGCACCTTCTGCCCAATCCATTGCCCACTCCCTCCTGCTTTGCTCTTTCACTTGATTTTCATGGCAAATAACATGCTTGTCCATATCTTTCTTCAATCTCCGCTAAGTAGGTTTTGGGTGACGTACGTCATAACATTACGATGTCAAGACTTCACAACGGCATCTCGCAAAGCTTAGCCAGCACCTCATCTGATCCATATTTGAGATGTGCTGAAATTATTACATCATGCTGTGCATTGTCCAAGGCCCATGCAGAGCAGGAAGCACCTGTGAAACGAAGGAAGATGCAGATGATCAGAAGAGACCAGAGTCGGAGGGAGCCAGCGGACAGGGAGAAAGGTGAATGGTAAGGGAAGTACAATATTCGCTTTCAATTTTTTTAAGCACTATTTTTTGGTTTTTGCTTTGAGGTTAGGAGAGACCTTCAAGTGTAGACATGGTAAAAGTTGATCCAACCATGACAGTGGACACTTCTTACCTATTGGCAACCACAGATCTTCATTTGATTAGCCATCCAGTGATGTCGCCCGAGGCTGGCTAGTCAAAAAAAGAGCTGCGGATGCCAGCAGGTTAGAAGGGATGCTCCTGATCCCGTGCAGGAGACACAAACCACTGTCGTCGGCGATTGATTGGGACATGATTTGTTTGCCACCAACTCTAATAATATGACCACTTCGGTTAGCAATGAAGAAATTGTATTCAAGTCAAATTTTTTTACCAAATGTGAGCGACCAGCGAAGTCCAAACCTTTTTTCGACTTCCAAAAATCATCTCTACAAATATCTATTCCAGGGAATTGGAGCTGTAGGTCACAATAGGTAGAAATATATGTACAGAAACTGTAGCTGGTCATGTCCAAGACAGTTTTCTACAAGTAATCAGTGAAAATTTCTATTCAATGACTGCAAAGAAGAAATCTTGAAAACCATCACAAACTAATAAAAATAATGAAAAATTGTATAATTCTATATTCACTTATATAATATGTAATCTACTTCTATTTCCTTGAGTCTCCTTGATCCATCAGACAATACAAAGGACTTATCTGTATTATGTATCTTGGAGTTTTCTGTTGCATTTTTTTCTCATTACGTTCCTTTCTGAAGCAAAATGAAGCCAATTATTGACAGCAGATGGTTTTCTAATTGAGTTAATGAACACCTGTTTAGAGGATGTCCGCATTGAAGCCCACGCAGTGACCCGTGCCTCCACTGCACAGTCACTTTGTGTTTCTCATAAGCATACAAGAGAAACAAGTCAGCTAGGTTCAGGCTTAATGAGTTATATACAAGATAGGGGGAATGAATAGAGGTAGGAAGAGGTCAACAATGTTAATTAGTGTAATTGGAAATATAATTATTCGCAATTTTATATTTAACATAATATTTTATATATAATGGTCATTTTCAGGACCAATATTCTGTTTTGATTAATTGCATAACATTTATTTATAGCAGTCAGAACTCAGTTTTCCTGATAAATCCAAATTCTCTACACAACAAAAGCAATACAAAATAGAAACTCTATTCACCTGCAGCCACCACTAGAGGGAGCTGTATAGTGTGTTTTTATTCAGTTTTTTTGTATAAACAGTCTGCATTAACCTCCTGAGCTCCCCCCCAGGTGGAGTATAGGTTGTCAGAAAGATGTCATGCCATTTTATATCTATACAGGGAATGTGAAATTGTGCACTAGAACTATTAGGGCAATAAGCTCAAAGAGTTATTCCCGAAAAAATAAATTACTTAATGATCACTGGGTGATGCTGAGATCAGGGCTCTGAAATGCCAAGAAAAAGCACTCAGCTGCACCGAGCTGAAAGGAGCAGAGGTGCGTGTGCTCAATCTCTGCTCCATTTATTGTCTTTGAGACTGTTAATTACAATAGTCAGCTATTTGTGGCAGTCTCATAGACAATTAATGGAGTAGGGATCGAACATGCTCACCTTTGCATGTATTGCTAACTGGGGCTTTGCCACTGTGACCCACAGTGATCATTGAATGGACAATGATCACTGTGGGTCACAGTGGCAAACCCCCAGTTAGCAATACATTTTCCTCTATAGAATGAAGAAAAATGAACGTGTTTTGTTTTTGGGAATAATCCTTTAACAAAGCACTCCCATCAAAGTTTTGATCCTCTTAATATATTGGAGTCATAATATTATATAGCACTATGTACTTTAATTGCTCATTTTCCCCTTCTGCACAGTTAATTCTTCTGTATTCCATTAGGTCTATGACATTATGGGATTAAAAACAGACTAGCAGAATCTTTATAAGTGCTATGTAAAAACAGAAAATTAAATTCTCTTTTTCTGCTTGAGTTATCTTTAGAATTTCAAAGTTTTTTCAGTTATGTAGATTTTAAATTCTAATGGTGACTCATGCTGGAAAAGGAGATTTCTAATGGAGACTCATGCAGGAAAAAGAGACTTCTAATGATGACTCATGCAAAGAAAAAAAGAGACTGTTTCTACATAGGGCAAGAAGGATTCAGCTAGTCTGTTTTTAATTAAGTGATATCATAGACCTAATGGAAAATAGAAGAATTAACTGGGTAGTAGGGCAAAGTGATCAATTGTAAGTACACGGTGTTATAAAATATGACAACAGCAATATATTAGGAGAATAAAACTTTGATGGGAGTGCTACTTTAATGGACAACTGAGAAGAATCCTAAAGTACTTACTTAAAGTAAGTTTGTTGAACCCTCTGATCTAGAGATTTCTTCATAAATCAGGGCATGGTCTACTTTCCAATTAATCTATATTTCAGCAACTTTTTGGACCCCACATTAAGGTCACTTGTTATTCGACACATTTCTTCAGCAATCATTTTTTATTTCGACATCCTTTAAAAGTGTAGCTTCAGTACAATATAGTAAGAGGCCAGAGGTAAAATCTTCACCATGTGGTGGTATTGTTAGCGGTAAAGCCTGATGGGGGGCACATCTTATTATTGGATTTTACAGAAAATATAAAGTGTAGATTTTCATTCTTAGACAGATCACAAAATGTGCCCTGTAACTGATTTTTCTTTGTAGATAGCTGTAGAATTTAATTTTTTTATTTTTATTGTAGTTATGTATTTTTTTCTGAATTATTTTATTATTATTAAGTTAAGGATTATTTCTTTATTAGTAATTTATTTATTGCTTATGTTTTTTATATATTTGTATTATATTATTTATTTTATGATTGTTTATTGATCTTTAGCTTTATTTACTTTGGATTTTTGATTATTATTTTTTTATCATGTTTTATTTATTTGCAAATGATTTTTGTGTCTTTTTGCATTTTTTAATTTTAGTTTTTTTTCATTGTTTTATTATTTTTTATTATTTAAGTTTAGGACTATTTCTTTATTTGTAAGGAATTAATTGATTACATTTTTATACTTGTATTATTTATTTTATGATTGTTGATAGATTTTTATATTTATTCACTTTTGATTATATTGTTATTATTATTATTAATACTAATAATAATAATAATAATAATAATAATAATGTATTACTTTTTTCTTTTTTATTTATTTACAAATTATTTTTGTGTGTTTTTGCGTTTTTTAATTTTGTGGGGTTTTTTATTTGTTTTATTATGTTTTATTATTAAGTTCAGGATTATTTATTTATCAGTAATGTATTTATTGATTATGTTTTTTATATTTGTGTTATATATTTTATGACTGTTTATTGATTGTTAGATTTATTTACTTTGTTTTTAATTATTATTTATTTTATTGTTTTTTCATATTTATTTATTTACTACTCATTTTTGTATCTTTTCGTATTTTTTCATTTTATGATTTTTTTTTGTTTTACTATTTTTATTATTTTATTATATTATTAATTTGCTTATATTTTTAATGTATGATTGCCTTTGTTAATTTTGCATATCTTGTATGCTTTTCTTCTAAGTAGAAAAAGGAAACTGAAGTTCTCGAGATTCTTCAGACTCCTCTTGTTACTGTATGCAGAGCAGGGACCCAAAGTTCTCCCTCGCGCCTTATTAGACATAAGCACGCACTTCAGAAGAGTTCTTTACTTCTACAAGAAAGTACTTGTTTCTGACAGTTCGGAATAGGTTTCATGATAATTGGGTACACACCAGCCACTGCAATTGCAATTTATATAGCACTTACACTACAATGTAATGGCCGCCAGTAATAAAAATTATCATGATGCACAAATGAAAGAGGACGAAAATGAGAATTAAACAAGACAGCGATTATACACTAGACAGCAAAATACACGCAATAACGATATGGAGATGAGTCCTGGAAAATTGTCTCATCATTGTTTCACTATTGGTGAATTCCTTATAATGGAGCCATATTTGTCATTGCTAAATCAATAGAGTATGCAATTCTAATCCATAGTTCCTCATGTGATTGTCCACTTATGAAATATGGGCCCTTAATAGAAAATTTACCCGTTGGCGAAACGTAAGTAAAGATCATTTTCACTAGTTCATGCCATTACATCCACAGTAGAAAATGGAATCAATTTTTAGCAAATTTTACACAAATTTTTTTATGATTCGATCAGATTCCAGCCAGTTGAGCTCCATTCCGCTAGATACTGAGGTCCTGGAAAGAGTCAAAAAATGTTACACTTACCTTTCTTCGGCCCTCCACATTCTTCTTCCACCATCACCCCCAATCGGATGCTCTGTTTTCTGTCTTCTATCTAATAGTTTCCTGACCTCCAGTTTTGTCGTTCTCAACATGGCCCCACATATTTATTGACGTAATGCCATCAATTACACCCGACATGCGGCCTAACAAAGGACAGCAGTGCTGGAGGCCCAGGATAAATATGAATACAAACGGGAGAAAACAGAGCAACCAATTTGCAGACAGGCTATTCTAGAAGAGGTATTGGCAAGGCGGTGAGTAATCCAATTTTTTTGACTGACACTTATTTTACATCAAATTTATTCAATGTGGAACAAATTTCCGAATCAGTTTCGAGCGAATCTGCCAAATTCCCAATTTCGTTGAGGGGCTCAGCTTTAATCTCAAAAAGTACATGGGACCAGATTCATCAAAGCTTTTACGCCAGTATTCTGACATAAAAACCTTTGAAAAGTGACATAATTTTGTCTCAACTGGTGGCTGTGCTAAAATGCTGCAACTTTTGAAGTTCTTCATGAATCAGGAGTGTCTGACTCCAGCCTATTGTCATGGGTGTTTCACGGGTGACAGACAGTCATGTTGCATCTGGCAATAGAAGGTCACAGTGTTTGGCTGCGCAAAATGCTCCTTGACTTTCTATTGTTCCTACTGTTAGTATTCATTGTAATAGATAGCTTTATTGCTGGATTTTCATCTCTTTGGACAAAGTAGGAGTTCACCTTCCACCCGGCTTCTGATTGTCAGTATTCCCCTTGTGCTTAAATACTCCCATATTTCCTGGACTTGTGCTGGTGATTATTCAGTTCATTCAAACTCTGGTTGCAAGCAGGTGGCTTGTACTCATCTGTGGTATCGTGGCTGAAGCTTTGCTGAACTTCTGCCTCAGTCATCTGTGGAAAAGTAGTTCATGCACTTTACCCCTGTGTGTCTTCCTTGTGTCTTCCTTTAGCGTTTAGTGGGGTTGACGAGGAGCTCATCCCACCCATTCCTTATCTAGGGTCCAGCACTAGGGATACCAGGTTATTAAACTTGGGGTTATTTAGTTTGGAAAAACGAAGGCTTAGGGGGGATCTAATCACAATGTATAAATATATGAGGGGACAGTACAGAGACCTTTCCAAAGATCTTTTTACACCTAGGCCTGTGACTGGAACACGGGGGCATCCGCTACGTCTTGAGGAAAGAAGGTTTAATCATAATCACAGACGAGGATTCTTTACTGTACGAGCAGTGAGACTATGGAACTCTCTGCCGCATGATGTTGTAATGAGTGATTCACTACTAACATTTAAGCAGAGCCTGGATGCCTTTCTTGAAAAATTTAATATTACCAGTTATGTATATTAGATTTTATGACAGGGTATTGATCCAGGGAACTAGTCTGATTGCCGGATGTGGAGTCAAGAAGGAAATTTTTTCCCCATTGGAACTTGTTTGCCACATTGGGGTTTTTTTTGTCTTCCTCTGGATCAACATGTTAGGCTACGGGTTGAACTAGATGGACTTAGAGTCTCCCTTCAACCTTAAAAACTATGATACTATGATGAACTATGATACCTAGGGTCAGGTATGTGGCTCAGCGAATAGGTTCGGAACTTATCTAGGGTGGTGAGGGACCCAGGGATCAGCACTGGTTTGGTCAGGGGTCACCATCTCCCCCTTCCCTAGATGCAGGAGTCCCCTTCCCTTCCCTTTCACCGACACCTACCCCCTCATCAAGACCAGCATGAACAATGCAGGTGTTGATGTAATGGGCTCATGGACTTCTAGTTATCACACTCACAGGTTTGTCAAAATATAATTTCTAAAACATGGGGAATAGACTGAAAGACAATAGGGGCGCAGAGAAGGTCTTATCTAGGGGAGAAGGTGACGAAACGCGCGTCGGAGGCAGATACAGTTAGGTCCAGAAATATTTGGACAGTGACACAATTTTCGCGAGTTGGGCTCTGTATGCCACCACATTGGATTTGAAATGAAACTTCTACAACAGAATTCAAGTGCAGATTGTAACGTTTAATTTGAAGGTTTGAACAAAAATATCTGATAGAAATTGTAGGAATTGTACACATTTCTTTACAAACACTGCACATTTTAGGAGGTCAAAAGTAATTGGACAAATAAACCAAACCCAAACAAAATATTTTTATTTTCAATATTTTGTTGCGAATCCTTTGGAGGCAATCACTGCCTTAAGTCTGGAACCCATGGACATCACCAAACGCTGGGTTTCCTCCTTCTTAATGCTTTGCCAGGCCTTTACAGCCGCAGCCTTCAGGTCTTGCTTGTTTGTGGGTCTTTCCGTCTTAAGTCTGGATTTGAGCAAGTGAAATGCATGCTCAATTGGGTTAAGATCTGGTGATTGACTTGGCCATTGCAGAATGTTCCACTTTTTTGCACTCATGAACTCCTGGGTAGCTTTGGCTGTATGCTTGGGGTCATTGTCCATCTGTACTATGAAGCGCCGTCCGATCAACTTTCCGGCGTTTGGCTGAATCTGGGCTGAAAGTATATCCCGGTACACTTCAGAATTCATCCGGCTACTCTTGTCTGCTGTTATGTCATCAATAAACACAAGTGACCCAGTGCCATTGAAAGCCATGCATGCCCATGCCATCATGTTGCCTCCACCATGTTTTACAGAGGATGTGGTGTGCCTTGGATCATGTGCCGTTCCCTTTCTTCTCCAAACTTTTTTATTCCCATCATTCTGGTACAGGTTGATCTTTGTCTCATCTGTCCATAGAATACTTTTCCAGAACTGAGCTGGCTTCATGAGGTGTTTTTCAGCAAATTTAACTCTGGCCTGTCTATTTTTGGAATTGATGAATGGTTTGCATCTAGATGTGAACCCTTTGTATTTACTTTCATGGAGTCTTCTCTTTACTGTTGACTTAGAGACAGCTACACCTACTTCACTGAGAGTGTTCTGGACTTCAGTTGATGTTGTGAACGGGTTCTTCTTCACCAAAGAAAGTATGCGGCGATCATCCACCACTGTTGTCATCCGTGGACGCCCAGGCCTTTTTGAGTTCCCAAGCTCACCAGTCAATTCCTTTTTTCTCAGAATGTACCCGACTGTTGATTTTGCTACTCCAAGCATGTCTGCTATCTCTCTGATGGATTTTTTCTTTTTTTCAGCCTCAGGATGTTCTGCTTAACATCAATTGAGAGTTCCTTAGACCGCATGTTGTCTGGTCACAGCAACAGCTTCCAAATGCAAAACCACACACCTGTAATCAACCCCAGACCTTTTAACTACTTCATTGATTACAGGTTAACGAGGGAGACGCCTTCAGAGTTAATTGCAGCCCTTAGAGTCCCTTGTCCAATTACTTTTGGTCCCTTGAAAAAGAGGAGGCTATGCATTACAGAGCTATGATTCCTAAACCCTTTCTCCGATTTGGATGTGAAAACTCTCATATTGCAGCTGGGAGTGTGCACTTTCAGCCCATATTATATATATATAATTGTATTTCTGAACATGTTTTTGTAAACAGCTAAAATAACAAAACTTGTGTCACTGTCCAAATATTTCTGGACCTAACTGTAGGAGATACACAAGCCAGCAGATATTCTGATAAGTAAGTGCACAGCATTGTATTGATTTTAGGTGCAATGAAATATAGTGTTCATGGTATTTTACCTCTTATATCCTTTGGGAAGTTGCTATGTGATAATTGACTTTATTAGGCTTTTGTTTAGAGCCAATTATAGGTGGTAATTAGATATAAATAGCAGGAGTTAAGGCCCCGTCACACTAAGCAACATCGCTGCTAACGAACAACTTTTGTGACGTTGCTAGCGATGTTGCTGTGTGTGACATCCAGCAACAACCTGGCCCCTGCTGTGAGGTCGTTGGTTGTTGCTGAATGTCCTGGGCCATTTTTTAGTTGTTGCTGTCCCGCTGTGAAGCACAGATCGTTGTGTGTGACAGCGAGACAGCAACAACTAATGTGCAGGCAGCAGGAGCCGGCTTCTGCGGAGGCTGGTAACCAATGTAAACATCGGGTAACCAAGAAGCCCTGTCCTTGGTTACCCGATATTTACCTTTGTTACCAGCCTCCGCCGCTCTCACTGTCAGTGCCGGCTCCTGCTCTGTGCACATGTAGCTGCAGCACACATCGGCTAATTAACCCGATGTGTGCTGTAACTAGGAGAGCAGGGAGCCAGTGCTCAGTGTGCGCTGCTCCCTGCTCTCTGCACGTGTAGCTCCGTGCGCTGGTAACCAAGGTAAATATCGGGTTGGTTACCCGATATTTACCTTAGTTACCAAGCGCAGCATCTTCCACGCGGCGCTGGGGGCTGGTCACTGGTTGCTGGTGAGCTCACCAGCAACTCGTGTAGCCACGCTCCAGCGATCCCTGCCAGGTCAGGTTGCTGGTGGGATCGCTGGAGCGTCGCAGTGTGACATTTCACCAGCAACCTCCTAGCAACTTACCAGCGATCCCTATCGTTGTTGGGATCGCTGGTAAGTTGCTTAGTGTGACTGGACCTTAATACTTGAAGAGATAATTTTTGAATAGGTAGTTTAGCAGGCACTATTGTACTTTATATTACAATCTGTGTATTTATTGAATATATTTATGATCTTGTATTTATGTGCACATTTAATATAAAATAGTAAGAATAATTCCTGAAGTGATGATTTGTGAATAGGAAATTATATTAGGCACTTTTGCACTTTTCTATTGCAGTACTGTATATTTATTATTATTTATTAAGTATAATCGGAAACAGATATTTCTGTGCACATTAATATGTTTAATCAGTTTTAACAAATTATATATTCTGGCTTTGTTTGTATACTCCTACATTGGTGGTATTGTCCTTTTTTTATGTATGTTTTTAAATTTAATTAATAATACAAATTAATTTTAAAATAATTTTTTTGAATTAGTGTCAATTGATTCACAGTGCTTTTGTCTAAGGGGACTACAAGCCGATGGTAGTGATGCCGAGCGCGATAGTCGCCGCCACCCGTCGCAGCTGCAATATCTTTTGATAGCTGCCGTAGCGAAAATTATCGCTACGGCAGCTTCACATGCACTGACCTGCCCTGCGACGTCGCTCTGGTCGGCGACCCGCCTCCTTCCTAAGGGGGCGGGTCGTGCTGCGTCACAGCGACGTCACACGGCAGGCGGCCAATAGAAGCGGAGGGGCGGAGATGAGCGGGACGTAAACATCCCGCCCACCTCCTTCCTTCCTCATTGCAGCCGGGACGCAGGTAAGATGTTCCTCGCTCCTGCGGCTTCACACACAGTGATGTGTGCTGCTGCAGGAATGAGGAACAACATCGTAACATCGGTCCTTCCGAAATTATGACTGACGTTACACCGATCATACGATTTCGACGCTTTTGTGCTCGTTAATTGTAGTAAAAAGGATTCACATACTCCGATGTCGACAGCGATGCCGGATGTGCGTCACTTTCGATTTGACCCCACCGACATCGCACCAGTGATGTCGTAGTGTACAAAGTACCCATTAGACTATGAATCTGTTTTAATTATAATAATTTATAAGGACACATTTATGGTAAAGAGAATTTTGATTATATTTTTTTTTCTTTGTAGATGTTGACGTTCAAAGCATTTTTTAAATCTGCAGCCTGTCAGTTCTTTCAGCCATTTTCCAACACTTTTCACCCATTCAAATAAAACAGAAAAAGAATGCATCAAAAACGTGGCAAAAACTGCCATATTTTACACAATATTTTTGCCTAACAACACTCAAGTATTCACGTAAGAAAAATCTGCTGCAAATACTAAACGCATGCACATACCAAAAGGGGTATACAGTGTGTCCACCCATATCCTGTCCACCACCATTAACTTGAGAACGGCGGCAGCTATAGGCATAGAAGTGGTGTCTAGGTATAGTAAAGTAGCCATGCGCTACGGAATGAAACCACCTATAGCGCCACCTGGTGGGATTCAACGGAGTTAGCATTTGTATCACAAAAACGGAACGAGATAGAGAAAAAGAGTGAATTACAAAGTTGTAGGGCATCATCAATTTAATACGAATTGACACCTTGCATACAGAAATGCTATGATTAGAACATGTAAAACTCACAACGCTGCGACGTGGAACGATACCTCATGGAGACCTTCTCACAAGTCATTGGGTATAGTGGCTGCGTGGAGTGGCCTCCACGTTCACCTGACCTGACCTCATTGGACTTCTTTCTGTGAGGTCACATCAAACAGCAGGTGTATGTGACCCCTCCACCAACATTGCAGGACCTACGACGACGTATCACAGATGCTTGTGCAGACGTGTCACCTACCATATTGCACAACGTGCAGCAAGATACAGTGTGCTGTCCAGAGTCCAGATGTGCATTGCAGCTGACGGTGGCCACTTTGAGCATCAAAGTTAAATGAGCGCCATATGTATGACCAGCATTCAATGTTTTGGGGGGGGGTCATGGGTTTCATATCATAGCATTTCTGAATGCAAGGTGTCGATTCGTATTGAATTGATAATGCCCTACAATTTTTTAATTCACTTTTTTTCTCTATCTCGTTCCGTTTTCGAGATAAAAATGCTAACTCCGTTGTTTTCCACCAGGTGGCACAATAGGTGGTTTCATTGCGTAGCGTATGGCTACTTTACTATACCTAGACACCACTTCAATGCCTATAGCTGCCGCCGTTATCAAGTTAATGGCGGTGGACAGGATATGGGTGGACACACTGTATATCTGTCAGATCCATGCTAAATGTATTGGATTCTGTATGCTGAGATCTGACCAATTCCAAAAGCCAAAGTCACCTTTGTGAATGGAGTAAAAGTGAGCATGTGTGACCAGTGTCACTATTCCATATACTGCCTATAGGTGTGGTGGTCGCACATGCTCGCTACACCCTTCATGTACACAGGAGATTTTGGTCATGAGGGGAACTTTTAGATGCAGCCAGCTCCACTGTGATTATTTATCAAAATATATGTTTATTTGTATATTAGAATACGATAGCTTTGTCAAATTTTTCCCCAAAATTAAAATTACCCCCAAGCGAAAACACTGCAAAACTTCCAGCTGTCTCAAAAAGAAGTATGTAATACTCTGAGGTTTCCTAGGACTGTTCAAAATCCCGTTTCAAGCTCTAATATCTAAGTGACCACAACATACTGTATCTGGCTGTGTTAATTAATGTTAACTAGTGATGAGCGAGCATGCTTGTAACTACTCGGTACTCGCACGAGTATCGCTGTACTCGTGCTGCTCGGCGGGGACCGAGTAATCTCGCGATACTCGTGCTGTACTCGTGGTCTTCATTTCTGCATGTTGGCGCTCTTTTGAGAGCCAGCCCTCATGCAGGGATTGGCTGGCAGACCACTGCAATGCCACAGCCCTGTTAGTTGTGGAATTGCAGTGATTGGCCGGCCTGCACAGCGTGACCGAGCCTTTATACCGGCCGGCGCGCTGTGCTCTGCTCACAGCTATCCAGACAGTCAGTGCAGGGAGAGTGTCGCTGATTCAGGGAAAGCTTTGCGGCCCTTTATAGCTTTTTCAGTTGCAGGGCTGCAAACAGTGTGACCAAAAGTCCTTCTCAGGACTATTCTAGTTGTATACAGGCAGGCAGGGTATAGCCAGGTCGGAGTACAGTAGCAGAGTCCTTCTCAGGACTATTGTTGCTATATACAGGCAGGGTATAGCCAGGTCTGAATACAGGCTAGTGACCAGAAGAGTCCTTGTCAGGACTATTGTACCAGTATACAGGCAGGCAGGCAGGCAGGGTAGTGGTGACCGTATACCAGCCTTCATCATATCTGGGGCTGGTGTACACAGTGTAAAACAGTCCAGATAGTGTCTGACTTGTCTGTAATTGTCGCTCCCCAAAAAAACCTGTTAGGTTCTTATTGCGTCCGTGCTTGGTTTTTAAAACCGCACGTGTGTGCCTGTTGGTGGCAGCGTACAGGTGCACTTGTGTGCAATTTCCACAAACTTTGATATAACGCACAAGTAGTGAATATACACGTCAGCAGTGCACAGCATTGCAAAATGCGCAAGGGCATTGGCAAGGAACAAGGAAGTGGACGTGATGGTGGTGCAGGCAGAGGCCGAGGTCGTGGGCAAGCTCTAATTTCGCCACAACAAAGGGCCACATCTAGTCGCTCGCACGTCCTGTCCCAAATTCTTGGGGACCGCAGCAGTACACCGCTCTTGAACCAAGACCAGTGTCAACAGGTTGTTAGTTGGATAGCAGATAATGCTTCCAGTCAGATTGGCACCACCACAAACACTCTGTCTTCCACACGGTCAAGTGTCAGTAGCCGTGATACTGCACCGCACATTTCTGAACCTGATCCTCCTTCCTACCACCAGGCTGAGTACACGTCCTCCTCGGACATTAATGATCCCACACTTGGACACTCGGAAGAGCTGTTCACGTTTCCATTCACACATTCTGGCCTCTCGCCAGCTCATATTGAAGTGGGTCATGAGGAGATCGTCTGTACAGATGGCCAAATATTTGAGCAGCCACGTTCTCACGAAGTTGGCAACGTGTCTCAACAAGTGGGGGACGATGATGAGACACAATTGTCAGGAAGTCAGGAGGAGGAGCAGGGTGCGGAAGAGGAAGACGACGTGGTGGATGATCCAGTAACTGACCCAACCTGGCAGGAGGATATGCAGAGCGAGGACAGCAGTGCACAGGGGGAGGGAGGCGTAGCATCACAACAGGCAGTAAGAAGCAGGGTGGTGGCCCCAGGCAGAAGTCAGGCAACCGTTCCCCGGAACAACACGACGACACAAGGTGCCTGTACAAATGTTAGGTCTTCCCGAGTCTGGCAGTTTTTTAAGTTGGATCCAGATGATTCAAAAAAGGCCATTTGCAACACCTGCCGTGCCAGCATCAGCAGGGGTACCAAAACTAGCAGCCTGACCACCACCAGCATGATCAGGCACATGTCAGCCAAGCACCCGACTTTGTGGGAAGTACAACAGAGTCGAGGAGCTGTGCTTGCTGATGTCACTGCTACGTCTTCGCTGGTTGTGCATGCGAGCCAATCCCCTGTCCATGCTGCCTGCGAACAAGCCTCCTCCACTCCTGCACCTGCAGTTGCCTACGCAGAAAGAACACCATCATCAAGCACGTCCTTGTCCCAGCGCAGCGTTCAGTTATCCATTCAGCAAACCTTTGAACGCAGGCGCAAATACACTGCCAACACCCCACATGCCACAGTTCTAAATGCTAACATTTCGCTACTGCTTGCGCTGGAAATGTTGCCTTTTAGGCTGGTGGAGACAGAAGCATTCCGTGACCTGATGGCGGCAGCTGTCCCACGTTACTCGGTCCCCAGCCGCCACTATTTCTCCCGGTGTGCCGTCCCCGCGTTGCATAACCACGTGTCACAAAACATCACACGTGCCCTGAACAACGCTGTTTCACCCAAGGTCCACCTAACCACAGACACGTGGACAAGTGCTTGTGGGCAAGGCCGCTACATCTCGTTGACGGCACACTGGGTTAATATTGTGGAAGCTGGGACCCAGTCTGAGCGAGGGACGGAACACGTCCTTCCCACACCAAGGTTTGCAGGCCCTACCTCAGTCAGTGTTTCACCCACACTCTACAGCTCCGGAATGTCATGCTCTTCAGCCTCCTCCTCCTCCTGCGCATCCTCATCCACTGTACCCTCCACACCAGTCACAAGCTGGAAGCACTGCAGCACTGCTTCAGCGAAGCGGCAACAGGCTGTGCTGAAGCTAATCTGCATAGGTGACAAACCCCACAATGCAGAAGAGCTGTGGACAGCTCTGAAACAGCAGGCAGATCACTGGCTCACACCTCTGAACCTAAAGCCAGGAAAGGTCGTGTGTGACAATGGCCGGAACCTGGTGGCGGCTTTGAGGCGAGGCCAGCTGACACATGTTCCATGCGTGGCCCATGTGCTCAACCTCGTGGTTCAGCGTTTTCTAAAGTCATACCCAGAGCTGTCTGATCTGCTGGTAAAAGTTCGCCGCCTGTCTGCACATTTTCGAAAGTCACCTACTGCTTCAGCCGGCCTTGCCGGCTTTCAGCGCAGTTTGCATCTTCGGGCTCACAGACTGGTGTGTGATGTCCCCACGCGTTGGAATTCAACTCTGCACATGTTGGTCAGGATATGTGAGCAGAAGAGGGCAGTTGTTGAGTACCTGCATCACCTAAGCCGTCGGGAAATGGGTCAAACTCCACACATAACACCTGAGGAGTGGAGATGGATGTCAGACCTATGTACCATCCTCCAAAACTTTGAGGACTCCACCAAGATGGTGAGTGGTGATGACGCCATTATTAGTGTCACCATACCGCTACTCTGCCTTCTAAAACGGTCTCTGCTGAAAAACAAACATGATGCATTGCAGGCGGAGCGCGATGAGTTGCAGCAAGAAACAGTAGTGGGTGTGGGTGATGATAACACACAGCCCAGCCTCGTCTCATCACAACGTGCAGTGGAGGACTATGACGAGGAGGAGGATGAAGACATGGAGCAACTCTCCGGCCAAATTGAGGATATGACATGCACACCAGTCATATCCTCGGTTCAGCGTGGCTGGCCAGAGGACAGGGTAGATGAGGAGGAGGAGGAGGAGGAGGACAGCATGTTCAGTCATCTTGTTGGTCAGGCTACTGAAGTCCTGGCTGTTAAGAGTCTGGCGCACATGGCTGACTTTATGGTAAGCTGCCTGTCTCGTGACCCTCGCGTTAAGAACATCTTGGCCGACAATCATTACTGGTTGGTAACACTGTTAGACCCACGCTACAAGGAGAACTTTTTGTCTCTTATTCCCGTGGAGGAGAGGTCAACCAAAATGCAGCAGTTCCGGAAGGCCATAGTCACGGAAGTAGGCAAAGCATTCCCCTCACAAAACGCTAGCGGCATAGGTCATGAATCAGTGGACAACCGAGGCGTACAGCCGAGAGAGGCACAAGTCCAATGCGCCAGAGGTAGGGGAACAGTCTTTAAGATGTGGGACAGTTTTCTCAGCCCCTCATGTACCACAGCCCCTGAGGTGCGGGGTAGTGCCACAAGAAATCCTAAGTTTGCCCAGATGCTGAAGGAGTACCTTGCAGATCGAACAACTGTACTCCGACATTCCTCTGTGCCTTACAATTATTGGGTATCCAAGCTGGACACGTGGCATGAATTGGCTCTCTACGCCTTGGAAGTCCTGGCCTGCCCTGCTGCTAGCGTTTTGTCAGAGCGTGTTTTTAGTGCCGCAGGTGGAATCATTACAGATAAACGCACCCGCCTGTCAACTGAAAATGCTGACAGGCTGACTCTGATCAAGATGAACAAGGGTTGGATTGGGCCAGACTTCACCACACCACCAGCAAATGAGAGCGGAATTTAAAGTTTGCCATGTACCTCCACTCACCCATGGGTACACACTTCTGGACTTTGGATAATCGCTGGACTGCTCCTCCTTCTCCTCATGCGCCACCATGATGATGACCGTTACAAATTGCAATACTTAGGCCTTTGTTTCAGGTATACCCCCAGTGGTAAATTTTTTCGCCCATTCTTTGCAGAATGGACATTACAACGACAGGAGACCCGCTCCTTTGCAATGGGAACAATGTTTTGAGGCCCTCATGCACGTCTCTACCCAGGGACAACGTGGAGCCTCCCAATTTTTGGCTGCCCTGCCTAAGGGCTATACTATAATACACCCACTTCCTGACAATGGACACTTAATGTTTTGAGGCCCTCATGCACGTCTCTACCCAGGGACAACGTGGAGCCTCCCAATTTTTGGCTGCCCTGCCTAAGGGCTATACTATAATACACCCACTTCCTGACAATGGACACTTAATGTTTTGAGGCCCTCATGCACGTCTCTACCCAGGGACAACGTGGAGCCTCCCAATTTTTGGCTGCCCTGCCTAAGGGCTATACTACAATAGACCCACTTCCTTCCAATGGGCACTTCAGGTTTACAGGCCCTCATGCACGTCTCTATCCAGGGACAACGTGGAGCCTCCCAATTTTTGGCTGCCCTGCCTAAGGGCTATACTACAATAGACCCACTTCCTTCCAATGGGCACTTCAGGTTTACAGGCCATCATGCACGTCTCTATCCAGGGACAATGTGGAGCCTCCCAATTTTTGGCTGCCCTGCCTAAGGGCTATACTACAATAGACCCACTTCCTTACAATGGGCACTTCAGGTTTACAGGCCCTCATGCACGTCTGTATGCAGGGGCATTGGTGAACCTCACAATTTTGGACTGCCCTGGCAAAGGAAAATACTACAAAGACTCACTTCCTCAAAATGGGCACATTAGACTCAAGAGGCCTTCATGTACGTCTCTTCTCAGGGACATCGGAGTGCCACACAATGTTTTCACGTAAAATCTTTCATGTATTAATCTCAAAAAGTAACATACACCAGCTCTATCTCACTATTGGGTATGTGCCCTTAACATTTCCACCATGAAAAATCATTTTGGGGTCATTTTGGAAGGTTTTCTGGTGAGTCCGTAAAAATGGCGTAAAACGCGGACAAAATTGTTCACAGCTGTGACTTTTCAGTGATAAATGCTTCAAGGGGTCTTCCCCATGCTGTTGCCATGTCATTTGAGCACTCTTCTGAGACTTTTGTGACATTTTTAGGGTTTCTCCATGCTGCCGGGGGGTCATTTCACAAAAATACTCGGGTCTCCCATAGGATAACATTGGGCTCGTTGCTCGGGCCGAGTACACGAGTATCTTGGGAGGCTCGGCCCGAGCTTCGAGCACCCGAGCTTTTTAGTACTCGCTCATCACTAATGTTAACTAGAAATGATTGAATCTGTATTATACACAGATAACTGTGACGCCCTGGACTAGCCAGGTAGTCACAGTTAGGCCCCCACACAACACCCTTCCCCTAAAAAGGGTACCAGCAGCCAACCTAAAACCCTGAGTGACTCCTCTCAGGTTCGGACGTACACATCAGGTGGGCGGAGCCAGGCGGTTGGCCATGCCCGCCGAGGAGTTCGGATGGCCTGAGGCAGGAAAACACAGAGTTGAGAAAGGACAGTGAAAGGGAGAGGAAGGAGAGGAGTAGGAGGAGTAACAGAAGAGGAGAGAACGTCTGTCAGGGGTGAGGGTCGTAGCCCGGACACCCTGTGGCCAGGAGGCAGACGGTGGTGGCCGCCTGCAGGAGCTGGGATTACAGCCAGTGGGGTTAACCCACGGAGGGGTTAACACAAAGCTGCATAACACCGTCCCCGGGAGCCTAGTCAACGGCAGCGGTGGTGTCCATTCATTCACCACAGCCCCGTGGTTGGCGTCACAAACTCTTAATTCCAAAAAAAAACACCTCACCTCCGTGCGTAGCGACAGGTGGTGATTCCCCCCTTTTTCAGAGAGGCGGCAGGACCCCCGAGTCTTTGAGAAGCTCAAGCCACCCACCGACAAGCACGGATCCGAGCTGCTTGGCAGCCGGCCGAGCCCTGGGGCGGTACATCCCCAACCTCTCTTCTGGCGTCACGAACAGGATTGAACCCATCCACTTACCTGTGGAAGTGTGCCTTGAAGTTATCGTCAGCGGCGTCCTGCTGAAAAATTTCAAAATCCACCGTCACTGTCCTGTGGCGCAAAGTTTCCCGCCAGACTTGTCTTCCCTGCGAAAAGAGCGCAAATGTTGAAGCCCTGCCTCCTGGGAACAGAGCGGTGCAGAAAGCAAGCAGAGTGCCCCGAAAATACCAAGGGGGGGGGGTGCGGGTGAAGATCCTGCCTCATGTGACTGAGTGTATAAAGGGCAGGGACTCCAGGACTTTGCCACCCGTCTGGTTCCTGGACGTGCAAGCCGCAACATGTCCGCCCCGTCCGGCAAGCCCGAATTCCCGGAGCCCGTGCCTGGAACAGCAGCGTGGTTAAAGGCTCGGATGATAATGCTGTGCTGCCACAACCGAGCCCAAGTGCATCTCCTGATGGAATGATTGACAGCTGAAATGGAGGAGCTGGCTGCGGTCGCGTGGGCACATGGAGTGGAGACCATTTTAGCGAAGCTGGTAGGTGACCCACGCCCCTATGTCCCTGAGGGACCGGCCGCTGCAGCTGAGGGACCCGGCCTTCCCCCAGCCCCTGGCCTCCCCCATCGCCCGTAACGGCCGCTGCTTGTTCCCCGCTCAGCCCGCTACCACCGGTATCGGTAGCGGAGTCCGCAGTGCTGCCCCGCGAGGGCCCAGAACCTAGAGAGACTGACGGCCAGCAGGAAGTTGTAGTCCCTGCATGGGCTGAAGGAGCGGCAGACTTGGAAGTGCCAGTAGCGACCCCCCGTGCAATAGCTGGCGGCAGCCCGCCTGCCGCCGAGAGGGCGTTGGCCCCGGCCAAGATGGAGATGGGACTCGGTCCACAAAATCCTGCCACCAGCCACATGGAGTCAGATGGTAGTGGCTCGGAGGCCGACACGGAGCCGGTCTCGGAAGATGAGGCCCCCGGTGTTGTCAACATGGAGGCCATGTACATCCTGCAGTGTGGCGGGAATAGGTACCGGATGGCTCTCTCCCGCCGTGCTTGCTGTGTGCTGGAGCTGTACGAGGGCAAGGTAGAGTCTGCCTCAGAGGATGAAACCCCTCGCCTCAGGCCGGAAGAAAATGAAGATGCTGAGTAAAAGGCAGCGGATCCCGGCTGCCAACTAGTTGTCCCCATTGGGACTTTGTTTTTGCCCCCTTTTAAAACAGACAAGGCCGAGAACTGGCAGGCCACCCAAAAACTATTGGGCTTGTAAATAATTCCCTTGACCGGCCTGTCCCGTTCCACAGCCTCCAGAGATTGGAGGATGGGCCTGCGGGAAACCGATGGCCGAGGCCCTGTCACCAACACAACCGGTGGCGATCCTCCGGGGTCGGGGGTCCCCTGGACGTGGGGCCCCTAAGAAACTGCAGTTGTGGAACCCCGTACCCGTCCCGCAAAGCAACACTTGGGCCCATTCCTGGACTGGGGAAAAGCGGTGCTGCCCGTTTCTTAGGGGCAGCATCAAGGTTCAGGAAGGACCTGGTCCCATTATAGTTATTATTAAAAATGTTGTGTTTTTATGTCTGTGACGTTAAAGAATGTGCCTCCCGTAAGGGAAGATTTGAAAGTGTACATAATGTTTTAAAATGTTTATATTTTTCAGTTTAAGCAACAAAAATAAACCGGTGGTGGATGGGCAGCCCGCGGACGGTCTGCATTAAACCAAGGGGGAATGTGACGCCATGGACTAGCCAGGTAGTCACAGTTAGGCCCCCGCACAACACCCTTCCCCTAAAAAGGGTACCAGCAGCCAACCTAAAACCCTGAGTCACCCCTCTCAGGATCGGACGTACACACCAGGTGGGCGGAGCCAGGAGGTTGGCTACGCCTATCGAAGAGTTCGGATGGCCTGAGGCGGGAAAACACAGAGAGTTGAGAAAGGACCGTGAAAGGGAGAAGAAGGAGAGGAGTAGGGAGAGTAACAGAAGAGGAGAGAACGTCTGTCAGGGGTGAGGGTCGTAGCCCGGACACCCTGTGGCCAGGAGGCAGACAGTGGTGGCCGCCTGCAGAAGCTGGGATTACAGCTGGTGGAACCGTAAGGACCGGGGACGGGTGGTGGCCTGCCGGTACCGAACCGGGGAACCGATTGGAAACCGGAGCACCAGGAGGGGTACTCAGACCCAGTTCGAGGCCCAGAAGTCACTGGACCGAGTCAAATTAACTGATTGGGGTCTGGACTTGAGGTCCCTTCCCATCCAAGGCCTGACTGAAGACAACAGCCCCCTCAGAGGGATAGTGAGCCACCGCCAAGGCATAGAGATCCAAAGGGCCAGCGTCTGCAGGCAAAAGGGGTTCCTCAGCACACATCAAGCTGGGGAGCGGACTACCGTCGCTGAAGCGTAAGTAGTTTAATCTACACAAAAAGGTGCAGGAGAAAGGCGGAAACCACCAACCCGAAGAAAGGGGAGAAGCGCATCCGGCTGCGGGCACCGTCCACCATCTTGTTTGGTTTACCAGAGACTCCAGTGTGTCTGTAATAGTGAGTACACCAGTGCCCTCGGGCCGAGCACCGCACCGCACCGAATCAACACTGCCCTACACCAGCATCCCCAGGAGCGGCCCCGGGGCCCTCACCCCCTACTCATGGAGTGGTTAACACGGTCCCCGGGAGCCTAGTCAACGGCAGCGGTGGTGTCCATCCATTCACCACAGCCCCGTGGGTGGCGTCACAAACTCTTAATTCCAAAAAAAACACCCCACCTCCGCGCCTAGCACCAGGTTGTGATTCACCCCTTTTTCAGAGAGGCGGCGGGACCCCCGAGTCCGTGAGAAGCTCGAGCCACCCACCGACGAGCACGGATCCGAGCGGCTCGGCAACCAGCCGAGCCCCAGGACGGTACATGACCATGCTCATCTTCTTCACTACTACAGTTGTATAACACATTACTGTATGTAGTATGGAGTATGTGGCCAATGTTTTAGGGCTTTCTGTTCCTATCCCTATATCTGAGCTGTGCGCTCTGATGTCCTCTCACTTTCCTAAATCATACTAAAATGCCTGCTGCATTCCCTGCCTCTGTTTTCTTTTCTTTAAGCCATTTACCTTACAGGTTAAATAACTTAATAATTTGATAGATTGGACTTTTATAAACACCTTGATGCCAAGTATATTTATGTCTTAATTTGTAATGGGTAAAGAAAAGCGGGGAATTATTTGAAATTTTATACTTTTATTTTTAAACTTTTTTAGGCCCCTTAGAGGACTAAAAAACTTGAACTTACAATTCTTCAATTACTACCCTGTTTTTCAAAAAAAAAAGGCCTACCTCGAAAATAAGCCCTAGTCATAGTTCAATAATGAGGTGTCCATGCAGCTAAAAAAGTTAAAGAATAATGCAGGATACTTCATTAATGAAACCAGACACCCCCAAAAGAGAGAAGAAAGAAGACAGAAGACCCCGCAATCATACTCACCAAATGCTGAACGGGAGGACCTGCAGTGGACTGCACACCCACACAGATAAAATCGCACACACAAACATCAGATCGCACACACAATCACACATCACATTGCTCACACACACACTCACCACATCCGGTGATACGATTGCTTCTGGCCGGCAGGTGAACCTAGGATGCAGTGTGGTGGAAGGCATAGAGGATCTGCAGTGGAATGCATCAATGTGTTCCACAGCCAAGTCCTCCATGCGTTCCACTGCAGGTTTTTGCGGTCCACTGCACTGGGTCCCATCTTCCCCTGCCAGCCGGAAGCAATCGGTATCACTGGATGTGGTGAGTGAGTGTGCGTGAGTGATCTGACGTGTGATTGCGTGTGTGATCTGATGTGTGTGTGTGTAAATATGTAGCACCCAGGGGGCAGGTGGAATCAGGCACGGGGCTCGTACCTGCTCTACTCGTCACTGAGCCAGTGTGGTGCGTCTGGGATGTCGCAGTAGCCTGCCCGGCTTCGTGCCCCGAGGTGTACACCTATAAGGAGGGAAGATGATGGGGATTGTAGTAGGAAGATTGTGGTGATGCATCCTGTGGTACACAGCCAGATATTAGCCGACGCGGCTGTCGCTATCCTCCGGGGCGGATGGTAATAGTAGCAGAGATGGTATCGCTCCCCACAGGTGGAGTGGGCCCCGAGGAGGAGGATGAGGGGAGTAGTGATGGTGAAGACCTTTGGCGCCGAGGCGCAGGGCGGCGGCTCCGATAATAAAAGTCCAAGTCAGATGCTATGGTTCTAGATGCCTTTACTCACTCTTTGTGCCGCTCGCCCGGGTAGTACTGGTCACTTACTGTGATGTGCCCCGCCGACCTCGGATAAGTTAGAAGCAGTCACTGGTGTTGGAAAGAAGAAAGTCCTGTGACAGAGTTTCCCTTCTAGCCTTGGGGAACTCGGCTGAGCGCGCTGCTCCAAGCAGCAGACCCCGTGAAGAGAAGAGAGGTGATGGTGTCGTGTCCCAGAACTGGTATCCTGGGTAGACTGTCTGAAGATTGTGTGTGTTGCTGCTACTTCTACCCCAACTGGAACCCGCCCCCCAGGTGGCTGTTTTCAGTTACCGGGGAAGTCCCATCACTCATGATGGTCACCCCCCCTGCCTACCCTGAGCCATCCCCCCATGTGAGAAGGCCCCTAAGCTATATGTAAGTGTGAATGTGGAACACTGGTGATTAACCCCCTCCTTACCAGAGGCAAATATCGCACCTTAAATAAGGTGCAATACTCTGTGGCGACTGAAGCCTCGGAGACGCCACATACGCGTATGAGTATGTGTGTGTTATCTGATGAATGTGAGCGTATCAGCCAGAAGCAGGGGAGAAACGCGTGGAGCATACTTGCTGGGGGCACCCGCTAAAGATCACAAGAGGACCTGGGAGCCAAGCACACGTTTGGGGTTTGGTAAGTATGATCCTCCTGGGAATTCTCCTGCTTTTTTTTTGGGGGGGGTGTAAACTTACCCCCAACCGTGTTTCCGGAAGAATAAGACTTACCTGAAAATAAGCCCTAGTGCATTTTTGGCACAAAAGAAAGTATAATACAGTGTTTTATTTTTAGAAAAACACAGTAGTTCTATTGTGAAAATGATAATCTCCTATGAACCTCAGCCAGTGGCTGAGCTTAACAGGGATACTAGCATGAAAGCCATAGGGCCTTTAGCACGACCCTGGCTACAGTGACAACCCATTTGCACTCTACAGTCATGATTCAGGGCTGTGGGTCAATGATCACACAAAACAAAGGATGACATGCGTGCTCCCCCATACTCTGGAATGCTCCGCCACAACATAACAGACTCTCGTCTACCTTGACAAGCTTCAAAAGGAACCTGAAGACCCACCTCTTCCAACAAGCCTACAACCTGCCGTAACCCTCAGTCTGATACAGCACCGCACAACCAGCTCCACCCTCACCTACTGTATCCTCACCCATCCCTCGTAGACTGTGAGCCCTCACGGGCAGGGACCTCTGTCCTCCTGTACCTGTCCGTGCCTTGTATTGTTTATGATTATTGTACCTGTCTCTATTTTGTATACCCCTTTCACATGTAAAGCGCCATGGAATAAATGGGGCTATAATAATTAATAATAATAATAATAATAATATGTTTTTATGCTTGTTTTGGCAGGTGCTAACCATATAACGCAGCCAAGATCTGCCATGCAGAGAGCAAGCTCTACTCTTAAGCCCGCTCCATACACTGGTACGTGACATAGCACATACCAGTGCATCCTATCTTAGAATTTGATTTTACACCTACTCAATAAGAAATCATCTGACTGGAAACTTCTATTCTGTATACAGTACCTTGCAAAAGTATTTAGCCCCTTTGAATTTTTCAACCTTTTCCCACATTTCAGGCTTCAAACATAAAGATAAAAAATTAAAATTTATGGTGAAGAATCAACAAGTGGGACACAATTGTGAAGTTGAACGAAATTTATTGCTAATTTTTAACTTTTATAAAAAATAAATAACTGAAAATTGGGGCGTGCAATATTATTAGTCCCTTTTAAGTTAATACTTTGTAGCGCCACCTTTTGCTGCGATTACAGCTGCAAGTCGCTTGTGGTATGTCTCTATCAGTTTTGCACATCAAGAGACTGAAATTCTTGCCCATTCTTCCTTTGCAAACAGCTCGAGCTGAGTGAGGCTGGATGGAGAGCGTTTGTGAACAGCAGTTTTCAGCTCTTTCCACAGATTCTCGATTGGATTCAGGTCTGGACTTTGACTTGGCCATTCTAACACCTGGATATGTTTATTTGTGAACCATTCCATTGTAGATTTTGCTTTATGTTTTGGATCATTGTCTTCTTGCAAGACAAATTTCCATCCCAGTCTTAGGTCTTTTGCAGACTCCAACAGGTTTTCTTCAAGAATGGTCCTGTATTTGGCTCCATCCATCTTCCCATCAATTTTACCATCTTCCCTGTCCCTAATGAAGAAAAGCAGGCCCAAACCATGATACTGCCACCACCACGTTTGACAGTGGGGATGGTGTGTTCAGGGTGATGAGCTGTGTTGCTTTTACACCAAACATATCGTTTGGCATTGTCCCCAAAAAGTTCGATTTTGGTTTCATCTGACCAGAGGACCTTCTTCCACATGTTTGGTGTGTCTCCCAGGTGGCTTGTGGCAAAATTTAAATGACAATTTTTATGGATATCTTTGAGAAACGGCTTTCTCCTTGCCACTCTTCCATAAAGGCCAGATTTGTGCAGTGTTCAATTGATTGTTGTCCTATGGACAGACTCTCCCACCTCAGCTGTAGATCTCTGTAGTTCATCCAGAGTGATCATGGGCCTCTTGGCTGCATCTCTGATCAGTCTTCTCCTTGTTTGAGATGACATTTTTGAAGGACGGCCAGGTCTTGGTAGATTTGCAGTGGTATGGTACTCCTTCCATTTCAATATGATCGCTTGCACAGTGCTCCTTGGGATGTTTAAAGGTTTGGAAATCTTTTTGTAACCAAATTATAAAACTTCTCACAGACCTGCCTGTTGTGTTCCTTGGTCTTCATGATGCTATCTGCGCTTTAAACTGAACACTGAGACTATCACAGAGCAGGTGCATTTATACGGAGACTTGATTACATACAGGTGGCTTATATTTATCATCAGTCATTTAGGAGAACATTGGATCATTCAGAGATCCTCAATGAACTTCTGGAGTGAGTTTGCAGCACTGAAAGTAAAGGGGACGAATAATATTGCATGCCCCACTTTTCAGTTTATTCTTTTTTAAAAAAGTTTAAAATAAGCAATAAATTTGGTTCAACTTCATAATTGTGTGGCGCCCTGGACAAGCCAGGGGCCACAGGTAACAACACACACCCCCACCCCCAGCAGTTCACAGCAGTCATCCCCAGTGAGACCTGATTTCTTCCCTCAAGTTCAGACAGACACACTAGGTGGGCGGAGTCAGACAGATGGGCACACCTACCGTAGAGTCTGGCTGGTCTGAGGCAAAAACCAGCTCAGACAAGTCCAGGCAGAGGAAGAGAGAGGAGGTCTGCAGAGAGGCAGACGCAGACTGGGGCCTAGGTTGGAGCCTAGGTCCCTCGTGTAGCCAGTGAGGCAGACGGTAGTGGCCGTCTGCAGGAGCCGGGAAGACAGTCTTGGTGGAACCGTAGGTAGCCAGGACAGGGTAGTGGCCCATCCGGTACCGAACCGGGGAGCCAGCTGGAAACCGGAGTGCAGGAGGAGCGTACACGAAGGCGAAGGAAAGGACTTACACTACCAACCTGGGGTCAGGGGAAAAACACCGCAGCCGCCTGTGGGACCCGTCCATCCAGCCGTTTGTTTGACCAGAGACTCCGTGTAAATTACTGGCTGAGTGAGTACCACCGTGCCGTGCGACACAGCGCTGCCCCCGCGACCCTGCACCTCACCAGGCCCCGCAACCCGCCTGCCATCCCTAACCCTCAACGGGGCCCCGGGACAACCAACCCCCCTACCCACGGAGGGGAGAACCAACATCCAAGCTGCTCCCTGTCACAGCTCCCGGGATCCCCGTCCAGAGCAGCGGTGGTGTCACAACCTCACCACAAACCATGGGTGGCGTCACGGACAATATCCCTAAACCAAACCTCCCCCTTTCACTCACGGGCGAGGAACGCTGCTCGAGTCCCCGGGATCCGGCCCACCGCTCGAGCCACCGAGCAGCAGCAGCAGCCGGACCCGAGTAGTGGGTGAGCGCAGCGTCCCCTCCTCCGCCCACGACAACTTGGTGTCACGAACAGGATCTTACCGCTCTGCCATCTGGTAGAGGTGCGCCTTGTCACTGTCGGAGGTGTCCGGACGAAAAACTTGAGAAGCCGTCATTTTGGGCGCGAAAAGTCCTTGCTCGAGCGTCTTCCCGAGTACTGGAGGCGCGAAAGCCAAAACCCTGCCCCTGTAGAGGAGGAGCCGGAAAAAGACTAAGGGGGACGGATGGCGTCTAGCCGCATGTGAACCGCGGCTGTGGAAGCAGGGACGCCAGGACTCTGCAAGTATTTGGTTCCTGGAGCACCACTGCACGAGATGTCCCGTCCGTCCGGCACTGCTGAAACCTCAGTGCCCGTGCCCGCGGCCAACGCCCCGACCTACCCGTTACCCCTGTCACCAGTAGCGGAGCTCGCAGCGTCTGTGAGGGAGGGCCCAGACCTGGGGTCCCCAGGCCTTACCTTCGTCACCGCCCTGCCACCGGTCCCAGCTTCCATCCTGGCCGCACCGCTGATGACGACGGCCCCGGCAGTCCGCCCGGCCGCGACAGAGATAACAACGGCTCCGGCAGTCCGCCCGGCCGCAACGGCAGCGAAGTATCCGCCCGGGCAGCCTGGTGATGGACTAGGGCAAGGGGTGCTGCCCATTTGCTTAGGGGCAGCATCAGGGCCAGGTTGTTAGGGTGGGTGAATGAAGGACCCGTTCCGTTGTTATTATTAAAAGTGTATTGTTGTTGCAACGGTTGAAGTGATATGCCTCCTGTAAGGGAAGTTTTATGAAAAAATGTATGCATGAAAAGGTTTTAAAATGTTTTATTCTTTTTCAGTTTGTGAAAAATAAAACCGGTGATGGACGGGCAGCCCGCGGACGGTCTGCATTTTACTAAGGGGGAATGTGGCGCCCTGGCCAAGCCAGGGGCCACAGGTAACAACACACACCCCCACCCCCAGCAGTTCACAGCAGTCATCCCCAGTGAGACCTGATTTCTTCCCTCGGGTTCAGACAGACACACTAGGTGGGCGGAGTCAGGCAGATGGGCACGCCCACCAAAGAGTCTAGCTGGCCTGAGGCAAAAACCAGCTCAGACAAGTCCAGGCAGAGGAAGAGAGAGGAGGTCTGCAGAGAGGCAGACGTAGACTGGGGCCTAGGTTGGAGCCTAGGTCCCTCGTGTAGCCAGTGAGGCAGATGGTAGTGGCCGTCTGCAGGAGCCGGGAAGACAGTCTTGGTGGAACCGTAGGTAGCCGGGACAGGGTAGTGGCCCATCCGGTACCGAACCGGGGAGCCAGCTGGAAACCGGAGTGCAGGAGGAGCGTACATGAAGGTGAAGGAAAGGACTTACACTACCAACCTGGGGTCAGGGGAAAAACACCGCAGCCGCCTGTGGGAACCGTCCATCCAGCTGTTTGTTTGACTAGAGACTCCGTGTAAATTACTGGCTGAGTGAGCTGAGTGAGCTGTGCCGTGCGGTACAGCGCAGCCCCCGCGACCCTGCACCTCACCGGGCCCCGTAACCTGCCTGCCATCCCTAACCCTCACCGGGGCCCTGGGACAACCAACCCCCCTACCCACGGAGGGGAGAACCAACATCCAAGCTGCTCCCTGTCACCGCTCCCGGGATCCCCATCCAGAGCAGCGGTGGTGTCAAAACCTCACCACAAACCGTGGGTGGTGTCACGGACAATATCCCTAAACCAAACCACCCCCTTTCACTCACGCGCGAGGAACGCCGCTCGAGTCCCCGGGATCCGGCCCGTCGTTTGAGCCACCGAGCAGCAGCAGCAGCAGCCGGACCCGAGCAGTGGGTGAGCGCAGCGTCCCCTCCTCCGCCCGCGACAACTGTGTCCCACTTGTTGTTGATTCTTCATCATAACATTAACATTTTTATCTTTATGTTTGAAGCCTGAAATGTGGGAAAAGGTTGAAAAATTCAAGGGGGCCGAATACTTTCACAAGGCGCTGTATCTCTTACTGCATTTTATTTTTCAATGAGTTATTTTGGATTTTTTGTAGATGTTGATGCATGTTTTTATATGCTTGAGTTCCAGTCAAATACCGCACTTTCCACATATTGTATGAATTTAGAATGACTTTTATGCCCATTTTTTATACATAAGGACTTGTTCTTGAGCTCATGATGTTTCTTTCTAATTCATATTTTATAAGAATCATCAGGCCGGCAGCTTCTGTTCTGTTTATTTCTTGTTGTATTTCATTTTTTTTTTTTCATGAATTATTATGGTTATTTTCTTAGCTGTTGATATCCGTTTTTATAGACTATGTTTATTTCACTGGTAGATTGTTAGTTTGTTGCCAGAGGGATGTCAGAGATCTCATCAATGAATGTTCTGATCCATGAGGATAACCTTTTCACTCTGCAGCATGTCCATGTCTGGTGCAGGAATGCGTCTGCTTCTGACACTCTGGTGAAGATCTGTAATGCGGATATTATTGACATGTTACTTGGGCGGACGGCAAGAAGATTGTTTTCTGGCAAAGATTCTAAACTTAATACAACTTTATTCCAAAAAGTCAAAAAAGGTCTAATAATACTATAAAAAATGTTTAGTGCTATTACTGATCTTTTGAATTCCTACAGCGTAAAGCATTCATCAGTAACAGGATTAAAGGGAACCTGTCAGGTGTAAAGTGTACCCAGAACCGCGAGCAGTTCTGGGTGCATATTGCTGATCCCTGCCTAACCGTTCCTGTATACACTAGCATAGATAAAGAGATGTCTAGAAAAAGTATTTCTAAAGATCTTTTACCATATGCTAATGAGTGAGAGCACTAGCCCCCTGTGCATCAACCATCGCAGTGAGTACGCCTGCCCCTGCCTTTTACATCTCCTCACCAACCCGAGCTCCAGGGCCTTCCCTACCTGTGGAGGGACTGTCACCTTGCTGCTCCCCACCATCTGCCCCGGTCCTCATTCCAGCAGCGGCGGTACTCCCATTACCGCACCCCGCAGGTGGCGTCACAATCACTTCCCCTGTAAATAAACCCTTCTCCAGTTTTGAGTGTCTGCCAAGCCCAGGTCTGGACCCCTGGAGCCACGACCACCCTGGATCCGAGCACCCTGGTCATCACCGGGGCGGCACGCTACTAGATACTGTACAGGGACGGTTAAGCAAGGATTAGAAATATGCACCCAGAACTGCTCATTGTTCTGGGTGTATAATGCACCTGACAGGTTCACTTTAAATAAGCTATCGCAGACACACTTGGCATTATCCCCTCTACTGTCCCAAGGACATCCCTGTAGTCACCCTTTTATCGCCATACAGAGACCTGGCATACACTTCTAATGACGCAAAGCTACAGTTAGGTCCAGAAATATTTGGACAGTGACACAATTTTCGCGAGTTGGGCTCTGCATGCCACCACATTGGATTTGAAATGAAACCTCTACAACAGAATTCAAGTGCAGATTGTAACGTTTAATTTGAAGGTTTGAACAAAAATATCTGATAGAAATTGTAGGAATTGTACACATTTCTTTACAAACACTCCACATTTTAGGAGGTCAAAAGTAATTGGACAAATAAACCAAACCCAAACAAAATATTTTTATTTTCAATATTTTGTTGCGAATCCTTTGGAGGCAATCACTGCCTTAAGTCTGGAACCCATGGACATCACCAAACGCTGGGTTTCCTCCTTCTTATTGCTTTGCCAGGCCTTTACAGCCGCAGCCTTCAGGTCTTGCTTGTTTGTGGGTCTTTCCGTCTTAAGTCTGGATTTGAGCAAGTGAAATGCATGCTCAATTGGGTTAAGATCTGGTGATTGACTTGGCCATTGCAGAATGTTCCACTTTTTTGCACTCATGAACTCCTGGGTAGCTTTGGCTGTATGCTTGGAGTCATTGTCCATCTGTACTATGAAGCGCCGTCCGATCAACTTTGCGGCATTTGGCTGAATCTGGGCTGAAAGTATATCCCGGTACACTTCAGAATTCATCCGTCAACTCTTGTCTGCTGTTATGTCATCAATAAACACAAGTGACCCAGTGCCATTGAAAGCCATGCATGCCCATGCCATCACGTTGCCTCCACCATGTTTTACAGAGGATGTGGTGTGCCTTGGATCATGTGCCGTTCCCTTTCTTCTCCAAACTTTTTTATTCCCATCATTCTGGTACAGGTTGATCTTTGTCTCATCTGTCCATAGACTACTTTTCCGGAACTGAGCTGGCTTCATGAGGTGTTTTTCAGCAAATTTAACTCTGGCCTGTCTATTTTTGGAATTGATGAATGATTTGCATCTAGATGTGAACCCTTTGTATTTACTTTCATGGAGTCTTCTCTTTACTGTTCACTTAAGAGACAGATACACCTACTTCACTGAGAGTGTTCTGGACTTCAGTTGATGTTGTGAACGGGTTCTTCTTCACCAAAGAAAGTAGGTGGCGATCATCCACCAATGTTGTCATCCGTGGACGCCCAGGCCTTTTTGAGTTCCCAAGCTCACCAGTCAATTCCTTTTTTCTCAGAATGTAACCGACTGTTGATTTTGCTACTCCAAGCATGTCTGCTATCTCTCTGATGGATTTTTTCTTTTTTTTCAGCCTCAGGATGTTCTTCTTCACCTCAATTGAGAGTTCCTTAGACCGCATGTTGTCTAGTCACAGCAACAGCTTCCAAATGCAAAACCACACACCTGTAATCAACCCCAGACCTTTTAACTACTTCATTGATTACAGGTTAACGAGGGAGATGCCTTCAGAGTTAATTGCAGCCCTTAGAGTCCCTTGTCCAATTACTTTTGGTCCCTTGAAAAAGAGGAGGCTATGCATTACAGAGCTATGATTCCTAAACCCTTTCTCCGATTTGGATGTGAAAACTCTCATATTGCAGCTGGGAGTGTGCACTTTCAGCCCATATTATATATATAATTGTATTTCTGAACATGTTTTTGTAAACAGCTAAAATAACAAAACTTGTGTCACTGTCCAAATATTTCTGGACCTAACTGTATGTATTTTTGAGTAGCTATAACAGTAAAATTGAAGGATAGTCCAGGGGTCAAGTCCAGAAGGGTATCCAAGGAGATAAATAGTGGAGTATATGTGTAAGGTTAGTCAAAATACAAAGCACTAGAATAAGAGAACCAAAACTGCAATACAGAAATTGGGAATGCACAGGTGGATTTTGGAAGTTTTTTTTTTTTAAATCAAATATTTTTTTATCAACATTTTTGTATAACAAAAGAAAAACAACACATAGATAGAAATATGCAAACAAATCCCCCTCCCACCTGGATTTTGGAAGTTTCAATGGAGGTCATGTACCCTCATTGTACTCATGTACTGCTCTTGAAGTAAACATGGAGACCTCAACCAGTCTGGAAATCCAACCAATTCAAGTTCCACTTGCAGCTTCTGCAACCTGTTCAAGCCTTACCTGTATGGGTCATTGAGGTCGGAGCTACCCTCTACCACAGAACCTCCTCCTGAAAAGAAATATTCTTGGTCCTTGTGACTTCATGTCGCAGTGTGACTGTCTTAATATTCCACAGTGCTAACTATGGGCTCCCTACCACTCCTGACAAAGTAAAATAAATGAATAATTGGCTATGGCTAGGTTCACACTTCCGTTGTTTTGCATCAGTCACAATCCGTTGCCTTGAGAAATTACGGTATCCTGCAAAATATTTTGGAGGAATCCAATTTTTCCCCATAGACTTCTATTAGTGACGGATTGCGACTGATGATGCTGTGTTGCATCCGCTGCGTCGCGGTCAGTCGTTTTTTAACTTTTTAACGCAGCCTGTAACGTTTTTTGAGCAGCGCAATCCGTAGGATTTCGCTGCGCATGCTCTCTCTGGCTCCCTGCACCCGTAACCAGGATACACATCGGGTAAACAAGCAATGCGCTTTGGTTAGTTACTCGATATTTACACTGGTTACCTGTGCAGGGAGCCAGCGCTAAGTGGTCTACGCTGGTATCCAAGATAAATATCGGGTAACCAAGCAAAAAGTGGTTTGCTTTTAGTTACCCGATATTTACCCTGGATACGTGTGCAAGGAGGCTGACACTTCCCCACTCGGCTCCGCCCCCTCCCGCACTCTGCATGTGTACACACACAAACACTCACACACTCACACACACTCACTTGTCCCCAGCCATGCAGTCCCCGCGGCACTGACGTCCTCAGCGCCACGGCCCCGCTCGACTCTGCCCCCCTCGCGCTCCGCCCCCCGCACACAACGGAGTCCAACAATGATTTCTGTTCTTTGTCATCCGTTGTACAAGGCATCAGTCACATGCGTCAAGCAACGCATGTGACTGATGCAAAACAACGGAAATGTGAACCTAGCCATACACGGTTTGGCCAGGTCTGTCAAGAGTGGAGCAACTCTTACTCAGAGGCTGTTGGCTTTGGTTCGTGGGAGAGGGAGACCCAAGGACAATAAGTGAAAAGGATGATATGTGACATTCACAAGCACTAATAACACATTTTGTAAGTGGATGTCTTGATAAGAAAATACCTGTTAATACTAAAAATCAAGGATTTTCCTTCTCTGTCTTGTTATCTTGATGGTAAAGCTGAATGGTGTGCGGGTGACTAGGTTCATAACCTTATTACACCATACTCTGTATTTTCCTTGATTTGTTGCTTATTAGATCAAACAGCGGGTTGTACATATTGATGGTTTTTTAAAAAGTAAACTTTGTGACCCCTCTCAAGGAGAACGAAGCTACTTGTGTGATCTCGAGTTAGTCCTATACGTCTTTCTGTTGGCTTTCTGAAAGAACACAACGTTAATGAGCGCAGCAATGAAGAGCGTATCAAAAGATTGAAGATGAAAGTCATTCTGATTACACGGCATGGCGAGGAGGAACCCAATGAGGCAGCGAGCGGCTCAATACTGGAAATGTCAGCACACTCACTTGGTGAGCAATAAATTAGCAGCGACTCATCCAGGGAGCAGCAAGCCATATATTCAGCATGGATAAAAAGTCCTGTAGCAAAACTGAACAGCAGAACTCCTCAGATTTTTCATGCTAGTGTAAAACTGGAAATTATGCCTGTTGTATCATGAGAACTTCTGTAATATTCTGTGCCTTGTATTATACTTCAGAGCTGCACTCACTATTCTGCTGGTGGAGTCACTGTGTGCATAAATTACATTATCCTGTACTGACCCTGAATTACAGCTTGTATTACACTCCAGAGCTGCACTCACCATTCTGTTTGTGCAGTCATTGTGTACTTACAATACTTTTCCTGTTCTGATCCTCAGTACAGATGAACGAATAGTCAAATATTCGGGTTCGGATTCTTAGTGCCAAATAATTTCTATTATTAGTGTACTCGTATCAGAAAATTAACCTAATGCATGTCAATGGGAAACTCGAATATTTGTCTGGAGGACCTTGGAACTAGGTCTGAGAGCGCTGTGAAAATGCTGCAATGGATGGAAAAGTGTTGAAACTGATTGGGTACAGCATGAGGAAGATGCCTCAATGCTTTCTAACTCACATTTGGTGTCTTAGAATAATGTTGTCAGAGTATTACAGGGATTCAAGCAGGAGAATTATACTGAGATTCCCCGTAGCTATCTAGCTGCTGCCTGGTCTGATCAAGTTCATAAGTATGCACTGCTTCCCCTGCCCACTCTCAGTGCTGGCATCTGTGATTGGTTTCCCTCATATTAGCTGTCTGGGTCCTCAAAGTGGAGTGTAAAAGTAAAAAAAATAGAAAAAATGCAGCTGTGTGCATTATCTTTGCTGTGTCAAAATATGATAGACCCCATGTGGTTTTTTAATTATTATTTAAGTAATTAAAAAAAAAATTGTAAGGTCCCCCCCAATTTTGATACCCAGCCATGATAAAACTGGGGGCTGATATGCTCAGGCTGTGGGGAAGCCCATGGTATTGGGCCCTCCTCAGCCTAAAAATAGCAGCATGCAGCTGCCCCAGAGTTTATCATTATATTATCAGGATTGGTTCCCAAGGCAATTACCAGTCTTGCGACACTCCTGATTAAAATATGGTTAATTATACAACGTGTTTCGGCTCGGATGTTTTATCCTTCAGCCTTCTTCAGGTAAAATTGAGAGAAAAAAGATGTGTACATCCGAGCCGAAACGCGTTGTATAATTAACCATATTTTAATCAGGAGCACTGAAAGACTGGTAATTGCCTTTGGAAATGTTTTCACTAAGTGGACCTGCTGGAGGGCTCTTCTAAAGTATCCAGTGTGATTGCTGCATTATGCACCATAATCCTATTAGAAAGAGGATCAACTCCTCTTGGATTATTCCGGGATTTCTAACCTCTGAACCAGGTGAGAGTTCCACTATTTCAACACTTTTATATATATATATATATATATATATATATATATATATATATATATATAAAAAACTCACTACACTCAGATTGGCGCTGCGTTTGTCTCTTTCTATTTTTCCCTGTCTCCAAGGTATTTTTTTCATTATCAGGATTGGAGGAGCCATGGATATTGGCCATCCAACCTAAAAATACCAACACTGGGCTTTACCCGGCTCATCCGAAATGCCTTGGTGCTTTGGCAATTAGGGTCATATAAAGAGTTAATGACAGCTGTGAATTGTCGAAAAATGATAACTGTCATCAAGCCCGAGGTTAGTAATGGGGAGGGGTCTATGAGAATTCCCCATTACTAACCCTGTAAATCAAAAGAAATAAACACAAAACCTTTATTTAAAAAACATTCTTTCTCCAATTTGTTAACCCCCAAAACACCCCTGCAGGTCCGATGTAATCCACATGATGTCCCACGACGATCCTTGCTCTGTTACATCCTGAGGTCGCAGTTTGTGGTCACATTAGAAAATGAGACTAATTACTGCAACATCAGGGACAAACTGATGGAGCAGCAGCTGTGAGCGGTGATGTCAGTGAGTTCACCTGACGTCACAGCTGGGGTTCCCACAGTACCCCATCTGTGACCTCAGATGAACTTACCTGTGGTTAACTCATTGAACTTAGTGACCTCACCTCAGGTGAAGTCACTGAACTAATTCTGGATTACCATATTAGGAGATGTATGCACATTGAGTATTTGGTTACAGACATTTCTGCACCAAATCTGCAGCTCCTGGCAAAAAAATGCCCCAAAACCACATCCAAATGCATGTGGTATCGGTGTGTTTTTTTGCCAAAAGATCAGTAGGATCCCCTCTATTTTGATATCCAGCCACGATAAAGCTCACAGGTGGGGGCTGCAGCCTTTAAGCTATTGTTTTTGTTTTGCTAGCTATCAAAATAGGGCAGGAGCACGTGTCATTTTTTTTTTAATTATTTATTTATTTTTTACACTACCATATGCATATTGATTGCAACCAATCACAGACACAGGGTGGAAAGCAATGAATATTAATGAACCTTTTCTAGTGGATTTCTATTATCATGCAAGTTCCTCCTCTTTTAGCAGAGTAGATAAAAATCTTCCTTGTCTATTAGCTGAGTGTATATTAGGTTGATCCATAGAAAAGAAGAATAAGACCGCACCAAAGCTGATATTTTTCGTCCGGTAATACTTTAGTCCATATTCAAGGTTAAAAGGTGTAAACTGCCAGCGGGTTGAGGAGACCTGGATGCGGCCCCTCGCTGCGGACGATGGCCGTTTCGCCTGTAATTAGGCTTCTACGGGTCCACCTGGTGGAATAAAGTATTACCGGACGAAAAATATCAGCTTTGGTGCGGTCTTATTCTTCTTTTCTGTGGATCGTTGGGACTGGTTACTCCTGCTTTGACCTGCACGCTGATCCAGAATCCGTTTTGACAGTTGGTGCTGTGTTTTCCCTACTCACGAGTGAGCCCAAGGTTTGACAGGTACGCACGTTTAGTGCAGGACTTCGCTTCTTTTTGGATATCGTATATTAGGTTGATTCCCAAGCGAAAGTCACTGGTTCGAATCGAGATGCAGCCATGAAGATTTCCCAAGAAAAGAGCAACAGCATCACCCAGCTCATCGATAACAGCCTTTTGGCGAATAAAATTACCAAACTGCATTATGTGGGTGCTGTGACAGTTGGGAGAATAAGAAAGGAAGTCCTTCCATCCACTCAAAAGCCAAGAGGTGGACGTACAGGCAAAATATCGAGTCAACAAGTCGGCTTATCAGAAGATCTATCAGCTCTGGCTTGACAAATTCACCAATGTTAGTGGCTTGTATGCATTGTAATAGTGACATCACAGAAAGAAAATGTAATGAAATCCAAGGCACCAAAAATTCCTCTCCGTTTTGAAAACCTTTATTTATCACAGCATACAAAGAAAAAAAATGCAAAAACGACGTTTCAACTGACATAGGGCCTTTATCAAGCCATAAAATAACATGCAATCTAATTGTAGGTAATTTGTATGGCTTGATAAAGGCCCTGTGTCAGTCGAAACGTCGTTATTGCATTTTTTTTCTTTGTATGCTGTGACAAATAAAGGTTTTCAAAATGGAGAGGAATTTTCGATGCCTTGGATTTCATTACATTTTCCTTGTAAAGTTGCAGCTGTACCAAGCAGCATGAATAGTGGAGTGGTGCATGGGACATTGTTGACTCAAGTGACATCACAGAAGTCCAAGTAAGCATTGTGCAATGCACATTACACACATCTGGAATCTAAAGAAAGGGAAGAAGTCTCAAACATCAATAAAGCGTCGGCTTCAGTTTGCAAAAAAGTAAAAAAAAAATTGACAGTAGAAGATTGGAAATGGGTGATTTGAAGCGATAAGATGACAGTCAATAGATTACACTCTGATTGGTACAAATAGGTCTGGAAGAAACAAGGGTAAAAGAGGTTAACGGATCAAGAAAGGGAAGGAACTGTCAAGTTCAGTGGAGGAAGCCTAATGATATTGGGTGGTTTCACAGCCAAAGGCATTGGATACTTGACTAGGATCAATGGTGGTCTCAATGCTGATCTACATGTGAGTTTCTTACAAGATGAGTTACTTCATATACTTAAGTACTATTGTAACATACATCACACCCGGCTAGTAGGTGCAGGACGCACTGTTAGGCCCAGACGTAGGTGCTGAGCGGTGGTGTGACTTTTCTGTGGTGTTGTGCAGTTTGGGGTGTCACGGTGGTCCTACCTGGTTCCTATCGCTCCACACCCATTCCCAGGGTACATCTGTATGAGGTATACCAATAAGGCAGAACAGTTCAACTGCGTCACACTATGATGGTTCACATCTTCTTAAGCATTTAGCTGTGACACTGGATCTCCATACAGACTTTGGTTGGTTGGCAACTTGACTGGTTTTCTGCTGTGGGAAATCTGTAACTGTGGTTTGGTCTTGCTGCGATGGGCTTTGTGTCTGGCAGGTACAGGACATTAGCGCCCTTGTAACCTGCTCATCACCTCCAGCTCGGCTTGTCTCAACTGCCAACTGTCAACTCTCCCTGGTTACCATAGTGACCAGGCTATAGAGGATATTGATCGGACATTCTCCAATACAGTCTGTTGCCAACACATACCACCACCTGCTGGTTTCTAGTGGTATTACAGAGCAACAACTTACATTTAATTTGACAATGACACCAGGCAATACATCAAATCATAAATTATTCTCCTATGAGTGCACAAACTTTTGTAATGGCTCCTTCTGGGTCATTACACTATAGGTATGGAAAGTACGACATAGTGTTCCAGCAGGACAAAGACACTGAAGTCGAGTTGCTGGATTGATCCCCACAGTCCCCAGAGCGCAACCTAATTGAAAATTTGTGGGTAGAGTTCAAAGAAAATCTCTATACATACCCAAGTGAGTTGACAGTATGCACCAACATTGGGAACGTGTAGAAGAGACCTGGGATCAGACCTTGCTTGAGACATGCTTGAATCTGATAGAAAGCATGCCCATGTAAAGGTGGATTTACAGGATACCAACAAAATAATACAAATTTAGATTTTAAGAAGCAAAACAGTAATAATGCAGTGACGACAAGAATCTGCATAACTAACCATATGCTAAATAGTTGCAAGTCACATTTATGTATGAGATAGACAAGATGATTGTATATAAAATAGAGGCAGTCTCACTCTCAAAGATGTAGTGGATGGTGAGATATGGAACCTGAAAGTCAAAAGTTCAAAACATTGTTAACCTTTTGCTTGTTAATGTATATCTATATATACTTGAAACCAGATGTTTACATACACTACCTAAAAAGACACATCTGCATGTTTTCTTACTATCTGACATAAAATCAGAATAAACCTTTCCCGTTTTAGGTCAATTAGGAACCAAAATGTTTTCTATTTGCCAAATGCTAGAATAATGAGAGAGAGAAAATGTTTTAAGGCATTTTTATTACTTTCAGCAAAGTCAAAAGTTTACATATATTTCATTAGTATTTGGTACCATTGCCCTTAAACTGTATGACTTGAGTCAAATGTTATGGACATCCTTCCACAAGCTTCTCACAATACTTGGTAGCAATATGGGCCCATTCCTCCTTACAGAACTGGTGTAACTGAGCCATGTTTGTAAGTCACCTTACCCGCACCTGCCTTCTCAGTTTTGCCCATACATTTTCAATAGGCTTGAGATCAGGGCTTTGTGATGGCCATTCCAAAACATTGACTTTGTTATCCTTAAGCTACTTTGTAACCAGTTTGGCAGTATGCTTCGGATCATTGTTCATTTGTAAAAACCCATTTCTGCCCAAGCTTTAAGTTCCTGGCTGATGTGTCGCGGGCGGGGAGGAGGGTGTCAACACACCGCGCTCACCCCTTCTGCTCGGGTCCGGCAGCTGCTCCTGGTGGCTCGAGCTGTGGGCCGGATCCCGGGGTTTCTCGAGCGACACTCCTCGCCCGTGAGTGAAAGGGGGTGTTTGTTGGGTGTGGGGATTGTTATAGTTCGTGACGCCACCCACGGTTGTGGTGATTGCACCACCGCTGCTCAGTGTGGGGGTCCCGGGGATGGTGTTGTGGAGCAGCCAGGTGTTGTGTTGCCCCTCCGTGGGTAGGGGTTGGTGATCCCGGGGCCCGGTGATGAGATGTGAAGTGTAGGGCCTGGAGGGCGCAGGGACGCGGGGGCAGCGCTGTGCCTTGCGGCGCTATGGTACTCACTCAGCCTGACACACGGACACAGTCTGTACGGTAAACCAACGGCTGGTAGGACGGTCCCACAGACGGCTGCACCTGCACTCCCGGTAGGTGACGGTGATGTCCCTCTTCCTTGCACCTGTGTTGACTGATGGTAGCGGTGGATTCCCTCCGGTTACCCGCTCCCCGGCTACAATCTGGGCCGGAGGAGCTCTACACTTTGCCCGCAGGCGCTGGCCCTGAGAAACTGGTGCCCTGGCGGTGGCGGTGTCTCTCCAATACGGGTTGGGCTGTTGCCTTCAATCGGGACTTGGTTGTTGGGGGATCTGCATCCCCGTCACTGACGGATTTGGCAAATCTGGTGACTCCTAGCCTTGCCGGGGTCCGAGAGGCCCCTGCCCTGGTGCTGACTGTCCTTCGGAACACTGCTCCAGACCACCGGGCACACAGCCAACGGGGTCCTTCCAGGAACTTCCGAACTGTCCCACTCCGGACAGTCACCGCCGTTGCTGACCTTGCTGTTCTGGCCCTACACAAAGCTGGGCTCTCAGGCTTTCTTTCTCTTCTGTCACTTTACTTGCTTTTCCTCCTTTACTGCTTTCCTTCCTTCACTTTCACTTTCTTAACTCCTCCACTTTAGCTCCTCACACTTGCCCTGCCTGGGCTATCTGCCTGGTTACTTCCTGCCTCCAGAGCTGTGAGCTCCTTGGTGGGCGGAGCCAACCGCCTGGCCCACCCCCTGGTGTGCATCATCAACCTCTGGAGGAAGGCAACAAGGATTTGTGGTTAGCTGTGATGTGCCTACCTGGAGTGTGGGGTGTAGTGGTGTGTGACCTGTGTCCCCTGGCTTGCCCAGGGCGACACATTCCCCCTTAGCAAAATGCAGACCGTCCGCGGGCTGCCGTCCTACACCGGTTTTATTTTTCTGTAAAAAGGGGATAACAGGGTTAAGCAAACATGAATACATTTTTAATAACTCTTCCCAAGACGGGAGGCACATTTACTTAACCGTTGCAACGGTATACGGTCACGGTTTCCGCTCTCTCCCACCCAAGCAACCTGGCCCTGATGCTGCCCCTAAAACCCAGGCAGCACCCCTTGACCCACAGTCCAGCACAAGTTACCCGAGCGGGATCTGTCCTTCCCCTCCAGAGGGTGGCCACCGATTCCTTTGGTGGCTGGGCCCTGGCCTGCTCTGCTCAGGGCCCTCCCTCCAACCTGCCTCTCCGGAGGCGGTATTGCGGAAACGGTAAAGGTACCCAACATATTTACAAGCCACTTAACGTTTGTGGTGCCCTGCAAGTTCACGGGCTTGTCCATGGATAGTTCCCATGCAAATAAACTTTAAACGGTCCCCACGAGGACAACGGTGCCGGCTCCTGCCGGTTGCAAATCACAAACAAATCTGGTGAAGTACTCGGTCATTTTCATTTTCCTTATCATTCTTCAAAACTTTTTAAACTTTCAAACACACTGACTTCTGGTCCCAACGGGGACAACTTTTAGGCGGAGGACCGCCGGCTTAGCAGTCCATCCTCAATCGTGGGGCTCTAGTGCCACCTTCACATGGTGCACCGCTCTGGACCCCAATGGTAGCTCGCTGCAGGCGATCTTCTTCCATATTCATGCGGGCATGCACATCCGCTCTACACCCCTCTCGGGCATCGATCTCCCTGCGCAGCTGCTGTTGCCGTCGCTCCCAGCCGGGAGCACTTTCTGTCTGCTCCGGTTCAGCGTGTGCGGGGGACGGGCCCAGCCAGAGTCCCTCCATGTCGGCTACGACCGGCACCTTCAGTAATGAGGGACCCTGCTGTGACATGGCCTGCTCTGCCTCCTGGCAGCTGCATCCCCGCCGTGCCTCCGGTGCATCTTTGCTGACGGGCTCAGCCTTTGGCTTCTTCCATAGAAGCGGTTCAGGGTGGTCATGAGCTTCTGCTGCAGGTCGGTCCGCCGGGGCGGATTGGCAGGGTACCGCTACCGGTGGTGGTGGTAGCGGGCCTAGTGGCGGGGCAGCAGCAGCTAACGCGGGTAGCGGGAGAGGCAGCAGGGTGAACGGGTGTAGGCCGGGCCCCTCAGCCGCAGCGGCCGATTCCTCGGGAATACAGGGACGTGGGTCTCTTACCCGTTCCTCCAAATCTTCCTCCACCTCGCATCTCCACATAGCAGCCACCACTTCCACCATGTCGGCCTCCCGCTCCTCCAGGAGGAGCTGCCTGTGGACCTGCAGACGGCTGCTTAGCTGGGCGGTCCGGACTTCCACCCACGCCGCCATGCCGGGCGCGGGGACCACGGTGTTTTTGGTCGGACTCAGCATCTTTAGCAGCGGCCTCTTCCAGGAACCAATGAATGGCCACAGGGTCCTGGCGTCCCTGCTTCCATAGCCGCGCTCACATGCGGCCAGCCGCCATCGCGTCCCCCTTAGCTCTTTCCGGCCCCTCCTCTCTCGGGGCGGAGTTTTGGCCTTCGCGCTTCTACTGCTCGAGAAGACGCTCGAGCGGGAACTTTTCGCGCCAAAGATGGCGGCTTCTGAAATTTTTCTGCCGGATGCCTCCGGCGGTAACAAGGCGCACCTCTACCTGACGGCAGAGCGGTAAGATCCTGTTCGTGACGCCAAGTTGTCGCGGGCGGGGAGGAGGGTGTCAACACACCGCGCTCACCCCTTCTGCTCGGGTCCGGCAGCTGCTCCTGGTGGCTCGAGCTGTGGGCCGGATCCCGGGGTTTCTCGAGCGACACTCCTCGCCCGTGAGTGAAAGGGGGTGTTTGTTGGGTGTGGGGATTGTTATAGTTCGTGACGCCACCCACGGTTGTGGTGATTGCACCACCGCTGCTCAGTGTGGGGGTCCCGGGGATGGTGTTGCGGAGCAGCCAGGTGTTGTGTTGCCCCTCCGTGGGTAGGGGTTGGTGATCCCGGGGCCCGGTGATGAGATGTGAAGTGTAGGGCCTGGAGGGCGCAGGGATGCGGGGGCAGCGCTGTGCCTTGCGGCGCTATGGTACTCACTCAGCCTGACACACGGACACAGTCTGTACGGTAAACCAACGGCTGGTAGGACGGTCCCACAGACGGCTGCACCTGCACTCCCGGTAGGTGACGGTGATGTCCCTCTTCCTTGCACCTGTGTTGACTGATGGTAGCGGTGGATTCCCTCCGGTTACCCGCTCCCCGGCTACAATCTGGGCCGGAGGAGCTCTACGCTTTGCCCGCAGGCGCTGGCCCTGAGAAACTGGTGCCCTGGCGGTGGCGGTGTCTCTCCAATACGGGTTGGGCTGTTGCCTTCAATCGGGACTTGGTTGTTGGGGGATCTGCGTCCCCGTCACTGACGGATTTGGCAAATCTGGCGACTCCTAGCCTTGCCGGGGTCCGAGAGGCCCCTGCCCTGGTGCTGACTGTCCTTCGGAACACTGCTCCAGACCACCGGGCACACAGCCAACGGGGTCCTTCCAGGAACTTCCGAACTGTCCCACTCCGGACAGTCACCGCTGTTGCTGACCTTGCTGTTCTGGCCCTACACAAAGCTGGGCTCTCAGGCTTTCTTTCTCTTCTGTCACTTTACTTGCTTTTCCTCCTTTACTGCTTTCCTTCCTTCACTTTCACTTTCTTAACTCCTCCACTTTAGCTCCTCACACTTGCCCTGCCTGGGCTATCTGCCTGGTTACTTCCTGCCTCCAGAGCTGTGAGCTCCTTGGTGGGCGGAGCCAACCGCCTGGCCCACCCCCTGGTGTGCATCATCAACCTCTGGAGGAAGGCAACAAGGATTTGTGGTTAGCTGTGATGTGCCTACCTGGAGTGTGGGGTGTAGTGGTGTGTGACCTGTGTCCCCTGGCTTGCCCAGGGCGACACAGATGTCTTGCAATGTTGCTTCATTATTGCTACATAATCTTCTTTCCTCATGATATAATCTATTTTGTGAAGTGTACCAGTCCCTCCTGCAGCAAAACAAACCCATAACATGATGCTCCCACCCTCGTGTTTCACAGTTCGGATGGTATTCTTATGCTTCAAATCTTTTCCCTTTTTCCTTCAAAGTAACAATGGTCATTATGGCCAAACAGTTCAATTTTAGTTTTGTCAGACAACAGAACATCTCCAAAAATTAAGATCTTGGTTCTGTGTGCATTTGAAACCTTAATCTGTCTTTTTAATATTTCTTTTGGAATAATGGATTCTTCCTGGCAGAGTGGCCTTTCAGCCCATGTTGATACAGTCCTCGTTTCACTGAGGATAATGACACAATCTTACCAGCTTCCGCCAGCATCTTCACAAGATTTCTTGCTTTTGTTCTTGGGTTGATATGCACATGTCTGACCAAAGCACGTTCATCTCTGGTATACAGTGGCTGGACATTCCCATCTTGTTTGTACTTGCATATAATTATTTGTACAGATGAACGAGGCACCTGCAGGTATCTGGAAATTGCACCAAGGATGAACCAGACTTGTGCAAGTCCACAATTACCTTCCTTAGATCTTGGCTGATTTATTTTGACTTTCCCATTATGGTATAGAAAGAAGCAGTATGTTTCATTTAAGTCCTTTATATTGACTGTTATTCTAAGTTTTTTTATTATCCTGTAAATATACACTGCACAGTACCACGTCTCTTGTCCTGTATACTGGGTGTAATGCTCAGGTCTGTATTATTTTGTATATATGTACTGTCACGCCTGCGAACTGCTCGTGTATTTATACTCACTGTGGGCATTGTCCTGTGCATAGCCAGCTTGCTAAGCACTCCCAGCTCTTCTGCATCCCCCGGTCTGGAGATTCTCCACCTGGCTATAGGGCAGTGTGGCCAGACTTTGCTGGAATTTATATCATTGTGTTCAGCAGACCTTTGCTTCCCTTGCGCATTCCTCCCAACAGGTGCCATTTTAGACTGCCCCCCCTCCACTCTGGTGTCTGAGTTTTTACTTAGTTAGTTTCTGATGGCTTGCAAGTTATGTTCTGTTCTATCTGTCCACCTTTGCTGTATAACTTTGCCCTGTCTGTCTGTTGGGCTCGGTTTGTCTGGTTAGTCCATTTTAGTCTCCACTTCATCTTGCCTGTTTTGCCCAGGCTTTCCTCCTGTTTGTTCCTGACCTCCCACTCTTGTTCTCTTTTGTTTCCTGTACACATGTGCTGTTTGTTCCGTCCTCGTCCTGCCTGTCGATGTCTCTGGGTTCTGCCTTGCGTTTCCTGCACCGTGACTCTTGTGTCAGCTGCTCCAGACTCATGCCTGTCCTCAAGTGTTACCTGGAAACTACCTGTGGTAACACTTGAGGACAGGCATGGGTCTGGACTTATCCTCATCAGCAGAGGCTTTAGTGAAGCACAGGTAGTCGCTTTGCCATGCCCCTCCAGGATAAGCCCGGGTCCCTTGGCACAGTGGGTGCACACATCTAGTCATCATCACACACTGCACAGTACCACATCTGTTCTTTATAATGGTTGCAGTATATATTCTCAGTACCTGCATTATTTTATATATATACTCTACACAATATCACTTCTCCTGTCCTGTATACTGAGTGTTATTCTCAGTATCTGTATTATTCTGTATATATACACTGCACTGTACCACTTCTCCTCTCCTGTATACTGGGTGTAATCCTCAGTACCTGTATTATTCTGTATATATATACACTGCACAGTACCACTTCTCCTGTCCTGTCTACTGGATGTAATTCTCAGTATCTGTATTATTCTGTATATATACACTGCACAGTAACACATATCCTGTCCTGTATACTGGGTGTTATTTTCAATATCCGCATTATTCTGTATATATACACTGCACAGTAACACATATCCTGTCCTGTATACTGGGTGTAATTCTCAATATCTGCATTATTCTGTATATATACACTGCACAGTACCACTTCTCCTGTCTTGTATACTGGGTGTCATTCTCAATATCTGTATCATTCTGTATATATACACTGCACACCACAGTACCACATCTTCTGTCCTATACACTGGGTGTAATTCTCAATATCTGTATTATTCTGTATATATACACTGCACAGTGCCACTTATCCTGTCCTGTATACTGGGTGTCATTCTCAATATCTGTATTATTCTATGTATATATACACTGCACAGTACCACATCTCCTGTCCTATACACTGGGTGTAATTCTCAATATCTGTATTATTCTGTTTAAATATAAACTGCACAGTACCATGTCTGCGCTCCTGTTTTCGGAGCATTAGACTTTGGGAGGGTCAGTATTGGTGGGCTTATTATTTTCTGTAATCCAATGGGCAAATCAAATTGTCACAAACCTGTTTAAATGGGTTATCCAATGTTTTTTCCTTTGGTTAGGGGATGACTTTCCAATCACTGGGGATCTGACTAATGGGACTACCAACGATCTCCATAACTGGAGCTGTGAAGAGCATTAAAAAAATGGAGCTGTAATCGATGATAAACACTATGGCTCCTCAAATAACTCCTGGAAGAATGATGAGGGGCATGACCAAGAAAGCCAAAATTCATTGATCGGAGAGTAGGAGGTGCTATACGAGGGGCTGTTGATAGGTCTTTGGCTCTGTGATCTTTTTTTGTTTCTGTGGTAACGAATGTTACATCACATGAAAACCTTATGTGTCTAATATATGTTTTCAAAATTTTGTGTTTGTTGCTTATGGCAACAGTGTTCTACGCATGCAAGAAGACAAAATGGTGGAGTCTAATGCAATATTCACAGCAACTGAGAGCAGAAGAGTGATAAAATTCTTGTTTCTGCAAGGAAAGTCCACGTAGGATATTCATGTTGATATGTCGCAGACATTGGGGGATCAATGCCCTTCATATTCCAGAGTTAAGAACTTTGTTGCCAAATTTAAAATGGGCCACTTCAGCACCAATGTTGAGGAACGTTGTTGAGTGGTTGTTGTTCTGGAGATCGTCGATATTGTGCACAACCTCATACTGGAGAATTCACGAATTTCAGCTAAAGCAATAGCAGACATCATGGGGATTTCTTGTGAACGTGTTTGTCTCATTATCCATGAACATTTGGACATGAGGAAGCTTCAAAGTCGGTCCCCAAATGTATGACAACAGATCAGAGAAGCGACCTTGGGAAAACTGGCAGAGCTGGTCTTCCAGCTCGTTGACTACCCACCTTATTCACCAGATCTAGCTCCCTCTGTCTATCCTCTGTTTCCAAACCTGAAGAAACACCTCAAGGGTACCAAATTTCACACCATTTTTGATTCCATGGCTGCTATAGGTGCCTGGTTTGAGGCACAACCAAAATCTTTCTTTTTGCTAGGCTTACAGAACTTGGAATACCGATGTAGGAAGTGTGTTGACATCAGTGAAGAGTATGTGGAATAAATGTAACGTTTCATCATCCTATTTCGCTTCTTTCTGGGTAAAACCAAAGATTTATCAGTAGCCCCTTGTAGTATGTGGGCGGGTGGGGTTTGTGTGGCAGGGATGCTCTTTGTCCTTCCCCGGGTTTGGTCCTACACTTCTAGTAGATTTCTATTTATCTAGAAGAATGTTCTCTCTAATAGGGTTCTTTTCTCATGTAGTTGTCCTCACTGTTGTAGCATTTTGTAGTTCTCCTCTCTTAAGGCCACGACTCACTAAGTGACATCGCTAGCGACATCGCTGCTGAGTCACGGTTTTTGTGACGCAACAGCGATCTTGCTAGCGATGTCGCTTTGTGTGACATCCAGCAACGACCTGGCCCCTGCTGTGAGGTCGCCGGTCATTGCTGAATGTCCTGGATCATTTTTTGGTTGTTGCTCTCCTGCTGTGAAGCACACATCGCTGTGTGTGACAGCGAGAGAGAAATGATCTGAATGTGCAGGGAGCAGGGGCCGGCTTTTGCGGATGCTGGTAACCAAGGTACACATCGGGTAACCAAGCAAAGTGCTTTGCTTGATTACCCGATATTTACCTTGGTTACCAGCGTCCGTAGCTTCTAGAAGCTGGCTCCCTGCACACGTAGCCAAGGTACACATCGGGTAACTATAAGCAAAGCGCTTTGCTTAGTAACCCGATGTGTAATATATTTACCAAGCACAGCGTCGTTACACGGGTCGCTGGTGGCTGGTGGCTGATCTCTGATTGCTGTGGAGATCTACCTGATTGACAGCTCACCAGCGACCATGTAGCGACGCTCCAGCGATCCCTGCCAGGTCAGATTGCTGGTGGGATCGCTGGAGCGTCGCTAAGTATGACGGTACCTTTAGAGTTCTTCACTCTCTTATCGTGTTCTGCTCTTCACCATGCACCAATGATTCCTGTGATGAGTAGGCCGCAAGCGGCGAATGGGTGATGGACTTGTAAGTGACAAGGTGAGAATATTATTTTTTTATCCTTGGCCCTCCACAATCCAGAAAAATGATGGCTGGCCAGTTCTTTTTTTCTGGATTCATACAAAATGGTAAATAAACAAAATTTGGATTAGGGCAAATCTGAATTTTGTACGATTCGAGATGAATTTGATACTACTTGAACCAATGAGCTGTAGATCTAATCTAGAAGCAACATAATACATGGCAGAACTCCCTATTCCGGAAAGCCATAAGACTGCTATCACGCGTATATTATATCAGGCAAGGAAGGTCATAGTGGAGTCATACTGGAAAAATAGAAAGGTTCCCAACACTAAAGAGTTAGTTGGTAAGGTAAATTATGCCCTCCGGCTGGAGAAGTATGTTTACCAGAAGAGAAGGGCATACAAAAAATTTGAGGATTTGTGGGCCCCGTGGCTTGATACTCCAAATTTGGCTGATCTGGGCTAGAGCCCTGAGGGTGAATTCGGTTTAGCTTAGATGCTTGAGAATGGGTCATGGTGTCAGGTTGGATTGAAGGTATTTTAGTAAGGTACTCTATGAGTGGTAGATTGGTCACTGATCTATTCCTAAATGTGTTTCTGAAAATAAATGTATAGAAAAATATATTGAATATTGAGTGGAATAAGGGATTTTGTTGGGGGGGGTTGCATACTTGCATGTATACGCTGTTCTTTTGGTAAATAAAAATGTTAATAAAAAATTATTTGATTTAAAAAAAAGAAGCAACATAATAATATTTATTTATTTTTATATATATATATATATATATATATATATATATATATATATATATATCTATCGCTATTAATTCCACAGCGCTTTACATACATTGGCAACATGCGAAATACTGCAAATATAAGCTGATTATTGGCCTGTAATAAAAGTGGTAATAATGATGGGATAATTTCAGCCAATTACATATCATATCATCAGTAAATACCATCAATTATATTCTTCAGTAACATTGGTTCTCCTCCAGTGCGAAATGTTTAGCCATTGTCTATTGTTCCTAATGTAGCTCAAACCAATTGTGCAGCATCATATTATCTGGCTGCCCTTTGAGAAGGTCACTGATATCACCTCGTATATCGGGGAAGACATATAGTATGAATGGCCCATTGAATACATCCCTCCTGTCTGGAAATGTCCCCATTCTATCTACAGCAAGCCTTGCTAAGCATCACTTAACCTTGTATATTTATAATAAGGTGTCGCAAAGTGGCAAGGGCGAGATATATGGCCATTTAGAAAAACGTCAGCTCTTATTGGGGATCACGTGAGATAGTAACCATCAACTTTATTAAATGCAACATCAGAATACAAGCAAATGTGGTTAGATACTGAAAATAATACATATAAGCTGCAAGAATCTATTATCTATCTATTTATCTACTGTATCTATTTATCTACTGTATCTATGTATCCATCTATCTACTGCATCTATCCATCTATCTATCTATCTACCTATCCATCCATCTATCTACTGTATCTATCTATCTATCCATTTATCCATTATCTATCTATCTATCTATCTATCTATCCATTTATCCATTATCTATCTATCTATCTATCTATCCATTTATCCATTATCTATCTATCTATCCATTTATCCATTATCTATCTATCTATCTGCCTCCTGTCCATTTACAAAATACCAAAAACTGATCAGCACCTTCTATCAGAATAAAACAAGTGTGACCACAATGACTGTTTAATACAAAAACAAAAGAATACAGCAGCACTGTATTTGCTACATTGTATGCAAAAATCAAATATATAACATTCAGTGGCGTAACTAGAGTTTGATGGGCCCCGGTGCAAAGTTCAGACCTGGGTTCCCCCTCCACATACACCGACACTTGGGGTAGGGGATAATGACACTGACACTTAGCTCTTACCCACGGCACCCAGGTTTCCCATGATCTGAAAACCCTCTATCAGCACCCTGCTTTCCCATGTTCTGATATCCATCTTGTCCTCGGCACCCAGCTTTCCTATGTTCTGATATTTATCTTGTCCTCGGCACCCAGCTTCCCCATGCTCAGCTATACATCTTTCTCTCAGCACCCAGCTTTCCCATATCAGAGCATTGGAAAGCTGGGTGCTGAGAGATGTACAGCAGAGCATGGGAAAGCTGGGTGCTGAGAGAAGATGTATAGCAGAGCATGGGAAAGCTGGGTGCTGAGAGAAGATGTATAGCAGAGCATGGGAAAGCTGGGTACTGAGGGAAAGAGCCTTTTTCCCTCAGCCCAAAATGTTCCCATCCCCTGCGTGTATCTTTGTCCCCCCTTGTATATAGTTCTCCAAATACTATAATGGCCCCCACATAGCCTTCCAAATAGTATAAAGGGTCCTACATAACCCTTCATATTAGAATGCAGCTCCATAGTCCTCCATGTATTATAATGCATTTCCCATAGTTCTCCATGTATTATAATTCACCCCATAGTCCTCCATATATTATACTGCACCACATAGTCCTCCATATATTATAATGCATCACCATAATCCTCCATGTATAAAGTAGCCCTCATAGCCCTCCAATTATTATAATGAATTTCTCATAGTTCTCCATGTATTATAATTCACCCCATAGTTCTCCATATAATATAATTCACCCATTAGTACTCCACATATTATACTGCACCACATAGTTCTCCATGCTTTATAATGCACCCCATAGTCCATGTATAAGGTAGGCTCCATAGTCCTCCATATATTATATATATATAGCCCCCATAGTCCTATATATATTATAACACAACCCCATAAAACTTCACATTGTATTATGCAGCCCCATACTCCTCCATGTATAATGCACCCCTTTATTCCATGTAAAAGGTGTCCTTCATTTTGTATTATGCAGCCCCATAGACCTCCATGTATAATGCAGCCCTAAAGACCTCCAGTATAATGCAGCCCCATAGACCTCTATGTATAATACACCCCTATAGTCCATGTATAAGGTATCCTTCATGTTTATTATGCAGCCCCCCCAGGCCTCCATATATAATAATGCAGCCAGCCTCTCCAGGCCTCCATGTATAATATAGCAGCCAGCCTCTCCAGACCTCCATGTATAATATAGCAGCCATCCTCCCCTGACCTCCACGTATAATATAGCAGCCAGCCTCTCCAGGCCTCCATGTATAAGATAGCAGCCAGCCTCTCCAGGCCTCCACGTATAATATAGCAGCCAGCCTCTCCAAGCCTCCATGTATAATATAGCAGCCAGCCTCTCCAGGCCTCCATGTATACTAATGCAGCCAGGCTCTCCAGGCCTCCATGTATACTAATGCAGCCAGCCTCTCCAGGCCTCCATGTTTGGCATAGGTGGTCTCCTTGACTGGAGACTGCCCTTCCCGTGGTTGTTCCTTCCCGGTGAAAGACCTGGTTAGTTTCCTGCTAGCGTTGAGAAACATGTGATGGTGTCTCCGCAGGCTTTCTTGTTTTGAATATTTCCCAGGGGTCATTGCTCTAGAATCACTGTATTGAGAAACACGTGATGGTGTCTCCGCGGTGTTGGATGTTGATCTCCCTAAGGTCAACCATCCTTACTTATGTAGTCTTCTACTAGGCAATGCTCCCACTAGCCAGTTTCCTACTCCACACTGATGAGGGGCAAATACCCCGAAACAGCTGTCTGTGAATGGATACCATGTTTGGCATAGGTGGTCTCCTTGACTGGAGACTGCCCTTCCTGTGGTTGTTCCTTCCCGGTGAAAGACCTGGCTACTTTCCTGCCAGCGTTGAGAAACATATGATGGTGTCTCCGCAGGCTTTCTTGTTTTGAATATTTCCCAGGGGTCATTGCTCTAGAATCACTGTATTGAGAAACACGTGATGGTGTCTCCGTGGTGTTGGATGTTGATCTCCCTAAGGTCAACCATCCTTACTTATATAGTCTTCTACTAGGCAATGCTCCCACTAGCCAGTTTCCTACTCCACACTGATGAGGGGCAAATACCCCGAAACAGCTGTCTGTGAATGGATACCATGTTTGGCATAGGTGGTCTCCTTGACTGGAGACTGCCCTTCCTCTGGTTGTTCCTTCCCGGTGAAAGACCTGGCTAGTTTCCTGCCAGCGTTGAGAAACATATGATGGTGTCTCCGCAGGCTTTCTTGTTTTCCATGTATACTAATACAGCCAGCCTATCCAGACCTCCATGTATAATATAGAAGCCAGCCTCTCCAGACCTCCACGTATACTTTAGCAGCCAGCCTCTCCAGGCCTCCATGTATAATATAGCAGCCAGCCTCTCCAGGCCTCCACGTATAATATAGCAGCCAACCTCTCCAGGCCTCCATGTATACTAATGCAGCCAGGCTCTCCAGGCCTCCATGTATACTAATGCAGCCAGCCTCTCCAGGCCTCCATGTTTGGCATAGATGGTCTCCTTGACTGGAGACTGCCCTTCCCGTGGTTGTTCCTTCCCGGTGAAAGACCTGGATAGTTTCCTGCCAGCATTGAGAAACATGTAAAGGTGTCTCCGCAGGCTTTCTTGTTTTCCATGTATACTAATACAGCCAGCCTCTCCAGGCCTCCATGTATACTAATGCAGCCAGCCTCTCCAGACCTCCATGTATAATATAGCAGCCATCCTCTCCAGACCTCCACGTATAATATAGCAGCCAGCCTCTCCAGGCCTCCATGTATAAGATAGCAGCCAGCCTCTCCAGGCCTCCACGTATAATATAGCAGCCAGCCTCTCCAAGCCTCCATGTATAATATAGCAGCCAGCCTGTATAACTCATATAAAATATACTTATAAAATGAAAATAATAGTCATAGTTTGCACCTGTTCACACTTATTCTGTTAGGAGTTATGGCTTTTTTTGTAAAGTATACTATTGGTGGTGGGGACTGCCTACAAATTTTGCTAAGCGTCTCTCAAGGCTAGGTTCACATGACAGTAAAAAATCAGTCCAATTTTCATCCAGAAAAATTGAACATTTTTTTTTCTCACTTGTCATCTGTGCGCAGTCTGTTTTTTTTTTTTTATAGCAGCAGTTACTAATAATTTACAGGACCATTTACAGTTTCCTATTGATGACACCCATACTATTAGACTAGGGAAGCTGCCCAGCACTATATAAGTGTAACAGACAGAAATGGAGACCCTAGTTTGGCCAAAATATCAACTAATACCTTATATATATATTTATCATATGCATTTTTTTGCACTTATATCTTTATATAGGATCCAGTCAGGCCCATCAATGTAGGCCTCGTAAACTAGGGTTCCTGTTCCTATGTGGTGCACTTATGTAGTGCTGGGCAGCACACCTAGTCTAAAGGCTACTTTACACACTGCGATATCGGTCCCGATATCGCTAGTGTGGGTACCCGCCCCCATCTGTTGCGCGACACGGGCAAATCGCTGCCCGTGTCGCACAACAGCCGTCACACATACTTACCTGTCCGGTGACGTCGCTGTGACGGGCAAACCGCCTCCTTTCTAAGGGGGCGGTCCATGCGGCGTCACAGCGACGTCACTGAAGCGTCACTGAACCGCCGCCCAATAGCAGCGGAGGGGCGGAGATGAGTGGGACGTAACATCCCGCCCACCTCCTTCCTTCCGCATAGCAGCCGGGAGGCAGGTAAGGGGAGCTTCCTCGTTCCTGCGGCGTCACACGCAGCGATGTGTGCTGCCGCAGGAACGAGGAACAACTTCGTTACTGCTGCAGTAACGATTTTTAAGAATGGACCCCCATGTCGCCGATTAGCGATTTTGCACGTTTTTGCAACGATGCAAAATCGCTTATCGGAGTCACACGCAGCAACATCGCTAATGCGGCCGGATGTGCGTCACAAATTCCGTGACCCCAACGACTCCGCATTAGCGATGTCGCAGCGTGTAAAGCCCGCTTTATAGTATAGGCATCATCAATAGGTTGTAAGCCAGACACTGTGCACCTACATGTGTGAACAGCGCCCTATACAAGCCATTTCTGTGCGATTTTAATACTAAGCAATCACCCCCTCCATTGAGTGGCAGTATGTGAGTGGTTGCTCTATCAGTGTTTTGCACCTGTTGTCTCCATCTTTATTAAGGGGTTTTGCTGCATCCTGTGAGTACATTTGTTGCTGTGGCCTGGGCAGGTAAACACTGTTGCCATTTCTTGCTGTGAATGTCTCAGAGCACCAGGCCTACCCCTGTCACTCATTACCTGTTACTGATCAATGGTTAAGCTAGAAATGCTGGCCCAGGCCTTTTTCTAGGCTCTGTCCCAAGCATCCATGCTGCACCATTATACTACCTGTACTCAGGGGCAATTGATGCCACTTTAGTGGTGTCTGCCCCTAATTTTTTTAAATGTTGAGACTCCAAGTTGGGTCTTCATGTTGAGTATGTTGCTTCCCAATTTGCTGTGTATTTAATCTGGGACCCAGCTGACCACTTGTTACCATTCACATTGGAGTTTTGATAGACACAAGTCAGGTATGTATAATGGTTTTAACTTTAGTTGGTTAGGGACCGTCCCAGATGGGTACACCGTGACGAGGTGGGATAGCTTCTTACGTTTTTGTAAAAATGTATATACTAAGTACCCTGATATTAAGCACTTGCAGTTTATTCATTATTATTCAGGATATTTTTCATACAATTTTTCTCTTTGTTTTTTTTTATGTTGAGTATTGCCTGTAGTGGCAGGGGTCTCAGAGCACTAGGCCTACACCTGTCACTCATCTACCTGTTACTGATCAATGGTTAAGCTAGAAATACTGGCCCAGGCCTTGTTCTAGGCTCTGTCCCAAGCATCCATGCTGCACTGTTACGAGGGGGACCCGGGGAAGCGTGCCAAGATGGGAAATGGACAGCTTCCGCCGGTCAAGGTCCACTGTGCGGTGTAAGGGACCGCCGCTATGGTGGGTGAAGAGTGAGCGGGTTGCTGCTAGCGATCGTCTGGAATGTCACAGACGATCTATGTACACCGATCTGCCCTAACCCGTGAGGGTTGTATGGCACGGATCTCACGGCTCGGTGTACCTGTTGCACGGGGAAGCACAGAGGTGCCCACGCACGTGTGCCAGTGGAAGTCACGAGAATATGGCATGAGGGTAGCACAGAGGTGCCCATGCACGTGTGCTTTCAATAACCAGGTGAGTCTGGTGGAGACTTGAGGAGCTCACCTGGGACAGGAACACGGCCTGTTGAAGGGGATACTGCCGAAGCAGCAAGGCAGGAACACGGCCTGCAAACGAGGTACTGCCTAAGCAGCAAGGGCCAAGCCCACAAGAGACAGTAATGCCTGAGCAGTGGCGTGGCAGCACGCTGCCAGACATCCAAACATAGAAGGACAGTCGCGCGCCGCCATGATGGCAGGGGGAGCTTTTAAGGAGGTGCAGCTCCACCCGAGGGCGGGCGCGAGGCGGAGATGACGGACTTGACCCAGTCAGGGTCCACGACGTCCCAGCCTGGCCAGTCAGGATTCACCACGTCACCAGCCTTGTCATCAAGCCGTGTGACGTCAGTGAGCGAATCAGGACCCACCACGCATTGCACATGCTCACCCTCCTGCCTCTGGGAAATAGAGGCGGGATCCTCGGTCTCACAATGTGCAGAGATAATGGGAATCTCACTGCTTCCCTGAGCAGTAAACCTCTGCACATTGCGCAGCCTCGCAGACCTTCGGGGCCGCTGAGCAGGAGGGTCTGCGGCAGGCCAGGAATGGGAGACCGCTTCACTCCTTGTAACAGAAGAACCACTAGGTGTCACCCTTCTGCTGCCTCTCTGAGAAGGTATCTCCTGCACACTGCGCAGTCTGGTAGACCTTCGGCGCTGCTGAGCAGGAGTGCTCATGGCAGGCAAGAAATGGGAGACTGCCTCAGTCCTTGCCTCAGGAGAGCCACGAGATGTAACACTGCACCATTATACTGCCTGTACTCAGGGGCAATTGATGCCACTTTAGTGGTGTCTGCCCCTAATTTTTTTTAAATGTGGAGACTGCAAGTTAGGTCTCCATGTTGTGTTTTGCGTGTAGTGGCAGAGATATCAGAGCACCAGGCCTACACCTGTCACTCACCAATCTCTTACTGATCAATGTTAAAGCTAGAAATGCTGGCCCAGGCCTTGTTCCATGCTCTGTCCCATGCATCCATGCTGCACCATTGTACTTCCTGTACTCTGGAGCAATTGATACCATTTTAGTGGTTTAGTGGTGTCTGCCCCTAATTTTTGAATTATGGAGACTCCAAGTTGGTTCTCCATGTTGTGTGTTCCCAGTAGTGGCAGAAGTCTCAGAGCACCAGGCCTACACCTGTCACTCACGACCTTTTACTGATCAATGTTTAAGCTAGAAATGCTCAGCCAAGCCCTGTCCCAGAGTCTGCCTCATGTATCCATGATGTGCCATTATATTACTTTTACTCTGGGGTAATTGATGCCACTTTAGTGGTGTCTGACCCTAATTTTTTTTTAAATGTGGAGGCTCCAACTTGGGTCTCTATGTTGTGTGTTGTCTGTAGTGGCAGGGGTCTCAGAGCACAGCAGGCTTACACCTGTCACTCACCCACCCACCTCTTGATTGTAACTTAGTTTGAAAGCTGTAAATACTGGCCCAGACCCTGTGTCGCGCATGGATCATTCCTGACTGCTGTGCCACGACACTGTTGGTACTCTGGGGCAATTGATGCCAATATCGGTGCCACCTGAATGTGGCTAAGCAGAAAGTAATTTGAAGCCATTGCATGAGGTATGAGGGATCCCAGCACAACAGGCCTACACTATTCGCTACCCACCCACCTCTTCATTTTAACTAATTTGAAAGCTGTAAATACTGGCCCAGACCCTATCTCATGCATGGCCCATGCCTGATTGCTGCACCACAACACTATTGGTACTAGGGCAATTAATGCCAATATTGGTGCCCCCTGAATGTGTCTGAGCAGAAAGCAGTTTTAGCTGTTGTATGAGGTATGAGGGCTCCCAGCATGGTAGTCCTTCACCGGTCACTGACCCACCCACCTCTTAATTTTTAACTTCATTTGAAAGCTGTAAATGCTGGCCCAGACCCTGTCTGTTACATGGCCCATGCCTGACTGCTGTGCCATGACACTGTTGGTACTCTGGAGCAATTGATGCCAATATTGGTGCCACCAGAGTGTGGCTAAGCAGAAAGCAGTTTGAAGCTGTTGCATGAGGTATGAGGGCTCCCAGCACAACAGGCCTACACTCTTCATCCACCCACCTTTTCATTTTAACTTAATTTGAAAGCTGTAAATGCTGGCCCAGATCCTGTCTCATGGATGCCCCATGCCTGACTGCTGCGCCACAACACTATTGGTATTCTGGGGCAATTGATGCCAATATTGGTGCTCTCTGAATGTGGCTGAGCAGAAATCAGTTTGAGCTGTTGCATGAGGTATGAGGGCTTCTAGCCCACCAGGCCTACACCTGTCACCTCAATATTTTTTATGTTAATAGTCTAGGAAGCTAATGGCTGTGCTTTGAGCTGTTTTGGAAGCTTCTGAGCCCCCTTGAAGGTGTTGCCTATGCCTTTGGTTTTGCCTCCCATTGAATTCAATGGGGTTCAAATATGTTTGTCAAACTATCCAGCGAACACCAGGAAAGTTGGCCAACTGAACCGAACCTTGAAAGGTTTGCTCATCTCTAGTAGGAAAGGCTGAAGAAAAGACTACCGGAGATAAAAAGAGTAAAGACAGTGAGCATGGGGCAGGGACTTGCTGCGGGATAGGTGGGGAACTGAGTATAATATATATATTTTAATATATATTTTAACCCATTCCTGGCTCTAATGGTTAGTAAATTGCCCAAAAAAAAGATTCTGGTGACTACATTTTTTATAAAAATGGTAATAAATTTGATTTGTTTACAATCAATGTCTAAACCTAGCCTCCTCCTGTCATTCATTTGCTTTTCCCAAATTTGTAGTAAATACAGCTAACATGTATACATGCATATTAGAGGGTGTGAGAATGACCGATAAACCACAGGTCATTCTCACAACTGTGGATAACATGATCCCTCTTCAACCTTTGCTTTGTTGTACTTGTGGTGCCCTGGACAAGCCAGGGGCCACAGAGCACAACACCCACACACCCCACACTCCCGGTCAGGCACACCGAAGTCAGACACAAAACCCTTGTTGCCTTCCTCCAGGGGCTGATGTCCACACCAGGGGGTGGGCCAGGCGGTCCACCGAGGAGTTCACAGTCCTGGAGGCGGGAAAAGCAGGCAGATCAGTTTGAGAGTGGAAAGTGGAAGGAAGTGAAGTGGTAGTGGAGCAACTAACTGACAGCGTCCGGGTGTGTGGCCCGGGCGGTACAGCAAGGTTGGCAGACGGTGGTGACCGTCTGCAGGAGTGACCGATCGGAATTTACCGTAAGGACCATGGACGGGCGGTGGCCCGGCAGTACCGGACTGGTACACAAAGAGAAGTCAGCACCATCTGGCAGGGGTTTACGGACCCTGACCAGGCTAGGAGTCACCGTGAATTTGTCGAATCCATCAGCGAAGGGAACCTCCTGGGTTCCCCAGCAGCCAAGTCCCGACAAAAGGCAACAGCCCAACCGTGAGAGGGCGACACCGCCACCGCCAAGGCAACCGTTTTCCAGGGCCAGAGCCTGCGGGCAAAAAGGGGCTCCTCCAGCCCATATCCAAGCTGGGGAGTGGGTTACCGGTGGGAACCCATCGTAACCATCTACCGTACATAGGTGCAGGGAAAGGCAGTCACCATCAACCTGCCGGGAGCAGGAACCACCGCAGCCGTGTGTGGGACCCGTCCATCCAGCCGTGTGTTTTACCGAGAACTGTGTCCTCATCATTGGCAGAGTGAGTACCACCGTGCCGTGTGGCACAGCGCTGCCCCTGCGACCCTGCACCTCACCAGGCCCCGTACCCCGCCTGCCATCCATCCCTTCCTCATCACCGGGCCCCGGGACAACAAACCCCCTACCCACGGAGGGGAGAACTAACAACAAAGCTGCTCCCTGTCACCGCTCCCGGGATCCCCATCCAGAGCAGCGGTGGTGTCACCAATATCACCACAACCGTGGGTGGCGTCAAGGACAATACTCAAACCCACCATCCAATCAATCCCTACCCCTTTTCACTCATGGGCGAGGAACGCCGCTCGAGTCCCCGGGATCCGGCCCACCGCTCGAGCCACCGCCGAGCCGCAGCAGCAGCGGCCGGACCCGAGCAGTGGAAGAGCGCAGCGTCCCCTCCTCCGCCCGCGACATACTTACTGTACATCTTTTTTAAATATTGAAAAAAAACTTAACTTACCAATTTATTTCTATTAAATCTGCATCATTCGTCTTATTTCAGACTTTCCCTGGGCCGGACTATTCCAAACACACTTTTTTCTCAAGGCAGTCGGCTATTTGGTTCCATTCAATAGTAAAGCCAGCCCCTTTCCACATTTGCGAAGACAGGGAAGGGATATTTTTTATTTACTGTAGTTAACTGATCCAGCCAGCCCCCTTCATAGGAGGAAGCTGTCTGCCTGTATATTGACACAAATGAGAGCACCAAGATAGGAGGTCTGTGATGGGACAATCGGCACAGATTTGACGACCTATGTTAGTAAGATCAATTTTTTAGATTTGAAATACAATAAATAGATTTTCTCCCATCGGGCAACACATTTAATTGGATTTCTGTCTCTGTAAGTCGTGTTCTCTGTAAAATTGTCTGAGAACATTCCAACAGGTTATAGACAAAGAGTCTGAGCAGAAGGCGCATTGTGAGAGCTCTCCAGAATGCGGGGTAATCCGGAGCCGACAATAGACTGAGTGCAACATAATTAGATTTATCCTTCGTGAAGAGCTTACTAACAGCTGGAAGGAGTCGGAAGGAACACAAGTAGTGATGAGCGAGTGTGTCGGGCAATGTTCGTTACTCAGCATGACAGAGGGCTTTACCTTACCTTACTGATTACAACCCAAAGCCTTTTTTCCCAACTTCCTAACCTAAAATAAAGACACAAAGGCTGTGTGACATTGGATGTAAAAGGCCACGGCAGCCCTGTTTATTAATTTAGAACAAACAATCAATAACATTTTCATACATCAATATAGTAATAATAACCCAATAATAACATAACCACCAGAAAAGGAGTAGGGTAAGTGAAGGTTCACGTTGTAATCAATCGCAACCCCAGCTCCAAAACCTGCCCTCAGCCGCACACCACTGGCGCGAGGACACCTAGCCGAGTGTTGTACAACCAATGTCCTGCTAAGACCCCAACCCAGCAGGGACCCACATTAACCAACCATACCATTGCATCACCAGGGGTAACTGGTTCCTGCACTGGGTTCCCCCTTCATCTCTCCATGCTGATAACCAAAAGTCTCAAAAAATAGGGCGGTTAGGCGGGATGATTCCGGATGTCTGCCAGGTATCGAATGACCATCCCCACCCCAAAGCCCTGCCCTATATACTACCCTATAACTGACCTCTCACTGACCAATCACATGGCCGTACGACCCAACAGTCCCTTTAACCCTACCCTCCAATTTTTCCGCACAAATTGCATTCTTGACATAATCCCTTGCTATACCCACAGGCCTAGCATCCGTCCTTAGTCAAGCTGCCCTCCATTCTAATAACTGTGGACAAGCTGGGAGTTGTCGGTTTATGCAATACAATTGTACATGGGGCTAAGCATGGTGATTTACTAATGTACTGACGGGGGCTTTTACGCTGCATTCATGTGCTGACTTTAATTCTGACACTGCATTCATGTGTTGACTGTAATTCTGATGTAGTATTCATGTGCTAATGATGGTTCTGGTGTGGCATTCATGTGCTGATGGTGGGTCTGGTGCTGCATTCATGTGTTTATGATGGTTTTGGTATGGCATTCATGCACTGATGGTGGTCCTGGTACTGTGTGCATGTACTGATGGTTCTGATGCTGTATTAATGTGCTAATGGTGATTCTGACATTGCACTCATGTGTTGACTGTGGTTTTGACGCTGCATTCATGTGCTAACTGTGGTTCTGATGTAGTATTCATGTGCTGATGGTGGTTCTGGCGCTGTATTCATGTGCTGATGGTGGTTTTGGTGTGGGATTCATGTACTTATGGTGATTCTGGCGCTGTATTAATGTGGTTATGGTGGTTGTGGCGCTGTATTCATGTGCTAATAATGGTTTTGTTTTGGCATTCATGTGCTGATGGTGGCTCTGGTGCTGCATCCATGTGCTGATGATGGTTCTGGTATTGCACTCATGTACTGATGGTGGTGCCTGCATTGCATTCATGTGCTGACAGAGGTTCTGAACTTGTACACATTTAACAATCCAAAACAAATTTCATGACTATGTTAAAGCTTAAAAATCCTCAAAACTTTGTTTTGAGAATATAATGAGAATTTGGCAAGAACCTACTCAGTTTCTGCTCCAAAAACAGTTTAAATAAGCATATGGTTACACAATTTTTTGAAGTAGAAACTCAGCAGAATCTCTCCAAATCCTCCTCAGATATTCACAACTTGGCTTTAGTAATGTATTCATGTGAGTACCCCTTTCATGACGCTGACTGCTCACATGCTCTTGATGTCTGATGCGTCCTTTTTGTTATGAAAACTACAAACTGGTGTTGCATCTGGTGTTTATAATTGTCTGCATCTCTGACATCACATCAGCAGCGCTGTAGCCAATCAGTTAGCTGCTGAGCTCCTTGATTGGTTGCAGCGCTGTAATTGTGATTTGACACCAGCGCTGCAGACAATAGCAGACCTGAGGAGAGTGAATACAACAAACAATGCAGGGAATGGGTTTCCAAAACTGGAAAATCTAAGAGTATTTGTACACGAGACAGAGGGTAATCCAGCAACAAAGTCCGAGGGATATTAAAATGCAAAAATTTTATTAAATCAAATTAAAATCCATATAAAAAAAGGTCCAAACAGGGTATAAACAACTGTCAGAGAGGATGCATTTCGAAAGAGCCATTGGGTTTGAAATGCATCCTCTCTGACAGTTGTCTATACCCTGTTTGGACCTTTTTTTTATATGGATTTTAATTTGATTTAATAAAATTTTTGGATTTTAATATCCCTCGGACTTTGTTGCTTGATTACCCTCTGTCTACAATCTGGATTGCCAGTATACCCTTTCCCTTGCACGAATCCTGGATATGGTGACCCCTCCTTTGGCTACAGGTGAGCGGATGCCAATCTTTCTTTTTGTCCCTGATATTTGTACACGAGGTATTTTAAACTCAAGCAACACCGCCATGTCTTTCAAGCAGAAGATGTTAAAAACCGTGGCATTTTTTACCTGACCCATCTTCTGTGTAGTTATACAGATATTTCCTAGCATCTATAGTTTTGACCACCTTTATTTTTTTTAGTGTTTCCCATTGTTTTTGTCACATATTTTTTATTGCGCTTTTAAAAAAAAGCGATGATAAAACGCAGACGAAAGACGTCCGGGCATCTTCCGAGCCGTCCCGTTGATCTGCCTTGTAAAGTACAGAGCGTTTTCTGAGTGGAAAACACCAGAAGAATGGACCAGTCACTTCTTTTAACCAATTGGTGATTTTAGAAACCTGAAGTAAAGAATGCTGAAAAGCCTGAACCTGTGCACACCAAGTAGATGCAGATGGTCGTTCATTGTGAGTATATTTCATAATGGTTTCCATGGTGGGATCTGCCCCCCAAAAATGTCATTGCACATTCCCTAAGTGGTATGTGTACAAAATTATCACTAATGAAAACAACAGCATCCCTGATCACCTATCTGTAGAATAGGTCAGGGGGATCTGATTTTGCATCCCTGCCCATCAGCTATATGACCGCAGCATTATATGGAGCGCAGCATCCTCTTCATTATCTGCTAGACCCAGCTCTGTAGGGAAAATAGCGGCTTCACCAGATCCTGCTACTAAAAGCAATAAATAGGCCTGACCTGTAATACTGGACGCAGCCGTGACTGCATTTTATATGGTCGTGTTACACAATCTACAAGTGCACAAAGATGTTATACATTCACTTTGTGACAAGTGGGTCTATGTGCTTCCAAATGCCAGGGCTGAATTTTAGTCTCAGTCTGGCTCTGGCTGGCATTCACACGAGATGATCATTTGTGTTGTGCAGAGCTGTGCATTAACATGTCTCTGTTCAGCAATCAGATGGTGCAGGCTTGAAGTCCCCTAAGGGAACCATGAAAACAATTTTTATATAGATACAGGCCAAGTCAATCACCAGATCTTAACCCAATTGAGCATGCATTTCACTTGCTCAAATCCAGACTTAAGACGGAAAGACCCACAAACAAGCAAGACCTGAAGGCTGCGGCTGTAAAGGCCTGGCAAAGCATTAAGAAGGAGGAGACCCAGCGTTTGGTGATGTCCATGGGTTCCAGACTTAAGGCAGTGATTGCCTCCAAAGGATTCGCAACAAAATATTGAAAATAAAAATATTTTGTTTGGGTTTGGTTTATTTGTCCAATTACTTTTGACCTCCTAAAATGTGGAGTGTTTGTAAAGAAATGTGTACAATTCCTACAATTTCTATCAGATATTTTTGTTCAAACCTTCAAATTAAACGTTACAATCTGCACTTGAATTCTGTTGTAGAGGTTTCATTTCAAATCCAATGTGGTGGCATGCAGAGCCCAACTCGCGAAAATTGTGTCACTGTCCAAATATTTCTGGACCTAACTGTAGTAACTACATTACATTGCATTGTATAGACCCAGCATAATACCACCGTTTAGTAACCATATTTTATTGTATAGATCCAGCATAGTACTGTACCTCTATATAGTAACCACATTATATTGCAATGTATAGACTCAACATAATATTTATTTTTCCGTCAATATAGCCATAAGAGGGTTTGTTTTTTGTGGGATGAGTTGTATTTTTGAATGACACCATTCATCCTGCAGCAGATTGTACTGAAAAACGGGAAAAAAATTCCTAGTGTAGTGAAATTGCAAATAAAAAGTGCAATTACACTATTGTTTTTTGGATTTTGTATTTATTTATCATGTTCATTATATGGTAAAACTGACCTGGTGACCTGGCAGTACCCCACAGCAGTACGAGTTTGTAGATACCAAACATGTATAGTTTTACTGTATTGCAGCCCTTAGAGTCCCTTGTCCAATTACTTTTGGTCCCTTGAAAAAGAGGAGGCTATGCATTACAGAGCTATGATTCCTAAACCCTTTCTCCGATTTGGATGTGAAAACTCTCATATTGCAGCTGGGAGTGTGCACTTTCAGCCCATATTATATATATAATTGTATTTCTGAACATGTTTTTGTAAACAGCTAAAATAACAAAACTTGTGTCACTGTCCAAATATTTCTGGCCCTAACTGTATATGCCACTATTATGCTGGGTCTATACAATGCAATATTGTTACTATATGTTCTTTACTTCATGCAGCATTTGCTTGGACCTGTCCCGCCCACAGCCATGACTCAGTCATGGGTACGGGATTGAAATAGACCAGGTGAGTGCTGCTAAGAGCAGTTCTACTATTCATATGTGAGGCCGTATGGCACATTTTATAAAAATATTTTAGTGTAGGACTGCCTCAAATGAGATTTGCCGTGACGTGGCGAAGCAGCTCAAGAAATTGCAATTTTTTGCCAAAAATCTCAAAATTTTTATAATAAGTACAGTTTGGAATTTTTAGTGCTGAAGTGCACATTTAGTGTTGGCTTTTTTTTTTTTTTTTTTTTAATCTTGTTACTATATGGCAGTATTATGCTGGATCTGTACCAGAGGTCTCAAATACGCGGCCCGTGGACCGCATGTGGCTTCTCAGGCTGCTTCTTGCGGCGAGCAGGACCGTGGACCCAGTAAAGATTGCGGCCAGTGCAGGGGCACACCCATCAGAGCTTTATTTCAGATGAACGTTTTGCTGGTGCTACGGAGTCAAGCTCCCTCTGTATATCTTAATTCTGCCGCCGCCAAATCAGAGGCAACAAACTGACGCGTACGACCTTAGTTGCTTGCCTCTGATTGGCCAGCGGCTGCTATAGAGAACTTGACAGCACAGCGCTGGCAAAACGTTCATCTGAATTTCAGATGAAGCACTGACTGCAATCGATACCAGGTCCATGTGCCTGCAGGCCGCATGAAGCAAAGAGGAAAGAGGACGCCGAGGGAACAGAAGACAGGTGAGAAGAAAGTTTTGGTATATATGTGTGTGTGTGTGTGTGTTGCCCGCTGAGGCTACACAGTTCAGGGTGTGTGTGTGTGTGAAGCATGGCACAACAGGGGACCAGGATGGGACATTGCTACAAAAAGAGGTCCAGTAAAGGGGACATTACTACAAGAAAAGGATCTGCACATTACTACAGGATGGGCACAAGGATAAACATTACCACAGGATGCGCACAAGGATCAACATATTACCACAGGATGGGCACAAGAATGGACATATTACCACAGGATGGGCACAAGAATGGACATATTACCACAGGATGGGCACAAGGATGGACATGTTATCACAGGATGGGCACATTACTACAGGATGTGCACAAGGCTGGGGCACATTACTACAGGATGGGGACAAGAATGGACACATTACTACAGGATGGGGAGCAGGATGGTGCACATTGCTACAAGAAGGAGAACAGGATGGGGACATTACTAAAAGATGAGGACCAGGATGGGCACATTACTACAGGATAGGGACAAGGATGGGGCACATTACTACAAGAAGAAAACAAGGATGGTCACATTACTACAGGATGGGGATATTACTACAGGATGGGGACTAGGATGGGCACATTACTACAGGATGGGGACAAGGATAAGCACATTACTATAGGATGGAAATAAGGATGCGCACATTACTACAAAGGGACAAGAATGGGCACATTACTATAGGATGTGCACAAGGATGGGGCACATTGCTACAGGATGGGACAAGAATGGACATATTACTATAGGATGAGGGCAAGGATAGGCACATTACTACAAGACAGGCACAAGGATGGACACATTACTATAGGATGGAAATAAGTATGAGCACATTACTTCAAGGGGAGAAGAATGGGCACATTACTACAAAATGGGGAGCAGGATGGTGCAGATTGCTACAAGAAGGGGAACAGGATGGGGGACCTTACTAAAAGATGAGGACCAGGATGAGTGCATTACTACAGGATGATGACCAGGATGGGGAACATTACTTCAAGAAAGGAACAATGATGGTCACATTACTACAAGACAGGGACATTACTACAGGATGGGGACAAGGATGGGCACATTACTATAGGATGGAAATAAGGATGAGCACATTACTACAAGAGGACAAAAATGTACACACTACTACAAAATGGGGAGCAGGATGGTGCACATTGCTACAAGAAGAGGAACAGGATGGGGGACATTACTAAAAGATGAGGAGCAGGATGGGCATATTACTACAGTATGAGAACCAGGATGGGGACATTACTACAGGATAGGGACAAGGATGGGGCACATTATTACAAGAAGGGGACAAGGATGGGCACATTACTACAGGATAGGGACATTTCTACAGGATGGGACAAGGATGGGCACATTACTATAGGATGGAAATAAGGATCAGCACATTACTACAAGAGGACAAGAATGTGCACACTACTACAACATGGGGAGCAGGATGGTGCACATTGCTACAAGAAGAGGAACAGGATGGGCATATTACTACAGTATGAGAACCAGGATAGGGACATTACTACAGGATAGGGACAAGGATGGGGCACATTACTACAAGAAGGGGACAAGGATGGGCACATTACTACAGGATGGGGACATGACTACAGGATGGGGACTAGGATGGGCACATTACTACGGGATGGGAACATTACTACAGGATGGGGACAAGGATGGGCACATTACTACAGGATGAGGACAAGTATAAGCACATTACTGTAGGATGGAAATAAGGATGAGCACATTACTACAAGGGGACAAGAATGGGCACATTACTACAGAATGGGGAGCAGGATGGATGGTGCCCATTGCTACAAGAAGGGGAACTGGATGGGGAACATTACTAAAAGATGAGAACTAGGATGGGCACATTACTACAGGATGAGAAACAGGATAGGGCACATTACTACAGGATAAGGACCAGGATGGGGACATTACTACATGATGAGGACTAGGATGGGGACATTACTACAGGATGGCGGCAAGGATGGGGTGCATTACTACAAGAAGGGGACAAGGATGTGCACATTACTACAGGACAGAGACAAGGATGGGCCCAATACTATAGCATGGAAATAAGGATCAGCACATTACTACAAGGGGACAAGGATGGGCACATTACTACAGAATGGGGAGCAGGATGGTGCACATTGCTACAAGGAGGAGAACAAGATGGGGAAATTACTAAAAGATGAGGACCAAGAAGGGAACATTACTACAAGATGTTAGTGAAAATTACCATATGGTGCTAATTGTAAAACTGTACTTAAAATATTCAAAAACAGTGATCCAAAGGTGTATAGAAAAAAAAATATGGTACCAATAAAAACGTCACTTTGGCTTGAAAAGAATGCAACTCCCAAATTATTTTTTTCTGTCTGCGACACTCATACCCTGCCGAGTTAGAGACCCCTGATCTATACAATGCAATGTAATGTGGCTATTATATGGCAGTATTATGCTGGGTCTATACAATTAAATATCGTTACTATATGGTGGTATAATGCTGGGTCTATACAGTGTAAAGAGTAAAGTGTGGTCTCCCAGCAGCACAGAGCATTTCAGGAGAGGAGCGTACTGACCTTTGGTTCAGTCACAAACTGAGAATTTCATAGTGGAAGAAGAAGAGTCTCACCATCAGCACAAAGTAATTCATCAGAGGAATGTGTCAGTTTTATCTGAGGTCAGGGGCACAGAGTATTTCAGGCAGGGCCGGTGTCAGCACCCGGCATACCCGGGCAAATGCCGGGGCCCTGGAAAGTCGGGGGGGCCCACTCGGCCTTGTCAGTTCTGCTGCCCCTGGGCCGAGTTTCAGCAACCGCAGTCCTCAGCAGGAATCTGTGGCTGCCGTCCCTTTAAGGCACGCAGACCACAGCGTTCGCTGCGTCCTCCTGGTTTTAATTTAATCTGTGGGCGGAGCTACCGCCCGGCATCCTGCTCAGTCCCACAGATGAAGGAGCCAGGCCAGTGCCAGCCAGCAACCCCCAGCACAGCGCTTCCCTCCGTGACTGAGTGGTATGTGCTCCACTCCCCCCCCACTTGATCTGTATGTGCCCTCCCTGCCCCCCGATTTATTGGCCCCGGTGAGCTGTATGCGCCCCCCCCCGGAGCCGCGTATGTGCGCCCCCAAGAGCCACGTGTGTGTGTCTGTCTATGTATGCAGCAGAGCAGTATGTGTCTGTCTATGTAAGCAGCAGAGCAGTATGTGTCTGTCTATGTATGCAGCAGAGCAGTATTTGTCTGTATGTATGCAGCAGAGCAGTATGTGTCTGTATGTATGCAGCAAAGCAGTATGTGTCTGTATGTATACAGCAGAGCAGTATGTGTCTGTCTATGTATGCAGCAGAGCAGTATGTGTCTGTCTATGTATGCAGCAGAGTAGTATGTGTCTGTCTATGTATGCAGCAGAGCAGTATGTGTCTGTCTATGTATGCAGCAGAGCAGTACGTGTCTGTATGTATGCAGCAGAGTAGTATGTGTGTGTATGTATACAGCAGAGCAGTATGTATGCAGCAGAGCAGTATGTGTGTGTCTGTATGCAGCAGAGCAGTATGTGTGTGTCTGTATGCAGCAGAGCAGTATGTGTGTGTCTGTATGCAGCAGAGCAGTATGTGTGTGTCTGTATGCAGCAGAGCAGTATGTGTCTGTATGTATGCAACAGAGCAGTATGTGTCTGTATGTATCCAGCAGAGCAGTGTGTGTGTGTCTCTGTATGTATACAGCAGAGCAGTATGTGTCTGTAAGTATGCAGTAGAGCAGTGTATGTATGTATGTATGCAGCAGAGCTGTGTATGTATGTATGCAGCAGAGCTGTGTGTGTCTTTCTGTATGTATGCAGCAGAGATGTGCGTCTGTCTGTATGTATATAGCAGAGCTGTGTGTCTGTATGCATGCATGCAGCAGAGCTGATTGTGTCTGTCTATATGTTTCCAGCAGAGCTGTGTGTGTGTCTGTATGCAGCAGAGCTGTGTGTGTCTGTCTTTATGCATGTATGATGTGTATCTATGTATGTCAGTGCATATGACTGTACAGATTTGTCTATTTATATGTTTTTTTGGGAGTTTGTCTTTAAATATGTATATGTATGTGTACGTATCTGTGTGTGTGTGTGTGTGTGTGTGTGTGTGTGTGTGTGTATGTGCCTGCGTGTGGATTGGGCCCACTGGGACTCTTCCGCCCGGGGCCCACAAAAAGCTGGAGCCGGCCCTGATTTCAGGAAAGCAGTAAGCTAATGTTGTGCTGGATCACAGATGCAGTGTTACATTGTAAATGAGTCAGAAACCCCTGGCAGCACATATGATTACAGGATAGGAATGTCGACATATTGTAGTACATCACAAGCTGAAAAGTGCCGCGTTCAGAAATACTTGCTTTATCAAAATATAAAATACATTAATCCGATGGGTAAACTATTTCAAGAAATGAATGTTGAAATAATGAAGTAAGTCACAAGCTGGAAAGTGCTCGTTTCACCTGCAGCACAGAGTATTTTAGGAAATGAATGACAAGATATAGTAGTTAATAGGATAAGGCTCCACTTCACCATAAATAATTGGTGCTCAGAAAACTTAGGACAATATAATGGAGGCAATTTCTGGCACACAAAGAGTGGTGAAAAATGATTTTTTTAATTTGTTTTTAAGTGATTTTTGCAAAAAGTCACACCAATAAATAGGCATAAGAAATTATTGGTGTGACTTTTTGCAGAAATCACTTAAAAACAAATAAAAAAATCATTTTTCACCACTCTTTGTGTGCCAGAAATTGCCTCCATTAAGATATTGTAGTAGGTCACAAGCTGGAAAGTGCAGGTTGTACTCATAGCACAGAGTATTTCAGGAAATGAATGTTGAGATATTGTAGTAGGTCACAAACTCTCTCTCCCTTTCTCTCTCCTGCCTCCCAGAAGTCTCTCTCTCCACACCAATTTATTCAATATGCATTAAAACTGTCGTTTGACAAATCAACACACAGCACTCCCCTTAAAATGGTACCAAACAGTAGGAGCAGGCTGAGAGAAGGAGGTAGTTATGCAGAGCTGCACTGACCAGGACAACATTAGGTCTAAATTGCCCTGCTGCTGCTCCTAATAGTCTGTCCTACCTGGCGCCCTCGCTCACCATCGACTCACCCTTATGAGTCCTAAAACCTGTCGCTATCTCATCATGTGAATACCAATACAACACCAATCCACATAGCCAAGACAAAAAGCAAGGGGGGCGTCATTTGTGCTAATTTAGCTGCCGACCTACGCATCCAGGTAGGGTTGTCTATTAGGGGCACCAGGGCAATTTATGCTTAATATTGATCCAGTCAGTGCAGTTCTGCATACCTACCTCCATCTCTCAGCCTACTGTTTGGTTCCATTTTAAGGGGAGTTTTTGTGTTGATTTGTCAAACAACAGTTTTAATGCATATTGAATAAATTGATATTTTAGGAATTTTTGTTTTTGTTAACTCGCATCTTTGGATTCCTGGACTATTCTGCGCTAGAGTTTGTCTCCTTTCCTGGAGATACAATTGGACTATTCTTATACACTTAGCTAGTGTTATAAGGTCACATCTACATCAAAATCACTATTCAGTTTTTGCTTTTAAAACTCTATTTAATGTCTATCTATCTATCTATCTATCTATCTATCCCTCTATCTATCTATCTATCTATCCCTCTATCTATCTATCTATCTATCTCTATCTATCTATCTTTCTATCTATCTATCTATCCCTGTATCTATCTATCTATCTATCTATCTATCCATCTATCTATCTATCTATCCCTCTATCTATCTATCTATCTATCCCTCTATCTATCTATCTATCCCTGTATCTATCTATCTATCTATTATCTATCTCTCTATCTGTCTATCTATCCCTCTATCTATCTATCTATCCCTCTATCTATCCCTCTATCTATCCCTCTATCTATCCCTCTATCTATCCCTCTATCTATCTATCTATCTATCCCTCTATCTATCTATCTATCTATCTATATATCTATCCCTCTATCTATCTATCTATCTATCCCTCTATCTATCTATCTATCTATCTATCTCAGTTTTTTTTCATGTGGATGTCTAAATCAGTGGCAGGACTGCAACACACAGTAAGAATGACTCAGTGGTGACTTTCATGGGTTTTTATTAGGCGGGAATAGGGAGATGGAGGATGGTTGGGTGATTCCAAAAATGGCATCAGCTTTCCCCTATCGTCTCTAGTTTTTCAGATACTGAACATATGCCGTATACCATTTTTCACTTTGCTCGTCCATATAAAATCAGGATATGTTAATGTGGTTTTTAACTGAATATCTTTTAAGCGTGAAGGAAACATATTAAAAATTAAAAGAGAAGTGTACTACACGAAACTCTACTTATTTCATATGAAAAGCTCAGATTTATGATACAAACTTTGCAGTCACTGGACGCACAAGAAGCTCCTTTTCAGACTTTCGAGAGTGGGATCGGCCAGGACAATCCCGCACAAGCTTCTAACAATGTACTACCATCATTTGTGCTTCCCATTTTGGTATCCGGCTTCCTTTTTTGTTTATGTCTTGGGAAATTTTTCACCTTAGGTGGGCTTTGCACGTTGCGACATCGGTAACAATGTGTTACCGATGCTGCAGCGATAGTCCCGCCCCCGTCGCACGTGCGATATCTAGTGAAAGCTGCCATAGCGATTATTATCGCTACGGCAGCTTCACACGCACATACCTGCCGTGCGACGTCCCTCTGGCCGGCGACCCGCCTCCTTTCTTAGGGGGGCGGGTCGTGCGGCGTCACAGCGACGTCACACGGCAGGCGGCCAATTGAAGCGGAGGGGCGGAGATGAGCAGGATGTAAACATCCCGCCCACCTCCGTCCTTCTCATTGCAGCCGGGACGCAGGTAAGGAGATGTTCCTCGCTCCTGCGACTTCACACACAGCGATGTGTGCTGCCGCAGGAGCGAGGAACAACATCGAACCTGAGGCTGCAGCGATGATACGATAACAACGCTTTTGCGCTCGTTCATCGTATCAAAAAGGTTTTACACGTTGCGATATCGACTGCGACGCCGGATGTGCGTCACTTTCGATTTGACCCCATCGACATCGCACGTGCAATGTCGCAAGTCGCAACGTGCAAAGCCGCCCTTACTGTTTGCGGAAGTCACCAAGGTTCTCTCGAAAGTGACCTAAGTGTCTGTGCAGATAATTGACTTTAAAACTGAAGTTACAACCAAATGATTCGATTTCATTCCTTGATGGTATGAAATGTGGGTCATTCAAGTTGTCTGACCTGTGGACCATTTAAAACATCTGGCTTTAGTTTTTCCATGGTAAGTCCATGTACCTATGTATGAACACTATATTCAATACACAAGACATCTTTGTTCAAAGCTTTTACAAACTGTTTCCTCGGGCCTAGCTTTATATGTAGGATAGCAGTATGATCCACTCGTGCTACCAGAGGTGAATCATTACATGTTGTCCTCCAACTACCATTTATTTCCAATCCTTTCTTGCCCAATGTTTATGTAAAATACAACCCGATTCTGCAGGAGAGATCTTTTAAAGAGGGTGCTAGGATTTTAAAAATTCAACCATATATAAGAAATTAAAGCTGATGCGGTCTAACCAATGCAACTTTCGGAATCAGAGGACCAATTAACCCCTAAAAAGCAGGGCATATATATATATATATATATATATATATGTATGTTGCGGGCTGGGGACGGACCACGGCGGGGGGGGGGGGGCTGCTGAAAGATCACTTAAAAAATGCATGACAGACTTTTCCTATTTCTACCTATTGTAAAATCACTAAGTTGATCATACAGTTATAGCCGAAAGTGTGGGCACCTTTGAAATTGTTCCAGAAAATGAAATATTTTTGCCAGAAAATTATTGCAATTATACCTATTTTGTCATACACGTTTATTTCCTTTGTGTGAATTTGAATAACACGAAAAAGGAGAAAAAAAGGCAAATTGGACATACTTTCACACAAATCCCAAAAAGGGGCCAGACAAAATTGTTTGCACCTTTTCAAAATTGTGGGTAAGAAACTTTGTTTCAAACATGTGATGCTCGTTCAAACTCACTTGTGGCAAGTAACAGGTGTGGGCAATATGAAAATCACACTAGAAACCACATAAAAAGGGGAGAACATGATTCAATCTTTGCATTCTGTGTGTACTACAGTAAGCATTGAGAGCAGAACGAGGGGGAAGAGAACTGTCTTAGTACTTGAGGACAAAAATTGTAAAAAAACAACAATCTCAATATTACAAGTCCATCTCCAGAGATCTTGATGTTCCTTTGTCCATGGTGTGCAATATAATAAAAAAGTTACAACCTATGGCACTGTAGCTAATATCCCTGGACATGGGCAGCAGAGAAAAATTGATTAAAGGTTGCAAAGCAGGATAGTCCAGGTGGTGGATAAGCAGCCCCTATCAAGTTCCAAAGAAATTCAAGCTGTCCGTAGGTTCAGGGTGCATCAGTGTCAGCATGAACTATCCATCAACATTTAAATGAAATGAAATGTTGTGGAGGAGACCCAGAAGGACTCTATTGCTGACACGTTGACAAAAAAAAAGCTACATTGCAGTTTGCCAAAATGTACATGAGTAAGCCAAAATTCTTTCTGGAAAAGTGTCTTGAAAACAAATGAGACCAAGATAGAGTTTTTTTGTAAAGCACATCACTCTACTCTTTACTGAAAATGGAATGAGACCTACAAAGAAAAGAACACAGTACCTACAGTCACATATGTTGAAGGTTCAAAAATATTTTGGGTTGATTTGCTTCCTCTGGCATTCGGTGGTTTGACTGTGTGCAAAGCATCATAATATCTGAAGATTACAAAAGGATTTTGGGTCAAAATGTAGTGATCAGTGTCAGAGAGCTGGGCTGTGTACTAGCTCTTGGGTCTTCCAGCAGGACAATGAACCTAAATATACTTCAAGAAGCCCTGAAAAATAGATGTAAACAAAGTGCTGGAGAGTTCTGAAGTGGAAGCAATGAGTACGGATCTAAATCCCATTATACACCTGGGGAGAGATCTTAAAATTGCTGTTTTTGGAAGGTGCCTTCACGAGACCTGGAGCAGTTTGCAGAAGAAGAGTCCAAAATTCCAGAGGTGTAAGAAGCTGTTGATGGTTATAGGAAGCAATTGATTACAGTAATTGATTCCAAAGGGCATGGAACCAAATATTAAGTTGAAGGTGCCAACAATTTTGTCCGGGCCATTTTTGAAGCTTTGTGTGAAATGATGTCCAATTTGCCTTTTCATTGTGTGGTATTCCAATATACACAAAGGAAATAAACATGTGTATAACAAAATGTTTAATGGAAATAATTTTCTGGGAGAAATACTTAATGTTTTAGAACAATTTCAAGGGTTAAAACACTTTCAGTCTTAACTTTTATATTTTCTCATTTCGGGTTTTAAAATACGACTGGTGGAAATAAAAATAAAACAAATATGAAATTCTTATAGTGGCTTTTGATGGAACTCTTTCCTAACTAGGTGGTGTCCAATCAAGAAAAACATTTCGGAAAAATATTCTTCCAAAAATGCTGCGAAACTTCTTTAAGATTTCTTTAGGAAAAAAAAACCTCCACTAAAATTTCCCCAAAGTAGGAACATTTTTTATAGCGGTGTCTACTTTAAAATAACCTTTTTGAACGCTTCTAAAAACTGTTTGTAGATAGTCTTGGAGGACCATGCTGGTATCAGTGAGCTCTTTGGAATGAGTCATTCTTTCATGAATGTTAGTAAAGGCCGACTACATGGAGAGAGGCTCAATTTTATACGCCAATGAAAATTGGATTAAATAAAGAACTTGAATTAATAATTAAGAAAGACACTAATTCATTATTTATAAACATTTATATCCGTGAAAACAAATACACAAGGGTGAGTAACATTTTCCACACTCCGGTTATGTTAAAACTTTTGTTGGCCGCATATTGCCTCTCAGCACTTCCCGTACGAGGTCGCTGTCTCCTCAGTCCCTGCTCTGCAGGTTTGAGTGTGTTACATCAGTTCATATATGCCAGCTGCCTCACTTTTGATTAGTACAAAAGAAGAACAATGTGAAATGATTCGGGGTTTTTTGTGGTCTAAGGGTATTGAAAACTTAGTTCCCAGTATGGAGAAAGTGTGTCTTCGTAAAGTGTGTACGAATGGATAAGGAAGTTGAAGGAAAGGGGCACAAACATTAAGTCATGGAGAAGGAGGCGGCCGCGTCCATTAATGATGACATTATAATATAAAAAAGGAACTTGGCACTCCAAGATGGATGCGAGAATCAAATAATTTTAATTTCAGAGAAGCAGTCAACTGTATATACAAATTTTATAATTTGGCCTTTTACTAGTCCTTCGTCAGAAGGGATTGCAGGTTAATACAAAGAACTTAGTACAGTTGTGCTCAAACGTTTACATACCCCGGCAGATTTTTTGCTTTCCTGGCCTTTTTTCAGAGAATATGAATGATAACACAAAAACCTTTTTTACGCTCATGGTTAGTGGTTGGGTGAAACAATTTATTGTCAAACTAAATCATAATGACAACCAAAAACATCTAAATGACCCTAATGAAAATGTCACATACCCTGGTGATATTGGCCTGATAACATGCACAAAATTTGACATAAATGGGATTGAATGGCTAATAAAGGTAACATCCTCACCTGTGATTTGTTTGCTTTTAATCATTGTGTGTGTGTGTGTGTGTGTGTGTGTGTGTGTGTGTGTGTGTGTGTGTGTAAAAGTTGATTGAGTTTCTGGGATCCAGACAGACCCTTGCATCTTTCATCCAGCCATTAATGTTTCTGGATTGAGTCATGGGGAAAACAAAAGAATTGTCAACTGATTTATGGAAAAAGATAGTTGAACTGTATAAAACAGGAAAGAGATACAAAAAGATATACAAGGAATTGATAATGCCAGTCAGCAGTGTTCAAACTGTAATTAACAAATGTAATATCAGGGGCTCTGTAAACACCAAACCACAATCAGGTAGACCAACTAAAATTTCTTCCACAACTGCCAAGAAAATTCTTTGGGATGCAAAGAAAAACCCATAAATAACATCAGCTGAAATACAGGACTCACTGAAACCTAGCGGTGTGGCTGTTTCAAGATGCACAATAAGCAGACACTCGAAAAAAAATGGGTTGCATGGTCGAGTCACCAGAAGAAAGCCATTAATGCGCAAATGCCACAAAGTATCTCACCTACAATACGCCAAAAATCACAGAGACAAGCCTCCAAACTTTTGGAACAAGGTAATTTGGAGTGATGAGACCAAAATCAAACTTTTTGGACACAACTGTGCCACCCCCGTGCCATCAGCCGCTGCTGCTCGTATCCGGATTTACGGTGCGGCTCGAGGGGTTCTCCGGACCTGGGGGTCGCGCGGACACTCCGAATAAAAGGGGGACATATTTATATGGGATTGGTTGTAAAATGTCTGTGACGCCACCCACGGTGTGTGATGAGATGCAGCACCACCGCTGCCAGGCTTCTGGGGATGTTGGGTTGGCAGCTGGATGTTAAGCCCTCCATGGGTAGGGATGGATGTCCCGGGGCCCAGTGTCTCTATGTTGAGGATGGTGAGTGCAGGGGCCGGGGCTCCCGGCAAGGCCGGGGATGTTACTCACAGTCAAGTAAAGCACACACGTCCTGTGGTAAACCAAGGTGATGGTGGCCGGCTGCTGCAGAGAGGGGGTATCTGAACCCACACCCGGGTTGGTAGTCAAAGTCTCTCTCCTCTGCACTCAGTGTCTTGTAGGTAGGACTTTCCGGTGTGAAACACGGGAGTCCACTCCCGGTCCTTTGGTTGGGAGCCGTGCCCGTTTGACGCTGACCCTTGAGATCTACGGGCCCTGGCGGTTGCCCTATCCCTCTCGGTGGGTGGTTGTCTACTTTTCGGGACTTAGGTTGGGACAGGACCTAAAATCCTGCCCTCGATTGGTTAATTAGCTAGGCTGTTGGTGGCGGTCCTGGCTTCAGGGTCCAAGTACCCTCTCTGTGCACACGGTTTCCGGGTCGGTTCTCCGGTGTTGGTACTGGCAGGCTAAAACCCTGTCCCGGTCCACCTCAGATCTCCGCAGCTGTCTTCCCGTCTCCTGCAGACTCTGGCTACCGTCTGCCACCTAGCCAAGGTGTCAGGGCTCCGACCTTGGCACCTGCCAGACTCCACTCCTCACTTGAACTCTACCTTAACTGATCTACTCTGTTTTCCCACCCCGGGCTCTCCAGAGCCCTAGATGGGCATTCCCTATCCGACTGGTCCCGCCCACTGGTGTGTCCGTCCTTCCCTGAGGGGGGTGACTAGGGTTTAAGGTCGGCTGATTTAACCCTTCGTGGGATGGGTGTTATGCGGGGGCTTACATGTTCAACTACCTGGTTTTCCAGGGCGCTACACAACCATAAACGTTACATTTGGAGAGGTGTCAACAAGGCCTATTAGGAAAGGAACACCATTCCTACTGTACAGCACGGAGGTGGATAGCTGATGATGTGGGAATGTGTGAGCTACAAAGGCACAAGAAACTTGGTCAAAGTTGAAAGAAAGATGAATGCAGCATGTTATCAGCAAATACTAGAGGCAAATTTTCACTCATCAGCCCAGAAGCTGCGCATGGGACATACTTGGTCGTTCCAATATGACAACATTCCAAAACACAAGGCCAAGTCAACTTGTCATTGGCTACAGCAGAACAAAGTGAAGGTTCTGGAGTGGCCATCTCAATCTCCTGATCTCAATATCATTGAGCCACTCTGGAGAGAACTCAAGCACATAGTTCATGCAAGAAAGCCCGGAAATTTACAGGAACTGGAGGCTTTTTGCCAAGAAGAATGGGCAGCTTTATCATATGAGAAAATAAAGAGCTTCTTCCAAACTATCAAAAAAGACTTCAAGCTGTCATTGATGTTGGGGGATAGACGGTATTAAGAACAGGATGTGTGAACTTTTGATCAGGGTTATTTGGATGGTTTTGGTTGTCATTATGATTTAGAAAGAGAAAACACAGTAGTTTGACAATAAATGGGTTCACCCAACCACTAACCATGAGTGGAAAAGAGGGGGCGTGGCCTAGCTCAGTATGTGAGTGGAAGCAGATCCTGTAGCTCCTACAAAGCATCTAGAAAATCCCTAGGGAAGAAACCCAAAAAAACACTCTCAGAAGTCACAGGCTGCAGCTGGACGACCCTCTGACCCCCCTGACCTGATTGCACTGCTTACTGGCACAGATATGACAAGGAGGGGGCCGAAAAAGCAGGTGGGAGAAGTGGAGGAGCAGAATCAAGATGGTGCCGTGGGCAGCATGGAGCAGAGAAAAGATAATGGTGCAGACGCTGAGGAGACCAGAAGACAGGCTGCAACACGGCTGGAGCGTTTTGCCAGGCAGGAGAGCAGTGCCCATCACAGAGAGACAGTGAGAGGTGAGCTGCAGATGAATATGGGACTTGCAGACAGCATGGTGCTGAGTGAAGGAGGAGGGAGGGGTGAGAGCAACGAGGGAGGTCAGGCCTGCATGGCAGAGACAAATCCCAGATCTCAGGCAGCACAGCTAGGGGAGCTGACACAGAATATCCCTGAAGAGCCAACACTGAGAGACATCCTCACAGCAGTAATGCTATGCAGAGCATCTATTACTGAGGTGACCCTGCAGGTGGGGAGCCTGAGAGAAGACATGGCATCCATGCGGCACAAGCTTCATGAAGTGAAAGAGAGAACAGGAGAAGCTGGTCAGAGAGTCAGTATCATGGAGGACTGCATGGCAGGATCTGACAGCACTCCTAGCAAAAACGGATGACCTTGAAAATAGATCAAGGCGTAACAACCTGAGAATAATTGGCGTTCCAGAGAAAGTAGAAGGTACATCCCCAACTGAATTTTTTGAGGATTGGCTGAAAAGTAAAATTAGATCTGAGCATCTAACCCCTCTATATGCGGTGGAAAGAGCCCATAGGTTTCCCACCGGCCCCCTGCCTCCTGGACACCCACCGCGACCTGTCCTGGCAAAAAAATACTGCACTTCAGAGACAGGGATAATATCCTGAAGCATGCCAGAGGACACTCGGACCTGATCATCAATGGCTCCAAGATATCCATTTTTCCAGATTACTCCATAGAAGTGCAAAAGCAAAGAGCCAAGTTCATTGACATCAAGAGAAGGCTGAGACAACTGAATCTGGTATACTCCATGATGTACCCGGCGAAACTCAGAGTGGTAGCTGGAGGAATAGTGCACTTTTTCCTTGATACTAACTGTTACGAACCGGTGCCGCCATAGCCGCAAGCAGCCTGCTGCGGTTCCTGTTGCGCCCAGGCGCCGGCTGCCGTTCTTGGCCGTGCCTCGGGTCATCCAGTTGGCTGTTCCTTCCACCACGTCTAAGTGTGGAGAGGCGACTAGTGCGCATGCGTGTGCCGATTTACCCCAGCCAGAGTTTAAGCCCGGTGTTTTGCCTAGTGAGCATGCTCAGCCTGTTTGTGTTATGTCTGAGACTAAGTCCTCAGTTCAGGCTACTGAGCATGCTCCCACAATTAACCCTAACAGCCTCTTTGCACAGGTACTTGGACTTCGTGCTCTGTCTAAGTTCTGGGATGTGCCTACTGAGCATGCTCAAACTGATAGTCTGCTTTCTAAGCCTGTTGCTCAGGCTACTGAGCATGCTCAGGCCCTTAGTGCATCAGAGGCTAGGTCCGGTAAGGACCTCACTGAGCATGTCCGTGAGGTGGCAGGCCCTGATAGGGCAGAGGGTGTCAGGTGTCCTGATGACGTGGCAACTCCGGACTGGCTCGCAGAGGCCCGCCCCTATGACCTGGCACCTCAGTATTGGTCGTCAGACGATGACTGGTGAAGTGTTTGGGGCGTGACTGCCATGAGGTCATCAATGACGTGGCAGTTCCGGATAGGTCGCATGTGACGTCACTGATGACATGGCACTCTGCTATTGGACCTTGGTGGTTCCACCCTGGGTTTGGGGTGGACCCAGGTTATAAAAGGGGCTGGAGACAACATGGAGGGGCGCAGTCTTCACTTTTGCTTAGTCAGAGCACACCTCCATGTTAGAGCCTCATTGCGGCATAAGCCCATGTTGGGAAGCGGTAGGTAGGGTTAGGCGAACGGTGCCTGTCACGCCAAGATTCGTGGCTCGGCACATCAGGGTCAGGCGCCGTGCTTCCCTCCTGCCGTTCCAGTCTTGCTATAGCAGCCCAGTGGCGTTAACTGGGCTGCGGCTGCTGTGCTTCCTGTCCAATTGTGCCCCCTACGCACACGGACAACGCACCTGCTGCGCCACCTGTCCGATTGTGCCTCCTACGCACACGGACAACGCACCTGCTGCGCCACCTGTCCGATTGTGCCCCCTACGCACACGGACAACGCACCTGCTGCGCCACCTGTCCGGTTGTGCCCCCTACGTGCACGGACAGCGTACCCCAGGACCCCTGTGGAGTTAACAGGGTGTTCCTTATCCTCCTCGGCTTCCCGGTCAACGCTACTGGTGTACCCATCTGGCCTGACGTGTCCTACACACACGTGGCCAGTCGAAAGGTGGCCAGAAACGCTAATTGGAGGACCGCTCGGCCTGACGTGTCCTACACACGTGGCCGACAGGGCGCTTTCGTGGCGGTCTTCCGGTCAACGCTACCTGGTTACCACCCGGCCTGACGTGTTTCCTGCACACGTGGTTGGTGTAGCACTAGGTGCACCAAAACGCTAATCGGGTTGTCGTCCGGTCTGACGTGTCCCAACACACGTGACCGGTTCCCAGAGTTCCTGGGTTATCTCAGAGCCATCCAGCTCTATAGTCTCCGCCTAACCCTCAGGTGCCAGCAGCTCCTTTGTCATCTGGAGCACGGTGGGCCCTGACTGACGACTAGGATATATACCCCCTGGTCCTAATCTGCCGGTCCCCCCGTAACAGTAAGACTGCGCCAGGGTCTGGCTGGCATGGCGGAGCTGGAGCAGCTACGTCAGTTCATGCTGCAGCTTGATGCCAGAGTGAGGTCTCTGGAGAAGTCTGCTCTTGCTGCTGATATGGATGATGTGGTGGCTCAAGCGGCTGCAATGGTGTCAGTCACCAAGCCTACTCCAACCCTCCCTCACCTCTCACTGCCCAACAAGTTTACGGGGAACAGCAAGGCATGTAGGGGATTCGTGAACCAGTGCTCAGTCCATCTAGAGCTGTTGGCTGCACGGTTTCCTACAGAGAGGTCAAAGGTGGGGTTTATCATCTCCTTGCTCTCCGATAGAGCACTGGAGTGGGCTACACCATTGTGGGAGAGGAATGACCTCATAGTACAGGACTCTAAGGAGTTTTTGGAGTCCTTGCGACAACTGTTCCTGGGGCCTCAGGTCACTCACGACTCAGCCCTACAGCTACTGACTTTGGAGCAGGGGCGTACCTCCTCAAGTCAATATGCTATGAGTTTCCGGACACTTGCTGCAGAACTGGGGTGGTCAGAGAGGACTCTCATTCCACTGTTCTGGAGGGGATTAGCCTCGCACGTGAAGGACGCATTAGCGTCGCGTGAGGTACCAACTACCCTTGAGGGTCTCATGACTCTGGCTACCCGCATTGACCTGCGGACCTCCGAACGTCAGCTGGAGCGCAGGTCAGAGGGTCGTTCAGCCACTGTAGTGGTCTCTCCTACTGCACCTCCCTTAGAGGACATCTCTGTCCCTATGGACATCGCGAGGGTTGGTGTTGCTAGGTCTTCGAGTCGCAAGGGCATTTCCTGTTTCGCTTGTGGGCAGTATGGTCATTATGCCAACTGTTGCCCAAAGCGTCAGGGTAAGCGACCGCGATTGGTGACCATAGCTGGAGGTAGACTAGACTCTGCGTCATCCATTAGGTTGACGTTTCCCGCGTCCATTTCCTTTAAGGGGTCAACATGGTCCACAAGGGCAAGTGTGGACACAGGTGCTGGGGATAGTTTCATCTCCTCCTCTTTTGCCCGGCAGCATGCCATCCCACTGGTGCAAAATGCCAAGGCCAGTGAGAGTCCGTGTATTGGATGGGTCCTTGTTGCCCAAGGTAATTCACCAGCGGACAGTGCCCATTACCCTTGCCACGTCATCTGGGCATAGGGAGACCATTTCATTTCTGCTTCTCCCTAAGGGTGCAGATGATGTTCTGCTGGGTATTTCTTGGTTGAAGCAACATTCCCCACATATCGACTGGTCGTCTGGGGTGATTACGCGGTGGAGCGAGTCTTGTAGCTCCCACTGCATGTCTCCATCTTCCGCCCGTCGCTCAGTGGTATCTGTGGCGACTATAGACCATTCGAGTGGGAGGGCCGCTAGAGGGGGGGTACTGTTACGAACCGGTGCCGCCATAGCCGCAAGCAGCCTGCTGCGGTTCCTGTTGCGCCCAGGCGCCGGCTGCCGTTCTTGGCCGTGCCTCGGGTCGTCCAGTTGGCTGTTCCTTCCACCACATCTAAGTGTGGAGAGGCGGCTAGTGCGCATGCGTGCGCCGATTTACCCCAGCCAGAGTTTAAGCCCGGTGTTTTGCCTAGTGAGCATGCTCAGCCTGTTTGTGTTATGTCTGAGACTAAGTCCTCAGTTCAGGCTACTGAGCATGCTCCCACAATTAACCCTAGCAACCTCTTTGCACAGGTACTTGGACTTCGTGCTCTGTCTAAGTTCTGGGATGTGCCTACTGAGCATGCTCAAACTGATAGTCTGCTTTCTAAGCCTGTTGCTCAGGCTACTGAGCATGCTCAGGCCCTTAGTGCATCAGAGGCTAGGTCCGGTAAGGACCTCACTGAGCATGTCCGTGAGGTGGCAGGCCCTGATAGGGCAGAGGGTGTCAGGTGTCCTGATGGCGTGGCAACTCCGGACTGGCTCGCAGAGGTCCGCCCCTATGATCTGGCACCTCAGTATTGGTCGTCAGATGATGACTGGTGAAGTGTTTGGGGCGTGGCTGCCATGAGGTCATCAATGACGTGGCAGTTCCGGATAGGTCGCATGTGATGTCACTGATGACATGGCACTCCGCTATTGGACCTTGGTGGTTCCACCCTGGGTTTGGGGCGGACCCAGGTTATAAAAGGGGCTGGAGACAACATGGAGGGGCGCAGTCTTCACTTTTGCTTAGTCAGAGCACACCTCCATGTTAGAGCCTCATTGCGGCATAAGCCTATGTTGGGAAGCGGTAGGTAGGGTTAGGCGAACGGTGCCTGTCACGCCAAGATTCGTGGCTCGGCACATCAGGGTCAGGCGCCGTGCTTCCCTCCTGCCGTTCCAGTCTTGCTATAGCAGCCCAGTGGCGTTAACTGGGCTGCGGCTGCTGTGCTTCCTGTCCAATTGTGCCCCCTACGCACACGGACAATGCACCTGCTGCGCCACCTGTCCGATTGTGCCTCCTACGCACACGGACAACGCACCTGCTGCGCCACCTGTCCGATTGTGCCCCCTACGCACACGGACAACGCACCTGCTGCGCCACCTGTCCAGTTGTGCCCCCTACGCACACGGACAGCGTACCCCAGGACCCCTGTGGAGTTAACAGGGTGTTCCTTATCCTCCTCGGCTTCCCGGTCAAGGTTACTGGTGTACCCATCTGGCCTGACGTGTCCTACACACACGTGGCCAGTCAAGAGGTGGCCAGAAACGCTAATTGGAGGACCGCTCGGCCTGACGTGTCCTACACACGTGGCCGACAGGGCGCTTTCGTGGCGGTCTTCCGGTCAACGCTACCTGGTTACCACCCGGCCTGACGTGTTTCCTGCACACGTGGTTGGTGTAGCGCTAGGTGCACCAAAACGCTAATCGGGTTGTCGTCCGGTCTGACGTGTCCCAACACACGTGACCGGTTCCCAGAGTTCCTGGGTTATCTCAGAGCCATCCAGCTCTATAGTCTCCGCCTAACCCTCAGGTGCCAGCAGCTCCTTTGTCATCTGGAGCACGGTGGGCCCCGACTGGCGATTAGGATATATACCCCCTGGTCCTAATCTGCCGGTCCCCCCATAACACTAAGGAAGCGCTAAGATGGCTGGATAGCAATGAATAACGCTTGCGGCGGGAGGGTCGTGAAGGGGAAGCTGGAGACTGACTTTTGGGGACAGCCTACTTCTCATCGCATGCAGTGGTGTAGAGGAAAAATACTATGCTGTGGTTGCCGGGGAGGAGTTCCTGTTTGAAAATTTTAAAAAACATTTTTTTTTTTGTTTACCTCGGCAATCTAAATTTAAATCTACATTTAATGGACTCTAGAGGAAAGTGGTCTGCAAACACCACTTTTGGATGGGAGGAAATGGAATCCTGGCTATGGAAAGGGACTTTCCAACTCATACTGGACTCGCAATGCATAAATACTGAATTAATTTTTATTCTCCCCCCCTCTTTTTTTTGTTTTTCTTTTTCTCCCCTCTCGCTCCTCTTATTCCACCCTCTGTATTCTTCTTATACTACTTTTCTCTTTCTCTTCTTTTTTTTACCCACTTCCCCTCCCCCTTTCTTTCTCCCTTTTTTTCCCCTTCTTCTTTCCTGTAACTTGCTTTCGTTCTTCCCCCTTAATATTAAAAAAAAAAGGGGGGGGCATTGCGAGAATATGGCAGGACTGCAATACTGATCAGATGGACAGCCGGATACCGTGCACGACAAACAGGCGGGGTCCGCCCCTCCTTCTGGAGGTCCTAGTTCTGGTGTTATTGCCCTGTCCATCGTAAAAGAGGAAACACGACAAAAGATGGACGCGGTATCTGGCAGACTTGCCAAGGCAAACATATGCCCTCCGTCCCTGATACAAAGGGGACTGGTGGCAACGATGTGTTACTGTTTATTGTTGGGGGGTGTTTATATTGGGGGGGTAGGGGGAGGGTGGGCCGGTCGACAGTCTCATTTGGCCTATTAAGGAGCTCTGGGAGAACGAGAATTTGTCAATTAATCATATGGCGGGACGCATTAAGCTAATTAGTTGGAATGTTAGGGACTTAGCCTCTAGCATCAAAAGGCAAGCAGTATTTCAATTTTTACGCACAGAAAAACCTGACCTAATTTGCTTGCAGGAAACACACATGACACCGGAGAAGCTGCATCTACTGGATAGAAGGTGGCTCAGGGTGGGGTATCACTCTACATATTCTGCATACTCCAGAGGGGCCAGTATACTAGTCCGCTCAGGTGCACGGTTTGAATTTCTGAAGGTCATCATGGATAAAGATGGGCGGTATGTATGTCTTTCCTGTAGGCTGGGGACAAGAGCCGTAGTAATCATATCCCTATACATACCTCCGCCATATTGCAGCAAACTACTTCACAGTCTGATAAATGTATTGGCAGACTTTCCGGGGGTTCCCTTTATGATAATGGGAGATTTTAATAATATTCCGAATTCACATTGGGACAAAGGGAGACATGAGGTACGAAAAATGGGGGGTAACTGTACACCATTCGGTAATTTACTTAAAGAAACGGCGCTGATTGACCTGTGGAGGACTCGGCATCCGGAAGTGTATCAATACTCCTGTTATTCGGCTACGTTCTCATCCCAGTTGCGCATTGATCTGGCCTTGGGCAATGAAGTAATGCAAGGTTTGGTAGTGGGTACTAAATACTTCCCCGAGACGGTATCAAATCATTCGCCCCTATGTGTAGAATTAGACCTGGGGGAACAACAAAACCAAAATAGACCCTTATGGAAAATAAATCCCTTTTGGTTACAATTAGTGGAAGAAGGGGGGGTATTAGTGATAGTTTAAGGGAATACCTTAGGTTCAATGAAGGATCAGCATCTATTGGAATGGTTTGGGAGGCAATGAAGGCGTACTTGAGGGGATTGTATATAAGGGGTATATCTAAGGTAAAGTTGGAGGCAAGAAGGCAGAATCAGCTTGCGTTTCAGGAATTGGGGGAGGCAGAAGATGCTTTAATATCAGACCCCACGCCGGCGGCAAAAGCTAGGATGAAGGCAGCTCTAAAGATGGTTAATAGATTGACCATACAGGCAGCGGAGAGAAAGAAAATGTTCCACACCATGCAGTCCTTTGAGAATGGAAAATGGGCGGGTCACCTATTATCAGTGATAGCTGCGGCACAGAGGGAATCGACATATATTGCACGGTTACAGTCAGTAGATGGGGCAGTTGTCACGGACAACTCGGGGATCCTAAAAGTACTAGAAACATTCTACTCTGATCTATACTCAGTCAAGGTGCACCCGGAGGCGGGGGAGGTGGATGAATTTCTAGGCAGAGCTCAGGTGCCAGTCCTCTCAAGGGAATCTAGAGAGTTACTAGACGAGCCATTTGACTTAGAGGAGTTGGAGCTAGCTCTGAGTGATATGGCGAATGATAAGGCGCCGGGGTTAGATGGGTTTCCGGCTGAAGTATAAAAGCAACATAGGGAGGTTTTACTGCCGGTGCTGCCTAAGGTATATAATTCATGTCTGGAAAGAGGAGAGCTTATGCCGTCTATGCAGGAGGCAATAATTGTGGTGCTCCCTAAAGAAGGCAAAGACCCGGGTTTGCCAGCCTCTTACAGACCGATTTCACTATTGACGGTAGATGTAAAGCTCCTGGCTAAGATGCTTGCAAATAGGCTCACCACGATGCAGACGATTTATTATTGTTTCTGGCAGATGCAGGGAGTCCCTTGGAGGCGGTAATGAGGGTCATATCTAACTTTGGAAGGATAGGGTAGGTTAGGGGATAGGGTTTGGCTCACGATAAATTGGGACAAATCTGTTTTGATCCCACTAGATGAAATGCCTTCCAATGTAGTGGTGACTTGTGCTCCGGTTCAGGTGGTGTCAGAGTTTAAATATCTGGGAATTATGATATCCAATAAACTGGCTGAGTATGAACGTCTTAATCTCACCCCCCCTTTTACTTAAGTTCAAACAAAAGATTCTGGCCTGGTCCAAACTGTACCTTTCGGTGGTGGGGAGAGTCAACTTAGCTAAAATGATACTAATGCCCCAACTGCTCTATGTGCTCCATAACGCCCTGGTATGGCTACCACAAAATAGGTTTTATAAAATAAATTCTATTTTCCGAGGCTTAATCTGGGGAAGGAAGCGCCCACGGATGAGGTTACAATATTTACAGATACCAAAAGACGAAGGGGGACTGGTTCTACCTAATCCTTGGTGCTATTATTATCTGGTGGAGGAAGGTTGAACTAGATGGACCTAGGTCTTTTTTCAACCTAAGTAACTATGTAACTATGTAACTATTACTTAGCTGCCCAGAGCCAACACATGGTGGGGTGGGGTGTGACAGGTTTGGAGACCTCGGCGGGGAAATATTACAGTATGTGATCGGAAAAGGTCCTCTGCTGGCAAGTCTGGAGGCGGAAAAGTTTCGTCCACACTCTGCATTATATCCTACTATACAGTTGATAGATAAAGTATGGGGTAAGATTAAACAGATGAGACAGGTAACCGGGTTCACTAGATATACCCCCATGTGGGACAACCCCAACATTCCGGAATTTTTATCCCTTAAAGAATTTGGGCAATGGAGGAGAATTGGTATCTGGTACCTCTCCCAAGTGATGGATGGAAACATATTTAAGACTTTTGAAGTACTGCTAAAAGACTTCCCACTGGGACATAGTATGTTTTATAAATACCTGCAGCTACGTCATGCATTTGAATCGCAGAACAGAATAACACCAATTGTTATACAATCAGAAAGTGTAATTAATATATTAGGGACGCAGAGAGGGACAGCAGGATGTATATCGATGGTCTACGGGGGACTTCTGTCCATGTCGGTTGGGAGGCAACAAATTGGGGCATATGCAAGGTGGGTGGAAGATTTGGGAGAAATTGGGGAGGAGAAATCGGAGTCTATTTTGCAATATGTCATCAAAATATCTCTGAGCGAGGCGAAACGGCTATCGCAATTATATGTTATATACAGAGTATATAGAACCCCTTTGTGGATGAAGAAAGTGGGAGTGAGAACAGATTCCAAGTGTCCAAAATGTACTGTGGAAGAAGCAGGGATCATGCACATGTTGTGGGAATGCCCGTGTTTACAAGGGTTCTGGATCACAGTGTTAAATTTAATTCAATCAGTGATGCAAGTGGACCTACCCAGAAACCCGCTGGTGTGTGTGCTGGGCTATGTGGATGAAGTGGGAAACCCGCTGGTGTGTGTGCTGGGCTATGTGGATGAAGTGGGAAACCCGCTGGTGTGTGTGCTGGGCTATGTGGATGAAGTGGGAAACCCGCTGGTGTGTATGCTGGGCTATGTGGATGAAGTGGGAAACCCGCTGGTGTGTGTGCTGGGCTATGTGGATCAAGTGGGAAACCCGCTGGTGTGTGTGCTGGGCTGTGTGGATGAAGTGGGAAACCCGCTGGTGTGTGTGCTGGGCTATGTGGATGAAGTGGGGGTGGATGAACATGAGAAACTGGCAGTGGCACAATTGTTGTATGCAGCAAGGAAACTAATTGCCTTGTATTGGCTATCTGAAAAAGCACCGACACGTAAGGAATTTGTTGAAAAAGTGAATTATATTATTTATATGGAGAAAAATGTTTATATTAAAAGGGGAAGGAGAACTCAATATGAGAAGATCTGGAGCAAGTGGCTGGATTTTCCAGGATTAGCGTCATTTGATCTACTGAAAGATAGGATATTTAGACTATAGGTAGGAAAGGAAAGATCGCAGTGGCTGAGAAATAAGGAGGGCAGGTCATTATGTGAATAAAGAGGGATGAAGAGAGTGGAGGGGTGAGACTGTCGACCGGAAGAGGGTGGGGGGAGGGGGAGGGAGTATGTGTGAGGACTACCCTCACAATTTGTTGTTATGTTTATGAAAGTTTTAAAATGCAATAAAAATTTATCTGATTTAAAAAAAAACATGAGTGGAAAAAAAGATTTTGTGTTATCACTCATATTCTCTGAAAAAATGCCAAGAAAGCAGAAAATCTGCTGGGGTATGTAAACTTTTGAGCACAGCTGTATATAAAAATAGATAGTGGTAACAGTGCTTAGGAGATATGCAGTTCTAGCTGTGAAAATAGTGCTAATTCTCACAACCCAAACAGGCATATCTTCTAAGCATATTTACCTAAATGTATATTTATATACCCAGTTCAGTGTATAAACCTGCAATGTTCTGATGGAGGCCTAGTGGTATATTGAAACGTAAAATTTGTATATACAGTCGATTGCTTTTGTTAAAAAAAATCCTTGATTCTCACATCCATCTTGGAGTGCCAAGCTCTTCGTTTGTATTACATTTGGAGTGGAATCCTACTTGAACAACCATCACACAGGAGTGCCACTCGGATCTGTGCTTTCATGATGGCAACATTGATCATGCAGGTGAACTTATTCAGTTGGATAGATGTGTGATGGTGGATTTTGTGGCAAATCCGCCCTACCAGGATGAAAATTTACATCTGATATATAGGTGAAGACAGCATTGCACTCATGGCTCTCAGCTCAGCCTAAAATATTTTTTAATGGGAAAATACGAAAGCTTGTTGACACATGGACCAAGTGTATTGAAAATAGGAGATTATGTAAAAACTAGGGATGATCAAATACCTCAAATATTCGGCTACGCAAATACCCGATGAATAGGTTGCCGCTATGCGAATATTCTATGCGCAATATAGGTCTATAGGAAGCCCGAATAGTACCGAATAGTTGTTATTCTGGTTTCCCATAGACTAAGGGGCACTTTGCACACTACGACATCGCAGGTGCGATGTCGGTGGGGTCAAATTGAAAGTGACGCACATCCGGCGTCGCAGACGATATCGTAGTGTGTAAAGCCTTTTTGATACGATTAACGAGCAGAAAATCGTCGTAATCGTATCATCGGTGTAGCGTCGGTCATTTCCATAATTAGGAAATGACCGATGTTACGATGTTGTTCCTCGTTCCAGCGGCAGCACACATCGCTGTGTGTGAAGCCGCAGGAGCGAGGAACATCTCCTACCTGCGTCCTGCGGCTCACACCAGCTATGCGGAAGGAAGGAGGTGGGCGGGATGTTTACATCCCGCTCATCTCCGCCCCTCCGCTTCTATTGCCCGCCTGCCGTGTGACGTCGCTATGACGCCGCACAACCCGCCCCCTTAGACAGGAGGCGGGTCACCGGCCAGAGCGACGTCGGAGGGCAGGTGAGTGCATGTGAAGCTGCCGTAGCAATAATGTTCGCTACGCCAGTTATCACAAGATATCGCAGCTGCGATGGGGGCGGGGACCAATTCGCTCAGCATCGCAAGCATCGGCTTGTAATGTCGTAGTGTGTAAAGTGCCCCTTACATTGCGCATCGAATATTTGCGAATAGTGGCGACCTATTCGGCAAATATTCGCGAAGCCGAATACTTGAGGTATTCGATCATCCCTAGTAAAAACGTGATATATTTCTGAAATCTGATTAAAATAAATTCTATAACTATAATGCAAATAATTTTGGACTCATCCTCAAATGTGAGTACATAGTAAAATAGGTAAGATACATGAGACTGAGAGATTGTAATTACAGACATGTCCTCCTCTTCTGTACACCCACCTCCTGTAATTTCTTAAATGTGTCTGCATCAGTCAAATGGCAAACTACTTTTCTGCACTTAGAGCTGTTTTTAAGTTATGGATGTGCTGGAGATGTGAGTGTGCAGGCGTATGCTTATTTATGTGTGGAGATATACGGTATGTGTTTAGATAGTTATTATTTTTAAGTGCATTATAGCAGATTTAATAACATAAATTTGGATATTTTTGGTTAACACCTTAATGGCTGACGTCTTTCATTTTATGACATTTTATGACACAGTTGGGACTGCATATGCATTATGCATATAGATATTTTCATTTCTAACCCTCGCTTTTGGTGTATACTTGTTTTCTCATTTGGGCAGGTAAGCTCAATAATTTTGGCCTTCAAGGGATTGTTCCTCTTAGAATGCATAGTAGTCATAGAGGGGTTAGGTATAGCCACTAATAGGAATATGTATAGCTGGGTACAGCTTCCTACAGCGATACCACCTGACTGTTGGAGGAGATTATCTGCTGTTAACTCTCCCATACAAAACACAAAACACAGTAAAGGCTTCCTGCTCTTCACTTATTTTATTCTTTTTAGCGGAGACAAACAACAGCAACATCGAAGATATTATGAAGCAGAACTGAGCAGTCTGGATGTGAAGCAGCTCTGTGGTGAGGTAAAAGACTTGTTAGAAATCTCACCACAATCCTCATGTGTCACCCTGTGCCGTTTCCTCTCCCTGCTCTTCACTCCTCCTCTCTCCTTAAACTATAAGTCACATACTTTCTGAGTAAGACAGATTTGAACTGTTTGTTCAGAGTGGACTAAAAAGTTCAGGAGGGAGGGGGGCAGAGAAAAGTCGCTGATAAGTGGGGGAAAAAGCATACGTATTTCTTTGATAGGATACATTACAAAGTTTCTTATAGTCACCTGTTTAATTGATTGATGCAAAGTTTGTTGAACGTACAGTTCCTTTTTAAATGCTGGACCTGGTCTATTGGCCACCTCAGTATCCTGTGGCCACTGAATGGGATTTCTGTGAACCACCTCCTAGCCTCTGGTATCGGTTGTTCTTCTTTTGATAAGCTGGCCTGACAAGATGTCATTGCATCGGCGTAATATACATGTGACAGTGACAGCCCAGCTAATCAAAATAAGGGTCAGGTAGGATGTAGTTCTCAGGGCTCCTGCCAATGCCACAAAGTAAGGACCTGACCAATGGAACATATTCCGAGAATCATTTTGCACCAACCGTACTAATAACTTTTGGAGCTTGGTATACATATTGTATATGTTTACTTTGATTTGGAAAATAGTAAATTGTAACTTTTTACATCTTCTATTATTTAACTTTTTAAAATGATTGTATTTTTATCCATTATTATTTCTTTTTTTAATGCTACCTTAAATTTATATATATTTTTTGGTAGATTATTATTAGTTGAGCTGCACATATTTGAAGGGAACCTGTTACGTATAAAAAGAATGCTATTAACCTGTAGATATGGAGTTAATCTGCGGCTAAATAGTGTTCTAACAGTGCAGTCGCTGTACTAAGAGCCTTGCTGTCTGGGGGAAATTAACTTTATTCCTTCTGCCAGCCTTGGGCATATGAGGTGCACGGACGACACGGCTTGAGTCACCACTCACTATACACCATTTTGTGTGGCGACTGTAACCACATCGCGACATTGACTGACATCCAGCTCAGCTTTGCATCAGTACAGAGTCAGCTGTCAGTCAGTGCTAGGGGCATGGTTACAGAATCTGTTTAATATGCATAAAGGTGTGACTGAAGCCATGCCCCTCTTACTGGAAGCCTGTGATTGCAGGGAGGAATAAAATTAATTTCCTCCCAGTAGCTGGGCCCTCAGTGCAGCTGCCATATGGTGTCAGCATGCTATAAAACTGCAGATTAATTCCATATCTTCAGGTTAAAAGCTTTTTATTTTTTTACAGGACAGGTTCCCTTTCATTTCTCCGCACATGGACATAGAGATTTAAGGAGGACTGTGGATTGCAAGGAGCAATGGAGGAATTGTAGTGGGATTGCACCACCTGAGTAGAAAAAAAAATGTAAGAAAGCTGCTTTCCTTATGTTCACTAAATACTATGGTCTGTTCCATTGATCACATTTTCATCATGTTTTGGTTAGTTTTTCAGTTTCTACCATCAGTGTTTCATTAATGATTTTTCACAAATGCAAACTGAAAAAAATAGCACAGCTTCTCTTACCTGTTACACAACCAATTACATACTGGTACGTCAATGGTCATGTAGCGGTAATCACTGCCGGCTGCTGATTTGAACAACAGACATGTGAGGCTAACAGGCGCAGGTGGATTCGCGATCCACCCACACCTACATGCCACTTAGATCACGCTGACAAAATGTAACACTGCGATTTAAATGGCCGTTGTGGGGGTCGCGCTGTTTTCCACCACCATCGGAGGCCCGTTATGTGATCACAGACAGCTGATGGTTGCCATGGTGGCCATGGCCTATATACCAAAAAAGTGAGAATGCTACAAGTCTTGTAATATGGGGACAAAAGAGTTAGGGCGGCTTTGCACGTTGCGACATCGCACGTGCGATGTCGGTGGGGTCAAATCGAAAGTGACGCACATCCGGCCTCACTTTCGACATCGTACTGTGTAAATGCTAGATGATACGATGAACAAGCGCAAAAACGTCGTTATCGTATCATCGTTGCATCCACCGACATTTCCATAATGCAGGTGCCGCGACAGGTACGATGTTGTTCCTCGTTCCTGCGGCAGCACACATCGCTGTGTATGAAGCCGCAGGAGCGAGGAACATCTCCTTACCTGCTGCCGGCGGCTATGCGGAAAGATGGAGGTGGGCGGGATGTTTACATCCTGCTCATCTCCGCCGCTATTGGCCGCCTGCCGTGTGACATCGCTCTGACGCCACACGACCCGCCCCCTTAGGAAGGAGGCGGGTCGCCGGCCAGAGCCACGGTCGCAGGGCAGGTGAGTGCATGTGAAGCTGGCGTAGCGATAATTTTCGCTACGCCAGCTATCACAAGATATCGTACCTGCGACGGGGGCGGGGACTCTCGCGTGCGACATCGCAGCATTGTCTTGCGATGTCGCAACGTGCAAAGCCCGCCTTACTCTTTTTTTGGACAAACTTCTGAATTTTTCTAACCCCTTAGATAAAAGTTAAAGTATACATGTTTGGTATGTACGACCTCCTACCGACCTGAGGCATCATAATGACACATTAGTTTTACCATGTAATGAAAATGGTATATATAATATTTCCCAAAACAATCATATAATTGCATTTTATTTGCAATTTCACCGCACTTGGAAATTTCTTCCCGTTTCCCAGTACAATATATGGTAAAACTAATGGTTTAATTGAAATGTACAACTCGTCCAGCAAAAAATAAGCCCTCATATGGCAATATTGACATGAAAAATAAAAAAGTTATGGCTCTCGGAAGAAGGGGAGCTAAAAATGAAAACGAAAAACATAAAATTGCCCAATGGTGAAGGGGTTAATTATGAACAGTTTGTGGATGGCATCAGTTTGTTATCTGTGATTTTCATGGACCCGTAGATTTGTATGTGTACTTTGGATTACTTGGATCAAAAATGGAAATGAGCGCAGGTACAATTGCAACCTCTACAATTCTTCTAGCTGCATTATTGAATGTAAGATTATTTTGATGACCACAGTCTCTAATGATACTTAGATGACTGTGTTCAATCTGTCACAGCTTACACAGCAAAGTTCAATAGTGAGCCTAAAAAGGAAATGAGAAGGTAGAATAGCAACCTGTACAATTCTTGTAGCTACATTATTGAATTTAAGATTATTTTGATGCCCAAAATCTCTAATGATAGCGAGATGACTCTGCTCAGTCTGTCACAGATTACACAGCAAAGCTCAATAGTGAGCCATAGAAAACAGGACAGCCTAATGTACAGTACTGTTACTGTGACCAAATAAAACAAGACCAAACACTAAATTGGTCTTTTGTGATTTAGATCTGTGCATCATTTTTTTTTTAACTTTTATTTCAGGCTCATAAAGAAGAGAACGTTGCAGGTACATAATATGTTCTTGTTTGTTACCCGGCAGATTACAGAACAGGTTGAATGTCACGATGATAACGATTCGAGCCCCGGTAAGCATCCCTATAATAATTCTGTATTAAGAGGAACAGATGGTGCAGTTTATTACAGAAGATATTCTGTGTGTCCTGTGTGCTTCTACTAAACCAATAAAATTACTTATTCAATATCGTCCTCTGCTTTTCCCCGATCCGGCTCTGTAGCCTAATTCATATCTGTCTGTTGTCGGACCCTCCAGCTATTCATCTAACATGCTTTTTCAAATTTGATATTTTTTGCTTTCTCTTCTCTTGAGTCACCGGCTGCATTATATATTGACAAAGAATAATTTTATCTACTGTCAAAAAAAAGTTTCTGAGAGAAAGAAAAATGTCGGCATGATTTTTTTTTTTACTGATGTTGCATCTAAAAGCTTTTAGAACCTATGTGAAAGCCAAGTATCAAGTGTTTGATAACAACACTTTGATTTTTGGGGACCGGCAAAAGGTCCCTCAGGCAAAAGAGTTATACTGTTTAATAAGCACAGAGTATGTGTATACACTGGATAGATGACAAAGGTATATTAGTTGGGGGACTAACCCCTTGGAATATTGATGATCATAGAAATGAGCACCCCAAAGTGATTTGTGTGATGGTGATAGTGAACTTGTGTGAACTATTTCTTTGAAATCTGAATCAGTACCTTCCCTTCTTGTCTCTGTTTGAGGCGCCACACTCTTGTTGTGGGCAACGCAAGATAACAACTGTAGTTCTAAAACATAATTCTTAGTTCTAAGTCATCTGGGACTTCTAGTTATGTCTGTTCTCATAGAGAGATTTTTAGAAACTTCGTTGACTGTCATGGTGGTGGCAGGTTCGGTTCAGACAGCAGATTCTGACACACCACCTGATAACTTCTCTGGTCTCTGTGATCAATGCAGGTAGACTAGAATGTCGACTTGCAGAGTGGTATTTCATAGGCAGGCTAGCAAGAGTTAATCTCTCCTAGTCTACTTGTTAGTCTCCTTTTATCACATGTTTTTGGGAAACCAGTCACATCTGCTCCTATTCTATATATGCTGGCTAGATCCTTCCCCCTATGCCAGCTATAGTTTATCTTAGCTAGTCTCGTGAGGTGTTGTGATCCATCTATCTGGTGATTCTGGTACTTGTTGCTGAGTGTGGTTGTGGAGTTAAGCCTTGTTGCCTTTTTGATTTTACCCTCCTGCTCTTGTTTTACTCCTGAGTTCCTCATTGTCTATTCCTACGTGTCCGCGTGTGCCACCTATGCGAAATCGAAGGTATCTCACTCTCATCCTTCAGGATGTTTATGTGCCACCCCCACGCCAGCAGCCGGTACTGCTCGGATCCGGATCTACGATATGGCTCGAGGGGTTCTCTGGACTCGGGGATTGCGCGGACACTTCGAATAAAAGGAGATGTAATTGTACGGGATTTGCTGTAAACTGTCTGTGACGCGACCCTCGGTGTGTGGTGAGATGTAGCACCACCGCTGCTGTTATGGGATACCCGGGGGAGATGTGATGGCAGCTGGATGTTAACCCCTCCGTGGGTAGGGATGGATGCCCCAGGGCCCTGTGTTGTGCAGGGTTGCAGAGATCAGCACACTTACAGTTCGGTTGTCCTGGTGCTGGATGAGGTTGCACTGATGTGTGGAGTCAATAAACACACAGTTCTTTTGGTAAACCAAGGTGATGGTGGCCGGCCTCCGGAGACGGGTGTATCTGGTCCCACACCCGGGCTGGTGGTCAATGTCACTTCCCTCTGCACTTCATGTTTTCTGTGTTGGACTTCCCGGTGTGTAACACGGGGAGTCCGCTCCCGGTCCTTTAGTCTGGAGCCGTGCTCATCTGACGCTGACCCTTGGTATCTATGGGCCCTGGCAGTTACCCTATCCCTCTCGGTGGGTGGTTGTCTGCTTTTCGGGACTTAGGTTGGGACAGGACCTAAAATCCTGCCCTCAATTGATTAATTAGCTAGGCCATCGGTGCCGGTCCTGGCTTCAGGGTCTGTGCGTACGGTTTCCGGGTCGGTTCTCCGGTGTCGGTACCGGCGGGCTACAACCCTGCCCTGGTCCACCTTTGATCTCTGGCAGCCGTCTTCCCGTCTCCTGCAGACACTGGCCACCGTCTGCCACCTAGCCAGCACACTAGGGCTCTAATCCTGACGTCTGTTAGCTAGAACCTCCACTCCAAACTTAGACTTCTACTTGACTGTAGACTTAATTCAAACTAACTGTTTTCCCGCCCCAGGTTCTCTAGACCCCTAGGTGGGCATTCCCTATCCGCCTGGTCCAGCCCACTGGTGTGTCTGTCCTACCCTAAGGAGGGGTGACTAGGGTTTCAGGTCGGCTGATTTAACCCTGTGTGGGATTGGTGTTATGTGGGGGCCTATGTGTGTGACTACCTGGTTTTCCAGGGCGTCACATTTGCAGCCTTTGAGAGTTCCCAATTATAATGGATTCACCCTCTTCTGCTGGTAATATGGTCATTTTAATGGTGGTGGATTGATTTTCAAAAATTAAACATTTTATTGCCTTATCATCCTTACCTAATGAGAAGACTTTAGCCCAGGTTTTTGTACGTGAGAGTGTAAAACTCAAAGAAGTTCCCTCTCAGATAGAGGAACTCAATTTCTTGCCAAGTGTTGGAGAGCTTTTTGCTCTCGGTTAGGGATTAAGCTATCTCTTTCTTCGGACTTTCCACCCTCAGTCTAATGGGCAAACTGAACAAGTAAATCAGAATTTGGAGCAGTATTTACGTTGTTTTGCATCACATCTTATAATCAAGAAGATTTTTTGCCATTAATAATCGTCGTCATGAAACCTCTGGGGTTTTTCCTTTTAATTGTGTTTATAGTCGAGGTGATGGTGGAATATGGGGGGTTGTGTATCATGTTGTGTAGGTTTGTATTTTAGGCGTGGTTCACTGTCCATTCTCTGTATTGCTTGTGTGTACATTGTATTGTCTGTAGGTAATCACCCCCTGTAGTGTGTCTGTCTCTAGGTCTAGGGGAGAGGGGCCTGGGATCCACCTAAACTATCTGCTTACCTAAAGAATTAGGCAGTCTGTTTGAGAGCTTCAAGAGAGAAGGGCTCAGATTGATCCTCTGGGCAGAAGCTGCAGCTTCCAGAGATCTTTGGAAATTTATCACTTACTGGATTATATTCGTGTTTCTGGACTATTTTTACCCTCTGTATGGTGGATTATGTTATGGACCATTTGATTTTCTTGGAATAAATATCCTTTGGATTGTTCCATGATCTCTCGCTCTATTGATTGTGTGATATAGGAGAAGGACCCCGTCACAACTGGTGGCAGCAGTGGGCTCAGCAGAGCAAAGCCCAATGGAGATCCACCCACAGAGTGAGTACAGAAACTGGACTGAATCCAGCCTACAGGAGAGAGCCAGAGATCTAGGCCTAAACTACCAGGGATTGAGTAAAGAAGCCTTAATTGACCTATTGGTGGGTGAGAGCCAATCCACCTCCTCCCAGATGTCTAATGGACAAACACTGGAAATGGGGATCCCTGCCCCAAAAAGCCAGTCGGTGGTGTGGTTCAAAGAAGAGATGGCAGCTCTGGGCCCAGGTGTATCTCAGGAGTATAAGGAGGAGACTGCTTGTCGAGTACAGTGGAGACAAGAAGCAATGGAGTCTGACAGAGGGAGTTATGTGAGTTGGAGTGTAAACCCAGTGATCCGAGAGCCTGTACGAATCACCCGGGTGGACTTTAAGCCATTTGATGAGGCTTCCGGAGATGTGAAAGGGTTCTTCAAGGACTTGGAGCAGCAGTGTGCTGTGATGGAGGTGCCGCACTCTGGCTGGACGCGTTTGTTAGTGGGACTCCTGAACAGAATCCTGGCAGAGGCTTATCACACCATTGACTCACAGCGGAACCGGGATTATAACATTGTAAAGCGGACTATCCTGAATTACCATGCTGTAACCCCAGAGTAACATAGGGCACAGTTCCGAGACCTCCGATGCACCACAGGGGGATCATTTAGGATGTATGCCCATAAGATGTCCCAGGCATGTCGGAGATGGCTGTAAGCGGAAAATGCCTTCACTGTGGAAGATGTTATGCAGGTATTTCTTATAGAGCAATTTCTTTACAAGTGTCCTTCAGAAATACGGGAATGGGTCAGAGAGCGCACGCCGCACACCTTGGATGGAGCTGCACCCCTGGCTGATTAGGCCCTTACTACCAGCCGCAATTGTGACGCCCTGGACACCCAGAGGTCACAGGTCACTACACTCACCACATACACCCCCACCCCAGTAAGGTACCACCAGTCAACCAAAAGACCTGATTGCCTCCCTCAGGGTCAGACAGGCACACCAGGTGGGCGGAGTCAGGCGGAAAGACACTCCCTCTGAGGAGTCTGCTGGCCTGAGGCAGGAAAACACTAAGAGAGTTTGAGGAGAGAGGAGCTCAGTTCCGTGTGGGGCCTGGGTTGGAGCCTAGGACCCCAGATCAGTCAGGCAGGCAGACGGTAGTGGCCGCCTGCAGGAGACCGGGAATACGACAAGCGGAACCGTAAGGGACCGGGAGAGGATAGTGGCCCGCCGGAACCGAACCGCGGAGCCAACTGGATACCGGAGCACCAGGCAGGGTACTCAGACCCCGACTAGGCTATAGGCCACCACCATAGTCAAATCAACTGATTGCGGTCTGGACCTCAGGGGTTCATTCCCACCTAAGTCCCGATTGAAGGAAACAGCCCAACCCGTCCGGATAGTAGCCACCGCCAGAGGCCAGAGATCCAAGGGCAAGCGTTTGCGGGCAAACGGGCTCCTACAACACATACACGCCGGGGAGCGGTCTACCATTGCCCAGGCACGGTAGCCAAAGTCACATAATGGTACAGGAGAAAGGCGGACATTACCAACCTATCTGGAGAAACTGCAGCCGGCTGCGGGCCCCGTTCGTCACCACGTTTGGTTTACCAGTGACTCTGTGTGGTTTAATCGTGAGTACACCAGTGCCATCAGGCACGCACCACGCTGCACCGCAACCCTGTTCCTCCACCCCGGCCTTCACCACCGGGCCCCGGGACTAACATCCCCTACCCACGGAGGGGTCAACACCTAGCTGTGCCCCTACACCGCTCCCGGGATTCCCCGTACCTTTACCGCAGCGGTGGTGTTAACCATCACTACAACCCGTGGTGGCGTCACGAACTTTCCCAAAAACAACCACCCCCACAACCCCTGCGTGCACCGCCACTACTCCCTTCCAGAGCGACGTGACCCCTGGATTCAGAGGCGCTCGAGCCACCGACACACGCGAGCCCGGACCCGAGCGGCTCGGTGGTCACAGCCGAGGACGCGGGGCGGTACACAATGGAGGAGGATTCTGGACAATAAGCCCCCGCCTACTACTGCACCCCATCCCTCTCCAGTTATATCTGCCCCTCCAACCAGCTGCAGGTCGATGACAACCACTGCTCACAATCCTGGGCCCCAAGAGTTCCGACCATGCCTTGGGGGAATCACAGAGAGGAGATGTTATGGGTGTGGACAACCTAGGCACCTGCAATCCAGTTGCCCCGCAAGGACTCGGAGGGAGCCCCATGCACCTCCATCTTAGGCAGTCTGTTTGAGAACTTCAAGAGAGAAGGAATAAGATTGATCCTCTGGGCAGAAGCTGTGGCTCCCCATAGATCCCTGGACATTTATCGCTTACTGGATTATATTCATGTTTCTGGACTATTTTTACCCTCTGTATGGTGGATTATGCTATGGACCGTTTGATTTGCTTGGAAAAAATGTTCTTTGGATTGTTCCATCATCTCTCCCTCTGGTGATTATGTGATATGGGAGAAGAACCCTGTCACAGTCGACATTCCCAGTTCTGTATATTTCTGGAAAAGCACTCATGAGGGGTACGTGGGGCGGACCTATTTGTCTTAGCATTATTGTCTATATGAGAGAAAGTTCATTAGCATTTTTGTAATATGGGTTATAAGTATAAATGCGTGGCTGACTGTAGATGTGTGCCTGGTCAGGGCCTGTGTGTGGGTGATCCGGTGTGGTAATCTACGAAAAACATTAAACTTAAAATACCTTCATTGAAGTTAGGACCCTTGTTTATTGGTCAGACTCATTAATCCTGTTGCATTCCATCTGGCATTACCTGCATCTTTCAAAATCCATGATATATTCCACAGATCTCTGTTAAAGAAATATGTGGGTTCAGAAACCTCTCTTCCCTTACCTTCGCCTCCAGTCTTAAGGGGGATTTACACGCTGCGACATTGCTAGCGATTTATCGTCAGGGTCACAGTGTTTCTGACGCACATCCGGCGTCGTTAGCGACATCGCAGCGTGTGACACGTACGAGCGACCTTAAGCGATCGCAAAAGAGACAAAAATCGTTGGTTTTGGAGAGGTCGTCCAAAAAACAAAAATCGTTGTCTGCTTAGTAGCGATGTTGTTCCTCATTCCTGCGGGAACACACATCGCTACGTGTGACACCACAGGAACGACGAACATCTCCTTACCTGCGTTCACCGGCAATGCGGAAGGAAAGAGGTGGGCGGGATGTTACGTCCCATTCATCTCCGCCCCTCCGCTTCTATTGGCCGGCCGCTTAGTGACGCCGCAGTGACGTCGCTATGACGCCGAACGCAGCTCCCCCTTGAGGGAGGGATTGTTCGACGGTCACAGTGACGTCGCTGAACAGGTATGTGCGTGTGATCACCACATATCGCACCAACGATGGGGGCGGGTGCTAACGCTCGCGACATCGCTAGCAATCGCTAGCAATGTCGCAGCATGTAAAGCACCCTCTAGTCGATACATTTTTAGAATTACAAGTGTCCTAATTTGTTGATTCTTGTTTTATTCACCTTTCATTGCTATATTTGGTTAATTTGTGAGGTTCTGGTCCTGAGGAGAAGACTTGTATACCACCCTCTCATAATCATGCTGAGCGTCTGATTAGGATCCAGGGACACTGGGTTCAAAGGGTCCCTCTTATGGTGGCTTCAAGGTCTGTTCAAGCTACAGATTCTGACACTCTACCTCGTAACTTCTCTGGTGTCTGTGATCAACACAGGCAGACTTGGGTGTTGACCTGCAGAGTGGTAATTCATAGGCAGGGGAGCAAGAGTTAATCTATGTTAGTCTGCTTGTTAGTCTTATTTTATCACATGTTTGGGGAGGCCAATCACATGTGCTCCCTTTCAATATACTGTATGCTGGCTAGATCATTTCGCCTATACCAGATATAATGTATGTTAGCTGGAGCTGGTCTGGTAAATTGTTGTGATCTAGATGATCTAATGATTGTGGTACTTGTTGCCTAGTGCGGTTGTGAAGTTAACCTTTGTTGCCGTTTTGTTTTTACTTTCCTGCTCTTGCTTTACTCCTGAGTCTCTCATTGTCTTTTTCTGTGTGTGTGCAGTGTGTGTGTGTGGTTTTTCCTCGTCTGTCTTTATTTGTTTTCCATCTTACTCCTGCCCTGTCCTTCACTGTTGGTAGGAGGGTATCAGAGTAATACTGGTCAGGAGCCTAGCCAGAAAAGGCTCTCAGGAATCTCTACCATCAGGAGTAACCCTGAAGTTAGAGATAGCCTAGGTTCTCCCAAGCATGAGGGACAGCATAGGGGCTCATGTCTCCCACTATCCTAACTGTCATCTGGCTACTGGACCATTCTCAATTCCAGCTCACACCAGCAAATAGCATCTAAATCCATGTCCTCAGCTGAGGGGATACTGTTAAGTTCAGATCACTGTATAGAAATTAAAGGATAAAGGCCAGGGCAATCCTTGATATCTGGAAAATGGAGTAACCAGCGCTTGTAGTAGCCATTTTTAGAGCTGCCATTTGACCATAAACAGTGGACTAGTTACACTTCTTTATCCTATCAGATGGTCACACATATTCACTATCAATCTATTTAAGCACTGATATTTGGATCAGTGCAGATCTAAGCAGGTAAACATACAGCCATCCATAAATTTAACATTTATACTGTGGGTGGCTAATAAATGTCTGAGAAAAACCCTTAAGGGTAAGTTCACACAGTGCGTTTTTCGCGGTGTTTTTGCGCGTTTTTCGGGTGCAATTTTGGCCTCAAAACTGCATGTCCTTGCTTCCCCAGCAAAGTCTATGAGTTTTCATTTTTGCTGTCCGCACACAACTTTTTTTTAAGCTGTGTTTTTGAGCTTAAAAAAAAAAATGGACATGTCAATTCTTTCCTGCGCTTTTCTGCTTTTCCCCCCATGCAATGCATTGGAAAAACGCAGAAAAACGCAGAGATCAAAAATGCAGCAAAACGCAGCCAAAAACGCACCAAATCGCAGCAAAAACGCATGCGTTTTTTGCCGCTTTTTTTTTTGCCACGGGTGCGTTTTTGTGCTTTTTTAGCGGCCAAAAACGCACAAAAATGCAGCGTCAAAAAAACGCAGCGTTTACATATAGCCTTAGAGTAGATGTTGGTCAACTCTGCTTTTCCATTTCCAGCATTTATGAATTTTTATTGGGGAAAGGAAACATGATAGGTAGAGCATAGACTTAAGACCACTTTAAACGCAGCAACATCGCCAAAGCGATGTCGTCGGGGTCACGGAATTTGTGACGCACATCCAGTCGCGTTAGCGATGTCGTTGCATGTGACACCTACGTGCGATCGAAAATGGTTGCAAAATCGTGCAAAATCGTTTATCATTTACATGCTCCCCTGTTCCCAAAAATCATTGCTGCTGCACGTCCGATGTTGTTCATCGTCCCTGCGGCAGCACACATCGCTATGTGTGACACCGCAGGAACGAGGAACCTCACCTTACCTGCGGCCGCCAGCAATGAGGAAGGAAGGAGGTGGGCAGGATGTTACATCCCGCTCATATCCGCCCCTCTGCTTCGATTGGGCAGCCGCTTAGTGACATCGCTGTGACACCGAACGAACCACCCCCTTAGAAAGGAGGCGGTTCGCCAGTCACAGAGACGTCGCTAGGCAGGTAAGTACGTGTGACGAGTCTGAGCGATTTTTTGCGCCACAGGCAGCGATTTGCCCGTGATGCGCAAACGATGGGGTTGGGTACGCATGCTAGCGATCTCGCTAGCGAGATCGCAACCTGTAAAGTGGCCTTTACTCTAAGATACCCAATCCATCTATACCTGACGTCCCCAATCAGGGATGAGTCAAGACACCCCATACAAAGTAGTCATTAATGCCAAATGTATTGGTTCAGTGTACAATGTGTATGGCCACCTTTTTATCAAAATGGCTAACTGAAGCTTAGTTCTGAGCATATGTCCAAGTCTACCTAGTGTTAACATTAACTGCATCGATTTCCATTATAATGCTGAAAGAACATAATGGTGCTTGGAAAATATTATTGAGACATTTCACCTTTATCTGAAATAGGTGAATTAAAATTATTTTTGTCAAAAATGTATTGCAATACTGAATTACAATTAATATATAAACATTTCTTAAAGCACAACGCCAGTGTTTTATTTTTTTTTTATTTCAGCACTTGAGTGGAGCTTTAAATGTAAGCCTCCTGCCTGCTGTATTGTACCAGTGTTTCACGGAGCGTGCAGGAGGTCACAATTTCAGTACAAGTCTATGAGAGCCTTGTTCCGGCTCTCATAAACTTATATTGTGTGCTTGTGATGTAACTTCTGACTTCTGGTCAGTCAGAAGTTATGGGCACAAGATGGCGACCATAGCTGCGTCAAAAAAGGATGAAGCCGTCAGCAGGTAACTATAATACCGGGAGCTGGGGACTTACATTTAATGTGTCACTCCAGTGCTGGAAAAAAAAAAACTGGAGTGGTGCTTTAGGAAGAAAAGAAAAATTCCCAAAAACAAATTAAAATACAAAAACTCTTCTGGGAAAAATGGCCTAATATTGTCATAGGCATGCAATATTTTATATAATACATCAACCCCGGAGTCTCTGATTCTTCCTCATAGAGAAGAATGAGTTCTTTTTACATTTTTTTTTAAATAAAAAATTGTAATTCTCGTAACTCCCGGTATTGTCTGAAAATAATGCTGTGGGATGAAAGGGAAGACTGTACCTACCGCCTATTATGGAGAGATCCATGTGTTGGCGATACATGTAACCTGCAGTATTGTTGGCAGTAGAGTTCTGTTCACTCAGAATAAAATGAAATGATTTGAGACAAGAATGAAGTTTTGAAGGGCACTTAGGAGTCAGAATCAAGGACTAATGGATTTGATGAAAAGCCAGAATATTCTATTGACTTTCAAAGACATTTACTGGCTGGAGTAAGAAAAAGATGTTCTCGTGACTAAAGGCAACTGAATGTCTTAAACCCTCGGGAATCTCATTCCCAAGTGTCTCGAGAGAAGCTTAAAGGAAGATATATATTTATATATTTTATATATATATATATATATATATATATATATATATATATATATATATATATATATATCTTCCTTTAAGCTTCTCTCGAGACACTTGGGAATGAGAAAAGAGTATATCAGAAAAGTGAATACACACCTCACATGTTTGTAAATATTTTATAATATCTTTTCATGGAATGACATTGAAGATATGACATTTTGATTCAATGTAAAGTAGTCAGTGTACAGATGTGTAAATTTTGTGTGCTCTCTAAATAACTGAACATTTTTACTTTATTTTTACTTTAATTGCCAAATCCGGATCATGTACCCGGAATCCCGCGCCCAGGTCCGGCACCCAAATATCATTCAAACTGCGCGGATCCGTACTTTTACAGTCCGGATCCGCTCAGCCCTACTCAACACACAGCCATTAATGTCTAAACCGCTGATAACTAAAGTGAGTACACCCTAAGTAAAAATGGCCAAACTGTGTCCAATTATCCATTTTCCCTCATTGATTTCATGAGACTCATCAGTGTTATAAGTCTCAGGTGTAAATGGGCAGCAGGTGTGTTATATTTGGTGTTATCTCTCAAACACTCTCTCAAATTGGTCACTGGAAGTTCAACATGGAACCTCATGGCAAATAATTTTCTGAGGATCTGAGAAAAAGAATTAAAGAGCTAAATAAAGATGGCCTAGGCTATAAAAAGATTGGCAACACCCTTACACTGAGCTGCAGCACAGTGGCCAAGACCATAAAGTGGTTTAACAAGACAGGTTCCACTCAGGACAGGCCACACTATGGTTGAAAAAAGAAGTTGCATGCACGTAAGATCAAGATAAACTTATTTAATTCAGATGATGTCAAGCATGTGTATCGGCAACCTAGTGAGGAGCACAAAGACTAGTTTGCCTTGCCTACAGTCAAGCATGATGGTGGGAGTGTCATGGTTTGGAGCTGCTGAAGTTCATTGAGGAAACCATGAATGCCAACATGTACTGTGACATACTGAAGCAGAGCATGATCCATTCCCTTTGGAATCTGGGCCACAGGGCAGTATTCCAACATGATAATGAGCCAACACACAGCTCCAAGATAGCCACTACCTTTCTAAAGAAACTAAGGGTAAAGGTACTAGACCTAAATCTTATTGATTATCTGTGGGGCATCCTCAAATAGAAGGTTAAAGAGCACGAGATCTCTTACATCCACCAGCTCTGTGATGTCATCATGGAGGATGGAAGAGAATTCCAGTGGCTCCTGTGAAGCTCTAGTGAACTCCATGCCCAAGAGAGTTAAGGCAGTGGTAGAAAATAATGGTGGATACACAAAATATTGATACTTTGGGCACAATTTAGCAATTTTCACTTAGGGGTGTACTCTCTTTTGTTGTCAGCTAATTAGACATTAATGGATGTGTATTTAGTTCTTTAATGGGCACACCGAATTTACACTACTACTACTTTACATTGTATCAAAGTGTCATATCTTCAGTGTTGTTCCATGAAATATCTAATAAAATATTTACAAAATATGATGAGTACATTCTCTTTTGTGGTACAGTTAGGTCCAGAAATATTTGGACAGTGACACAAGTTTTGTTATTTTAGCTGTTTACAAAAACATGTTCAGAAATACAATTATATATATAATATGGGCTGAAAGTGCACACTCCCAGCTGCAATATGAGAGTTTTCACATCCAAATCGGAGAAAGGGTTTAGGAATCATAGCTCTGTAATGCATAGCCTCCTCTTTTTCAAGGGACCAAAAGTAATTGGACAAGGGACTCTAAGGGCTGCAATTAACTCTGAAGGCGTCTCCCTCGTTAACCTGTAATCAATGAAGTAGTTAAAAGTTCTGGGGTTGATTACAGGTGTGTGGTTTTGCATTTGGTAGCTGTTGCTGTGACCAGACAACATGCAGTCTAAGGAACTCTCAATTGAGGTGAAGCAGAACATCCTGAGGCTGAAAAAAAAGAAAAAATCCATCAGAGAGATAGCAGACATGCTTGGAGTAGCAAAATCAACAGTCGGGTACATTCTGAGAAAAAAGGAATTGACTGGTGAGCTTGGGAACTCAAAAAGGCCTGGGCGTCCACGGATGACAACAGTGGTGGATGATCGCCGCATACTTTCTTTGGTGAAGAAGAACCCATTCACAACATCAACTGAAGTCCAGAACACTCTCAGTGAAGTAGGTGTATCTGTCTCTAAGTCAACAGTAAAGAGAAGACTCCATGAAAGTAAATACAAAGGGTTCACATCTAGATGCAAACCATTCATCAATTCCAAAAATAGACAGGCCAGAGTTAAATTTGCTGAAAAACACCTCATGAAGCCAGCTCAGTTCTGGAAAAGTATTCTATGGACAGATGAGACCAAGATCAACCTGTACCAGAATGATGGGAAGAAAAAAGTTTGGAGAAGAAAGGGAATGGCACATGATCCAAGGCACACCACATCCTCTGTAAAACATGGTGGAGGCAACGTGATGGCATGGGCATGCATGGCTTTCAATGGCACTGGGTCACTTGTGTTTATTGATGACATAACAGCAGACAAGAGTAGCCGGATGAATTCTGAAGTGTACCGGGATATACTTTCAGCCCAGATTCAGCCAAATGCCGCAAAGTTGATCGGACGGCGCTTCATAGTACAGATGGACAATGACCCCAAGCATACAGCCAAAGCTACCCAGGAGTTCATGAGTGCAAAAAAGTGGAACATTCTGCAATGGCCAAGTCAATCACCAGATCTTAACCCAATTGAGCATGCATTTCACTTGCTCAAATCCAGACTTAAGACGGAAAGACCCACAAACAAGCAAGACCTGAAGGCTGCGGCTGTAAAGGCCTGGCAAAGCATTAAGAAGGAGGAAACCCAGCGTTTGGTGATGTCCATGGGTTCCAGACTTAAGGCAGTGATTGCCTCCAAAGGATTCGCAGCAAAATATTGAAAATAAAAATATTTTATTTGGGTTTGGTTTATTTGTCCAATTACTTTTGACCTCCTAAAATGTGGAGTGTTTGTAAAGAAATGTGTACAATTCCTACAATTTCTATCAGATATTTTTGTTCAAACCTTCAAATTAAACGTTACAATCTGCACTTGAATTCTGTTGTAGAGGTTTCATTTCAAATCCAATGTGGTGGCATGCAGAGCCCAACTCGCAAAAATTGTGTCACTGTCCAAATATTTCTGGACCTAACTGTATAAAGGTTATTATTTGAAAGAATAACAAGTAAACTTGATTCCACATTTTCCATAAGTGACTCTTAAAGGCCATGTACACTTTCTCACAGTTTTTTCTAAATTATTTGTTTGCTTCCTAAATGTAAAGGTAAGCAACTTTCTTAGTAGTCTTCATTAAATAATATTGGGTATTATTAACCATGGGTCTCCCCAGCCAATAACCATGGGTCTCCTCAGCCTGACAATACCAGCCCTCAGCTGTCGGCTTTATCTTGACTGGGTATCAAAATTGGGGGGCGCCGCACATTGTTTTTTAAAATGATTTATTTAAATATTTTTTAAAAAAGCCACATGGGTTTTGATGCACAGCCAATATAAGCACATGGCTCTGGGCTGCAGTCTGTAGCCATATGCTTTTTCTGTTCTGGGTATCATAATATGGGGGGATCCTACGCCAGTTTATTTTTAAACTAGAGGTGCTCAGACAGTGTGTGTGATTCCAACCAATCACAGACACTGTAAAGTACCGCTATCCAGCAGGGATGTGCAATGTGCACAATTAAACTAAGGGAGGAGCGGCCTTCAGCCGTCTGCTGCCAACAACGAAAGGAGAGTCCAGATTTGAGGTCCTCAGGAACATAAAGGAAATCAGATTTGTCCCCTATGAGCTGTGGGCAACACCAGAAAGCCCTTATATACAGCATTTTATTGCTGTATATACAGTGGAGAAAATAATTATTGATACAAGGACGATTTTGCAAGTTTTCCCACCTATAAAGAATGCAGAGGTCTGTAATTTTTATTGCAGGTACACTTCAACTGTGACAGACAGAATCCCCCCAAAAAATCCGGAAAATCACATTGTATGCTTTTTAAATAATTAATTTGCATTTTATTGCATGAAATAAGTATCTGATCACCTTCCAACCAGCAGAAATTTTGGCTCTCACAGACCTGTTTTTTTTTGTTTTTTTTTTTTTAAGAAGCCCTCCTACTTTGCACTCATTACCTGTATTAATTTCACCTGTTTGAACTCATTAACTGTATAAAAGACACCTGTCCACACACTCAATGAACCACATTTTAACCTCTCGACCATGGCCAAGACAAAAGAGCTGTCTAAGGACAGCAGGGACAAAATTGTAGACCTGCACAAGGCTGGGATGGGCTACAGGACAATAGGCAAGCAGCTTGGTGAGAAGGCAACAACTGTTGGAGCGATTAGTAGAAAATGGAAGAATCACAAGATGACTGTTGATCTTACTCGGTTTGGGATTCCATGCAAGTTCGTGCCTCATAGGGTAAGGATGACTCGGAGAAAGGTCAGGAATCATCCCAGAACTACACAGGAGCAATGACCTGAAGAGAGCTGGGACCACAGTCTCAAAGATTACTGTTAGTAACACACAACGCTGTCATTGATTAAAATCCTACAGGCCACGCAAGGTTCCCCTGCTCACTCCAGCACATGTCCAGGTCTGGTTGAACTTCGCCAATCATCGTCTGGATGATTCAGGGGAGGCATGGGAGAAGGTAATGTGGTCAGAGCAGACCAAAATGAACTTTTTGGTACCAACTCCACTTGCCGTGTTTGAAGGAAGAAGGCTGAGTACAACCGCTAAAACACTGTCTCAAACGTGAAGCATGCGGGGGTGGGGGTTATTATACTTTTGGAGTGCTTTTCTGCAGACGGAACAGGATGACTGCACCGTATTTAAGGAAGGATGAATGGAGTCTTGTGTTGCAAGATTTTGGCCAACAACCTCCTTTCCTGAGTAAGAGCATTGAAGATAGGTCGTGGGTAGGTCTTCCAGCATGACAATGACCCAAGAAACACAGCCAGGGCTACTAATGCGTGGCTCCCTAAGAAGCATTCTAAGGTCCTCAAGTTAAATAGCAAGTCTCCAAACCTCAACCCAATAGAAAATCTTTGGAGGGACCTATCTGAAGTCTGAAAGATCTGGAGAAGATCTGTATGGAGGATTGGGCCAAAATCTCTGCTGCAGTGTTTACAAACTTGATCAAGAACTACCTCTGTAATTCAAGCAAAGGTTTCTGTACCAAATATTTATTTATGTTATACTTTTGTATCAAATACATATTTCATGCAATAAAATGCAAAATAATTATTTAAAAATCATACAATGTGATTTTTTAAAATTTTATTCTGTCTGTCACTGTTGAAGTGTACCTACAATAAAAATTACAGACCTCTCTATTCTTTGTAGCTGGGAAAACTTGCAAAATCGGCAGTGTATCAAATACTTATTTTCCCCACTGTAAGTGCCCAGATCAATCTGTATAATGTAAAAACACCTTTTATTATACTCACCTGTGAGGTGGTCAGGTCCAATAGTCGTCAATGGTCTCCGTCTGGTGCCTCCTATCTTTTTACAGTCACCGTCCTCCTTCCCTGCTCCATGAGGATGACTTAAGATGCATCCTATGTCATCCACACAGAATCTTCAATTGCACTTCTGTACTAGTGCACTTCTCTCTGCCCTGCTAAAGGCAGATCACATTATTGTAGTGCACATGCATGAGTGTTCTTTGACCTTTCCCTGCACCTGCACATTACCGGACTGTACTCTGCCACAGCAGGACAAAGAGAAGAACATGTGTGCAGATGTGCAATGATCATCCACACAATGCAAGAAGGAGGATGGTAATCGCAAGAAGATAGGAGGTGCCGAACTGAGATCAGTGATGCCCACTGGATAAGGTTGCCCCACAGGTGAGTATAATACATATAGGTCTAGACACATATATACAGTAATTTACAATGCTGTATATAAGGGCATACTGGTGGTGGCCGTAGCTTATAGGGAACAAATCTGGTGACAGGTTCCCTTTAACAACTGTACTTGTCGAGTGTGCAACAATCTTGACTAGGATCTCTAGGTATCAGACTTCACATCTTCACTTCTCCTTTTCGGCAAATGCTTCCTTCTTTATCGACTCTTGACATAGCTCCCACTGGTCATCCAGCTCATCTACGGCTAAGGGTAACACTTCTCCTCATGCTGACTCAGTATACAAGTCTATCGGAGCTACAGATATCTGGACAACACCTGCAGCTTCAGCCATGACTTGGATCGCAACCGATTCCAGGACAACTCGGAGTTCATCTTGGGTCATCAATTATGGTCACACGCCAGTTAAGATTAACCCGGTACCTTAACGGTTAAGGGGACTGTTCACTAGCGTTGTGTCCTCCGGCTCTTATTGTCTGGGGTCACTCCATTCTAGGATTGATCTCTCATTTTCACTGCTATTCATACTCAGTGTCTCTGTCAACAATCGAAGTTTACACTCTCTCACCTCCTGTCTCCTCTCCTTTTCCTTTCTTGCCACAAACCAGCCACTGTATACAACCATCATGACTGACTAACTATAAGTCTGTCATTTTCACTTACTAGTAGAGATAACCAAACACGTGGAAGTTCAGGTTCGCTAGCTTCAGACAGACTTTAGATACAGTTCAGTTCAGGACCCGGACTTAACCTGAACCCCAATGGAAGTCAATGTTTGAGCAGTTCAGCTCTCCACCCACATACAGCCAGCCATACAAAGAGCACTTCCAAAGGAAGGAGGGCGGGGTTTTTATTTTTTATTTATTTTTGGACACACTTGATCTGAAAACATTGTTTTTACCTCCAATGAGAGTCATTCAGAGACTACAAGCGTCTCACACTGGGCCGAGCACCGAGTATACCTGAGCACCCTGATGCTTGATCAAGTGCTTAACATATGTACAGCACCCAAATTTCTATCTCAGTCACTGATTTCATTTAAAAGTCCATGTTCGGTATGAACCCCAAATTTTACAGTTTGGGTTCACTCATCTCTACTTACTAGGTCTTCACTAGAGATGAGCGAACCTGTGGAAGTTCAGGTCTGCTGGGTTCAGCTGGACTTTAAATAAAAGTTTGGTTCAGGACCCAAACATGACCCGAACTTGACCCTGGACCCTGAACACCATATAAGTCAATGGAGACCTGAACTTGTGTGCTGTAAAATGGCTGAAAAATGGTCATACTAAGGGCAAGGGGGCTGGAAAAAGAAGCAAAATGGGGGCACGACATGGGCTTTCGCCTTTTTTTGATAACCACTGCAGGTGAAGTAGCAGCTGCAGGCTGCAACCTCTTACACATAAGTTAGGGACCCCAAAAATAGAGATTACCTTGGCGTTTGGTTTGGGGCTCCTTTGCATTGATCAATACAATGGCTAAACATCTCTCATTCCTATTATTCATAGCAGTTATGCAAATACCATTTTCATGTTTTTCACTTTTTTCAGATAGTCCATTGTATTTTTCAGTCTAGTATTCCCATAGCAGTTCTGCTTTTCATTATTCCCTTATACATTGTGACTGGTGTGCAACTCTTTTTCTTATTGTTTAGTTGTATATTATTGAGTTCTGCACCCTGTTCACACCATAGGTGTTCCAGACGTACATTCTTTAATTAGTACACAATAGACGCAAGACATTATGCACATTATAGTACACAACAATACAATCAGGTGACTGGTGTCCTCAGAGGCAGGAACGATACAGCAATAGTCCACCACTCTTAGATATGTGGATGTTACTTTGACATGCACCACCCATCTAAATATTCTATAGACAAAGTATCTTCATTCAAAATAATGGTATACCCTAATGACTGTGTTCTTTTCCAGAATGATAATGCCCCTGTCACACTATAAAAACAGTTTTAGAAATGTTTTAAGGAGTATAATAAAAAGTTCAGTATGATCACATGGCCTCCAAATTCTCGGATTGAACATCCATAAGAGTAGCTGAAGAAATAAGTTTGATCTATAGATGCCCCACCTCAACACTTACAGGATGCAGGATCTGCTGCTTACATCTTGGTGCACATACCATGTTCATAGGTCTTGTAATGTTTGTACCTTGAAGTTTCAAATCTGTTTTAGTTGTACTGTGAAGGTCCAGGCTATGAATCAATTGTCCATATAATAAGATCATCTGTGTTTGTATTATTATTGCTCAGATGCTGATGTACATACCAGGATGCGCCTTTGGAATGTGTTATTGAAACAAATTATATTAGGCTGAACAATGCAAGCATTAATAACATACTGAGAGAATTTATAATCTGTTGGTTCACACCAGCTGGGATGTGGGATGTGGGATGTTCCTTGTTCATGCTCAGCAAGGTGTTAACAAAGATAATGAAGCCAATATGTACAATGAACAAATAAGTATTCAGTAGCTGGTTCAAACTGGTATTAGGAAGCCAGTAGCAGGCTGATGATGTACTGTATAGACTTTGCCGTTTATCTCTGACCAATCAGGGACAATGTTGAACTGAATAACTTTGAGCTTCTCCCGGATTGAGACACCTCTCTGTGTGGTCATTTTTCCTCATACATACATCTGCGCAGATTTGATTTGGACTCCGACTCTGTGACCCTGAAGAGCCCTTAGCCATCTCCCCCAACAGCACAACTTAACATAACTTTTGGTTTTAATTAATGTTAAGTAGATATTGATGGATTGATCGTCGGGAGATCAAGTTCAAGTTGAATTTCCTGAAATTTATGGTTTCAAGCAAATCCAAACATTTTAAGATTCAATGCTTGGTTTGCATAAAAAAACTTGCTGGCACTCTTGAAGAATCAAGAGGCTAACTTTATATTGTTTTGCTACACAGGCTTCCCATAATGTTCTGCAGCTATGACACCTAGAGGATTATCATACCTTGCCCAGTGATGGTCAGTACCTGGTTCATCACAGATCATCAGCTCCCAGAGGAGCACAGTTTGTACAGCAGAGTTTTCCATCTTCAGAGTTACTGGGTAAGCCTCTCTCATGTAGAGTATAAGCTCTTATGCCCACCGGGATCCTCTCTTTTTTTCTTTCCTGGTGGATATAAGCCCTTATGGTCAGCAGGATTAGTACATTTTCTGATATTCAAATTTGTTAATTTTGCTCAAATTTAGCTTTGAAATTCCAAAGTTAATTGATGTGAATCGATTGTTCCTTGTTATGCTTTGAGAACTCTTCTGATCCTGGTGCATTATACATATAGGATAAAAAAATAATAATAATATTTGTCTCAACTTTCATCTGTCCTTCTGCTGTAACCCTCTACACCCCTTGGCCTATTCATCTGCAAAACTCTGACCTTATTTTCCTCCTGATGTCTGGTATTGTAATTCTGCACTGATGCTTCTTGCACTGAGTCAGCCATTGATGTCATAATGCACTTTGTGATTTCATAGCTTGTCATCTGAGGCCTCATCAACAACATGGGGTCATGTCATAACATCATCAGTGTCCTATTCACTGTTAGAAGACCCAAAAAATGTTTTGGACTTTAATGGGATATTATGCCTCTCTGGCCATAAAATGAGTCTCCTGAGGAACCCTTATAACACCATTGAAGGGGGAAATGCATCAGGACCGATGACCACCAAGACAATACATGGGAGTCCATTGGATTTGGCCCTTAGCTGAATGATCTATACATGGGACCAAGGACCACCAGGATACACATGGGAGTCCACCTGATTTGGCCCTAAGCTAAGTGTCTATATTCAATTTTTTCTTGCGCACCTATGTTTCTTTCTTGTCCCCCACTGATCAGCAAATCTAATATATAAAGCTGAATGTGTGTGTGTATGTGTGTGTGTATGTCCGGGATTGGCATTTGCACCGTCGCAGCTACAGCCACAAAATTTTGCACACTCACACTTCTGGACCCTGAGAGCGTCATAGGCTATGTTTTGAGGGGAAATTTTAACCCCGCGCTTTACAGTTAGTCGCCAAAAAACCTGCCTCCATTAAAGCGAATGGAGCTGGGAGCCACAGTGCAGCCAGAACTTCAGCAGCCACGCCCTTATATGGAATGTTGGCGTGTCACAATGCAGCCAGGGAAAAAGACAGACACAGACAGAGAAAGAGGCAGACACAGACAGGCTAAGAAACAGACATAGACAGGGTAAGAGACAGACACAAAGAGACAGACACAGACAAAGAGACGGACTGACAGGGAAAGAGAGGGAAAGAGAGAGACAGGTTAAGAGACAGACACAGACAGGTAAAGAGACAGACAAAAAGACAGACACAGGGAAAGAGACAGACAGGGAAAGAGAGGGAAAGAGACAGACAGGGAAAGAGACAGACAGGCAAAGTGACAGAGATAGATAGACAGACAGGGAAAGAGATAGATAGACAGGGAAATAGACAGAAACAGTCAGAGACAGACAGGGAAAGAGACAGACAGACAGACAAAGAGACAGAGAGAAAGATGTGTCGCCCTGGGCAAGCCAGGGGACACAGGTCACAACAACACACACACCCCACATTCCCTGCAGGTACACCAGCTAACCTACAAATCCTTGTTGCCTTCCTCCAGGAGTCTGTTGATGCACACCAGGGGGTGGGCCAGGCGGTTGGCTCCGCCCACCAAGGAGCTCACAACTCTGGAGGCAGGAAGTGTCAGGCAGACGAGCCCAGGGTGAGCCTGTGTCAACAGCAGATTAGCCCAGGCAGGGCAAGAGTGAAGTTCAGCTCAGGGAGAGCTTGAGTGAGGAGTGGACAACTAGGGAAGTAAGAGAAGTGACAGAAAGCCTGAAGTTGGTCTGTGGCTGTGTGCCCAGACGGAATCAGCAAGGTCAGCAGACGGCGGTGAAGGACTGGAGTGGGACTGTCTGGAGGTTACTGGAAGGACCCCGTTGGCTGTGTGCCCGGTGGTCTGGAGCGGATACAAAGGGCAGTCAGCACCAGAGCAGGGGCTTTTCGGATCCCAGCAAGGCTTGGAGTCGCTGTAAATTGCTAAATCTGTTAGTGAAGGGGACGTAGATCTCCCAGCAAGCAAGTCCTGATTGACGGCAAAGGTCCAACCACAACGGGGAAACACCGCCACCGCCAAGGCACCAGTTTCCCAGGGCCGGCGCCTGCGGGCAAAGTGTGGAGCTCCTCCGGCCCAGATTGTAGTCGGGGAGCGGGTAACCGGTGGGAATCCATCGCTACCAATAGACTTAACATAGGTGCAGGGAAGAGTGACCATCACCGTCAACTGCAGGGAACCGCAGCACCGTGAACCGTTCGTGGGACCGTCCTACCAGCCGTTGGTTTACCGTACAAACTGTGTCCATGTCTCAGGCTGAGTGAGTACCACAGTGCCGCAAGGCACAGCACTGCCCCCGCGTCCCTGCGCCCTCCAGGCCCTACACTTTACATCTCTTCACTGGGCCCCGGGATCACCAACCCCTACCCACGGAGGGGCAACACAACACCTGGCTGCTCCGCATCACCATCCCCGGGACCCCCACACCGAGCAGCGGTGGTGCAATCACCACAACCGTGGGTGGCGTCACGAACTATAACAATCCCCACACCCCCCTTTCACTCACGGGCGAGGAGTGTCGCTCGAGAAACCCCGGGATCCGGCCCACAGCTCGAGCCACCACTGAGCAGCTGCCGGACCCGAGCAGAAGGGGTGAGCGCGGTGTGCTGACACCCTCCTCCCCGCTCGCGACAACTTGGCGTCACGAACAGGATCTTACCGCTCTGCCGTCTGGTAGAGGTGCGCCTTGTTACCGCCGGAGGTATCCGGCAGAAAAATTTCAGAAGCCACCATCTTTGGCGCGAAAAGTTCCCGCTCGAGCGTCTTCTCGAGCAGTAGAGGCGCGAAGGCCAAAACCCCGCCCCGAGAGAGGAGGGGCCGGAAAGAGCTAAGGGGGACGCGATGGCGGCTGGCCGCATGTAGCTGCGGCTATACAAGCAGAGACGCCAGGACTCTGCAGACTGATTGGGTTCCTGGAAAAACCTCGTTACCAAGATGCAAGATCCTACCCGCAACGAGGAAGCCCCCGCGCCCGGCACGGCGACGTGGTTGAGGGACCGGACCGTCCCGCTGAGTAACCGTCTGCAGGCCCATATGCAACTCCTCCTGGAGGAGTGGGAGACCGACATGGCGGACGTAGTGGCTGCTATGTGGAGACGCGAGGCAGAAGAGGATTTGGAGGAGCGGGTAAGCGACCCACGCCCCTGTATTCCTGAAGGATCGGCCGCTGCGGCTGAGGGGCCCGGCCGGCTTCCGCTCACCCTGCCTCTCTCCCCGCTATCCGTAATAGCGGCTGCCGCCCCGCCATTAGGCCCGCTACCTGCCCAACCGGTAGCGATACCCTGCCCAGCCGCTCCGGCGGACCAGCCGGCTGCAGACGTCCAGGACGGCCCTGAAATGCACCAAGGGGAACCGCTAGAACCACGGCCCCTTAACAGCGTGGTGCCTGAAGTCCCAGTAGAGACTGTGCCAGACCCTGAGCCCGGGACTGTGGCTTGGATGAAGGCCCGGGTGATACAATTCCACCAACGCCAGCAGGATCAGATCTTTCGGATGCTGGAGCAGTGGACCAACGAGGTGGAGGAGCTGATTACAACTGCCCCGATGGGCGAAAGGGGAATAGATGTAGCAGAACCGACTGGTGACCCACGTCCCTATGTCCTACCTGGACCGGCCGCTGCGGCTGAGGGGCCCGGCCTAGTCTCGGCCTATGCATCGCCCTTGCCGTCACTGATGGGGCGCCTCAACATAAGCTCGCCTACTCTGCTGCTCCATGTTACTGCAGATGGGGATGAAGTGGTGGATGCTGGAGGCCAGGAGGCTGCGGCAGCTGGCGGCAACCCGCCTGACGCAGAAACAAGAAATGACGACTCCTGCCCCAGCTCCGGGCCCGCTGTTGCGGCTGAAGGAGCAATTGAGCGTTCCCGCTATGTGGGGGACCCTGTGGTTTATCATACTCCGCATACCGGTGGAAATGGGTACCGGGTACCCCTGTCACAGCAGGCATGTCAGTGCATGTTTGAGGTGCTGGTGGCAGAGGATGGGTCCACCTTAGTAGAGGAACTGGAGTAGGGCAATGGATGCCCGCAGCACCGTCCCCGTTGGGACCACCTGTCTGTTGAAAAAGTTTGAAAATTTGCCAAAGTTGAAGGATGATGAAAAATGATTATCCGAGTTTTCACCTGATTCACCGTGTGATTTGCAACCGGCTGGAGCCGGCACCGTTGTCCCCGTGGGGACCGTTTAAAGTTTAAAAATGCATGGGAACTAGCCATGGACAAGCCCGTGAACTCTGCAGGGCAACCACAAACGTTAGTGGCTTGTAAATATGTTGGCTACCGTTACCGTTTCCGCAGTGCCGCCTCCGGAGAGGCAGGTTGGAGGGAGGGCCCTGAGCAGAGCAGGCCAGGGCCCAGCCACCAAAGGAACCGGTGGCTACCCTCTGGAGGGAAGGACAGATCCCGCTCGGGTACCGTGTGTTGGACTGTGGGTCAAGGGGTGCTGCCTGGGTTTTAGGGGCAGCATCAGGGCCAGGTTACTTGGGTGGGAGAGAGCGGAAACCGTGACCGTATACCGTTGAAACGTTAAAAGTAAATGTGCCTCCCGTCTTGGGAAGATTATTGAAAATGTTATGTTTGTTTAACCCTGTTATCCCCTTTTTACAGAAAAATAAAACCGGTGTAGGACGGCAGCCCGCGGACGGTCTGCGTTTTGCTAAGGGGGAATGTGTCGCCCTGGGCAAGCCAGGGGACACAGGTCACAACAACACACACACCCCACATTCCCTGCAGGTACACCAGCTAACCTACAAATCCTTGTTGCCTTCCTCCAGGAGTCTGTTGATGCACACCAGGGGGTGGGCCAGGCGGTTGGCTCCGCCCACCAAGGAGCTCACAACTCTGGAGGCAGGAAGTGTCAGGCAGACGAGCCCAGGGTGAGCCTGTGTCAACAGCAGATTAGCCCAGGCAGGGCAAGAGTGAAGTTCAGCTCAGGGAGAGCTTGAGTGAGGAGTGGACAACTAGGGAAGTAAGAGAAGTGACAGAAAGCCTGAAGTTGGTCTGTGGCTGTGTGCCCAGACGGAATCAGCAAGGTCAGCAGACGGCGGTGAAGGACTGGAGTGGGACTGTCTGGAGGTTACTGGAAGGACCCCGTTGGCTGTGTGCCCGGTGGTCTGGAGCGGATACAAAGGGCAGTCAGCACCAGAGCAGGGGCTTTTCGGATCCCAGCAAGGCTTGGAGTCGCTGTAAATTGCTAAATCCATTAGTGAAGGGGACGTAGATCTCCCAGCAAGCAAGTCCTGATTGACGGCAAAGGTCCAACCACAACGGGGAAACACCGCCACCGCCAAGGCACCAGTTTCCCAGGGCCGGCGCCTGCGGGCAAAGTGTGGAGCTCCTCCGGCCCAGATTGTAGTCGGGGAGCGGGTAACCGGTGGGAATCCATCGCTACCAATAGACTTAACATAGGTGCAGGGAAGAGTGACCATCACCGTCAACTGCAGGGAACCGCAGCACCGTGAACCGTCCGTGGGACCGTCCTACCAGCCGTTGGTTTACCGTACAAACTGTGTCCATGTCTCAGGCTGAGTGAGTACCACAGTGCCGCAAGGCACAGCACTGCCCCCGCGTCCCTGCGCCCTCCAGGCCCTACACTTTACATCTCTTCACTGGGCCCCGGGATCACCAACCCCTACCCACGGAGGGGCAACACAACACCTGGCTGCTCCGCATCACCATCCCCGGGACCCCCACACCGAGCAGCGGTGGTGCAATCACCACAACCGTGGGTGGCGTCACGAACCATAACAATCCCCACACCCCCCTTTCACTCACGGGCGAGGAGTGTCGCTCGAGAAACCCCGGGATCCGGCCCACAGCTCGAGCCACCACTGAGCAGCTGCCGGACCCGAGCAGAAGGGGTGAGCGCGGTGTGCTGACACCCTCCTCCCCGCTCGCGACAAAGACAGAGAAATATATACAGAGGGGGAGACAGGTAGAGAATGGGAGAGAAACAGAGAGACAGTTACTATCCCGGGCAGCGCCGGGTGCTATGTTGTGAGGCCAAATTTTAACCCAGCGCGTTCCAATTTACCAATCAATTTTGCCCCTATCTACATAATGGGGAAAAAGTAAAACGAAACGTGTTGGGAGCAAATTGACAGCTGCCAGATGTGAACAAGGAGGACTTAAAGGATGAGAGCGATGGCGCCAAAGATTATATACCGTACAGTTGCTAAGGTGGGGCCCTGACATGGGATACTCACCACACTCGGGGATATGAACACACACACAATGCGCCACACACTACCACGTGCTTGAACACATATACCACCCTCAGCACACATTTCACCACACATACACCAACCTCGTCACATAATCGCCCTAAAACACACACAAGTCTGCTATTATCCTTCAAAAATAAAAATCTGATTAATAAGCAGCCAAACTACAAGAACAACAAATGTACCACATAGGAAATACGGCAGCTGTCAGTCACATGACCTGTCTATATGTGTATGTGTGAGCTAATATATACTGTCAGGGGGAGGGCTTTCTGTTGCCTGGAGATTTATCAGGCTGCCAATAGCAACCAATCACAGCTTCTATTTTGCTACAGTTAATTAATCTGAGCTCTGATTGGTTAATATAGGCCACAATTTAATAATTACATTTCTATCTATTTGTTTTGTGGTTTTTGTGTGCAGGATACATTTTTGTTAATACATTCTATTTTGTTAACAGCAGTTATTAACCCGGGCGAAGCCGGGTAGTACAGCTAGTATTGATATAAATAGGGACAGTGGGGGACAGTTTGCAGGGTGATCCATCATGGAACGGGGGTGCCATCTGAACACTAGGGCTTTAAAACCTCCATTGATAGGCAGGGAAAGGCTTGCAAATAGGTTTCTGCCAATAGGAATATTTTATGAATTTTGTATTAGCGCATTTACACTTTGTATGGTTACTTATTGGGATTTTTAATTACTAATTAATAAAATAAGTGTTTTAATGGGTATAGGATTAATACACCTGTTATAAGTATTGAGAGAGAACAAAGATTGAATATAACCATTTATTGATTTGTTAACCCTTTTTCTGCTCACCAAATCAAGCAAAAGAGCAGTTGCCCTATAGTTGGATTTGCGCAAAGCAAATCACTAGGATTCACCTTAGTGAAGGAATTTTGAGAAATTCTGAACTATTTTGGTACATTTAGAATCGATTCACTCATCTGTAACATAAATGTTTTTGCTGATCGATGCTTGTACCCAAATATGTATAGCAAACAAGAGGTAAGACATTGGCGTGAGCAGATCCTCATACCCAGTTAGATACAAACAGCGGTGCTGAAATGACAAATTACTGCAACATAGATTTATGCACAAAAAAGGGAACATTCAAAGAAAGTTGATAAAAGTTTCCAGCTCTGTTTCCCGTACGAGAACAGTTTGTCCACTCATTCTTTCTAATTACAACAGCGAGACGTGTACCAGCTCACACCTGGCTGGGAATCGGAGTGCTTCCAGACTCATGGACTGCTAATTAATAATGTTCCAGAACAATAGAAAGCAGCTTGGCAACATATAGATAAAAGAGTTCTGTGCTGAACAACCATCTGACCTGCTCATTCCTTGGAGTAAGAACGAGCGGAGTCAGATCTCGCCTACACAACAGTCTAATGAGGTGAAATGAAAGAAATGTAACTTGATTGTGTCTGGAATGCTTGGGAAAAAATAATAAAATGACTGAAAAATTCTGATCTGAAAAATTCTTTGTAATACTATTTTGTAAGTGTTGCAATTGAGTTTATGTTTCCTCCAATTGACTTCTCAAAAGATATAGGTACCGTAGTAGTGATGGGGGGTGCTTATTTTGTGGGTAAGAGGAAGATTGAAGCAGTAAAAAATCCTACCTGTTACATTCCCATTCCCTGGTTGATGGTAATGACTGAATTGACTGGACAGATATCAGATTGTCTCAGGATCCCACAAAAATGCCTGGCTCTAGAAAAAATTGCCTAATGTCTTTGACCAACATAAGAAAACAATTCTTCCAGTTGAGAACCTGACAGATAATGTCGCGATTCCTCTGCTCAGTGCGCGTCTTTGACACAATGAGTGACTGTATGGAATCAAAGAATCAGGGCGTGTTGAGCTGTCAGTTTGGTGAGTGACTGTTCAGTCGTCCAATCTGATAGTAGGAGGTGCTGGGTTTGTTCAGGTGTTTCCTGCTTTCCGTGATTGCCCAGCTAATTAGCTGAGCAGTTCATCCCAGAACATTGCTAGTCGTAGTGTACCGCCCCGCTCTCAGCAGCCGCTCGGATCCGGCCCTTCTGTGGGTGGCTCGAGGGTCTCCGGACCCAGGGGCCTCACGGTCACTTCAAACGAAAAGGGGTAGTGATGGGATGGTGGCTGTGGGACGTAAATGTACGGGCAGAGCCGTACGGAGTTTGTGACGACACCCACGGTGTGTATTGATATTGGACACCACCGCTGCAGTTACAGGGCACCCGCGGGAGATGTCGTGCAGCAAGTTGTTGACCCCTCCGTGGGCAGGGATGGTGGCCACGGGACCCGTTGGGTTGGTTGGTGCAGGGAGATGGGCGACCGCAGGGTGCAGGTGTACTCACTCAGAAGGAAACACACAAGTCTCTGGTAAACCAAGATGATGGTGGTCGGTGCCCGCAGCCGGCTGCATTCGGGTTCCCCCACCCAGCTGGTGGTCTCTGTCTCTCTCCTGCACCTTTTTGTAATGGTGGACTGCCTGTGCTTGCAACTCCAGGAGTCCGCTCCTGGCTGGATGTGGCCTAAGGAGCCCTTGCCCGCAGACACTGGCCCGTGGGATCTCTGAGCCTTGGCGGTGGCCTGTTTATCCCCCTCGGTGGGCTGTTGTCTTCTATTAAAGACTTTGGGTGGGACAGGACCTCTAGTCCTGGCCTCAATCAGTTAATTAGCTAGCCCCCAGTTGCTTCTGGACCTAGCTTCAGGGTCTGAGTACCCCCTCTTGTGCTCCGGTTTCCGAGTCGGTTCCCCGGGTCGGTACCGGCGGGCCACTACCCTGTCCCGGTCCACCACGGTTCCACCGAGCCGTCTTCCCAGCTCCTGCAGACAGAGGCCTCCATCTGCCTCCTAGCCAAAGGCTCCTACCCTGGCACCTGTCAAATTGGGGGTTTTCGCCTCTGCTGGAGCTGCACCCAGCTCCAGCCCACACTCCTCTCCAACTTGAACTTCAGACTAAAATGCTCAACTTTTCCCGCCCCGGGCGTCTTCCAACTGTCTCTTTCCGCCTCTGGTGTGTCTGTCTAGGACAAGGAAAAGAAATATCCAGCTCACCTGTCATTAAAGTCCATGCTTTCCTCCAGGGTGCACGAGTCCTACCGGTCAGTCCATACCGGAATATGTAGCAGGAGATGAGGAGAAAAAAGTGGGCAGCACCAATATGTAAAAAAATGCGTAAAAAACTTTTATTGAAATCCAGTTAAAACAAGATCTGGGAACACGTTGATTTTGTTTTAACTGGATTTCAATAAAAGTTTTTTACGCATTTTTTTACATATTGGTGCTGAGCCCACTTTTTTCTCCTCATCTCCTGTGTCTGTCTAGCCCTGAGGGAGGTGACTAGGGTTTATGTGGTTGGCTGTATGTTACCTGTGAGGGAAGGGTGTAATGCGGGGCCCTATCTGTGACTACCTGGATGGCCAGGGCGTCACAGTAGCATTCTGCTTCATGGTGCTTGTTGGCATAGTTTTTCTGTGCTCTGTGTTCTTATCTTTTGTTGCCAAGTCTTGGACCTCATCTGACCTTCCGTTTTTCTCGTCCCTTTGCTCTTATCAGCTATCCTTCAGGTATTTTGACTCTAAATCAAAACTTGACTACACTTTGTCTATCGCCTTAATCCTTGACGTGTTCTGGTAACTAACACTGGAATATTTGACTACCCTACCTCATGATTTGTTCATGTAGTGACTAGCATTACATTAAAACTTGCCTGGCTCACAGGTCCATGATGTGTGGCTCACGGTTGCCTGCCAGCTAGGTGCATTGCACCAGGTCTTGCAAACTACTAAGAAGAGCAGGTATCCAGATGGTGATATTAGTGAGTAGCTCCACACAGAAGAGCATATCTGAATGTTGGTAAGGTAGGAATCACTTGATATTGGTATACGGCTTCAGTGTGGTGATGTCTGTGGAAAAACTTTCATTATACTGCTAAAGAGAACTCTGGGTGTCCCTAATGTGAGGGGCAGGAGCTAAATGGGGTTTGTGACCCTCTCTCACAGCCTAATGTGGCTCTCAAGGTCAGAAAGGTTGGGGACCACTGTGTTAGAGGCTTTTTTAAGAAGTGATGTATGGACGGTTGCATTTGAGGTATAATAACATTTGTGTTATGCTTTGTTGTCTTTTAGAGGGCTTATCCTTATCCTTGGGGGCAGGGCCTAAAAATTGTGATTTTTGTGTATCTCTCCGAGAAGTAACTGGGTAGGTTGGGGAGAATTGGCTTAGGTGTCTCTTTCTGAAACCTATAATTTATACTTATTGTATAATTTGTTATTATTATGTGTTTAATTGATATATTATCCCCAAAGAACTGATGTCGGTTGTATTGTTTATAATTGTTTGTTTTTTAACAGGTCACTTGTCAAGTAAATCCTGGGAGAACTCAGCTGTTTTCTTCTCCGCCTGTAGTCAGAAAATGGAACCTCTGACCACAAAGTTTAGCTCAATTTGCATTTAGCCAACAGCACACAACAGAACATATGGAAGGCAAAAATGGTATATAGCCAGAGATACACTCATTTTAGTAATAACAAAAACAGCTCCCAAAAGGCGTCCATATCCTTTAACTAGAAATTATCAAATCTATTTTGAAACTACTTACAGCAAGATGGGCTGCAGTGTTTACATCGCCCAGGCCAAAAACTAATGCTCTAGCAGGATACAGCTAAACCCCCACCAAAGTGGAAGCATCACAGGCGCAGGAGGAGCAAATCACACACACCTACATGGAATGGAGCGGATCGATTTGCTATTGTTATATTTAGTGTAGGGACCGACAAGCATGAGGTCCCATGATGAGGGTTGTAGGCTTACGTTTTTGTACCGCCCCGTGCTCAGCGGCAGCCGAACCGCTCGGATCCGGACCTTCAGAGGGTGGCTCGAGGGTCTCCGGACCCTGGGGTCTCGCAGTCACTTCAACTAAAAGGGGGTTTGTGGACGTAGTGGTACGGCCGGAGCCATGTTAAGTTCGTGACGCCACCCACGGGATGTGGTGAAGGTGGACATCCCCGCTGCAGTTACGGGGCACCCGGGGGAGATGGTAGGCAGCAAGTTGTTAACTCCTCTGTGGGCAAGGATGGTGGCCCGGGACCCGTTGGGGGAGTTTGGCGGTGCTCTGGTAAACCAAGGTGATGGGGGTCGGTGCCCATAGCTGGCCGCAGTCTGGTCCCCCACCCGGTTGGTGGTCTCTGTCTTTCTCCCGCACCTGAGTTGGATGTTGGACTACCTGCGCTTGCAACTTCAGGAGTCCACTCTCAGCTTGTGGTTGCCTAAGGAGCCCTCAGACGCTGGCCCATGGGATCTCTGAGCCGTGGCGGTGGCTGCTTATCCCCCTCGTTGGGCTGAAGCCTTCAGTCGGGACTTTGGGTGGGACAGGACCTCTAGTCTTGGCCTCAATCAGTTAATTAGCTAGCCCCCAGTAGCTTCTGGACCTAGCTTCAGGGTCTGAGTACCCCCCTTTGTGCTCCGGTTTCTGAGTCTGTTCCCCAGGTCAGTACCGGCGGGCCACTATCCTGTACCAGTCCACCACGGTTCCACCGAGCCGTCTTCCCGGCTCCTGCAGACAGAGGCCTCCGTCTGCCTCCTAGCCAGAGGTACCAGGGCTTCTACCCTGGCACCTGTCAGTTTGCTGCAGACCTGACACACAGGCCTGCTTCCACTCTCCTTGAACTCTGAAACTCCAACTGCCCTCGTTTCCCGCCCGAGGCTCTCTGAACTCCTCGGTGGCCATCTTCCAACCGCCTGGTTCCACCCCCTATTGTGTCTATCAAGCCCTGGGGGTGGTGACTAGGGTTTAAATGTTTGGCTGTATGTTACCTATAAGGGACAGGTGTAATGCGGGGCCCTATCTGTGACTACCTGGCTGGCCAGGGCATCACATTTTACCTTTCTGTTGGGCCTTGCATTTTAGAATTTCTGTCCCTGCCTGATACACAGGTGGGGTATGGCTCTGATCTAATAGTATGGGCGTCACCTAATAGGCTGCGGGTTTGTGACTGTGTTATCTGTATGTGTGAACAGCGCTCTATGCAAGCCACTAGTGTGCAGTTTTATCATCTAGCAATCGCTCCGCTCCATTCCATGGAGGTGTGTGTGTGATTTGCTCCTCCTGCACCTGTGATGCTTCCACTTTAGTGGGGGTTTAGCTGTATCCTGGTAGAGCATTAGTTTTTGACTTGAGCAATGTACACACTGCAGCCCATCTTGCTGCAAGTAATACTTAATTTTTGGAGGATATTTTCTTCTTTTTGTTGCTATTTTTCTATTTTGAAAGTAATTTAATTTTTGTTGATTTTCGGGAATTCGCTGAACCCAGTGTATTTGATCAAAATTCGATTTTGAATTCGTGTTTAAAGCGCACCAACCACCAGAATGTTCATATATAAACTAAAGATAGTGCTATACTGGCACTATCAGACTGACTCTACACATACCTTTACTTATGAGATCAGATATATACTTTCTGAAATATATGCAAGTAAAGTTTGTGAAATGCACTGTTACTTGATTGATAGGTCCAATGGAATATCTGATAGGTGGGTCGGTTTTGCTAGTTAATCCCGCCCTTGTCTCCTTGTCTGTCCTTCCTCCATCCTTCCTCCCCCTGTAATAATAAAGACAGGGGGAAGAAGGACAGGCAGGCAGATGGGCGGGACTAACTTGCAAAGCCTGACCCACCTATTAGATATTCTGTAGCTGCTATCAATCAAGAAACAGTGAATTTCCCAAACTTTACTTGCCTGTATTTCAGAAAATATACATCCGATCTCACAACTAAAGGTATGTAATAAATCAGCATGATAGTGCCAATATAGCAATGACTTTACTTTATATATGAAAATCCTGGTGGCTCTTCGTCTTTAACTAGCAGGTTTGGTCTGTCCTTTTTGGAAATGGGAAAATTATCTTTAAAAAAAAAAAAATTACACATTTTTTAAAAAAGAAGTAAAAACACAGTCCTAGAAAGACCTCAGAGTGTCATACGATTCCTTTCAGGGCAATTAGTGGCTTGAGACACTACTTTCAATTCTTGGCAAATCGATTCGAAGCAAATGGGATTTCCTTACAAAATTCAGCAAAGCCAGACAATTTTTATTTCTAAAGATTTGATCATCGCTACTTTAAAAACCTTACAAACCTTAAACCAATACCAAAAAAATAATTTTCTTATTAATGCACCAACAATTTAAATATTAATTCTTGCTGGGCCTGATAGAGAAATAATTTCCGTTTGAGGAGCCCATATTATTCTTTTGCCAAAACCAACAGCAATTTGGCCGACTTGCAGAGGTGGAAGAAGCAATCCGCACTTTCCTAAGGGACTTATTTAACAAAGATTTCTTTCTTCCCCAGCAATAATATATAGGACTATAGATCTTCATTACTTGGGGTGTTTTGCCATGTAGCAGAAACTTGATGGGAGAAGATGTATGCCATGGATTCATCTTCGCCCTCTGCTCAGCGCTGCTGACTACATACTATTTTGTGTTGTTAACTACCGTATGGTATAAAACTGAGTGTGTGAACTTTAGAGGAGCAAAGTAAACCCCTGGAGAGCCATGCCAAGCAAGCAAGCAGTGATAGCGGAGAGAGAGAGATCATTAATTTACAGGAAGCATTATGTTATCTAGTTCTTTATCTATCCTCCCAGTACACTTTGTGATGTCCGTGCTGACTTAACATAAGCTACGGATACGATCCTGCTGCTTCAGGGTCTGTTGCCAATAAGGTCAATAGTAAAAGTTAATCTATAAAAAAAAAAAAGACTAAAATGAAAACAAAAAGTGCTAATATTTTATAGGGTTAGATTATACTGTATTTGGACCAACGACCATGCAAAGACATTTAGAGGGAAATTCCAGGTATGTAAGAAGCATGGTCCATTCTTCTACATGGTTCAGATATAGAAAAACATATTTCTAATTTGGATAGTTGGCGTGGTGTTCAGGTAGATGAGTATTCAGGTATTAATGTAGAATTTCTCAAACTAATGCACAAGGAAGATATCAGGATGCACAGAGGCGTATCTAGGGGGGGGCTGGCGGGGCATGTGCAACTGTCAGAGGGCACCGTCGGACCGGCTGATGCGGCGGTCTTAAGGGCATGTTACATGCTACGATATATCAAATGATATGTCGTCGGGGTCAGGTCGAAAGTGACACACATCTGTCGCCGTTTGACATATCGTATTGTGTGACAGCTACGAGCGTCTGTTAGCGAACAAAAATACTCACCTTATCATTGCTCGTTGACACGTCGCTCATTTTCAAAAAAATCGAACGTCCTTCTGCGCGCTGGTAGTTCATTGTTCCCGGGGCAGCACACATCGCTCTGTGTGACACCCCGGGAACGATGAACACAGCTTACCTGCGTCCCGCCGGCAATGCGGAAGGAAGGAGTTGTTTACGTCCCGCTCATCTCCGCCCCTCCGCTACTATTGGCCGGCCGCTGTGTGACGTCGCTGTGACGCCGAACGTCCCTCCCCCTTCAGGAAGAGGATGTTCGCCGCCCATAGCGAGGTCGTTTGGAAGGTAAGTACGTGTGACGGGGTTTACGACTTGTGCAACACGAGCAACAAAAATGATGGGGGCGGGTACGATCGCAAATGCGATCGCACGAGAAATTGATACGTGTAAAGCAGGCTTTAGAGTTTCCTCGGGGGCTGCGTTTGCCGCCCCGTAGTGGGCACAGGGTACTCTGAGTCCCGGGTGTCAAGCTGACAGCCGGACTCAGAGAAAGGGCGGTGCGCCAGGTCCCACTGATCAATTGTTCTTGTATCTTTCAGACACAAAGACAATTGAAGTGGTGACCGCCGGCGCTGACTTCCGGGTCAGAGTGACGTCTGTAGTGTGATCAGGTCAGCTGATCCCACTGTTGACCCGGAAGTCAGGGCCGCAGCACAGAGGCGGCAGACAACGCTGGTTATATGTGCTCCAGTGGAGCTGAAGACACCAAAGAGAAACAGTATGGGGTGAGAGGGTAAGCCTGTATGAACACAGTATGAGAGTGGGGAGGGAGAAATATATGTTTACACAGTATGATGGGAGAGAGGATGGGGAGGTATCTATGGACAGAGGAGAGAGGGTCAGGGGTGATGTATATAGACATAGTATGAGGAGCAAGTGTATGGGGTGAAATTCTCATCAATAGGCCTTGGCCCCACTTGTGTTCTATGCTAATGAACCTCGACTCATGCTCTGTTGCGAGCGTGAGCAGTGTGTTGCACAGTTGCAGAGGAGAGGGAGTACTTTCTTCCTCTCCTCTGAGGTCTGTCTCTGCGTACATCACACTACACTCTGATGACATTTGAGTGCAGTGCGATATTTCACATGCACACATAGACTTGTATGGGTATGTGAGCCGAGAATCGCTGCCAAAATCAGCATGCGACGATTATTTTGTCATGCAGATATGTCATGAGAAATCAATCAGAGATGGACACTGCCCCATAGTTTTACACTGGTGCGAGTGCAATCCAATGTTTTATTGGATTGCACTCGTCCGTGAAAAACGCAAGTGAAACCGAGGTCTTATTGTGGTTCCTGTATGGTCTGCAGTCTGATCATATTTCAAAAAACTGACCCGCACATCCTGCAAGTGTGTATAAGTGCCAGCTGAAAAAACAGAGTTCCCTTATACATTTATGGCATTTAGTGTGCAGCTGTATTCATTTTGTATTTGCTATGTTTTTTCAGCTGGCACCTATACACACTTGCAGGATGTGCGGGTCAGTTTTTTTAAATATTTTTAGTGAGTGTTTTTCTGACTGAGCACTCCGCCCTATGGACCAGGCTGTGTTCATGATCCTTATACCAGGAGTCCTAGCTGCCCAGACATGGAGGTTAGTCCAGATAGTGGCATTTTAAGTTAGATTTTTTAGTCTAGCTGCCCAGACACGGATGTTTTTAACCTAGATAGTGGCATTTTAGTTAGGTACCCGGAATATTGAGATGTACCTTGCCGTTGGTTTCCAGGCTTACATGCATTGGCCAATTCATAAACTAAAAATCTCATTTTTTCATATAGCAGTAATGCAGTACCAGAGTTTCCTTATACATTGATGGCATTTATCTGGCAGCATGCAAAGTAGATCTTTAACAATGATAATTTACTGCTGATTAAATAGTGATATCAAAACTACACTAAGCAACCCAGTAAGTGACACATCCCTGCAATCAAAAACTTGGTGACAGATTCCTTTAAGGAGGTACTGGAAGTTGTAGGTTTATGCAATACAAATGTACAGTATATGGCCCTGAGCTGACATTACAATTGATGTACCATGTACTGCTGTGGTTCTGATAATGTATTTCTATATTGATGTTGTGTTTCTGAACTGATGGTGTTATATGGATGTATTTCTGTACTGCTGGTGGTTCTGATAATCAATTTCATTACAGCTAGTGGTTCTAAATATCAATTTCTTTACTGCTAGTGGTTCTGGTGATGAATTTCTGTATTTCTGGTGGTTGTGATGTTACATTTCTGAACTGAGGGTGTTATTTGGAGGTATTCCTGTACTGCTAGTGGTTCTAATGATGATGAATTTCTTTACTGCTTGTGGTTCTGGTGATGAATTTCTATATTTCTGATGATCATCTTTGCATTCAATTCTGCTACATCACTGAGCTAGTTCCTCCTTTGAACATCCTTTTCAGAAACAGTTCTGCTGCATTGGTTTGTCATCACTGAGTCTACACTGCTTCCTAATGCTTTACAACTTTACCATGCTGGTTAACATTACTCCAGCTCTGCAATATCGGTTCCTGTGATTCCAGTTCTGCTCCTCAAGATGCCATTACTGTAATCTTGCCTTTGTTGTTCCAATTGGTTTGCTCTGCTGCACCAGCGTCAACTATCCGTGCTGCCCAAGAAGTGCTCATCTGGACCAAAGGCTTTTAGGGTTCGCTTCCACATCTTGATTATTGCACAGAGCAGACAAAAACTATTCTTGGCTGTGTACCAGTAAATCTTAAGCTAAGTTTCATTTCTATATCTCATAATCAAATTTTGTTAATGCAGTAATTATAATTGAATACTATTATGTAAGAAATATGTGTATTTAAGCCCTCAGAACTCTATGCCATCTACCCTACCTCTAGCTGAAGGTGGTTGTTAATCAGTTTGACTATCGATATAATTACGAGTCTTTCACACCCCTCCAGCAAGTCTATGTATAAATGTGGCAATTGCTATAGAAGGTTTAGCATGGCGGTTATAATTGTCTCCTTTGACGTGTTTTGATGGGATAATTTCAGTTCTTTAATATTGCTGAATGCATATTTCTTTCTATTCAAGAGCTCAGTGCCCCCAGTAGAGAATATATTTTAGAAAACTGAGAAAATGACTTTACCGTCCAGTCCTCTCGATTACAAACATTGTCTTATGTCTTAAGTCATGGATAACGCCTGGTGATCATATAACTATAAAGATAACGTCTTCCCTGAAAGATCTTGTCTTGTTTGTGATCTTCAGTCTTCCAAATGAAGTGATCTTGATTTTTAAGAGTTTCTTCATTCATCTTGTTGAGTAATTTTTACCCCATTTTCCTTATGGTCCTCACGGTCATATTTTACAATGAGATGGACTTAGACTTGACCCTACTTACAAGAAAAAAGGACAATGCAGAGTCTGGTAATTGGTGGTAAATGTGGAGCATAAGCTAATTGATTGGTCTGGAAATCACTTCTGGGACCACTCCTTAAAGGACCATAGGTCCTCGGCTTGATAGTCATGGGTGTTTAATGGAAGAGTCCAAGCAAATTTTGTATGATGTTGATGAGTGAATTGATTCACCAAACACTCGCCTAGTGGCCACATCAGTTTTCCATGGCTGCCAGATCATAGCCCTGTGAACCGCCTCTTACTTGCCTAAAACCCCTTTTGCCTCTTCTGATTTGGAGACCCAATACAAAGTCATTGTTGCACTGTGACACAAAGGTATCACGCTGGGCTTGCTAATCAGTGGTGGCATCAGGATGGTGAAAGGTAGACAAGACTGCAGTTCGGCGGCCACTTGCTATTAACATGGCCACTGCACCAGGGTCTAAAAAAATCCATTCGGTCATCTCTAGTAGGTATGACAGATCATAAAACACTATGCGTGTATGGCCAATAGAGAAATAGGCTAGTCTTAGCATCTGCTGAGGATGCCGAGCTGATTTTGCATCCCTCATTAATATGAGTAGGAGACAGCTCACAGAGTGGTGCAATAAAGTGTTAATAAGCCTATTTATTGAACAGAAGATACATACAGTATGTAACCATTTTTCAATTGAATAAGTAGTGGCAAATAGACCCACAGCCAACAGGATATTGTCTACTAAGAGCTATGTCAACAACATCATGCCGATGACTTCCATGTAATATTTTTGGCAGCAGCATACTGATGGTTTCTGTATGGTATGAGATTAATTGAACAGAAGTGCCACGATCCCTCTGTGCAGGGCATCTTGCACACAGGTGATGCTCTGCCGAGCCTTCCTGAACTTCAGAGCCCGCAGTGACATGTTTACTTTGTGCAGAGCATCTTGCATTTGGAGATGCTCTGCTGTGTTTCTTTCAGCACTAGCTTATAGGTTGTTTGACAGCACAGGATTCCATGCAGGTTCTGGGAGATGCTTCCTGGTACTTGCTCTGTTTCATTACTGAGCCTACTCTCCTAGAACCTCGCTAGTCATACTCTCTGGTTCTGCAGTTGTGCTTTTGCCTTGTGTTTGTGCTTGTGTTCTGATCTATGTTTTCTGACCCCAGACCGTTATTGACTCCTCTCTGCCCGCTCCTTTTTCTTGTCGTTACCTCCTGGCTTCTGACCTCGGACCGTTACTTGACCACGTCTCTGTCTGCTCCCTGAATATAATAAGGACTATTCTGGAATTCTGACACTCGGCATGTGATTTGACCTCATTTCTGCTTACTCCCTGTGTCCTATCGTGCTCTCCAATTTCCCTACCCCGATTTGTCTGACTATCCTTTCATCTATACTATCCATATGTAGTGACTAGCATTACAAGACATTAAAGAAAGTACATTTAAAGGCTATTAAGTCAAAACCCAATCCAGCAGGACCCAATTATACCCTTAGAGAGGACCTATCACGAAGTGTCTAATTTTTGCTCTTATTTTATTCCCGTTGCTGCCCTGAGATATCCTCTTTCAGGGATATGGAACTTTTTATTTAGTATTAATTTTTATGATTTTTTGTAAGTGGGCGTGGCTCACCAGATCCTCTGGGGCGTGTCTTTAGGCTACTCCACTGTGAGGCACTCCCCCTTGCTAAAGACCACAAAAATGAGTACAAAATAAAAAATGATAGCTCAGGGAACAATGTAGTATATATAATAAAACTAAAACGGAATAATTAGGACAGCAATGGGAATGAAATAAGAACAAAATAAGATTCTTTTGAAAAATAGAAATATAGTTAACTTTACTAGTTTACAAAAACACAGTGCTTAGTATTGGTTAATATATAAATGTATCAATGTATTAGGCATAATGACTAGAGTTGAGCGCGGTTCGCGGTTCGAGGTTCTCCAGTTCTAGGCTCGAGTGATTTTGGGGCCTGTTCTAGATCGAACTAGAACTCGAGCTTTTTGCAAAAGCTCGATAGTTCTAGAAACGTTCGAGAACGGTTCTAGCAGCAAAAAAACAGCTAATTCCTAGCTGGCTTTCCGCTGTAATAGTGTAAGTGTAAGGGCCATTATGTCAGCCAATCCCAGACACACACACACAGCTAAGTGGACTTTTAGCCAGAGAAGCAACGGCATGTGTGATAGGATGTCCATGTCACATGTCCCTGCATTATAAAAACGGACATTTTCCTCCAGCACGCCATTATCTGCCTTCTGCGTCCTTGGTGTCAGACATCACTGGCGCAGCTCCGTCCTGAGTCCTATCGCCGATACTGCTGTATGCGCTCCATACACAGCGCTGGACAGCTTAGGGAGAGCACTTTCTATGAGTCCTTTTAAGGGCTCGTACCGGCAGGGTCAGAGCCATAGGTGACAGGTCCTGAAAACAGAGACAGCATCTGTGAAGCTAAGGTCAGGGATTTCCACGCTGCATTTCCCCATTAGGAGGGAATAGAAAGGCAGGCTTCCATTCCTCTACCCAGAGCCCCACAATCCTGGCACTGTACCCTCCTGTCCTCTGCACACTCCAACTCATTATAACTAAGCCATTATACTAGCAAACACTGAGTGTACCTAGTGGCATCCTAAATGTGGCTATTGGACTTCTGTATAGTCCCAGTAGTGCACAGATATTTGCAGCACGTCTGCCTGCATTGCACACTCAAACTCATTATAACTAAGCCATTATACTAGCAAACACTGAGTGTACCTAGTGTCATCCTAAACGTGGCTGTTGGACTTCTGTATAGTCCCAGTAGTGCACAGATATTTGCAGCACGTCTGCCTGCATTGCACACTCAAACTCATTGTTACTAAGCCATTATACTAGCAAACACTGAGGAAACTTAGTGGCATCCTAAACGTGGCTATTGGACTTCTGTATAGTCCCAGTAGTGCACAGATATTTGCAGCACGTCTGCCTGCATTGCACACTCAAACTCATTGTTACTAAGCCATTATACTAGCAAAAACTCAGTGAACCTAGTGTCATCCTAAACGTGGCTGTTGGACTTCTGTATAGTAACAGTAGTGCACAGATATTTGCAGCACGTCTGCCTGCATTGCACACTCAAACTCATTGTTACTAAGCCATTATACTAGCAAACACTGAGGAAACTTAGTGGCATCCTAAACGTGGCTATTGGACTTCTGTATAGTCCTAGTAGTGCACAGATAATTGCAGCACGTCTGCCTGCATTGCACACTCAAACTCATTGTTACAAAGCCATTATACTAGCAAACACTCAGTGAACCTAGTGGCATCCTAAACGTGGCTGTTGGACTTCTGTATCGTCCCAGTAGTGCACAGATATTTGCAGCACGTCTGCCTGCATTGCACACTCAAACTCATTGTTACTAAGCCATTATACTAGCAAACACTGAGGAAACTTAGTGGCATCCTAAACGTGGCTGTTGGACTTCTGTATCGTCCCAGTAGTGCACAGATATTTGCAGCACGTCTGCCTGCATTGCACACTCAAACTCATTGTTACTAAGCCATTATACTAGCAAACACTCAGTGAACCTAGTGGCATCCTAAACGTGGCAGTTGGACTTCTGTATCGTCCCAGTAGTGCACAGATATTTGCAGCACGTCTGCCTGCATTGCACACTCAAAGTCATTGTTACTAAGCCATTATACTAGCAAACACTGAGGAAACTTAGTGGCATCCTAAACGTGGCTATTGGACTTCTGTATAGTCCCACTAGTGCAAAGATATTTGCAGCACGTCTGCCTGCATTGCACACTCCAACTCATTGTTACTAAGCCATTATACTAGCAAACACTGAATAAACTTAGTGGCATACAAGAAGTGGCTGTTGGACTCCATTAGTGCCCCACTGGTGCCAAGCTATGTGCAGCACCTCTGCATGACACCCTCCTGCTCTGTTTTTAATAAGCTATAATGATAGCAAAAAATACTGCAACTTAGTGGCATACAAAAAATGCCTGTAGGACTCCTTTATTGTGCCACTTGTGCCAAGCAATCTCAAGCACCTCTGCATTCTACCCTCATGCACATTTAGCTATGCTAATTTTATAGCAAACTCAGGGAATTCCTTGCTGCATTTGATCATTAGGAGGGATAGAAAGTGAAGCTTCTTTTACTGTCCTGGTACCCACAGAACACGGCCACTGTACCCATCTGTCCACTTTTGCCACGCTATTTAATTTGCCCAAAGAGCTGACTCTTTTTCTGCCATCCTAAAATTGTCTGGAATACTAAGTTAGTGTTCCTTTGCTGCCAAGCAAGGTACAACACATGTGCATTCTACACTCCTTTCCATTTCTGGAATGCAATTATTAACTGCAGGTAGTCCAGGCAATCTGTGACGAAGGTGCAGGCGTGGATATAATGTAGCCTGCATCCAATGATGGTTCTCTCGATGTCTGACAGCTCAACAATACCTTCTGTTTACACTTCCAAAACAAGTGATGACCTACTAATCACACTCCCTGTTGCGGGTAAAGGAGTGGAAGTTCAGTGTGAAAAACCATGTGTGACTGCTGTCCCCACAGTCACAGAGGATGAAGAGCACGCAGATGCACTTGATGGGGCAGGCGGTGGTTGCACAGGCACGCTAGGCCGCATTGTAGCACAGTGAAATTCACATTGCGAATTATGCTTCATTTTAAGTCGTGTACAGGGTGGGCTCCCCAGTATGCAGCAAACCAGGCAACAGGAAAAGGACTCTAGGCAAATGGGTTGATAAATGATTGTTTAACTTTACCAAAACAAACAATAAGAACCATGCGTACAATTTAAATAATTGAACAATCTATTCTGTTGCCTACTACCTGCTAATCCCTCTGTGTAGCAGTAATTGTGTGTTTGTGCGTGTGTGTGTGTGTGTGTGTGTGTGCGAACACGACTTACCAGTGGCGCATCACAAGAGCTTCCAAGTTATCTACCTAAACATAGACAAAACACATGACCCCCCCTGAATACCCTTGTTAGCTGAAGCCTCACAGATAATGCAGATGATAACAGTGTGAATGCAAACCACACAGCTCTGCAACACAGTCATGGAAATCTTGAAAAGCAACAGTCAATGCAAACATGTGTTGCTGTCCCTCTATGATTTAAACTGTACGTGACAATTTGACAGTGCAGAGGCAGCAAGTCTTATTGTCTATATAGTCGGCCTACCCAGAACAGATATGTGTTTTGCTAATAAAACAAAGTGTTGCGTGCCCGCATTATTGTCTGGGCACAGCCTACCGTACCCGGGTACTGTGATGTCCAGTTACCAGAAATACAGACTTTACGCTCCTCTCACGGTAAACAGTATAGACAGCACCGTAAGAATGTTGGTCTGTGGCACAGGATGCTGCTCACTGACGTTACAGTGCTCATCATCAAAGTACAACACAACTCCCCTCACAATTGAACGAAGTGTTTCCGCGGTGGCTCCTTGCTGTAACACACACCTTTAGCTTTTCCTTCTGTTCATAGACAGCATCTCCAAGTCCACACCTGAAGAGCAATTTTATATTGCTATAGTGACCAAAGGCAGATCCAAAAAAACAGCAGCCCCTTGTGTGTAGTCTGCAACAATGCATGCAATGAACGGCAAATAAGCATATTGCGTTGACAGTTGCTAAAGCTGAGCAATACACCTTCACGCTGTCAATTCATATCCATGTGATACTTCATGGAGGAAGTACTCAAAAGTGTGAGTTTTTGCCTTCTACTTACAGATTGTTGACAAATCTTACAGATTCCATGACTTGGGTGATCCTTTGCGATGTCCAAAAATTCACAGGCTAGGAAAGGCTTACAGCCCATGCGACCTGCATAGCCAACACGACTTCTGCTCAGAGTCAAAGTTGTGGTCCAGGATTTAGTTGTTGACGTGCTTCCAGTACTTTGTCTCTGGCCAGGAAGACGCAACGTAACCTCGTCGTCAGTAGCATCCTCCTTCACCTCCTCTGCTGACCTCATCGACTGGCTGACTTTGGTTTGACAGTAAGTGTGGTCTCCAACCTCATCAATAACCCTGTGTGTTTTCATTCCCCTCGTCCTGAGTCCTCCGAGACAACCTCTTCCTGCCCTGACCGAATAGTAAAGTTGTCCTTCCAATCAGGTATCTGTTCTCCTCATCATGTTCCCCATTGTCTCCACCAGGAGGATTTACTTTTTGGAAATGAGGGTGTAGATTAGGCTCAGCACCTTCTTCATCGGGGCCTGGATCCCACTCACAAAGCTTCTGGCCATCTGCGCAGATCATTTCCCCTGTCTCATGGAACTCGCTACCTCAACACGTCAGATTATCTGCTACACACGCAAGCTTCAAACTGAATCTAAAAACTCATCTGTTCAGAAATGACTATAACCTTCAATGACACCACCACCATACGTACTTGACGCTCAACCTAAACCACTCCTACTGTCTCCTCCCAAAAATTCTTTAGAATGTAATCCCGCAAGGGCAGGGCCCTCTTCCCTCTGTACCAGTCTGTCTATAGTTACTTGTATATGTATTCTGTATGTAACCCCCTTCTCATGTACAGCACCATGGAATCAATGGTGCTCTATAAATCAATAATAATAAAAATAATAATAACTTCCTTGTCTGTACTCATTGCAGCTTTGGAGCAGACCTCTGATTCCCAGGCTATAGTGCGACTGAACAGCTATGCAAACTCAACCATCTCTGTCACCCCATACTCAGCAGGGCTGGTGGAAACTTGAGAGCTGTTAGGAAGCAAGTGTGATTGGATTGACACCACAGAGGAATGGAGTATTTGGGATCTTGAAATTGGGGTGGAGGAGAGGCCACTTTATGGAGCACTTCAGATCCATTGAAGCAGCTGCTGTTTTGGCCTCATCTACATTTGTTAGCGATGGTCGTGTCCATGAAAAAAGGGATCATATCAGATTATCCATGGGAAGAAGTACACCTGTTCTTTTGGATGGTATTTGTTGTTACAAAACGGTGACGCCTTAAACGCAAGCAGCCTGCTGCGGTTTCAGTTGCGCCCAGGCATCAGCTGCCATTTAGGCCTGTGCCTCGGGTTGTCCAGCTGGCTGCTTTCTCCTCCACGTCTAAGTGTGGAGAGGCAGCTAGTGCGCATGCGTGTGCCGATTTACCCCAGCCGCAGCCTAACTCCAGTGTTTCGCCTAGTGAGTATGCTCAGCCTGACTGTGCCATTCCTGAGGCTAAGTCTTCATTTCGGGCTACAGCGCATGCTCCCACACTTAGTGCAAAAAGCCTCTTTGCACAGGTACTTGCACTCCATGTCGGGTCTAAGTCCTGTGTTGTGCCTAGACACCATGCTAAAGCTGATAGTCTTTTTTCAGAGACTGTATTTCATGCAACTGACCATGGTCAGGCACTTACTGCATCAGAAACTAGGTCCGGTAATGAACTCTTTGGCCCTGCCCCTGATGTTGGGGGCCCATTTAGACCACAGGGCATCAGGTGTCCTGACGATGTGGCCAGGCCACTCCCAAATGGCTTGCAGAGGCCCGCCCCTATGACTTGTCACCTCATTATTGATGGTCAGACGATGACTGGTGAGGTGTTTGGGTCATGACAGCCATGAGGTCATCATTGAAATTGCGGTTCCAAATAGGACGCTAGTTATGCCACTCATGACGTATCACTCTGCTTTTGTCTCCAGGAGGTGCATTGTGGTCCACCCTGGTTTGGGGCGGACCCAGGTTATAAAAGGGGCTGGAGACAACAAGGAGGTGCGCAGTCTTCTATTATGCTCCGAAAGAGCACACCTCCATGTGTTGAACCCATTGCGGCTTTAGGCCAGAGGTAGGCAGGGATAGGCCGTCGATGCAGGCCGCCACCACAGTTGGTAACGCAGAATGGTTAAGACCAGCTCCTGTCCTACAAGTCCTGCTTGTGCAGCCCAGTGGCATTACCAGGCCTGCTGCTGCTGATGCGCCTGCTGTCCACAGGTGTGGCCCCAATGCACACGGTCAGCATACTGAATGGCCCCTGTGATGTTAACAGGGAGTTCCTGGGCTGGGTGGGCGTGTGGACCCTGTGACGCTAACAGGGCTCCCAGTCTCAAGATCCGAGTGGCGTCTAACTTGGTTCAGGCTACTATTAGTTTCATAGCCACACAGCTCTGTATCCTCCACCGAACCTTCCAGTTGCCAACCTCTCCTTTTCCATCTGGGAGCACGGTGGACACTGACTGCTGATGGGGATATATACCTTTCTCTTTCTTTTCTTATTAATTTTCGTTATATAGCGGTAACATAGTATATACCACCTTATCCAAATCTGCCAGTCCCACCGTAACAGATGGTGTTTCTTCATCAAATGTTACTTTTGCTTAACCAACAAACCCACGGACAAAAACTTTTTTCCCCTTTCCAACACACCTGTTCCCATTTCCACCAGCATCTGTCCTTTTTCAACTCATTTTGTATATGACCAAAAGTGCAACTCTGCAGGGACACCGTACTCAATGCCATCTCAGCACAGAAGCCAGCCTTCTGTCCCTCAGATGTGGACAAGTAAAAGACCATTTCCTCCTATCCATGACAAAGCGTTGAGATTCACTCTGTGCAGCACTGGTGTTTAGTGGAAAAGCAGATCGAAGATTGCGTACCACCTTCTGAAGATACTCCTGTACACGTGCGTCCCTTTCTATGGCAGGAATTATTTCGCCAAATTTTGTCTTGTACCGGGGATCTAACAGTGTGGCAACCCAGTAGTTAGCATTACTTCGAATTCGTACAATCCGAGGGTCATGTTGTAGGTAGTGCAGCAAGAAGACGCTCATGTGTCTTGTGCATCCAGGAGGACCAAGTCCTTGGTGTGTTGGTGACAGAGAGGTGAGAATCGTGCCTCCTTCCTCTACCCTCTCCCCCCAACCTCGCACAACCGAAATGTGAGCAAGCTCTCACTCATCTGCTGAGTCTTCCATGCCCATCGCAAGTTCGTCCTCCATTTCTTCATGGCTCCTTCACCTTCCTCAACAATTTTTGCTGATACTATGCACCCTTGTTAATCCCTATCCCCCACCATAACTGCTGCCTAGGTGCCGCTTACCGTATGGACCTTGTAGATCTTATTATCCCTTCTGCATATGACTCCTCCTGTACTTCCTCACCTTCCTCTTGGACCAATACCTGACTCCGAATAATGCTTACAGTGTGCTCCATCATGTAGATGACCAGAATTGTCACGCTGAGAATGGCATTGCCAGTGCTAAACATCTTCGTCGACATTTGTAAACTGTGTAGAAGGGTGCATAGGTCCTTGATCTGACACCACTCCAGCAGCGTGATCTGCACCACCTCTGGATCAAGTTAGCCCAGGGTATACGTCATACCGTATTTCAGCAGGGCTCTGCGGTGCTGCCACACACGCTGCAACATGTGCAGATTCCAATTCCTGCGTGTCGGAACATCGCATTTCCGGCGTTTAACTGCCAGACCCTAAGACTTCCGGAGCGATGAAAGTTGTTGAGCTGCTGGGTGCGAAGGATGAAAGTGAGCACATAGCAGCGTGCCCGCTGCACAAGGCCATGTAGGCCGGGATGGTATTTTAAAAATTGCTGGAGAATCAGATTCAACACGTGAGCCATACAAGGCCCGTGTGTCACATTGCCCTGACGAAGGGCCGCAGACAGGTTTGCATCATTGCCGCACACGGCTGTTAAGTCACCAACGTAGTCCACTCTGGTCCCAATGGGAAGACACCACACCCTTTTTTAGGCCCCTCCTGTCTGCAGACCACTGCCAGACAAAGCTATGAACCTCTTGTTACTGTTACCCCCAGTTCAGTTTTATGAGTTTGTGTGCTTGTTACCTGACTACGTTTCCTGCTTGCTGTTTATGTACCTCGTTGGCCGATCCGCATTTCACCTCTGCTTGTTTTCTGATTAAGTCCTGGCCATCCCATTCTGTTCCTCTTCCTCAATTAATGTTTTTGACCCTGCATGACTACTATTCTCTGGAACTGCAGCCTTCCACAGGTATTGATCATCTTGGGCCCTGTGTAATTCCAAATCACTGTATAGGGGTTAAAGGGTTTCAGGGTTCTGGGTGTCCAGCTTGGTGAGTGGCTTGCCTCTAGCCTATCCTTTACAGCCCATCTGAGTGTGTCGATCCAGGCAGGCGTTACACCGTGCCCTCTGCAGAAGGCCATGTAGGCCGGGATAGTGTTTTAAAAATTGCTGGACAACCAGGTTCAACACGTGAGCTATACAAGGCACGTGTGCCACATTGCCCTGAAGAAGGGTCGCAGACTGGTTTGCATCATTGTCGCACCCGACCTCCCCTGACTGCTGGTTGAGTGTAGACAACCATTGATGAAACTCGGTCTCACTCTACAGAGCTAACCGTCCACAATTCCTCAGCGGTGTCTCACATTTCCCCTACATTTCAAAGTAAACATTTGACCGCCTGATGGCCTTGAGCTCTGCTGCCAGCATAGTAAGGAGGTGTGTGGGATTCCTTGGGCGCAGTTACAAGGAAGGGTGGCCTGACCACACAGGGTTTGGGCCGAGGTGGAGGACCCACACGAGGTTGTGGAGGCAGAAGCAGTGGAGGAACTTGTACATACAGAGGAAGGATTGACACACAAGTCGTGGGGACGGCAAGACTTGTACAGCAAACCCTTCTCCATCTCTCACCATAGTTACCCAGTGCCCAGTCAGCAACATGTAACTCCCCTGTCCATGCTTACTGGTCCAAGTATCTGTGTTGAAATGCACCCTGTCACACACAGAGTTTCTCAAGGAATCGGTGAGGTTGTGTGCGACCTACTGTGGTAGCGCGGGCACGCCTTTCTTGGAGAAGGAGTGATGACTGGCCATCGGCTCTTGGGGCACTGCAATGGGCATAAGGTCTCAAAAATCCTCGGTCTCAAAAGGGTGTAAAGGCAGCCTTTCTGTTGCCAACAAGTTGCAGATGATGAAACTCAACCTCTTAGGCATGTCATGCCCTTCGAAAATCATGTAAAACACAGCGAGGGGACTCCAACCACAGTCTCCCTCGTTGCCACTAATTGGGCCACACACACCCCACTTGACTGGCATCAGTTGACCCCCCTTTTGAAAAAGAAAAAGATGCTTTGCATGAAGCACTCTCAAAAATACGCGTGCCTTTCCCGTCCCCTGGCTGACCCAGGGGAAGAAAAGTCCTCTGAGAGCTATGACTTGTTCATCTTGGTTCTTTTAGAAACACAGCGAGGGGATTCCAACCACAGTCTCCCTCGTTGCCACTAATTGGGCCACACACACCCCACTTGACTGGCATCAGTTGACCCCCCTTTTGAAAAAGAAAAAGATGCTTTGCATGAAGCACTCTCAAAAATACGCGTGCCTTTCCCGTCCCCTGGCTGACCCAGGGGAAGAAAAGTCCTCTGAGAGCCATGACTTGTTCATCTTGGTTCTTTTAGAAACACAGCGAGGGGACTCCAACCACAGTCTCCCTCGTTGCCACTAATTGGGCCACACACACCCCACTTGACTGGCATCAGTTGACCCCTCTTTTGAAAAAGAAAAAGATGCTTTGCATGAAGCACTCTCAAAAATACGCGTGCCTTTCCCGTCCCCTGGCTGACCCAGGGGAAGAAAAGTCCTCTGAGAGCCATGACTTGTTCATCTTGGTTCTTTTAGAAACACAGCGAGGGGACTCCAACCACAGTCTCCCTCGTTGCCACTAATTGGGCCACACACACCCCACTTGACTGGCATCAGTTGACCCCCCTTTTGAAAAAGAAAAAGATGCTTTCCATGAAGCACTCTCAAAAATACGCGTGCCTTTCCCGTCCCCTGGCTGACCCAGGGGAAGAAAAGTCCTTTGAGAGCCATGACTTGTTCATCTTGGTTCTTTTAGAAACACAGCGAGGGGACTCCAACCACAGTCTCCCTCGTTGCCACTAATTGGGCCACACACACCCCACTTGACTGGCATCAGTTGAACCCTCTTTTGAAAAAGAAAAAGATGCTTTGCATGAAGCACTCTCAAAAATACGCGTGCCTTTCCCGTCCCCTGGCTGACCCAGGGGAAGAAAAGTCCTCTGAGAGCCATGACTTGTTCATCTTGGTTCTTTTAGAAACACAGCGAGGGGACTCCAACCACAGTCTCCCTCGTTGCCACTAATTGGGCCACACACACCCCACTTGACTGGCATCAGTTGACCCCCCTTTTGAAAAAGAAAAAGATGCTTTGCATGAAGCACTCTCAAAAATACACGTGCCTTTCCCGTCCCCTGGCTGACCCAGGGGAAGAAAAGTCCTCTGAGAGCCATGACTTGTTCATCTTGGTTCTTTTAGAAATACAGCGAGGGGACTCCAACCACAGTCTCCCTCGTTGCCACTAATTGGGCCACACACACCCCACTTGACTGGCATCAGTTGACCCCCCTTTTGAAAAAGAAAAAGATGCTTTGCATGAAGCACTCTCAAAAATACGCGTGCCTTTCGCCTCCCCTGGCTGACCCAGGGGAAGAAAAGTCCTCTGAGAGCCATGTCCACATTGTCAGTGGACAGACGCGTGTGTTTATCTGCCAGCAGACCCCCAGCAGCACTGAAGACAGGTTCCAAGAGAACGTTGGCTGCAGGACACGACAAGATCCCCAAGGCGTACGTGGCAATCTCAGGCAATTTATCCAGATTGGAAGCCTAAAATGAGCAGGGCTCAAGTTGCACAGTAATAGCATCGATGTTTCCTTGCATATACTCATATATCTGTGTGTCCTCCTCTTTTTCCTTGTCCAGCTCTTTTGTTTTCGCATGAGTATATGTCCTTGGCACTTTCCCATGTGTTTGTGTTGTGTTGTGAGTTGTTTGTCACCTTTTGGACACCTTTGAGGGTGTTTTCTAGGTGTTTTTATGTGTTTGTGATTGCCTGCCATTGTTTCCTATGCAGTTCGAGTTCGGTTCGTCGAACGTTCGACGAGCCGAACTCGAACGGGACGTCCGTTCGGCGAACCGACCTCGAGCCGAACCGCGACCGGTTCGCTCATCTCTAATAATGACTCTGGATGTCATCTCTTAAAGGTCACATTTGCCTATGATTAAGGAGTTTTTTTCTCTGAAACGCGTAAGACGGAATCGGGGCTTCTGGAAGGATTGATCCATCTCGATTTTAAGATGATTTTGTAACAAATAAAGAAGAATTTTACAGACATCAGTGCTGGTTTGTTTTCCATCCCCTCCTCCCTTCAATGATTGCTACACCTGTGGAAGCCAACCCCAGATACCGCGCACTGGCCCGAATGGACGTCTAGATCTACAGACTGGTGAGCTGAAAAACATTTATTTTCTTGGTGTTTCATCTCTTCAAGGGTTCGTCAATAACAGCATGCTGATGGTTTCCAATTAATATTTTTTACACTGTTTAAAACTGATGAGCACTAAGCCAGCAGTACTATCTGAGCGAATAAGATGATATAATGAAGAGCTACAGAAATTACATATGTACGGACATGAACTTATTATCTGCGGCTCTGTCTGCCACGCTGGAAGCATTATTATATTATTACAAGCGATTAGTAAGGGAGAGAAATCTTACTGGAAAGGAATAAAGCTAAAATCTTAGCTGTTCATTGCTTTCAGAGGAATTTATATCTGGTTTCTTCCATGCAACAAATATTTCAGATATTTCTATTTTGCGCGGGGATTGACTACATCTCACCTTTGCTTTTCTCATAAGCCTTTGTTAACTGGAGGCAGAGATTATTCCTGTGTGCAGTTCAAAGAGAGGAATAATGCTCCTTGGCTCACCGCGGGGAACTCCTCCGCTGTATGCAGACATCTTCTATATTTGTGTTTGGAATTAGTCTCTTTACACCTTTGTTACTGTATAATCACCTGGGACTGGGGGAGAAGAAAAATGGAAAGAAATGAGTTCTCTGCTTAAAGCTCGCAACGCAAGAATGATGTATTTGTAATCAGGATGTTGCATGTAATGAGATGGGAATTGGGCCAGTATGGCTCAGCATACAGCCCCATTCAAGGTATACATAGCCATTAGAGATGGAACTGAATTCTGCTTGAATTATAAAAAAATCCACACTGGATTTATAGTAATTAGCTTCACACATTCAGCAAAGTGGTGGCCATTTTTATGAACCTTAAAGCTCCATTAAAAAAAGATAAAAACCTGTATTAGTGATGGGTAGGGTCTATAAGTAAAAAGAAATAAAGACAAACACCAAAAAATCCTTTATTTAAAAACATATAAAGAAAACACCCTCTTTCACCAATTTATTAACTCCCAAAACACCGAGGTCCAATGTAATCCACATTACAAGGTCCCACAACACTCCCAGCTCTGCTACATCTGAATTCACAGCAAGTGCCATAGAGCATGACTACCCGCTGTGACCTCCAGGCAGAGACAAAGCGGCATGATTAGTGGTGATGTCACTCAAGTTATTTGTGGTTACAGCTGGTGGTTGCCACGGTCCTCTACCTGTGATCTCAAGTCACCTGACCTCAGGTGACCTCAATGAACTCTCACTGAGTGCACAGACCTGCATCTCCTGGCAGAAAACTGGAATTTTTTGTCAAGAGATGCAGATTTGGGGCTAAAATTTTTACACCATAGTCCTGCACCCAATTTACACTTTGTGGCAAAAAAAATGCATCACTACCGCATGTGGTATGATGCAGTTGTGATGCGTTTTTTTTTTTACAGGAGGTGTAGATTGGGTACAGGGATATGGTGTACAAATTTCAGCACCAAATGGGCATCGCTTGGCCAAAAAGGCATAAAAACGGTTTTGATGCAATTTCGATGCCGTTTTCTTCTAGGAGGTGCAAAGTTGGTGCTGAAATCTGGTGCAGCCATTTCAGCACCAAATTTGCACTAACTTCACTGTTAACCAGAGCACAGGAGGGAGAATTTTATCAGGGTAAGAATTCTCCTTTCCTGTGCATTTAGCAATAGATCATTACATTTTGGTGGGGGGGTTAACAATATTTAACAAATGTCATAGTTTTAAAGGGTATTTTTTCCTATGCATAATTTTGTGTTTACTACCCTATGTATCTAGTAGTCAACTGAACCTGGAAGTAACTAACAACTCATTTAAGAAAACTAAGCACTGACAGATTTTCAGAGTTTTTAAAAATAAAAAATGGTCCAAAAATTGTCCCTCTTAGTCATTTTTGATCAGGTAGATGTTCTTTGCAGAATACAGACTCAAACTGATAGGGTCACTGTCAAAGGTAGCATCATCTTGCTCTGCCGAGATGAGTGATGTACCATGTATTCCACAACTCCCTCTCCTTTCTTTCCACAAGCAAACATGTTGTCTTTCACAATAAACTTTTGATAATCTTTTCAACCCCAATTATTTAACCCTAGTCACAAAGGATGTAAAAAGAATGTCAAGTAGGCAGTAACCTGTACACAAAACAAAATGAGGCATCAGGCCACAGTATAGATGAGGTGTATATGGTTGCCAAATTTAACTAGTACAAGTCTGCCAAAACAAACACACACAGTCAATTGTCTACATTTTTCCCTAATTTTTAAACAAAATTCAGTCTTCTTTCCAAAAATCATATGATAAGAAATGCTAGGATGGTGCACAACCAAAAAAAAAAGGTGTATTTGCAACATGTATACAAATGTAAAATTTGACTAGTAAAATAGATCATAGAATCATACAGTAGAATTATAGAATGGTAGAGTTGGAAGGGACCTCAAGGGCCATCGAGTCCAACCCCCTGCAAGTGCAGACTTTCCTAAATCATCTCAGCTATATGTTTATCCAGTTTTTGCTTGAAGATTTCCATTGATGGAGAGCTCACTACCTCCCGTGGTAGCCTGTTCCACTCTCTCACTGCCCTCACTGTCAGAAAGTTTTTCCTAATGTCTTATCTGAATTTCCTTCCTTTAAGTTTCATCCCATTACTTGTTGTACTTCCTTGTGCTAATGAAAATAGGGTGGTTCCCTCTGCACTGTGACTACCTTTCAGATATTTGTAGACCGCTATTAAGTCTCCTCTCAGCCTTCTCTTTTTCAAACTAAACATTCCTAGTTCTTTTAGCCGTTCTTCATATGACATGGTTTGCAGATCCACTAGCATTTTGGTGGCTCTTCTCTGGACTTGCTCCAATATATCGATGTCTTCCTTGAATTGGGGTGCCCTGAACTGTACACAGTGTTCCAGGTGGGGTCTCATCAGGGCAGAGTATAGGGGAATAATTACCTCTCTTGATCTAGATTCAATTTTTGTCTTGATACATCCCAGAATTTTGTTGGCCTTTTTAGCTGCAGCACTGCATTGTTGGCTCATGTTGAATCTGGGATCCACTATTATGCCCAAGTCCTTTTCACCTAGAGAATTTCTTTGCAACATGCACATTTTCTGAGGTAGTCGCTGTTAAATGTCTGGATTTCAAGTAATTTTTTGGTATTTTTAACAAACAATTATTTCCTCCCTCTCTTCTCACAAAAAGAATTGAGAAGAGCAATGCAAAAACTCAGTACAATCGCTTGTGAAAAGCAAACACATCATCTATGACTGATACTGCTTTAAAAAAGAAATTCTGTAAAAAGTAGTGTGCTGTCTTGCTAGTGCTTTCTGGTGCATTATGAATAAAGAAAAAGAATATTTAATTGTAATTGCAATACAGCAAGACAGATGCCAGATATACTATATCACTGATCAATCACACAATCTGTGTATGCTGCTGGCCACACTCCTATCTCTCTCTTGCCCTATCAACTGTAGCTCTGCATTAATCACAGACTACTACACTCAACTTTTTCACTGCTGTCATTGTACAACACATTACTGTTTGGTGTATGCGTCCAATGTTTCAGTTCTTCCTCTATTGGTAAGCTGTGAGTTCTGGCGTCTTCACACTATCCTAAATCAGTGTAGATGGCTGCTGCATTCCCAGCCTCGGCTTTTATACAGGCTATGAAAGTGATTACTTTCACTACACAATGTGATGTGATAAATGCAAGGCATTGAGGAAGCACACCTGGTCACACCCGAGATTATGTGAGTCCTCTATAATCAATGTAATCTTCTGCAAAGTGTTAAAAGGTGTCACAAACCACCGGGGGGGTCACTCAGAAATCCCCCGCGCTGGCTACCAGTACGTCACAATCGGGGGATAACAAGTGGGGGTCACCCCTCCTTTATACCTCCCGACCGACAGACAGAGCACGTGACGCGCTCTCTAGCGCCCCTCTTATAGTCAGGCCAATTATGGAATTGCCCGACGATAAGCAAGGAGGCCGCTATACTACTTATGCCGATTATTGAAGGGTCCCCGGTGAGAGTAGGGTATATATTCCCCCGACCTCCGCGGGCGGAATATATAAAACCTCCCCGAATCTCACTGGCCTCCCCACAATAATCCTTGGCACAAACTCGCTGCCACCAACCGATTCACGGTAACTATTAGCCGAACACACAGACGTGGGATTCAAGATCGAGATAACAGAACAGCCCAAGATTAATTATATAATTTAATCAGCCTAAAGCACACTAGAAACTACAATATATACAATAGGGAATCTACAGAATATACATATGTCAGAGTACAGTTACAATCAAAGCATGGGTTACAAACAGGCATACACAGTTCCAGCAGTTACCTTGTTGCGTCTGGCCACAGGGGGGCGCTGTACCCAGGTTTCTAGGATCCTTCCCACAGATGTTTCCTACACGTGCCCCCAGCGAAAAGAACACTGGAAAATGGCCGAAGTAGGGTTATCAACCTGGGCAAATCCAGGTCCCCTCCTACCTTCGTGACCTCAGAGGGAGCACTGCTCCACCCCTGGCTTGAGTTATGGACAATCCACAACATGGAATATGGGCCATAACTTTGCCTGGGAGCGTCGTAGGCGGACGCCAATGCTCTCATTGTGACAGTTATGAATTTAGCTACAGAACGAGGGGACTCATGACCTGTCTGCCAGTTCCCCATTGGCTGATATCACGCCTGGGGTATTTCCCAAGCTCCCGCTCCCATAAAAAAGGTGTGCCAGCATCGTCCGCATGCGAAAACACCATTTTTATGGTTGCCGTATTTATCGGAAATATGGCTTGCGAGATATGAACCATTTTTTACTGGAGTCGTTCTGTCTGGCTAGTTCCAGAGCCTTATAATGAGATACAACTCTTGTTACAGGGTGACGGCAGGGAGTCATCCTGTGTCCTTTGTTCCCACATCACCTAATTTCCATATCACAGGAGATGGCCATGGGATGGGTTGCTAAACAAGTTGTGTGAAGGAAAGGGGGGGTGACACCAGGAGAGGGCTTCCTGACATAACTTGAATATCATGATTTATCGTCATATCTCCGGATTTACCTCACACCTCCCCCCTTTTGAGGGCGCTAGGGGGCAGCACACTCCGGTGTTCCCCCGTGCGCCCGTCCGCGACCTCTCCTTGTCGGGACAGCCCGTCTGCGTTACCGTGGTCACGGCCCCTTTTGTGGCGAATGGTGAAGTTGTATTGCTGGAGCGCAAGGCTCCATCGCAACAATCGCCCATTCGTCCCAGAGACGGTGTGCAACCAGCTGAGGGGATTGTGGTCCGTCTCCACGATGAAGTGGCGCCCGTATAGATAGGGTTGCAGACGCTGCAGGGCCCACACTATGGCCAGGCACTCCTTCTCCATCGTGGAATAGGCCACTTCCCTTGGTAACAGCTTCCTGCTCAGGTACAAGACTGGGTGCTCTTGGCTCGCAGAGTCCACCTGGCTGAGCACCGCACCGAGGCCGAAGTCACTGGCGTCGGTCTGTACTACAAACGGCCGCGTGAAGTCGGCTGCCTGTAGCACGGGCGGGCTGGACAGGGCGTCCTTTAGGGCCTGGAAGGCTGTCTCGCAGTCCATTGTCCAATCGACTGCAGAGGGCAGCTTCTTCTTGGTGAGGTCCGTCAGGGGCTTTGCCAGGCTACTATAGCATGGAACAAACCTCCTATAGTACCCAGCGGTCCCCAAGAAGGACATCACCTGCTTCTTGGTCCTGGGGGTGGGCCAGGATGCGATGGCCTCCACTTTCTCAGGCTCGGGCTTCAGTGTTCCCCCGCCTACCCGGTGACCGAGGTACTGGACCTCGCTCATGGCCAGCTGACACTTGCCCGGCTTGATGGTCAAACCTGCCCGGTGGACCCGCCTGAGCACCTGTGCTAGATGCTCTAGGTGATCTTCCCAGGTGGGACTGAAGACGGCAATGTCATCCAGGTACGCGGCCGCGTACCCTTCAAGTCCCTTGAGCAGGGTGTTGACCATCCGCTGGAAAGTGGCAGGGGCATTCCTCATCCCGAATGGCATCTCCGTGGACTCGTACAGTCCAAATGGGGTAATAAAGGCAGAGCGTTCCCTGGCCTTGCGAGTCAGGGGGATCTGCCAATATCCCCGGCTCAGATCCATGATGGTCAGGTACTGAGCCCCGGCCAACTGATCGAGCAGGTCATCGATGCGTGGCATTGGGTACGCATCGGCGACCGTGACCGCATTGAGCCCCCTGTAGTCCACGCAGAACCGCGTGGTTCGGTCCTTCTTAGGGACGAGGACTACAGGCGAGGCCCAAGCGCTGTTGGATGCCTGGATCACCCCCAGCTTCAGCATCTCGTCAATCTCCTGGCGCATGTGTTGCTGCACCTCCAGGGAGACCCGATATGCTGAACGCCGGATCGGGGGATGATCCCCAGTGTCCACGTGATGGACAGCCAAGTCAGTCCTTCCGGGCTGGTTGGTAAACAACCCCCGGAAGGGGAGGAGGGTGGCCCACAGCTGGGACCGTTGGTCCTCCAAGAGCTGGTGGCCAACCTCCACATCCTCAATGGATCCGCCTGCCCTAACCTGGGCTAGCATATCCAAGAGGGTTTCCGCTTCTCCCTCCTCGGGCAGGTTGCACACGGGGAGCGCACATGCCTCCCGCTCATGATGTGCCTTCATCATGTTCACATGGACGGGCTTCCGCCTTCCACGGGCAGGGTCCAGGGTGACCAGGTACGTCACAGGGTTGAGCTGCTGGTACACGAGGTATGGGCCTTCCCAGGCTGCCTGAAGCTTGTCCTGTGGTACGGGGACCAGTACCCACACCTTTTGACCCACTTGGTAGGTCCTCTCACAAGCGTTCTGGTCGTACCAACGCTTCTGATCGGCCTGGGCTTGAGCCATATTGTCGTGTACCAGTTGCGTCAAGGCCTGCATTTTGTCCCGGAAGCGCATGACATACTCGATAACCGACACTCCAGGGGTGGCCAAATCCCCTTCCCAAGCCTCTTTCACCAGAGCCAGGGGGCCCCGCACACGTCGCCCGTACAGGAGCTCAAACGGTGAGAATCCTGTTGAGGCCTGTGGAACCTCCCGGTAAGCAAATAACAGGTGTGGGAGATACCGCTCCCAGTCACGCCCATGGGAGTCGACCAACATCTTAAGCATCTGCTTTAAGGTGCCATTAAACCGCTCGCACAGGCCATTAGTCTGTGGATGGTACGGGCTGGCCACCAGATGTCGCACCTGGACTTGCTTACAGAGGGCCTCCATCAGCTGGGACATGAATTGGGTCCCCCGGTCAGTGAGCATTTCCTGGGGAAAACCCACTCGGGAGAAAATCTCCAGCAATGCGGTGGCCACCTTGTCAGCCCGAATGGACGACAAGGCCACTGCTTCTGGGTACCGGGTGGCATAGTCCACTACCGTCAGTATGAAGCGTTTCCCGGAGCTGCTGGGGATGGCCAACGGGCCGACCAGATCCACAGCCACCCTCCTGAAAGGCTCATCGATGATTGGCAGAGATACTAGTGGGGCTTTGGGGTGTGGCCCCGCCTTCCCCACTCTCTGACAGGTTTCACACGAACGGCAGTAGGCAGCCACATCGGCCCCCATTTTTGGCCAGTAGAAATGCTGGTTTAACCTGGCCTTGGTCTTAGCGATCCCTAGGTGTCCGGCCATCGGAATCTCATGTGCGATCCGCAACAACTCCGTCCGGAACGGATAGGGTACCACCAACTGTCGGTCCCTGGGCCACGCCTCCGGTGAACCCTGCTGGACCGTGGCCCGGTACAGCCGTCCTTGGTCCCAGACCACTCGCTCCGGGTCCGAGTCCGAGGGAGGCTGTGCCGCCTGCTTCTTAAGAGCGTTCAGGCTGTTGTCAGCTTCTAACGCTGCCTGAAACCCCTGACTAGATGTGGCCAGAATCGACGAGACTGTCACATCTTCAGTCAGTACCCCGGGACCTGTGTCCTGGCCTCCACCTGACTCGGCTGCCACTTGGTCAGAAGGGGAAGAGCTATCGGACCTCCGGGAGGCCCCTTGGCTTCCAGCACTCCCACTGCGGGTGACAGCGGCCACAGCCGCTGCGACCGTGGGTCGTGCCTGCTCCTCCTCCGTTCCTGACCAAGTCGCCGGTTCAGGCAGACCGACCTGGCTTCCTGACACCCCGGTTGTGGGGGAACCATGCACCGAGATCTTACCTGGGAGCACTTCCGCTCCTGGACCGGCCCCAATCTCACCTGCCTGTTCCCCTCCTGCAGCAACAGAACCCCGCTGTGAAATCTCTGGGGACCCCACATTTGCTGTGGTAGCCCCCACCCCACACACTGGTCCTCCCCCTGCAGCACCCTGCTCTCTGCTTATCCCTGCAGATGGCAGCAGATCCCAGCTCACAGGCTGATTACTTGTAGAGGCATTGTCACACCTTTCTCTGACCCCCTCCCCTGTCACAGCTGCAGCTGAGTGTGTGTCTATGGTGTCTATGCAAGCAGAAATATCAGAGTTCACTCCCTCCTCCCTTACATCATTCATAGATAACACATTAACATTGTTAGGAGTCATGTCAGTACGGGCTGAAGGTTCAGCCCTTGGGGGGGGCCCAAACTGGGAGGTTATCTGCCCCAAATCTGTCCCAAGTAGCACGTTTGCAGGGATCCGATCAGTTACCCCCACCTCCCTCACCCCTCGCCCTGCGCCCCAGTCCACATAAATGTCAGCAACAGGCAGCGCCGGGTCAATGCCTCCAATCCCGGAGACAGCGAGGGTTTTTCCAGGGATCAAGTCTTGGGGGGACACCATCTCAGGCCGCACCAGAGTCACCTCCGAGGCGCTGTCTCGCAGTCCTATGGTCACAGACCGGCCGACGGTGACAGGTTGGAAGCTGTCCAGGGACCTACCACCACCCCCACCCACACAATACACCTTGGGCGGCCCTTGGGACGGGGACGGAGCCGGGGCCTTGGGACGCTGAGGGCACATGGCCTTGAAGTGTCCAGGTAGGTTGCACTGGTGGCACCGTCTTGGCTCTGCCACGGGCCTGGAGAGGGGAGTTGAGGGGGACACCCCCTGCAGTCTAGGGGCAGGTGGGGCAGTCGCAGAATTCATCTTACCCCCTCTCCAGGTGCTGCTGGTGGCCGCTCTCCTGGCCTCCGGGGCCCGATTGTTGGTGTAGTCATCAGCCAGGGCAGCTGTAGCCGTGGATCCCTTTGGCTTCTGGTCTCGGATGAACTGGCGGAGATCCTCAGGGCAGTTCCACAAGAGTTGCTCCGTGATGAACAAGTCCAGGATCTCCGGTCCGGTGGAAAGCTGCAGGCCTTGGGTCCAGTGGTCGGCAGCTCGGGCAAGTGCCCGCCGGTGGTCAGCCCAGGAGTCCTTTGGTCCCTTTTGCAGGGTCCGGAACTTCTTGCGGTAGGACTCCGGAGTGAGGTTGTACTGTTGGATCAGGGCCCGCTTGATGGTGTCGTAGCCCTGATCTGCCTCAGTAGGCAAGTCCCCAAGGATTTCCAGGGCCTTACCCCTTAAACGGGGGGTCAGGTATTTGGCCCACTGGTCCTTGTCCAGATGGTGCTGCAAGCAAGTCCGTTCAAAAGCAGTCAGGAAAGAGTCCAAGTCTCCATCCTTCTCCAGCACGGGAAAGTCCTCAACACGGACCTTTGGAAGTTTGGTGTCTTGAAGGTCACGTGTGGCTGATGAGGGCCGGAGCTGAGCTAGCTGCAGCTGGTAGTCACGCTCGGCCTGTTGCTGTCGCTCTTCACGTGCTGCCTGCCGCTCCGCAGCCTCACGCACTGCTTGCCGCTCCGCAGCCTCAGCGTCACGCGCTGCCTGCCGCTCTGCCATGCGCTCTGCCAGGAGTCCCTTGTAGCCCTCCTGGTCTCCAGCCTGGAGAAGGGCCATAGCCATTTGAAGAAGGCTATCCGAGCCTCCCAGGCTCGGTGGAATGGCACGTGGTGATCTGCGGCCCGCTGCGGAGCCTGGTGATTCACTGTCCATTTCAGAGCGGAGGGCTGGCATCTGGCTCGTTGAGGACCCTTGGGCGAGCTCCTCCTCATTTTGTCCAGCAGTGCCAGGTTGTGCGATGTCCTCTGCAGAGCTGTTCTCTGGCGTCGGGCTCTTGGAGGGCTCGTGGACAACCTCCTCATCGTCTCTGGCCTGAGCATCGGCCATTCCTTTGGCTTTGCTCCTGGTGCTCTCAGCCATTGTTGCAGACTTTGGTCACTGACACAGAACTGACACCTGATGCCTCCACACACCTTACAGTATCTGCACTCTGACACTCTAGTGTTGAGCTAGTCTGAAGACCCCAGCAGCCACAGCTGCTGCAGGCAGTCTTTAGTGTCTGGGAGTATGGGTCTCACACTCACACACACTATTATCTCGATCCCACCGCTTGCCACCAATATGTCACAAACCACCGGGGGGGTTACTCAGAAATCCCCCGCGCTGGCTACCAGTACGTCACAATCGGGGGGTAACAAGTGGGGGTCACCCCTCCTTTATACCTCCCGACCGACAGACAGAGCACGTGACGCGCTCTCTAGCGCCCCTCTTATAGTCAGGCCAATTATGGAATTGCCCGACGATAAGCAAGGAGGCCGCTATACTACTTATGCCGATTATTGAAGGGTCCCCGGTGAGAGTAGGGTATATATTCCCCCGACCTCCGCGGGCGGAATATATAAAACCTCCCCGAATCTCACTGGCCTCCCCACAATAATCCTTGGCACAAACTCGCTGCCACCAACCGATTCACGGTAACTATTAGCCGAACACACAGACGTGGGATTCAAGATCGAGATAACAGAACAGCCCAAGATTAATTATATAATTTAATCAGCCTAAAGCACACTAGAAACTACAATATATACAATAGGGAATCTACAGAATATACATATGTCAGAGTACAGTTACAATCAAAGCATGGGTTACAAACAGGCATACACAGTTCCAGCAGTTACCTTGTTGCGTCTGGCCACAGGGGGGCGCTGTACCCAGGTTTCTAGGATCCTTCCCACAGATGTTTCCTACACGTGCCCCCAGCGAAAAGAACACTGGAAAATGGCCGAAGTAGGGTTATCAACCTGGGCAAATCCAGGTCCCCTCCTACCTTAGTGACCTCAGAGGGAGCACTGCTCCACCCCTGGCTTGAGTTATGGACAATCCACAACATGGAATATGGGCCATAACTTTGCCTGGGAGCGTCGTAGGCGGACGCCAATGCTCTCATTGTGACAGTTATGAATTTAGCTACAGAACGAGGGGACTCATGACCTGTCTGCCAGTTCCCCATTGGCTGATATCACGCCTGGGGTATTTCCCAAGCTCCCGCTCCCATAAAAAAGGTGTGCCAGCATCGTCCGCATGCGAAAACACCATTTTTATGGTTGCCGTATTTATCGGAAATATGGCTTGCGAGATATGAACCATTTTTTACTGGAGTCGTTCTGTCTGGCTAGTTCCAGAGCCTTATAATGAGATACAACTCTTGTTACAGGGTGACGGCAGGGAGTCATCCTGTGTCCTTTGTTCCCACATCACCTAATTTCCATATCACAGGAGATGGCCATGGGATGGGTTGCTAAACAAGTTGTGTGAAGGAAAGGGGGGGTGACACCAGGAGAGGGCTTCCTGACATAACTTGAATATCATGATTTATCGTCATATCTCCGGATTTACCTCACAAAAGGCACCAGTAATTATTTACTGATGGCAGAGTGCTTTTTTGTTCTTATTCCCTTTGCATAATAAAGTGTTGAGTTATCAAATACCATGAACAGTCATCAGATCAAGAGATGAGCTGACAGCTAAATCCAAAAGTAATGCTGTAAAATTACAGATGAAAGAGGAAAAATTGTCATATAATGGCCCCAGTGTCACATTTTCAGCAGTATTAGATGTATGGAGCACGTGTCAGCTCTCATAGAAGCTTTACTCCACGATTATTTATTGAAATGTAACTGTGATTTAGTCACTTTTACTAGAAAAGAACAGTATTATAGGATTCTCCACGATTGATCTGATGTTCCCATAACTCTATAATTATGTCCTAACAAAGAAAGCTTTACAAAACGTTAACTCATTGACAGCAATCAAAGTTGAGTCCAACTTTCTGATTTACATCAAATCACTCAACAGCTCAGAAGTAGTTGTGGAGATGGAGGTCAACATGTCCTAGACATTTTAGAAAAGAGATTGTCTTCTAAATGCTGATTTCTAGAATACCGTATATAACCAAGTTTTTCAGCCCATTTTTTATGCTAAAAACTCCCCCCTCAGCTTATACTCGAGTGAGGGTAACACAAAAAATTATTCTCACCTGTCCTCTGTTCCCGCGGTGTCCTCTTACCTGCTTCTTGCAGACCGCAGGCACATTAATCTGTTGGTGATTGGCACATTACTACAGGGGACAATATGGGCACATTACTACAGGAGACAATAGGGGCACATTACTACAGGGGAAAATATGGGCACGTTACTACAGGACACAATATTGGCACATTAGTACAGGGCACAAGATGGGCACAGTACTACAGGGGATAACATTAGCACATTACTACAGGAGACAATATGGGCACATTACTACAGGGGACAATATGAGCACACTACTACCAGTAGTTGCTGCATTTCCCACCCTAGGCTTATACTCAAGTCAATAAGTCTTCCCGTTTCTTGTGGTAAAATTAGGTGCCCCAGCTTATACTCAGGTCAGCTTATTCTAGAGTATATACGGTATATGCTTTTTTACAAAATACAGAGGATTTTTCAGATTATGTATCTACCCCATCCTGTCGGTTTCCTATGAAACAATCAAAAACATAACTCCTTTTAACGCATAGCTGTAGAAAAAGGGAGAAATGGACTGCACATCCAAAAATGATAAATTAATCTAATGCCGCTTGGCAAAAATGTATGCACCTAAACATAAGGTTCTTGGTTTAACATTCTGATCAGACTGCATGAAGCCCACTGCCACGTCACGGTGAACCTTAGAGTGGGTCCCTAACTAGTTTAACCCCTAAAGGTGTGGCGCCATGCACCAACCACCACTCTAGTGACAGTGCACCAGCAGGGCAGGTGACCTGGTGCCTCACAACACCCATGCGGCAAGGCTGAGTCTCCAAGACTCCAGGCCACACCACCCCACAGACACAAAACCACCACAGCAATGTTCACCACACAACACAAACACCCTGTGAAGGGAGCTAGACAACTCACCCTCCACAATCTCCCAGACCTTGAAATAAGAGAGCAAAAAAGGCAGAACTCCTCTTGCAGTCTTATGCTGATTAAAATGGCCTGTGCCAAATAGTGTGAACTTAAGTCCGCTTTAAACGCTACAACATCGCTAAAGCGATCTCGTTGGGGTCACGGAATTTGTGACGCACATCCGGCCGCTTTAGCGATGTTGTTGTGTGTGACACCTATGAGCGATTTTGAATCGTCGCAAAAACGTTCAAAATCGCTCATCGGTGACATCCCCCCCCAATATCGATTATCGCTGCTGCTGCTTGGAGGATGTTGTTCGTCGTTCCTGTGGCAGCACACATCGCTACGTGTGACACCGCAGGAACAAGGAACCTCACCTTACCTGCGGCCGCCACCAATGCGGAAGGAAGGAGGTGGGCGGGATGTTACGTCCCGCTCATCTCCGCCCCTCCGCTTTGATTGGGCGGTCGCTTAGTGACGTCGCTTAGAAAGGAGGCAGTTTGCCGGTCACAGCGACGTTGCTAGGCAGTTAACTAGTGTGATGGGTCCGAGCGATTTTGTGCGCCACGGGCAACGATTTGCCTTTGTCGCACAAACGATGGGGGCGGGTACGCACGCTATCGATATCGGTAACGATATCGCAGCGTGTAAAGCGGCCTTTAGATCTGAGAAGGAAGATGAACTGTGTCTGATATTGCTGAGTAAACCTGTAATGTGCTGCAAAATATGTGCCACTATTTGGAATGTGAAGTTGTGCAAGAGAATGTACAGTGCAGTAAATAATTGTGGTTTAAAGTGAACTTTTGGTCTCCTCATGAAGGTGATTCATCATGTAGTGCTGCCCAGATGACACTGTGACGCCCTGGGCAAGCCAGGGGTCACAGGTCATCACACCACCACACCCTACACCCCAGTTAGGCACACCATAGCTAACCAAAAATCCTTGTTGCCTTCCTCCAGAGGCTGATGTTCACACCAGGGGGTGGGCCAGGCGGTTGGCTCCGCCCACCGAGGAGGACACAGCTCTGGAGGCGGGAAAAACCAGGCGGTTGAGCCCAGGCAGGGCTTGTGTGAGGAGTCCAGCTAGGGACAGAAAGGAGTAAACAGCTAAGTGAAAGTGAAGTGGTAAAGGAGGAGTGAAGTAAGGTGAAAGGTGACAGAAAGAAAAGCCTGAAGTGGTCCAGCTGTGTGCAGGACAGAGTCAGCAAGGTCAGCAACGGCGGTGACTGTCTGGAGGGGGACTGTGTGGAAGTTCCTGGAAGGACCGCGGATGGGTAGTGGCCCGGCGGTCTGGAGCAGTGTACCAAAGGACAGTCAGCACCAGGGCAGGGGCCTCTCGGACCCCGGCAAGGCTAGGAGTCGCCATAATTTGCCGAATCCGTCAGTGAAGGGGACGTAGATCCCCCAACAACCAAGTCCCGATTGAAGGCAACAGCCCAACCATTGTAGCAGAAGCACCGCCACCGCCAGGGCACCAGTTTCTCAGGGTCAGCGCCTGCGGGCAAAGAGTAGAGCTCCTCCGGTCCAGCTTGAAGCCGGGGAGCGGGTTACCGGTGGGGACCCATCGCGACCAACATAGAAACAAAGGTGCAAGGAAAAGGGACATCACCGTCACCTACTGGGAGAGCAAGTGCAGCCGTCCGTGGGAACCGTCTTTCCAGCCGTGTGGTTTACCGTAAAACTGTGTCACCGTCTCAGGCTGAGTGAGTACCACAGTGCCGCAAGGCACAGCGCTGCCCCCGCGTCCCTGCGCCCACCAGGCCCTGCATCTCCCATCTCATCACCGGGCCCCGGGATCACCAACCCCTACCCACGGAGGGGCAACACAACAACTGGCTGCTCCCCCACCATCACTCCCGGGATCCCCACATCGAGCAGCGGTGGTGAAATCACCACAACCGTGGGTGGCGTCACGGACAATAAACAATCCCCACACCCAACAACCCCCTTTCACTCACGGGCGAGAAGCGCCACTCGAGAACCCCCGGGATCCGGCCTACAGCTCGAGCCACCACTGAGCAGCGGCCGCCGGACCCGAGCAGAAGGGGGTGAGCGTAGTGTGCTGACACCCTCCTCCCCGCCCGCGACAACTTGGCGTCACGAACAGGATCCTACCGCTCTGCCGTTTGGTAGAGGTGCGCCTTGTTACTGCCGGAGGTATCCGGCTGAAAAATTTCAGAAGCCGCCATCTTTGGCGCGAAAAGTTCCCGCTCGAGCGTCTTCTCGAGTAGCAGAGGCACGAAGGCCAAAACCCTGCCCCGAAAGAGGAGTGGCCGGAAAGAGCTAAGGGGGACGCGATGGCGGCTGGCTGCATGTAGCTGCAGCTATAAAAGCAGGGACGCCAGGACTCTGCAGGCATACTGGGTTCCTGGAAGGCACGATTGCCAAGATGTACGACCCAACTCCCAATGAGGAAGCCCCCGCGCCCGGCACGGCGACGTGGTTGAGGGACCGGACCGTCCCGCTGAGTAACCGTCTGCAGGCTCATATGCAACTCCTCCTGGAGGAGTGGGAGACCGACATGGCGGACGTGGTGGCTGCTATGTGGAGACGCGAGGCTGAAGAGGAGTTGGAGGAGCGGGTAAGCGAGCCACGCCCCTGTATTCCTGAGGGATCGGCCGTTAGAGCTGAGGGGCCCGGTCGGCTTCCGCTCACCCTGCCTCTCTCCCCGCTACCCGTGATAGTTGCTGCCGCCCCGCCATTAGGCCCGCTACCTGCCCAACCGGTAGCGATACCCTGCCCAGCCGCTCCGGCGGACCAGCCGGCTGCAGACGTCCAAGACGGTCCTGAAGTGTACCAAGGGGAACCGCTAGAACCGCGGCCCCTTAACAGCGTGGTTCCCCAAGTCCCAGTAGAGACTGTGCCAGATCCTGAGCCCGGGACCGTGGCCTGGATGCAGGCCCGGGTGATTCAGTTCCACCAGCGTCAACAGGAGCAAATCCTCCAGATGATGGAGCAGTGGACCAGCGAGGTGGAGATGCTGACTACGACTACCCCGATGTACGGAGGGGGAATGGATGTAGCAGAGTCGACTGGTGACCCACGTCCCTATGTCCTACCTGGACCGGCCGCTGCGGCTGAGGGGCCCGGCCTAGTCTCGGCCTATGCATCGCCCTTGCCGTTACTTATGGGGCACCTCAGTATGAGCTCGCCTACTCTGCTGCTCCATGCTACCGCAGTAGGGGCTGAAGTGTTGGATGCTGGAGGCCAGGAGACTGCGGCAGCTGGCGGTAACCCGCCTGACGCAGGAACAAGAGATGACGACTCCTGCCCCAGCTCCGGGTCCGCCGTTGCAGTTGAAGGAGCAAGTGGGCGTTTCCACTGTGAAGGAGCCCCAGAGGTTGTCCATGTCCCGTGTACCGGTGGAAATGGGTACCGGGTGCCCCTGTCACCACGGGTATGTCAATGCATGTTGGATATGCTGGTGGAGGGGGATGGAGCTGCGTCAGCTGAAGGCCTGGAGTAGGGCAGCGGAGCACCGTTGTCCAGTCCCCGTTGGGACCAAAGTCTGACTTTACATGTTTGTTTAAAAGTTTGAAAAGTTTGCAGAGAATGATGAAAAATGATAATACCGAGTACCTCACCAGATTGTCTTTGTGATTTGCAACCGGCCGGAGCCGGCACCGTTGTCCCCGTGGGGACCGTTTAAAAGTTTTGCATGGGAACTATCCATGGACAAGCCCGTGAACTTGCAGGGCAACCACAAACGTTAAGTGGCTTGTAAGTATGTTGTTTGCCGTTACCGTTTCCGCAATGCCGCCTCCGGAGAGGCAGGTTGGAGGGAGGGCCCTCAGCGGAGCAGGCTGGGGCCCAGCCACCAAAGGAACCGGTGGCTACCCTCTGGAGGGGAAGGACAGATCCCGCTCGGGTGACTTGTGCTGGACTGTGGGTCAAGGGGTGCTGCCTGGGCTTTAGGGGCAGCATCAGGGCCAGGTTGCTTGGGTGGGAGAGAGCGGAAACCGTAACCGTAAACCGTTTGAAACGTTTAAGAAATGTGCCTCCCGTTGTGGGAAGATTCATTAAAAATGTATATATGTTACCGTTTACAATGTTATATTTTACAGAAAAATAAAACCGGTGTTGGACGGGCAGCCCGCGGACGGTCTGCATTTTGCTAAGGGGGAATGTGACGCCCTGGGCAAGCCAGGGGTCACAGGTCATCACACCACCACACCCTACACCCCAGTTAGGCACACCAAAGCTAACCAAAAATCCTTGTTGCCTTCCTCCAGAGGCTGATGTTCACACCAGGGGGTGGGCCTGGCGGTTGGCTCCGCCCACCGAGGAGGACACAGCTCTGGAGGCGGGAAAAACCAGGCGGTTGAGCCCAGGCAGGGCTTGTGAGAGGAGTCCAGCTAGGGACAGAAAGGAGTAAACAGCTAAGTGAAAGTGAAGTGGTAAAGGAGGAGTGAAGTAAGGTGAAAGGTGACAGAAAGAAAAGCCTGAAGTGGTCCAGCTGTGTGCAGGACAGAGTCAGCAAGGTCAGCAACGGCGGTGACTGTCTGGAGGGGGACTGTGTGGAAGTTCCTGGAAGGACCGCGGACGGGTAGTGGCCCGGCGGTCTGGAGCAGTGTACCAAAGGACAGTCAGCACCAGGGCAGGGGCCTCTCGGACCCCGGCAAGGCTAGGAGTCGCCATAATTTGCCGAATCCGTCAGTGAAGGGGACGTAGATCCCCCAACAACCAAGTCCCGATTGAAGGCAACAGCCCAACCATTGTAGCAGAAGCACCGCCACTGCCAGGGCACCAGTTTCTCAGGGCCAGCGCCTGCGGGCAAAGAGTAGAGCTCCTCCGGTTCAGCTTGAAGCCGGGGAGCGGGTTACCGGTGGGGACCCATCGCGACCAACATAGAAACAAAGGTGCAAGGAAAAGGGACATCACCGTCACCTACTGGGAGAGCAAGTGCAGCCGTCCGTGGGAACCGTCTTTCCAGCCGTGTGGTTTACCGTAAAACTGTGTCACCGTCTCAGGCTGAGTGAGTACCACAGTGCCGCAAGGCACAGCGCTGCCCCCGCGTCCCTGCGCCCACCAGGTTCTGCATCTCCCATCTCATCACCGGGCCCCGGGATCACCAACCCCTACCCACGGAGGGGCAACACAACAACTGGCTGCTCCCCCACCATCACTCCCGGGATCCCCACATCGAGCAGCGGTGGTGAAATCACCACAACCGTGGGTGGTGTCACGGACAATAAACAATCCCCACACCCAACAACCCCCTTTCACTCACGGGCGAGGAGCGCCGCTCGAGAACCCCCGGGATCCGGCCTACAGCTCGAGCCACCACTGAGCAGCGGCCGCCGGACCCGAGCAGAAGGGGGTGAGCGTAGTGTGCTGACACCCGCCTCCCCGCCCGCGACAACACTACCGTCTACCGGCAGTATGCGGCCTACATGAGTTTCCCAGTCCATACGGACAAAGTCCACACACCAAGCCATGAAGCATGACGGGGAGTCCAGAGTAAATCCCTCGCCCTCGACTATTGCTCCTTTCCACTCTACAGAAACACACACTTAACTGTTTAGTTTCTGCTTGCCTCCTCTGACCAGCAGATGGCGATGTTATCTCGCAGATACTGTGAGATACCATTTAAGTATGTCTTCTGCTGTCCTGCTCCCTTACAAGTGCACCTTTTCCTGGGTGAAAGCTTGCAGTGAGAAGAAGATACTAACACATCTTTCAAAATAGGTATTTGAAGATGCACCACTAAGCATTAGGGGTAGCACTTTAGAGTCTGACTATTCTTTATGTTGGCCCCCAAATAAAGTATGCGTCCTTGGGAGCTGACATTATTTATATTTCCCAGTTAGCATCATGAGACCCTTAAAATGATTCTAATTCATTGCTTTTGTGTATGAATCCATTTCTATTGAAATTGCGTTTGAAAACTTTCATTATGCAACAGCTGAATTGAGAAGAATGGAAATAAAAGCATAAAACATAACCAAATAAAGCAAAATAGAAAGGTTACAATATCTTTGCCGTCTCCGCATCAAACCACAGGGGTTGTCTGCCATTCTCTCCTCCTGTAATACAGGAAAGCAATATTACACATCAGCATCAGGCTAACATGAATAATTCACGCCAGCCGGGAACATCTGCTCATATTATAGCTTTCTCCTAAATCTGAAGGGCGGAGAACAGAAAAGAAGAACTCCAGACACCGAGGGAAAAAAGATGAATGGCCAATTCCAGCTCCTCACTCCACAACATCTGCAGTCGGCGCATTTAGTATGGTGATGCAATTCAGGAGCCTCCAGTCAACAACCTAACAAATTGCTTCTTAGGGAAATAACACAAGAAATGTCAGAGAATGGTGAGCAGGTCACGCAGGATGTTTTCAGCGACTAGAAAAAGTTATTCACTGTTACAGAGTCTGATAGATTTCTATAGAAGGTCATAAGGAACCTAGATTGTGAGCTCTCTAGACCGGCTGGTACTATTATCAATAGTAGAGCCACCTCAAAGGCATAAGGGTCCAAAATGTAACTCCAATTTTTAATCAGAAGGCACCATAAAGTATCTACAGAATGCATCTGTGTGATTCTGTGTAGGCTTCTTCTATTCAGCCTTCTGACTTACATTAGGCCTTAAATGGGTTGTCCAGGGTTAAAAATGAAAAAGGCTATTTTCTCCTGCAGTGAGTGCCAGGGCTGACGCAGATGGAAGAGAGCCCCTGTGCAAGAACATCAAGTGCATCTCAATAAATTAGAATATCATCAAAGAGTTAATTTATTTCAGTAATTCAATACAAAAAGGGAAACGCATATATTATATAGAGTCATTACACACAGAGGGATCTATTCCTATATATTATATAGAGTCATTACACACAGAGGAATCTATTCCTATATATTATATAGAGTCATTACACACAGAGGAATCTATTCCTATATATAATATAGAGTCATTACACACAAAGGGATCTATTCCTATATATTATATAGTCATTACACATAGAGTGATCTATTCCTATATATTATATAGAGTCATTACACACAGAGTGATCTATTCCTCTATATTATACAGTTATTACACACAGAGTGATCTATTTTAAGTGTTTATTTCTGTTAATGTTGATGATTATGGCTTAAAGCCAATGAAAACCCAAAAGTCATTATTATCTCAGAAAATTAGAATATTATATAAGACCAACTGAAAAAATGAGTTTAAACTCAGAATTGTTGGCGCCCACTGAATATTCTGTACAGTAAATGCACTCAATACTTGGTCGGGGCTCCTTTTACATGAATTACTGCATCAATGCGGCGTGGCATGGAAGCGATCAGCCTGTGGCACTGCTGAGGTGTTATGGAAGCCCAGGTTGCTTTGATAGCAGCCTTCAGCTCATCTGTATTGTTGGGTCTGGTGTCACTCATCTTCCTCTTGACAATTCCCCATAGATTCTCTATGGGGTTTAGGTCAGGTGAGTTTGCTGGCCAATCAAGCTCAGTGATACTGTGGTTATTAAACCAGGTATTGGTACTTTTGACAGTGTGGACAGGTGCCAAGTCCTGCTGAAAAATGAAATTTCCATCTCCAAAAAGCTTGTTAGCAGAGGGAAGCATGAAGTGGTCTAAATAAAATTTTGTGGTAGATGGCTACACTGACTTTGGTCTTGATGAAACACAGTGGACCTACACCAGCAGATAACATGGCTCCCCAAACCATCACTGATTGTGGAAACTTCACACTAGACCTCAAGCAGCTTGGATTGTGGCCTCTCCACTCTTCCTCAGACTCTGGGACCTTGATCTCCAAATGAAATACACAATTTACTTTCATCTGAAAACAACATCTTGAACCACTGAGCAACAGTCCAGTTCTTCTTCTCCTTGGCCCAGGTAAGAGGCTTCTGGTGTTCTCTATTGGTCATGAGTGGCTTGACACAAGGAAAGGGACAGTTGTAGACCATTACTTGGATATGTCTGTGTGTGGTGGCTCTTGAAGCACTGACTCAAGCAGCAGTCCACTAATAGTGAATCTCCCCCAAATTTTTTAATTGCCTTTTCTAAAGCTGCGGTTATCCCAGTTGTTTTTGCAACTTTTTCTACCACACTTTTTCTTTCCACTCAACTTTCCATTAATATGTTTGGATACAGTACTGTGTGAACAACCAGGTTCTTTAGTAATAACCGTTTGTGGCTTACCCTTCGTGTGGAGTGTGTCAGTGACAGCCTTCTGGACATCTATCAAGTCAGCAGCCTTCCCCATGATTGTGTAGCCTACTGAACCAGACTAAGGAACCCTTTTAACCGCTTAGGAAGCCTTTGCAGCTGTTTTGTGGTAATTATTCTAATTTTCTGTGATAATGACTTTTTGGTTTTCATTGGCTGTAAGTCATAATCATCAACATTAACAGAATTAAACACTTCAAATAGATCACTCTGTGTGTAATTATTCTATATAATATATGCATTTCCCTTTTTGTAATGAATTACTGAAATAAATTCACTTTTTGATGATATTCAAATTTATTGAGATACACCTGTATATTTGTGATAGAAGCTGTTTGGAGGCAGTTGTGGCCCTCTTACCTCTTTGGCCCTTGTGTGGCTACACATATTGCACAAATGGTATATCCGCCCCTCGTGAGTGAAGCACATGTGCACAGGTTATGTGTGGAAAAGCCTCTTAGACCCATTCATTTCAATCGAAGCGAGCTACAATGACTGACCCAATGGACACGTGTCACTGTGGTCACACACTTTTCACAAATTTTTTTGGGCCAAAAATCTTAAAATGCTGAAAGTGCATCAACACGTCCCCAATGCACTTCAAGGTTTATTTGTTTCTGACTTCAAAGCTTGATTTCTCAGCAACACATTGGATTACTACAAGACATGTAGCATTATTATTACTTTTCCAGGGCAGGGCCTATACAGCCATAGCACTAGCTTAATTATTAAAACCTGGACATATTCACTTTAAGGAGTGTTTTCCATAATAATAAAAAACATGCTGTGTTTTTGTGTGATTTTTAGTGCCTTTATACCACTTTGTGGTCAGATATTTTCTCTCAGAAAAATATAAAATACACTACAGTATGTTTTTTTTCTAGCATTTTTTTTTACTTATTTTTGGTTCATTGTCAGTGGTGTTCAAAGCACAACATGCTGTAAATGTGCAATTTCTCATGTATATTCCCATAGACCTCATTTTGACTTTTCACAAATATGCTTTATCGGTGTTTTTTACTGATAGAACACGCGGCCATTATAGACTATGGGACTGGTCACATGTCATGACCACATAAAGAGACATGGTGCGGTTCAGAGTCTAGTAATGGGCAATCCATCTCCTTCGTCAGGTAATTAACACCAAAGTTCACTCAATGAAAGGGAACGTTCCACTCCCTATAGTCACTTCTATAAGCTCAAGACATTTTTATGGAATACTAGCTGTAGCACCCGGCGTGGCCCAATTTTTTTTAACAAAAGCTCATAAAACATGACTAAATAAATTTGACAAAAATATATAAAACTCAAAAATCATGATTATTTTATAGGATAAAAAATAAAAATGCTGGGCATTATAGAGAACATTTTATTGACCACCATCAGCTTCCAGTTTGGTCAGCTACCAATTGGTCTGGCATCGTCCTGTTTGTAGACCGTCTAGTCCTCTCCTAATGTAGCTGCTCGAAAGATCTTAGGAGTTTTCTTGAATGCTGAATGTTCTTTTCTTTAATGAGGGGGAATTCTGGGGATTATTTCATGTGCCCGTGGAAATCTTCAGCGATAGGAAGGTTGGAGAGATAATCACTTTTCTTTGGCTTCTCCATAGTCATGATCGAGTGGGTGATGCAAGTTCATTACTGAAGCCGAAAGGAAATAAGCTCGAAATGAGCAAAGGTTCAATTACCTGCATGGAAAAAAGGAAAGGCTGTGAAAATACACCCTGCTATCATTAAAATCACATGGGGACTGTTCTTGAGAGCAAAAGATATGTGCATATGATGTCTTTTTCAGGCAGATTCTGCTGAAAAAGTGATAAAAAATGCTCAACAATGAATATTTGCACAGTAGAGTCAGAATAACTTGATGTACATATTGTCCATCAGTTGTCACTTCTTTTAACCCCTTCAAGCTTCGAAATCTATGAACGGCTAAAAGACGTAACAGGTCAATGCTTCTGATGGCTTCTGGTTGGAAGCCACCACAATATTATATTATGAATTTTTTTTTAAATACATCTGGCGAAGGATATCCAAGGACACATCAGAAAAGACCATTAAGGTTAAACACTACCAGCATTTTTCTGAAGCATCCTTTGCTTTAAAAACTATACAGGTACACTAGGATCTAAAAAAAATAATGTGCCCGTATACCCTAAGGGTCACTTATGAGCAGGGAGGAGTTCCAGGAATTCATTATTATTGGGATCCAAATTTCTCATTAGTTGCCATGAGATCAAGACCAGGGGTGGGATTGTCAGGGACCGCAGCACTCGGGCCTTTGTATCCTGTGATGTACACGCTCCTGCCCAGCTATATATACAGTTGTGCTCAAAAGTTTACACAGCCCGGAAGACTTTTTGCTTTCTTGGCCTTGTTTCAGAGAATATGAATGATAGCACAAAAACATATTTCCACTCATGGTTGGTGTTGGGTTAAGCTATTTATTGTCAAACTACTGTTTTATCTTTTTAATTCATAATGACAACCAAAAACATCCAAATGACCCTGATCAAAAGTTAACATACCCTGATGATTTTGGTTGATAACATGCACAGAAGTTGACACAAATGGCTTTGAATGGCTAATAAAGGTAACATCCTCACCTGTGACCTGTTTGCTTGTAATCAGCGTGTGTGCATAAAAGCTGAGTGAGTTTCTGGGATCCAGACAGACTTTTGCATCTTTCATCCAGCGACTGACGTTTCTGAATTGGGAGTCATGGGGAAAGCAAAAGAATTGTCAATGGATCTACGGGAAAAGATAGTTGAACTGTATAAAACAGGAAAGGGATACAAAAAAAATCATAGGAATTGATAATGCCAGTCAGCAGTGTCCAAACTGTAAGTAACAAATGGAAAATCAGGGGCTCTGTAAAAACTAAACCACAATCAGGTAGCCCCACAAAAAATTCTGGCCACATCGGTCAGGAAAATTGTTCGGGATGCAAAGAAAAACCCACAAATAAGGTCGGCTGAAATACAAGACTCACTGAAAACTAGTATATCTGTCTGTGTCTCCTATGTGATGTAAATATAGCAGTCTTGGTGTCTCCTACAGTATGGGATGTATATAGAGTGGCCTTGGTTTCTCCTATGTGATGTATACAGCAGTATTGAAGTCTCCTATGTAATGTATATACTGCAGTCTCGGTGTCTCCTATGTGATGTATATACAGCAGATGTCCGATTTGTTGAGTTCTATAAATGTAACGTGAGCAGTGATGAATTTCCCACTGTGAGGAGACCTGCAGTATAATATTCATCTGTGTTTATTATAAGTTACTATTGTGTTTATCTTACAAAATTAATTCCAAATAGTTGATTCTGCTCCAGTCTGATGCAAATCTGGAAATGCAGTTATAAGTAATAACATCACGTACCACCTAACATCATACCTTACCAATGAGAAGCAGCTCCAGACATCCCAATAAAGGTTAGTTAAAGTCAGTGATATACTGGCACTATCAGGCTGATTCTATACATACCTTGAGTGGTCAGCTCGGATTCAAGAAAGCAAAGTTTATAGAATCGGCAGCTGCTTGAGTGACAGCAGCTGAGAATCAGATAATATCTGGGGGGTATTCATAGTTATCCACTCCCCCTGTTAGAATTAGCATAAGTATTATACAATTGACCTAGCAGGACCTGTGTGAGGTCATACCCATGTGACCTGGTATCCAGCATTGTTAGCTGAGACTCTGCCCCTTCTAGTCACATGGATATGACCTCACCACAGGTGATTTAAAAAACCTAAACATCCGAGCTGACCACTACAGGTATGTAGAGAATCAGCCTGATAGTTCAGTATAGCACTGGCTTTAAGTATATACGAAAATCCTGGTGATTGGTTGCCTTTAATTAAATGTTTGACAATATATAGCAGGATAAATTTCAAGTTGATCATTTTGTATAACCCACGAATGAGATTATAAATATCCAAATAGCACTTGGCAGAAAAAAGGTTACCCAACACTGATCTAGACTATCTATAAAAAAAAAAAGCTTAATGTGAAAAAAACATTATGACTTTCATCAATGTGCTGGATCAGATTTTCATCAGTTTTTGGTCAGTGTGTACCAAAGGAGGTTTTTCAGTGATTTTCTAGTGTACTTCTCATATGAATCTGTAGTTCCCCAATTTGAGTGCTCCATCCACGGTACGCAGGGCCGGATTATAGGCGGTGCAGACGGGGCTTCAGCCCAGGGGCCCCCACCACAAGAGCTTCTGAGGGGGGCCCCCACCACCATCTGTGTGGCCGCCATTTTATTAACGCCGCAGTGTTCAGGACCGCACTTTTCAATCCCGGCCGGCACTGTGCTGCAGACACGCCCACTGCACGCTGTGTGGGCTGCGTCTGCATGGATGACGTCACCGCGCGCCTTCTGTTGCTGCTTCTTCGTGCCGTACAGGAGCTTGTGGGAGGACCGGAGCAGAGGCCTCTGTGGATGACGGTGAGTGTGACGACATCCATCATGGTGCCGGGCAGGAGGTTGCAGTGAGGAGGGAGCAGGACGAGATTCCATAGTGTCAGCAGCAGCTCTGCCGGCAGGACCAGTGTGAGTTATTGCAGGAGTGTGACCTGCTGCAGATCAGGTCGGGCTGTCAGTGCCGGGTCATCGGCCTCATCCCTCCCCTGCAATAACTCACACTGAGCTTCAGCACAAACATCACTACACAGATCCTGCACTGATCACATTTGAGCCTGCAGCACACATTATACTATATGGCCCATATTACATATAGAATATGTGAGGTCCTGTAGGCCCTGGTGTGATCAGTACAGGACATTGTATATCTGTGCAGATGGTATACCACATCCAGTGTACAGAGCAGTGTGATATACTGTGTACATGGTATATCACATCCAGTGTACAGAGCAGTGTGATATACTGTGTACATGGATACCACATCCAGTGTACAGAGCAGTGTGATATACTGTGTACATTATATACCACATCCAGTGTACAGACAGTGTGATATACTGTGTACATTATATACCACATCCAGTGTACAGAGCAGTGTGATATACTGTGTACATTATATACCACATCCAGTGTACAGAGCAGTGTGATATACTGTGTGCATCATATACCACATCCAGTGTACAGAGCAGTGTGATATACTGTGTACATTATATACCACATCCAGTGTACAGAGCAGTGTGATATACTGTGTACATTATATACCACATCCAGTGTACAGAGCAGTGTGATATACTGTGTACATTATATACCACATCCAGTGTACAGAGCAGTGTGATATACTGTGTACATGGTATACCACATCCAGTGTACAGAGCAGTGTGATATACTGTGTACTTGGGATACCACATCCAGTGTACAGAGCAGTGTGATATACTGTGTACATGGTATACCACATCCAGTGTACAGACAGTGTGATATACTGTGTACATGGTATACCACATCCAGTGTACAGACAGTGTGATATACTGTGTACATTATATACCACATCCAGTGTACAGAGCAGTGTGTTATACTGTGTACATGGTATACCACATCCAGTGTACAGACAGTGTGATATACTGTGTACATTATATACCACATCCAGTGTACAGAGCAGTGTGATATACTGTGTACATTATATACCACATCCAGTGTACAGAGCAGTGTGATATACTGTGTACATTATATACCACATCCAGTGTACAGAGCAGTGTGATATACTGTGTACATTATATACCACATCCAGCATACAGAGCAGTGTGATATACTGTGTACATTATATACCACATCCAGTGTACAGAGCAGTGTGATATACTGTGTACATTATATACCACATCCAGTGTACAGAGCAGTGTGATATACTGTGTACATGGTATACCACATCCAGTGTACAGAGCAGTATGATATACTGTGTACATGGTATACCACATCCAGTGTACAGAGCAGTGTGATATACTGTGTACATTATATACCACATCCAGTGTACAGAGCAGTGTGATATACTGTGTACATTATATACCACATCCAGTGTACAGAGCAGTGTGATATACTGTGTACATGGTATACCACATCTAGTGTACAGAGCAGTGTGATATACTGTGTACATGGGATACCACATCCAGTGTACAGAGCAGTGTGATATACTGTGTACATGGTATATCACATCCAGTGTACAGAGCAGTGTGATATACTGTGTACATGGTATACCACATCCAGTGTACAGAGCAGTGTGATATACTGTGTACATTATATACCACATCCAGTGTACAGAGCAGTGTGATATACTGTGTACATTATATACCACATCCAGTGTACAGAGCAGTGTGATATACTGTGTACATTATATACCACATCCAGGGTACAGAGCAGTGTGATATACTGTGTACATTATATACCACATCCAGTGTACAGAGCAGTGTGATATACTGTGTACATTATATACCACATCCAGTGTACAGAGCAGTGTGATATACTGTGTACATTATATACCACATCCAGTGTACAGAGCAGTGTGATATACTGTGTACATGGTATACCACATCCAGTGTACAGAGCAGTGTGATATACTGTGTACATGGTATACCACATCCAGTGTACAGAGCAGTGTGATATACTGTATACATGGTATACCACATCCAGTGTACAGAGCAGTGTGATATACTGTGTACATCATATACCACATCCAGTGTACAGAGCAGTGTGATATACTGTGTACATGGTATACCACATCCAGTGTACAGAGCAGTGTGATATACTGTGTACATCATATACCACATCCAGTGTACAGAGCAGTGTGATATACTGTGTACATTATATACCACATCCAGTGTACAGAGCAGTGTGATATACTGTGTACATTATATACCACATCCAGTGTACAGAGCAGTGTGATATACTGTGTACATTATATACCACATCCAGTGTACAGAGCAGTGTGATATACTGTGTACATGGTATACCACATCCAGTGTACAGAGCAGTGTGATATACTGTGTACATGGTATACCACATCCAGTGTACAGAGCAGTGTGATATACTGTGTACATGGTATACCACATCCAGTGTACAGAGCAGTGTGATATACTGTGTACTTGGGATACCACATCCAGTGTACAGAGCAGTGTGATATACTGTGTACATGGTATACACATCCAGTGTACAGACAGTGTGATATACTGTGTACATTATATAGCACATCCAGTGTACAGAGCAGTGTGATATACTGTGTACATTATATACCACATCCAGTGTACAGAGCAGTGTGATATACTGTGTACATTATATACCACATCCAGTGTACAGAGCAGTGTGATATACTGTGTACATTATATACCACATCCAGTGTACAGAGCAGTGTGATATACTGTGTACATTATATACCACATCCAGTGTACAGAGCAGTGTGATATACTGTGTACATGGTATACCACATCCAGTGTACAGAGCAGTGTGATATACTGTGTACATGGTATACCACATCCAGTGTACAGAGCAGTGTGATATACTGTGTACATGGTATACCACATCCAGTGTACAGAGCAGTGTGATATACTGTGTACTTGGGATACCACATCCAGTGTACAGAGCAGTGTGATATACTGTGTACATGGTATACCACATCCAGTGTACAGACAGTGTGATATACTGTGTACATTATATACCACATCCAGTGTACAGAGCAGTGTGATATACTGTGTACATTATATACCACATCCAGTGTACAGAGCAGTGTGATATACTATGTACATGGTATACCACATCCAGTGTACAGAGCAGTATGATATACTGTGTACATGGTATACCACATCCAGTGTACAGAGCAGTGTGATATACTGTGTGCATTATATACCACATCCAGTGTACAGAGCAGTGTGATATACTGTGTACATTATATACCACATCCAGTGTACAGAGCAGTGTGATATACTGTGTACATGGTATACCACATCCAGTGTACAGAGCAGTGTGATATACTGTGTACATGGGATACCACATCCAGTGTACAGAGCAGTGTGATATACTGTGTACATGGTATATCAAAACCAGTGTACAGAGCAGTGTGATATACTGTGTACATGGTATACCACATCCAGTGTACAGAGCAGTGTGATATACTGTGTACATTATATACCACATCCAGTGTACAGAGCAGTGTGATATACTTTGTACATTATATACCACATCCAGTGTACAGAGCAGTGTGATATACTGTGTACATTATATACCACATCCAGGATACAGAGCAGTGTGATATACTGTGTACATTATATACCACATCCAGTGTACAGAGCAGTGTGATATACTGTGTACATTATATACCACATCCAGTGTACAGAGCAGTGTGATATACTGTGTACATTATATACCACATCCAGTGTACAGAGCAGTGTGATATACTGTGTACATGGTATACCACATCCAGTGTACAGAGCAGTGTGATATACTGTATACATGGTATACCACATCCAGTGTACAAAGCAGTGTGATATACTGTGTACATCATATACCACATCCAGTGTACAGAGCAGTGTGATATACTGTGTACATTATATACCACATCCAGTGTACAGAGCAGTGTGATATACTGTGTACATCATATACCACATCCAGTGTACAGAGCAGTGTGATATACTGTGTACATTATATACCACATCCAGTGTACAGAGCAGTGTAATATACTGTGTACATTATATACCACATCCAGTGTACAGAGCAGTGTGATATACTGTGTACATTATATACCACATCCAGTGTACAGAGCAGTGTGATATACTGTGTACATTATATACCACATCCAGTGTACAGAGCAGTGCGATATACTGTGTACATGGTATACCACATCCAGTGTACAGAGCAGTGTGATATACTGTGTACATGGTATACCACATCCAGTGTACAGAGCAGTGTGATATACTGTGTACTTGGGATACCACATCCAGTGTACAGAGCAGTGTGATATACTATGTACATGGTATACCACATCCAGTGTACAGACAGTGTGATATACTGTGTACATTATATACCACATCCAGTGTACAGAGCAGTGTGATATACTGTGTATATTATATACCACATCCAGTGTACAGAGCAGTGTGATATACTGTGTACATTATATACCACATCCAGTGTACAGAGCAGTGTGATATACTGTGTACATTATATACCACATCCAGTGTACAGAGCAGTGTGATATACTGTGTACATTATATACCACATCCAGTGTACAGAGCAGTGTGATATACTGTGTACATTATATACCACATCCAGTGTACAGAGCAGTGTGATATACTGTGTACATTATATACCACATCCAGTGTACAGAGCAGTGTGATACACTGTGTACATGGTATACCACATCCAGTGTACAGAGCAGTGTGATATACTGTGTACATGGGATACCACATCCAGTGTACAGAGCAGTGTGATATACTGTGTACATGGTATACCACATCCAGTGTACAGACAGTATGATATACTGTGTACATTATATACCACATCCAGTGTACAGAGCAGTGTGATATACTGTGTACATTATATACCACATCCAGTGTACAGAGCAGTGTGATATACTGTGTACATGGGATACCACATCCAGTGTACAGAGCAGTGTGATATACTGTGTGCATGGGATACCACATCCAGTGTACAGAGTAGTGTGATATACTGTGTACACACATCAGATGGTATATAATGTGTATATTGTATAACATCTGGTGTCTGTATCACAGTAAACCCGGTACTATGTGAGGATGCCTAACACTATCTGGGTCTGTACTGTGCTATATACTGGCTGTATACTACATGAGGATGTCTAATACTATCTGGCTCTGCACTGTGCTATATAGGGGCTGTGTACTATGTGAGGATGCCTAACACTATCTGGGTCTGTACTGTGCTATATACTGGCTGTATACTACATGAGGATGCCTAATACTATCTGGCTCTGCACTGTGCTATATAGGGGCTGTGTACTACGTGAAGGTGCTTAATATTATCTGGTCTGCTCTGTGCTGTATAGGGGCTGTGTACTGTGAGGATGCCTAATGCTATCTGGGTCTGCACTGTGCTATATAGGGGCTGTGTACTACATAAGGGTGGCTAATGCTATATGGGCCTGCATTGTGTTATATGGGGGCTGTATAAGACATGAGGGTTCCTACTGCTATATGGGTCTGCATTGTACTATATAGGGGCTGCTTAATGTAATATGGGGGTTGCATAGTGCCATATGGGGGCTGAATAGTGCCATATGGGGGCTGAATAGTGCCATGTGGGGGCTGCATAGTGCCATATGGGGGCTGCATAGTGCCATATGGGGGCTGCATAGTGCCATATGGGGGCTGCATAGTGCCATATGGGGGCTGCATAGTGCCATATGGGGGCTGCATAGTGCCATATGGGGGCTGCATAATGCTACATGGAGGCTACATAATACTATATGGAGGACTATGGGAGTTTCATACAACTATTCCCCCAGAGTTGTATGTCCCCTCCACCCCAGAGCTGTATACCCCCAGAGCTGCATGTCACCCCCCCCACCTCAGAGCTGTTTGTCCCCCCACTTCAGAGCCACTGTCCCCCTCTAGAGCTGTATGCCCCCATTGATATATACCCCTTTCCTCAGTAATATGTATGCCCCCCAGTAATGTGTATGTCCCCAGCCTCTCTTGTGATGTATATACAGCAGTGTTAATGTAAGGGGTAGTCGGACCCCTGGTAGTGAAGGAGCTGTTTTTACCCCCTGAAGACGCCACAGTAGCATGGTGGCAAATTGTAAATGTTAATGGTAAAATGTTACCTGTTGTTGTAGTGATTAAACAGTTTCCCCACTAGGTGCCAGTGTAGAGCAGTGGTTCCCCTGGTAACAGTGGCAGGGAAGGAAGGGAGGTCTCTGAAGGCAGAGCAGTGTGCAGAGGGCAGTGAGATGTGACTGGAGAGGGAAGTCTGAGGTGACGGGGCAGAGTGTGTGAGTAAAAAGTGGCAGGCAGCCAGAGTGAGTGCACAGACAAAGAAGTGGAGGTACACGGGAACGCCCGTAGGAAGCAAGAGAAGTAGTTCCCCGGCAAAGAAGTGGAGAGGTGAGAACTTATCCGGAGCCAGTAGTCTGTGCTAGATCTGCCCTATAGTAAATCCGGGTTCAGTGTGCAGCTACTAGGGGGTTAACGCATGTCCCCTGCAGGCGAGGGAAAGGGGAAACCGTCAGGAAGGAACGTAATCTGTAACGTTAAAGTGAAGTACTGAAGTAACTTGCTGCTGAGAAGTGTAACAGAAAATGGAAGCCTCGTTCAATAAAATGTTTCTTAGTTTACCAGCTCCCTGTCAGTGGCTCTTTTCTGTAACTGATGAAGGGGCTGGCGAGCCGAGGGAAAACGGCGTCACGGAGAACTCAGGTACCGGCACGAACGCGTCCCTGCCACCCACACTCTGCCCCACAAACAACACCTCCGTTTTAACAGTGACGGCCGGGCCGGGGGTCAGCCTGCCGCCCCCTGGGCGAGAGACCGCGACTACACCCCCTGAGGCGCCCCCTGCCCCCGTTACATTAGTGTTCTCTATATGTGGCCATGTGTGTTAGTGTCGGCCACCAATCAGCGTGGCACAGACACGTGCCCAGGAGGAGCTGGATGGAGACAAGCGGGGAGGGGAATGAGGCTGTTGCCGGCTTCACAATATTAGAAATATATATAAAAATTTAAAAATGTGTCTGTGTGTGCATGTGTGATGTGTATCTGTGTATGTCATCTATGTATGTCAGTGTATATGACTGTGTCTAGATTTATGTCTATTTATGTGTTTTTGTGAATTTCTCTTTAAATATATATGTGTACATATGCCTGTATGTGTATGTATCTGTGCATGTCTATGTGTGGATGGGGCCCACTAGGACTCTTTCGCCCAGGGCCTACAAAAACCTGGAGCCGGCCCTGCGTGTACCAGTCATGTATTCTCCTGTACACTGTACAGGGGCGTACCTTTGGAAGGCATGTGGCATATTTGTCCCTGCACAGCAATCAGGGGGGCACCATTGGAAAGTGTGAGGCAGAAGTATGGTGGGAGAAAATTGTAAGTGGACAGTATTGGGAAAGAAAAGTGTGAGGGGCATAGTATAGAGACTGTGTAGTGGGGGGGGGATAAACAGTACAGAGAAGTAGCAGCATGGTGGCGAGTGTGAGGGCACAGTATGGAGGGCACAGTATGCTGAGAAGGGGGAATGTGAGACTGAGATACAGTATAATGACTGGATAATGAAGCAGGTAGGCAGTATAGAGAAGGGGCGGCATGGTGGCCAGTGTGAGGGCACAGTATGGAGGGCACAGTAGGCTGAGGAGGGGGAATGTGAGACTGAGGTACAGTATAGTGACTGGATAATGAAGCAGGTAGGCAGTATAGAGAAGGGGCGGCATGGTGGCCAGTGTGAGGGCACAGTATGGAGGGCACAGTATGCTGAGAAGGGGGAATGTGAGACTGAGGTACAGTATAGTGACTGGATAATGAAGCAGGTAGGCAGTATAGAGAAGGGGCGGCATGGTGGCATTGTGGCCAGTGTGAGGGCACAGTTTGGAGGGCACAGTATGCTGAGAAGGGGGAATGTGAGACTGAGGTACAGTATTTATATCTAAATGCTACAGTTCGTGCTCTACTGTTATGGCTAAAAATGTTAACGTTATTGGGCCCCCACCAGATTTTCTGCCCAGGGGCCCCCACCAACCTTAATCTGGCCCTGACGGTACGTGCAATAGTCGCCCACTGGCAATATGTAGTCTCTCTCCCCGCACAATCCTGAAGCATCCAAGGAGCACAGTTTTTACTAGACCATCCAAAGCTGCTTAGTCAACTACAGGCATCAACCCAACAACTATTGGCTTTAAGCTAGACCTATTTTTAAGATCTCTGCTACCCCTCCAAAACACATCTATGTGACACCTGCAGCAGGATTACTAGGCAATGGAACCAGAATTGGCTAAGGAGATCTTAGTTCCAGTTGATCAATTTGTAGTCTCTGTTCCCAGGTTCTACTGAGGATGACCCTATAAGTTTTGCCAATGCCACTAACATACATAGCAATAAGAAAAAGTACAAAATGAAAATTGAGAATTTATAAAGACAAACATTTAAGAAGTCATCACTGGACTTGATCGAGGATCGGACTTCAGCATCAAATGCAAAGATTCGGCTGAGAAATCAAAGACTACCTAAGGAAGGAATCCAGCTTGGGACAATCCAGTCACCTGACTACAGGCTTTGTGGTCCTCAGACAGCTTCCTAAATCTGGCGTTATTCCATTCTCGGTGGGTGGCCGCCGAAAGCGGGGTGCTGCTGGTTTCGAGTAAGTAGCCCTTGAAGCTCTGAGGTACAGACATTCTAATCCCTGGAGAGCCAGCAGAAGGGTAAGAAACTGTTGCCGGTTACATTTTATGGTTTTACTGGTTATGTGCTATGTGCGGTTAATTGATTGGGGATCCAATAAAGTCTTAAGATTGTGATTCCCTCATCCTGTGTTGCGGGAGTAGTGTTCCGCCCACACTTAAGGAGGTCGGGCGTTCAGTTGGGATGAGCCCTCGGCCATGCTGTCTTTCTAAAGGCGGCTGGGCCAGCGGACGAGAGCACCCACTGACCCCCGTGTCTCCACACCAAGTATAATGGAAGTCCATGGAAAACTTGAGCATTTTTAAACTTCTCTGCTTGATCGAGTAACGAACAGTGGCGAGCACACTGGTCCATCACTAGTTGTAGGGCCTTTACCTAACTTCAGTGGCCTTTTGGAATATTATGGAGCCCTGTAGTGTCGCGGGCGGGGAGGGCGCTACGCTCACCACACTTGGGTCCGGCGCTGCTGCTCGAGCGGTGGGCTGGATCCGGGGACTCGAGCGGCGCTCCTCGCCCGTGAGTGAAAGGGGTGGAGTAGTTTGGGTTTGGGGAGTTGGTCCGTGACGCCACCCATGGTTTGCGGTGAGATTGGGACACCAGCGCTGCTCTGGACGGGGATCCTGGGAGCGATGACAGGGAGCAGCCGAGATGTTTCTCTCCCCTCCGTGGGTAGGGGGGTTGCTGGTCCCGGGGCCCGGTGAGGGGTCGGGGAGGCAGGGTTGGCGAGGTGCAGGGTCGCGGGGGCAGCGCGTGGTACTCACTCAACCAAGAATGGATACGCAGGTGGTACTCACTCAACCAAGAATGGATACAGAGTCTCCGGTAAAACAAATGGCTGGATGGATGGGTCCTGCAGCCGGCTGCTGTGGTTACTCCCGGAAGGTTGGTGATGGCTGCCTTTCCCTGCACCTGTTGTGTATCTTCGGTCCCAATGGCTTCCCACCGGTAACCCGCTCCCCAGCTTGAATATGTGCCGGAGATGCCCCTTTTGCCCGCAGGCTCTGCCCCTGGGAACTCTAGCTGTGGCGGTAGCTGTATTTCCCTTTCTCTGTCTGGACGGTTGCCTTCAATCGGGTCTTTGCTGCTAGGATACCCCGGAGGTTCCAGTCGCTAACGGATTTGACCTGTTTAACGGCGACTCCAAGCCTGGTCGGGGTCCGCAGACCCTGCCGGTTTGTGCTGGCTTCTCTTCGCTCCCCGGTTCGGTACCGGCGGGCTACCGCCCGTCCCCGGTCCTACGGTTCTGCGTCGATCGGCCTCTCCTGCAGACGGCCACCACCGTCTGCTAACCTTGCTCTCGGTGCCACGTACCCGGACACGGTCAGTCTGCTCCTCTACCACTACTTCACTCCTTCTCCTTCACTCTCCCTAGCTGTTCTCACTTCCTTTCCCGCCTCCAGGACTGTGAACTCCTCAGTGGGTGGGGCCAACCACCTGGCTCCACCCCACCTGGTGTGGACATCAGCCCCTGGAGGGAGGCAACAAGGATTTGTGTGTGACTGGTGTGCCTATCTCGGGGTGTGGGGTGTGTTGTTGTAGTACCTGTGACGACCTGGCTTGTCCAGGGTGCCACATTCCCCCTTGGTTAAATGCCCGTCCATCACCGGTTTTCTTTTCTTTTTTTTTTTTTTTTTTTGTAAAACTGTAAAAGAGGTAGAAACATGTAAACAGTAAACACAAGTATTTTTATGAAACTTCCCCTAACGGGAGGCACGGTATTTTTAACGTTACGAACACATTTTATTAGCAGTCACGGGTGGCTTCCGCTCTCTCCCGCCCAAACAACCTGGCCCTGATGCTGCCGCTAAGAAGTGGGCAGCACCCCTTGACCCCAGTCCATATCCAGGCTGGCCGAGCGGGTACGGGTACGAAGTTTTGCACCCTACGGTCACTTCAGGGGACCCGCGTCCATGGGGAACCCCTGACCCCCGGAGGATGGCCACCGGTCCAGGTGGTGGCCGGGCCCCAGCCTACTCTGCTGCGGGCCCTTCCTCCAATCTGCCTCTCCGGAGGCGGCTACGGAATTATGCCAGCATATTTACATTCCACAAGTTTGTGGTTGCCCTGCGAGTTCTCGGGCATGTCCGTAAGTAGTTCCTTACGCACGGTGCAAAGGGTCCCTACGGGGACAAACTTGTTGGCAACGGCCGGTTCAATCACGGTTTACAATCAGGTAACATCTCGGTTGATTATTTTCATTTAACAGGTAACGGTACTGGTGGTCCCAACAGGGACAACTGTGCAACGGAGGGACCGCTGCCTTTACTTTAAGTCCACTACGCAAACCGGAGGAAGGGGCTGGGCTGGTGCTTGGGCCTCCTAGCCTCCTCTCAGTTTGGCGTCCAGAGCAAACCAGCACCTCTCTCCACAATGCCGCGTGTAGGTAACTAAGTCACCTGGGAGCAGGTTGCGGCCACTAGCTGTGGCGGTAACTGTATTTCCCTTTCTCTGTCTGGACGGTTGCCTTCAATTGGGTCTTTGCTGCTAGGAAACCCCGGAGGTTCCCGTCGCTAACTGATTTGACCTGGTCAGGGTCCGCAGGCCCTGCCGGTTTGTGCTGGCTTCTCTTCGCTCCCCGGTTTGGTACCGGCGGGCCACCGCCCGTCCCCGGTCCTACGGTTCTGCGTCGATCGGCCTCTCCTGCAGACGGCCACCACCGTCTGCCAACCTTGCTCTCGGTACCCGGGCTACGTACCCGGACACGGTCAGTCTGCTCCTCTACCACTACTTCACTCCTTCTCCTTCACTCTCCCTAGCTGTTCTCACTTCCATTCCTGCCTCCAGGACTGTGAGCTCCTCAGTAGGTGGGGGCCAACCGCCTAGCTCCACCCCACCTGGTGTGGACATCAGCCCCTGGAGGGAGGCAACAAGGATTTGTGTGTGACTGGTGTGCCTATCTCGGGGTGTGGGGTGTGTTGTTGTAGTACCTGTGATTACCTGGCTTGTCCAGGGCGCCACAGTAGCAGCACAGTGAGGGAGTGCAAATACAACAGTCGCATATGGCCCTGGTGCCTATAGGGGCCCAAAAAACATTTTGCCCTAGAAAAAGGCCCCAGCTCTTCAAAATCTGTATTGGGTTCTCTGGCACCAAATCATTTGTGATTATATGGAGAAAAACACATATAAACATGGCATGTGAGAATGTCCGAGAAATGCTGTAACGAGGCGCCAGAGCATGGAGTGAGCTCCTGGCGGAGCCTCATTAGGTTCCATTCAACAGTTCAATGACTGTGGAGACACAACTTTATAAGACATTTACCACACGGCGATGACTGTTTTCGTCTCATCTGCCTTTTGTTGCCGGTTGTAAGGATATCTGCCGGAGAACGCTAATTGGAGCTCGCCGCTCCGTTTGTCAGATACCCGCGCTATCCTGTCATTATATTTTTCCAATCAATACGCGCTCGTCTCAGCAAAAAGACATCGCTGTCTTCAGTTAACGGATGAAAAATTGCATCTGGGCCGACGAGCTGCGCGAGCTGTCATCTGCAGACACGGGCGCCTCTTATTTATACATTAAAGGTGAAGGGGGGACAAATTACATTTGGAATCTGAGCGGCCAGTCGATAAAATCTCTTTTATACGCTGTTTGCTTGCTTTGTGCTGGTAATATGCTTTATATAGGGCGTCAAGTCTATGACTTGCTGCTTTACTCCATCAATTAAAGGCCCAGTGCAGTCTTCAGTTGAGATGAGAGAAACATTATTCACATTTTTGGGACCTAATATGTTAGATATGATTAATTGGTTAATACTCACCTTGCCCTGACCTTCTCCAGTCCCTCTCAGCCAGGCAGCTAGCTCCTTGTGGTCCATTCTTCTCAGTGCACTTTGCCCTTTGGTTAATACTCAACTCTACAGTCCCGCTCATCCAGGCAGCTAGCTCCTTGTGGTCCATTCTTCCCAGTGAACTTTGGCCTTTGGTTAATACTCACCATGCCCTGACCATCTCCAGTCCCTCTCTTTAGGCAGCTAGCTCTTTGTGGTCCATTCTTCTCAGTGCACTTTGCCCTTTGGTTAATACTCACCTCTACAGTCCCTCTCATCCAGGCAGCTAGCTCCTTGTGGTCCATTCTTCCCAGTGCACTTTGCCCATTGGTTAATAACCACCTTCCCCTGACCCTCTCCAGTCCCTCTCCGCCAGGCAGCTAGCTCCTTGTAGTCTATTCTTCCCAGTGCACTTTGCCCTTTGGTTAATACTCACCTTGCCCTGACCATCTCCAGTCCCTCTCTTTAGGCAGCTAGCTCTTTGTGGTCTAGTCTTCCCAGTGCTCTTTGCCCATTAGATGTGAAGCTATATCACAACTGTGTGAGGCCTTGTGAGCGCCGGAGACACTGACAGCGCTGTGAAGATGGAAAATCAGTCTAGAAGTAGCTAGCGGAACGTCGTGATATTATGTGAAGCCTAGTCAGTGCTGGAAAAACCGAAGAATAACGTGTAGATGGAAAATCAGACCAAAGGGCATTACCTGCGCGGAGAACTGGGCAGGAAGTTGCGCAGAGGTACAGACACGTCAAATTGAGAATAATTTTTAGTTTTTCATATTTTAAAGGCCTACATTTATTATAACCTAGGGTCAGAAAAGACTTCAAATCATAATTACACTTATTTGATTCCAGTAGTGGGGACACAAACAGAATCGGGCCCCTGTGCAAAAACAGTATATAGGCCCTTTTTAGTCCAATCACTCATCAAAATGCATAATTCCACCTACTTTGGAGTTACAAATGGGTCCCCCAACCTCCTGGGCCCCAATGATATGTCTGTCCCTGTGTGATTCAGATTGAATAAATTCAATTTGAATCAAATTTCCTCACTGAATTCGAGTAAATTTCCCAAATTCGTATTTTATCAGATTCGCTCATCACTAGTTACATATTGAAATGTTTTACAACTTTCTTATATACTTTCTGTATTAATTCTGCACTATTTTCAGGGCATGTCACATGATCATGGAAGCTACTGATTGGCTGCACTGGTCATTTGACTGATCGCTAAAGATTCAGGGATTTGTGTAGTAAATAACATTGTATTGCCTTATTTTATAACAATCCTTGAAAACTCCTTTTAGGATGAATTGGACAGCACTTGGCATATTTGTCCCCCAATTGTGGTTGTTGCGTCCCTTTAAATGTAACGAATCATTCTTTTATGGCCATATATCGCCTTCCTTCTCCGTATAAAAAGCGCCGTCTGTTAACAAAGCAGGAGAGCGATATTGCTGACGAAACATAACGGGCAACATATGAAGTTAATTAGCGGTGAACAGATTGCTTGGGGTCCATTAACGAAGGCGATTTGGGAAAATGCCAAACTTCACTAAACAGTGTACTGAGAATTGGGGGCTGAAGCAGTTTTAAAGGAAAAGTAGTCAATCCGTTATTCTTCCGTGGTGTGACGGTGTATGCAATCTATTGTTCTCTGTTATCAGCCCTTTTAGAATAAGTTGAGTATTTTTTATGGAAAAATCCCATGAAAATCCACAGCGTAAACCTGTGTATTTTGCCACCTATGCTTTCTCAGGAAAACATATAATCAAGACCACATGCACATAGTCCACTAATGTTGAGACAGATGTAGCAGTTCAATCTAATAGGAAATATGTCTTTGTTGCTAATAGCAACCTTAAAAGTTCAACTTTAATTTTATTAGAGCAGTTTAAGAAATTAAAGTTGAGCTCTGGTTGCTATAGGCTACTAAAACAGATTTTTATTTTAGACAGTTTTGATAAGGCCCACAAATATTATTATGGAACTGGAGAGCTGGAGACTGGGAAAGCTGGGTGATAACTGAAGTAAGAACTTTAATGGCAGCCATCTTCCTTGACACCCAACTTTTTTTGAAACAGCTACACATACAGTTAGGTCCATATATATTTGGACAGAGACAACATTTTTTACATTTTGTTGTGTACATTACCACAATGGATTTTGAACAACGTAATTCAGATGCAGTTAAGGTTCAGACTTTCAGCTTTAATTCAGTGGATTGAACAAAATGATTGTATAAAAATGTTAGTAACTAAAGCATTTTATAAACTCAATCCCTTCATTTCAGGGGCTCAAAAGATAATTGGACAAATTAAATATTTGAAAATAAAATGTTCATCTCTAATACTTGGTTGAACGCCCTTTGTTGGCAATGACTGCCTGAAGTCTTGAACTCATGGCCATCACCAGACGCGGGGTTTTCTCCTTGTTAATGCTCTGCCGGCCTTTACTGCAGCAGTTTTCAGTTGCTTTTTGAACCTTTGTGTCTGAAGCATAGTCTTTAACAAGTGAAATGCAGCTCTATTGGGTTAAGATCAGGTGATGACTTGGCCGTTCAAGAGTATTCCACTTCTTTGCTCCGCCGTATTTTTACCGTCCAGTCGAGGTAAACACACAGCGGCAGCCCGGTATTCTCAGGCTGGGGAGGGCAAGGGCCACAGTTAATGGCCCCCCCCCTCTCGCAGCCGAGAATATCAGCCCGCAGCTGCCCCGGGACTGTCGCATCCATTATGCGGCAGTCCCGGAGTGTCCCAGCTCCTCCCGATTGCCGTGATGCGGTGGCAATTCGGGGTAATAACAAGTTAATGGTAGCGGATCGCTGCCACTAAGTCACAGCTTAATCATGGCAGCGTCTATGAGTCAGCTTTCATCATTAACCCATAAGTAAAGTGAATAAACACAAACACCAAAAAATCCTTTATTTTAAATAAAACACAAAAAAGCCCCTCTTTCACCCCCTTTATTAAACCCCCAACACCCCGCTCCGGCGTAATCCACCGAGGTCCCACGACGCTTGCAGACTGATCCAGCCGCGACTCACACTGTACTGAATGCAGCCTCGTAACGAGCCTTCAGGGGTAACCACAGGTCATTTCTTACGGCCGGTAATGTGAATACATTACCGCTCGGGAGAACTGCAGCGTGTCGATTGTTGATTGATCTGTCCTCTATCTATCTATCCCTCTATCTATCTATTCTTTTATCTATTTATCTATCTATCTACTATCTATCTCAGAAGGAAATTACTTTTTTTTTTTTCAATGTGCTTTATTGCATTGAATGCATTAAAACACATGCACCAAATCGCAGGAATACCGCGGTAAAACCGCGGCAAACCGCATGCAGTTTTTGGGTGCGTTTGCCGCGGTTTTTTACCGCGGATGCAGTAATCTTTCAGACCCTGCGGAATTTTCTTAAAAAAAATCCATTTTCTAGTGCGCACAGGGCCTAATAAACTCCTGGGTTGCTTTGGCTTTATGTTTTGCTCATTGTCCCTCTTTATTATGAAACACCAACCAATCAGTTTGGCTGGATTTGAGAACACCATATCTCTGTAAACCTCAGAATTCATCCGGCTGCTTCTGTCCTGTGTTAAATCATCAATAAACACTAGGGACCTAGTGCCACTGGCAGCCATGCATGCCCGGCTATCACACTGCCTCCTCCGTGTTTTACAGAGTATGTGGTATGCTTTGAATCATGAGCTGTACCATGCCTTTGCCATATTTTTTCTTTTCATCTTTCTGGTAGAGGCTGATTTTGGTTTCACATGTCCAAAGAATGTTCTTCCAGAACTGTGCTGGTTTTTTAAGATTTTTAGTCCAGTCTAGCCTTCTTATTCTTGAGACTTACAGTGCCTACAAGTAGTATTCAACCCCCTGCAGATTTAGCAGGTTTACACATTCGGAATTAACTTGGCATTGTGACATTTGGACTGCAGATCAGCCTGGAAGTGTGAAATGCACTACAGCAAAAAAGAATGTTATTTCTTTTTTTTTTTTTTTTTTTTAAATTGTGAAAAGTTTATTCAGAGGGTCATTTATTATTCAACCCCTCAAACCACCATAATTCTGTTTGGTTCCCCTAAAGTATTAAGAAGTATTTCAGGCACAAAGAACAATGAGCTTCACATGTTTGGATTAATTATCTCTTTTTCCAGCCTTTTCTGACTAATTAAGACCCACCCCAAACTTGTGAACAGCACTCATACTTGGTCAACATGGGAAAGACAAAGGAGCATTCCAAGGCCATCAGAGACAAGATTGTGGAGGGTCACAAGGCTGGCAAGGGGTACAAAACCCTTTCCAAGGAGTTGGGCCTACCTGTCTCCACTGTTGGGAGCATCATCCGGAAGTGGAAGGCTTATGGAACTACTGTTAGCCTTCCACGGCCTGGACAGCCTTTGAAAGTTTCCACCCGTGCCGAGGCCAGACTTGTCCGAAGAGTCAAGGCTAACTCAAGGACAACAAGGAAGGAGCTCCGGGAAGATCTCATGGCAGTGGGGACATTGGTTTCAGTCAATACCATAAGTAAAGTACTCCACCGCAATGGTCTCCGTTCCAGACGAGCCCGTAAGGTACCTTTACTTTCAAAGCGTCATGTCAAGGCTCATCTACAGTTTGCTCATGATCACTTGGAGGACTCTGAGACAGACTGGTTCAAGGTTCTCTGGTCTGATGAGACCAAGATCGAGATCTTTGGTGCCAACCACACACGTGACGTTTGGAGACTGGATGGCACTGCATACAACCCCAAGAATACCATCCCTACAGTCAAGCATGGTGGTGGCAGCATCATGCTGTGGGGCTGTTTCTCAGCCAAGGGGCCTGGCCATCTGGTCCGCATCCATGGGAAGATGGATAGCACGGCCTACCTGGAGATTTTGGCCAAGAACCTCCGCTCCTCCATCAAGGATCTTAAGATGGGTCGTCATTTCATCTTCCAACAAGACAACGACCCAAAGCACACAGCCAAGAAAACCAAGGCCTGGTTCAAGAGGGAAAAAATCAAGGTGTTGCAGTGGCCTAGTCAGTCTCCTGACCTTAACCCAATTGAAAACTTGTGGAAGGAGCTCAAGATTAAAGTCCACATGAGACACCCAAAGAACCTAGATAACTTGGAGAAGATCTGCATGGAGGAGTGGGCCAAGATAACTCCAGAGACCTGTGCCGGCCTGATCAGGTCTTATAAAAGACGATTATTAGCTGTAATTGCAAACAAGGGTTATTCCACAAAATATTAAACCTAGGGGTTGAATAATAATTGACCCACGCTTTTATGTTTAAAATTTATTAAAATTTAACTGAGCAACATAACTTGTTGGTTTGTAAGATTTATGCATCTGTTAATAAATCCTGCTCTTGTTTGAAGTTTGCAGGCTCTAACTTATTTGCATCTTATCAAACCTGCTAAATCTGCAGGGGGTTGAATACTACTTGTAGGCACTGTATGAGTGGCTTGCATCGTGCAGTGAACCCTCTGTATTTTTTTTTATGCTGTCTTCTCTTTATGATAGATTTGGATATTGATACTGTATCTCTACATTCTGGAGAGTGTTGTTCACTTGGTTGTATGTTGTGAAGGGGTTTCTCTTCACCATGGTAATTATTCTGCAATCATCCACCACTGTTGTCTTCTGGGGGCGTTCAGGTCTTTTTGCATTGTTGATGTCACCAGTGCTTTCTTTCTTTCTCAGGATGTACCAAACTGTAGATTTAGCCACTACTAATATTGTAGCAATTTCTCAGATTGTTTTTTTTTCCTGTTTTCGCCGATGAAGGATGGCTTGTTTCACCTGCATGGAGCGCTCCTTAGACCACATGTTTACTTCTCAGCAACAACCTCAAAAATGCAAGCACCACACCGCATATCAACTCCAGGCCTTTTATGTGCTTAACTGAGAATGAAATAACAAAAGATTTGCCCACACTGGCCCATGAGACAGCCAGAGAGTCAATTGTCCAATTACTTTTGGGCTCTTTAAAACCAGGGTGGCACATGTAAAGGAGCTGAAAATCCTAAACAATTCAGCAAATGTTAATGTGGATACCCTCAAATGAAAGGTAAAATTCAGGCCTTTATGTCCATGGCCATTATATATACTATAACTTCAATGTTTCAGTAAACAGGTAAAAAAACAAAATGTATGTCAGTGTCCACATATATGTGGACATAACTGTATACAGCACATAAAAAAGGGGTTCTTCACAGCAAAAAAAAAAATTCCCCTAAGATGAACATGGTCATAAAAATTACATATGAAAAAATTCCTACTGGGAAAAAAGACAGTGGATGTCACTTCTATGAAGCTGATCATGATGGAATCAACTGCAAACTAGGCAGTGTCTAAGGCCTAAAACACACTTCCGCATAAAAAACGTCCATGTGACACGGTCCCTTTTTCGGGTCCGTGTTCCGTTTTTTTGGGGCGTTTCTCCGGTACGTATGGCATCCGTGTGATGGCGCATGCGAGCCGTGTGTACGTGTAAAATGTCCGTGTTTGTGTGTAAATGCCCGTGTATGTGTACATGGAATGTCCGTGTGGAATGTCCGTTTGTGTGTTGCACAATGTCGTTGATACATGTCGGCTGACAGCAGACAGAGTTGCGCGATGAGAATGAACTCGGGTGAACTTCACCCAACTTCATTGTCTGTGTGCCGCGTACTGATTAGTGGTCACCTGTGAAGGATTCACCAGTGACCGCTAATACCCCGAGTGACTGAAGTGAGCGGCCCTCTCTCATACTTACCGCTCCCCGATCACCAGCGCGGCGAGGAACAGCTGTGCAGAGAATACGTGGCAACAATTACTTTGAATATGCCGGCGGCTCATTAATCAATCTCGTATTTCCTGCTTTCCCCACCCACAGACGCCTGTGATTGGTTGCAGTCAGACACGCCCCCCACGCTGAGTGACAGGTGTCTCACTGCACCCAATCACAGCAGCCGGTGGGCGTGTCTATATTGTGCAGTGAAATAAATAATTAAATAATTAAAAAAAAACGGCGTGCGGTCCCCCCCAAGTTTCAAACCAGTCAGCAGTCAGATAAAGCCATATGGCTGAAGGCTGGTATTCTCAGGATGGGGAGCTCCACGTTATGGGGAGCCCCCCAGCCTAATAATATCAGCCAGCAGCTGCCCAGAATTGCCGCATACATTAGATGCAACAGTTCTGGGACTGTACCCGGCTCTTCCCGATTTGCCCTGGTGCTTTGGCAAATCGGGGTAATAAGGAGTTATTGGCAGCCCATAGCTGCCACTAAATCCTAGATTAATCATGTCAGGTGACTCCCCAAGATACCTTCCATGATTAATCTGTAAGTGACAGTAAATAAACACACACACCCGAAAAAATCCTTTATTAGAAATAAAAAACACAAACACATACCCTGGTTCACCACTTTAATAGGCCCGAAAAAGCCCTCCATGTCCGGCGTAATCCAGGATGGTCCAGCGTCGCTTCCAGCTCTGCTGCACGGAGGTGACCGGAGCTGCAGAATACACAGCCGCTCCTGTCAGCTCCACTCAGCTAATGAAGGGAATAGCGCGATCAGCTGTATTCAGCGTTGGCTGCGAGTAACCTCAGTGACAGCTCAGCTGATCGCGCTATTCCCTTCATTAGCTGCGTGGAGCTGACAGGAGCGGCGGTGTCTTCTGCAGCTCCGGTCACCTTCATGCAGCAGAGCTGGAAGCGACGCTGGACCATCCTGGATTACGCCGGACATGGAGGGCTTTTTCGGGCTTATAAAATTGGTGAACAAGGCAATTTGTTAGTGTTTTTTTTCTAATAAAGGATTGTTCAGGTGTGTGTGTTTATTTACTGTAATTTACAGATTAATCATGGAAGGTATCTCGGGGAGACGCCTGACATGATTAATCTAGAACTTATTGGCAGCTATGCACCTCCGGACACCACGGGCTTTACCCCACACACAGCCTTCATCCCCACGGAATCACCACTGCATCTTGCGTACCCAGATCTTCACAGGGGGGCTGTAGACACAGGGCTTTCATACCCTAAGGAGACCTTGACAGTTTAATAAGTTCCAAGGACTTGGAGTCACATTCTCATACTACATAACATTGATCATGACACATATTGTGCAACTTGGTGGGTCCTACACCACAGCAATTTATTGAACATGAGCCCCATGGGAGACCTATTCCATAGATAATAGTTAAGTGGGCCATACGCCACAGCACTCTAATGAACGTTGGGTCTTCAAGAGGTATACCATATAGACAATAGCAAAGGTTGATTACTAATGTACCATTGGCCAACACATGTGAACTCAATTTCACCAGTCTAGCCTCATATACGTTTCCTGTGTGATCATTTATTTGATAAAGGCCTAAATTGTATAGCCGAAACGTCATAATAATACAGACCTTTGCATGAATAAAATTGGCATCAAAAAGCATCAACATTTTCTAATTTTTTCATGTTTTCTGAGTGCCCGAGCTGACTCTTTGTATATTTGACTTATTTCTCGGAGGCACCTAACCCATATGTGAGCCAGATTCTATTCTATTTATTGGCAGCTATGGGCTGCCAATAACTCCTTATTACCCCGATTTGCCAACGCACCAGGGCAAATCGGGAAGAGCCGGGTACAGTCCCAGAACTGTCGCATATAATGTATGCGGCAATTCTGGGCGGCTGCTGACTGATATTGTTAGGCTGGGGGGCTCCCCATAACGTGGGGCTCCCCATCCTGAGAATACCAGCCTTCAGCCGTATGGCTTTATCTGGCTGGTATTAAAATTGGGGGGGACCGCACGCCGTTTTTTTTAATTATTTATTTATTTATTTTACTACACAGTATAGACACGCCCACCGGCTGCTGTGATTGGGTGCAGTGAGACAGCTGTCACTCAGCGTGGGGGGGCGTGTCTGACTGCAACCAATCACAGGCGTCTGTGGGTGGGGAAAGCAGGGAATACGAGATTGATTAATGAGCGGCCGGCATATTCAAAGTAATTGTTGCCGCGTATTCTCTGCACAGCTGTTCCTCGCCGCGCTGTTGATCGGGGAGCGGTATGAGCCGGGGGAAGAAAAAAACTGAGCGCCAATGTAAGTATGACTGAGAACAGCAGAAAAAAAGGTAAGTATACTGAATTTAATTAAAAAAAAAAAAATAAGATCGCTAGTGTAAAAACGCACACGCACGAAACGTGTTGAACACGTGCGTGCTGCCGGCCAAAAATGGACATGTTGTCCGGGTATAAAAGCGCACACACGTACTTACCTCACGGACACACGTTCCATGTGATTTTACGTGCGTGTGCCATCTACCATTGAATAACATGGGTCTCTGTGTGTGCATGTCTCCGGTACGTACAAATTAAACGGATGTGTGTTGCAGGTCTAATAAAAATATTGCACAAAACACTTTAGGAAAAAAAAAACTCATCCAAAACTCATTAACTGTCATGGGAAAAAACATTATTAACCTACAGATATGAGGTTAATCTGCAGGTTAATAGTGTTCTTAACCTGCACTGTGCCCACACTTAGAGCCCCGCTGCCAGGAGGAAATTAACTATATCCCCCTGGCAGCATTCAGCTTGCAGTTATAGAAGTGGGTTCAGTCATCGGACAGTATACACTAAGCGGCAGCTGTAAAGGCTACTTTACACACTGCGATATCGGTCCCGATATTGTTAGTGTGGGTACCCGCCCCCATCTGTTGCGCGACACGGGCAAATCGCTGCCCGTGTCGCACAACAGCCATCACACATACATACCTGTCCGGCGACGTCGCTGTGACGGGCGAACCGCCTCCTTTCTAAGGGGGCGGTCCGTGCGGCGTCACAGCGACGTCACTGAACCGCCGCCCAATAGCAGCGGAGGGGCGGAGCTGAGCGGGACGTAACATCCCACCCACCTCCTTCCTTCCTCATAGCGGCCGGGAGGCAGGTAAGGGGAGCTTACTCGTTCCTGCGGCGTCACACACAGCGATGTGTGCTGCCGCAGGAACGAGGAACAACCTCGTTACTGCTGCAGTAACGAGATTTGAGAATGGACCCCCATGTCGCCGATTAGCGATTTTGCACGTTTTTGCAACGATGCAAAATCGCTTATCGGTGTCACACGAAACGGCATCGCTAATGCAGCCGGATGTGCGTCACGAATTCCGTGACCCCAACGACTCCGCATTAGCGATGTCGCAGCGTGTAAAGCCCGCTTAACAGCGTCCCTTTCATTGACTGACAGCCACCTCTAATGCAGAGTCGGATGTCACGCAGTGCAGGTAGAGCCGTTACAAAACAACGACAGAACCCTTGCCAGGGCCACCCCTATAACTGGAAGCTGAATGCTGCCAGGGGTTTAAAGTTGATTTCCTCCTGGCAGTCAGGCTCTATGTGTGTAGTGCCAGGCAGGGTAACCACATATCTGCAGGTTAATAGCGCTTTTTCACACAACAGGTTCCCTTTAAAGGGAATCTGTCACCCTTTTGTGTTTTAGCTATTAATATGGGCATACAGGTAGCATAGAGCTGAAAGTAGCCATACCTGTGTGATACCTATGTGACATATGCTGCCCAGAAGATAAGCCTGCCTCTGGTCTTCATTAGGGCTCGTGCACACGTTGCGTAATTGCATGCATTTACGCTGCATATTGCACTGCAGTGTAAATGCATGCGACCCCTGCACAATCTATGTAGATTGTGCATGATACGTGCGCACGTTGCTTTTATGAACACAGCCATTTAGGTGCTAAAATTTTGACCCAAATCCATGCGTTCATAAAATGAGCATGTCAATTATTCCGTGCGCTATGGATGCTGCTCCCACTCTGTCTATGGTGGGGGCAGCAGCCAGAGCGCATGAAAACAGCTTTTTTTGTACAGAAAAACTGCAGCCATTATGCAGTGTTTCTGCAGCGATTTGAAGCGCACATGTGCTGTCAAATCGCTGCAGAATATTCAGCAGTTACGTGATTATGAGCCCTTATACAGGATTCTTCCTCCCCTTCTTTTTATTATGCGCTTATGACGTCAGGTGCAAGGCTGGAAATCTCGCGCCTGCGCATTCTGCCTGCCATCTCTCCCATGCACTGTGAAGCAGTAGTGACTCCCCGGCGCCTGCGCACATCAAAATTGAAGACTTGGCCATTTCGTGGACAGACTCAGGCGGGCTTTGCACATTGCGACATCGCAAGCCGATGCTGCGATGTCGCACGCGATAGTCCCCGCCCCCATCGCAGCAGCGATATCTTGTGATTCCTGGCGTAGCGAACATTATCGCTATGCCAGCTTCACATGCACTCACCTGTCCTGCGACGTCGCTGTGGCCGGTGTCCCGCCTCCTTCCTAAGGGGGCGGGTCGTACAACGTCACAGCGATGTCACACGGCAGGCGGCCAATCAAAGCAGAGGGGCGGAGATGAGCAGGATGTAAACATCCCGCCCACCTTCTTCCTTCCGTATAGCCGCCGGTGGCAGGTAAGGTGATGTTCCTCGCTCCTGCGGCTTCACACACAGCGATGTGTGCTGCCGCAGGAATGAGGAACATCGTACCTGTCGCGGCAGCGTAATTATGAAAAAGTCGGAGCCTACACCGATGATACGATAACTACGCTTTTGCGCTCGTTAATCGTATCATCTAGGATTTACACACTACGATGTTGAAAGTGACGCCGGATGTGCGTCACTTTCGATTTGACCCCACCGACATCGCAGGTGCGATGTTGCAACGTGCAAAGCCGCCCTCAGATTTATAGATAGATATAAAAGATGACTTTTCTTAAACGTCCCCTCATTCAGGAGGCATACAGGTATGGCTAAATTCAGATCTATACTGCCTGTATGCCCATATTAATAACTAAAAAATACAAAAGGGTGACAGATTCTCTTTAAAGCCTCTTAAAAAATGACTTAGGATAAGAAAAACTTTTGAAAAGCTCCCCAAAGAGAAAGAGATTCCCTCTTGAAAAATGAATAGTGATTTTTACATATGTTCCTGATTACGTTTAGTTAAAGGGAACCTGTACCACGAACAGCATAAATCAGACTCTGCTGCTGTCTGTAAGGCCTTTTTCACACATCAGTCAAAAACACGTTTTTCACTGACGTGTTTAAAGATGCATTTGGCCCTCCGTGTGCCATGATTTTGGCACATGTGGGTTCTCTGTGTGCTATACGTGATAGTACACAGAGATCAGGCACTCCTATATTCGCTGTGTCCCTGGCGCTCCTCTCCGTAGTGCTCATGTCTGTGGCTCTCCTGTCTCTGGCTGCTGCTGTTTCACCGCTGCTGCTACTTCCGGGTAGCAGTGCAGTGAATATTCATGAGCATAATTAGCCAGCCTGGAAGCAGGAGAGAGCAGTGGCTAGAGACAGCATCACCAAAGGCAGGTGAGTATAAAAATAATTTTATTTCAAAGATACGTGCTTTCTCTGGTATTTGTCACAAGGATTACACCACTATGTGGTCCATGTGACATCAGTGATGCCAGAGCAAAACGGACTTTTCTCTGTACGGAACACAGGGACATACATGTACGCGGCACGGAAACATGGTCAGTGAGAAATCACTGATTTGTGCTCGGACCCATTGATTTTAATGAGTCTGCGTATGTCCGTGATTCCGGTATAGATAGAAACAGTAACTTACGTACCAGAATCACACTGATGTGTGAAGGGGCCTAATCCTGAGGGAAGGGAGGGAGAGAAGAGAAGTTAGAAGCAGGAGTCATGAGGAATTTGTAGGATATTTGCAAATCATTCAGTTAAATAAGAACTTACAGACACTCTGCACATTGGTAGAACTTTTTTAACATGGAGATTATTTAGAAAGTTAACTTTTTAATTGATGATGCAAATGAACAAAAGTGTACACAACCTTTAAGAGTCGACTAACCACAATCATACTGTGGTTCAAAACTCTGGAAGGGCTTGTTCATGAGTTGCGGATTTGCTGCGGATTTTCCTTCTGCATTTATATACAAGAGTTAAGATGTTTCCGTCTTTTCGCTTTTTCTAGTTTTGGATGCTCTTCTTCCTTTGGCTCGAAAGCCTGCATGAAGAACTGAATATGTGGCTCCAGACTGTTAGCGATTTATAACGCAATGGTCCCTGTAATCCTCAGTTAATTTTTGGCTCGTTTTATTGGCCGCCTCCTGCTGTTTTAATAACCAATTAGCCGAATCGCTAAGGCTATTTATGTACATGTGTTTTTTTCACTGAGCATGAGGATGGTCATCATCAGCTCCAGGTTTACTCAGAAGTCACTCCTTAACAAGCGCTCTTTAATTATTCCTCCTTCCCTTGTTACTTGAAGAAGGTATAATGCAGCAGTCTCCGTCCTGAGCCAGAGCTGCGCTCTTGTGTGCTGAGTAGTCAACAACGGCAGCAGAATCAGCACCGCGAGAGGAGGGAAATTCTGAAATTATACAGTACCTGTGTCTGGCAAAGCTGGATCTTATCCCCCATCACAGCTCCCAAAAGGGTGATGCTGACTCAGATTTCTGAGATTCCTGAATGGCCAGTAAGTAAGTAGTGAAATAATCCCTGTTGCGGTTCTGCCGCCTGGGAAACCTGGTAACAATCCGTATTCGGAGCAGTAATCATTCATGTATTTAACTTCTGCTTCCGATTTTTTTGCTTTTATGGAGCCTGAAAAAGTTGATTTTTTTTAAATTATATAAATTTTCTTTTGTATTAGTTTCATGAAGAGCTGCATTCAAAATTCTGCTAATTATTCCGCTAGTGGAATTAATCAACAGTAGATAATCTGCTGAAGTTCCAATTCAAGAGATTCGCTCAAATTTGGCAAGGAAATTCGATTTGCATCTAACTTATTTATTGTCCTTATTATGCTCCATTGTTTATGGAGACACCAGGGCATAATAAAGGTAGAAGTTAAAAATTAAGAGTGTATACTCAACTCAACGGTTATCAGCCGCCCACCCAGTTATCTGCTGCCCACCCGGTACTCCACTGGAACCCTCCGGCTCCAGTTTCCTTTGTTCTTCATGGCAGTCAACATACTCTTCCATCAGTAGGCATCAGTTGACACTTGGCATGACATCATGACGGACTTCAGGACATCATGATCGTAGCTATAAGGAGCCAGTGGAGCATGGGGTAGGAAGCTACGGCACTTGGCATGAGATCGGCATATACACTGTGTGCAGAATATTTAGGCAAATGAGTATTTTGATCACATGATACTTGTTATACATGTTGTCCTACTCCAAGCTGTATAGGCTTGAGAGCCAACTACCAATTAAATAAATAAGGTGATGTGTATCTCTGTAATGAGGAGGGGTGTGGTGTAATGACATCAACACCCTATATAAGGTGTGCTTAATTATTAGGCAACTTCCTTTCCTTTGGCAAAATGGGTCAGAAGAGAGATCTGACGGGCTCTGAAGAGTCCAAAATTGTGAGATGTCTTGCAGAGGGATGCAGCAGTCTAGAAATTGCCAAATAATTCTGCACACAGTGTAGAATATACAAAGTTTACATTTTTTTAACCATTTCCCAGACCTTTAAAATTGACCTTTGCCATGAATTTGAAAAGAGACGGAGGGACCAAGGAAAGGACTGAGCCTGGATCTGTTATTGGCAGGACAACTGAGCTACGAGGTGAGTATACAATTTTTTTATTTTTAACCCCTCCATAATGCAGCAAATCATTGGATAGGTAACTGCCATTTTGCTTGATTCACCCAAAGCAAATCACAAAAACTTGACGGGAGCTTTTGTTGCATTTTTTTTTTTGGTGTCTACAGAATTTTACCGCCAGTTAGCCCTCTTTAGCCACATGTTTCCTAGTCCATGGTGAAGGTGCGCATGTATGCAGGTGTGTCCGTGTGTGTTTTATGTGTGCTGTCCCTGTGCTATCCGTGTGACATCCAAATAGCTCACGGACAGTATAAGCTGCTATACTTACCTGTCCTCCAGCGCTGCTGTCTCCTGCGCTGCTGTTACTTCCGGTGAATTCAAAGAATATTCATCAGCATAATGAGCAGGCCCGAAAGCAACAGCAGAGGCAGAGACAGCAGCGCTAGAGACAGGTAAGTATAAAAATTCTTTATTTTTTATGTCACCTGCTTTCTCCAGTATGTGTCACATGGATCACATCAGTGTGCGGTCCATGTGCCACCCGTGCTACTGGAGAAAAACAGACATGTCACCGTGTGAAGCACAGGGACATGCATGTGCTCCATATGGACACACGGTCCGTGTGAAAACATGGACATGTACACAAATCCATTGAATTTAATGGGTCTACATGTGTCCATGTCTCCAATACGTGAAAAACTGACGTCACACGTACCGGAAACACGGACGTGTGAAGAAGGCCTTAGTAGTACAGCAGCTTTCTCTACATCACATTATCAATGTGTGCACAAGCCCTTATGAAATCTTCAGTACTGATAGTATCTGATGTAAAGATGCTGTTTTCAGACTACAAATCCCCATGCAAGAAGAAATGCAGTAAAGGCCGCTTTACACGCTGCGATCTCGCTAGTGAGATCGCTAGTGTGCATACCCGCCCCATCGTTTGTGCGTCACGGGCAAATCGCTGCCAGTGGTGCACAAAATCGCGCGGACCCGTCACACTACTTACCTGCCTAGCAATGTCGCTGTGACTGGCGAGCCGCCTTCTTTCTAAGGGGGTGGTTCATTCGGCGTCACAGCAACGTCACTAAGCGGCCGCCCAATAGAAGCGGAGGGGCGGAGATGAGCGGGACGTAACATCCCACCCACCTCCTTCCTTCCTCCTTGCTGGCGGCCACAGGTAAGGTGAGGTTCCTCATTCCTATGGCAGCACACATCGCTATGTGTGACACCGCAGGAATGATGAACAACATCGTACCTGCAGCAGCAACAATATTTGGGAATAGGGGGGCATGTCACCGATTAGCGATTTTGAACGTTTTTGCGACGATTCAAAATCGCTCATCGGTGTCACACGCAATGACATCGCTAACGCGGCCGGATGTGCGTCACAAATTCCATGACCCCCAATGACATCGCTTTAGCGATGTCGTAGCGTGCAAAGCGGCCTTTAGACACTACACCAGCAGAGAATGCTGAGAGACGTGAGCTCAGAATCCTGAAGAACTGTTGATTATCCTCTGGATGTGTTGGCAGTATAATTCAGTACAAGGTCACACAACTTATGTAGATTACATCTAGACCCAAGGTGGATTTACATAACGAAGAACATTTTGGAAATAAAATCCTCACGGTCCTGTTTCCTACTTTTGGATCTCCGATCAACGACAATCAATATTGGCATTATACTCTCCAGCCACAGACTTAACATTTCAAATGTTAAATTAATTATGATCACCGGCTTAGTTGGTGTTGATGAGCGGAGATTGCGTGTAAGCCTTCTTATCTTCTATGAGCATTTACACAAGGCTCACCGAATTATCAGGCCGCATGACGGCCATGGATATGACAGCGACTACTCCATGGATTTATGAATAATGCAACTTCTTGTGTCAGTCTGGTCATCCTGCATTAGGGATGTGTGATCTGAGTTATCACATGTGGCATCATCTCACTATGCTAACATATTGCACCATCACGCACGGACATTCAGGTTGTATTTACGGACATATACACATTACGACTACTTAATCCACGCATGTGGGGGGTCACCAAACAGAATTCTTGTCCTGGGCGCTGGAAAACCTAGATTCACCTCTGATTTCTGGATGTGAAATGTGAAAGAACAAATATCAAACTTCAAATGAAAAGTAAAAAAAAATAGAATGGAATGATGGATGCAGCTCTGGGTGTGATAGGAGCAAAAGACAGGATGTTACTCCATAACTGAAGCACTGGAGGCAGAATATTTATTTATATGTATTTTTCTATTAATATTGTATCATAAACTTTATAGTGATGAACTGATAAATACTAATTTGATTCAGCATAACAAATGTTGTTTGCAAACTCAATTTTTGGTTGTTAGTGTACATATGGTGAGGTTTGCCCAGAGTTAAAAATGATGAATATGGAGTTCTACTTCCTTTTTTGGTTTAGAATATTGAATGCAGTTGTGGGTCTGATGGGAGAATGGGTGGGATCTTACTACATAAGTGAAGGAATAGAGGCAGAATGAAGAATACAGCTCCGGATGTGGCCAGATTGTAATATAAGGTGATACTACATAAGTGAAGGAATCGAGGCAGAATGAAGAATATAGCTCCGGATGTGGCCAGAGTGTAATATAAGGTGATACTACATAAGTGAAGGAATAGAGGCAGAATGAAGAATACAGCTCCGGATGTGGCCAGAGTGTAATATAAGGTGATACTACATAAGTGAAGGAATAGAGGCAGAATGAAGAATACAGCTCCGGATGTGGCCAGAGTGTAATATAAGGTGATACTACATAAGTGAAGGAATAGAGGCAGAATGAAGAATACAGCTCCGGATGTGGCCAGAGTGTAATATAAGGTGATACTACATAAGTGAAGGAATAGAGGCAGAATGAAGAATACAGCTCCGAATGTGGCCAGAGTGTAATATAAGGTGATACTACATAAGTGAAGGAATAGAGGCAGAATGAAGAATACAGCTCCGGATGTGGCCAGAGTATAATACAAGGTGATACCACATAAGTGAAGTAAAAGAGGCAAAATGAAGAATACAGCTCTGGATGTGGCCAGACTGAAATACACAGTTATAATACATAAATGAAGTAGAAGAGGCTGAATGAAGAATACAGCTCTGGATGTGGCAGCAGAATAATACAGCCTGTTACTCCATTAATAAGGCTCTCCTAGCCTTCCAGCCTCACAGTTTACTCCATGATATCAGAACTAAATTGTCAGTAAATTACTCTGAAGAATAACTGTGCGAGGTATGAAAGCTTCCGCTTGATTACTTCTGCCTTTCATTCGGCCAATTGAATTTAGGGGCCAAACAGCTTCATCAAATATGTATGCCCCTGGTCTGTCAGAAAAGCTTTTATTCCACGTTCTTCTTCCAGTCGATAATTCAAAGGACCGTGTGAATCAATTAAGTCATTTCAAGCATCCCAGCAATGTTTACTCCTGCGAACAATTTTTATTCTTTTATTTCTTCTATCTTTTTTTTTTTTTTAACATTTTTGATTTTTTTTTTATGTTAGGAAAAAAAAAGAAAAATTTGTTTAAAGACTTAAAAAAAAGTCTGAATATAAGGCGTGCTATCTTTATGTAAACTGCCGATCGCTACGAGTCCCCCTGACAATCGCCTCCTCATCTCTGAAGTGTAAATATGATGGATTGACAACGCGGCAGCGGTATTAAACTGCCGCCTTCCGCCACCAATCATCTCAATGGAACTTGTGTCAATACAAACACTGCGAGACTGAATGCTAATGAAGACAGGAAAAACTCGCAGATACAATGTAGACGCGGATGGAGTCAATGTATCAAAGGAAATTTAAAGAGAAACCGACATGATTCAAACATCAGAACCGCTCGTAAATCTAAACCTAGAGCTATACATGGAAATATGAAGGCACAGTCAGATGATACTAGGATGGCGCTGCTCTACAGAATGCTCCATACATCAGTCCTCAAAATAAGGGCATTTAAAAAAAAAAATGTTCTACCCATGTTGTCATTCACGTTTCCCAGATTCATAGAATGACACATGGGCAAAATATGTGGCTTCCAACCTTATCTGATGGGTTTTAGTGCAGGAACTAGCTATCCGGCACTTGTCACTATCATAGTAGCTATCGTTTGCTGAATCTGTGTGATCTGGACACTAAAATGTTTCTTTCCCGACAACTTTTATCACTTTCTGGTAGATAATTGCAATAAGAGAGATCCCTGACATATTCTTGATTTATTCTCTAACTATAAAGTCTATTAACAGTGTGTTAATGAAATAGATAGATAACTAGACAGAGAGAGAGGGAGAAAGAGATAGACAGATAGATACCGTAGATAGATAGATAGATAGAGGGATAGATAGATAACTAGACAGAGAGAGAGGGAGAAAGAGATAGACAGATAGATACCGTAGATAGAGGGATAGATAGATACAGGGATAGAGGGATAGATAGATAGAGGGATAGAGGGATAGATAGAGGGCTAGATAGAAGGATAGATAGATAGATAGATAGAGGGATAGATAGATAGATAGATAGAGGGATAGATAGATAGAGGGATAGATAGATAGAGGGATAGATAGACAGATAGATAGATAGATAGATAGATAGATAGAGGGATAGATAGATAGATAGATAGATAGATAGATAGATAGAGGGATATATAGATAGATAGATAGAGGGATAGATAGACAGATAGATAGATAGATAGAGGGATATATAGATAGATAGATAGATAGATAGATAGAGGGATAGATAGACAGATAGATAGATAGATACAGTTAGGTCCAGAAATTTTTGGACAGTGACATAAGTTTTGTTATTTTAGCTGTTTACAAAAACATGTTCAGAAATGCAATTGTATATATAATATGGGCTGAAAGTGCACACTCCCAGCTGCAATATGAGAGTTTTCACATCCAAATCGGAGAAAGGGTTTAGGAATCATAGCTCTGTAATGCATAGTCTCCTCTTTTTCAAGGGACCAAAAGTAATTGGACAAGGGACTCTAAGGGCTGCAATTAACTCTGAAGGCATCTCCCTCGTTAACCTGTACTCAATGAAGTAGTTAAAAGGTCTGGGGTTGATTACAGGTGTGTGGTTTTGCATTTGGAAGTTGTTGCTGTGACCAGACAACATGCGGTCTAAGGAACTCTCAATTGAGGTGAAGCAGAACATCCTGAGGCTGAAAAAAAAGAAAAAATCCATCAGAGAGATAGCAGACATGCTTGGAGTAGCAAAATCAACAGTCGGGTACATTCTGAGAAATAAGGAATTGACTGGTGAGCTTGGCAACTCAAAAAGGCCTGGGCGTCCACTGATGACAACAGTGGTGGATGATCGCCGCATACTTTCTTTGGTGAAGAAGAACCCGTTCACAACATCAACTGAAGTCCAGAACACTCTCAGTGAAGTAGGTGTATCTGTCTCTAAGTCAACAGTAAAGAGAAGACTCCATGAAAGTAAATACAAAGGGTTCACATCTAGATGCAAACCATTCATTAATTCCAAAAATAGACAGGCCAGAGTTACATTTGCTGAAAAACACCTCATGAAGCCAGCTCAGTTCTGGAAAAGTATTCTATGGACAGATGAGACCAAGATCAACCTGTACCAGAATGATGGGAAGAAAAAAGTTTGGAGAAGAAAGGGAACGGCACATGATCCAAGGCACACCACATCCTCTGTAAAACATGGTGGAGGCAACTGATGGCATGGGCATGCATGGCTTTCAATGGCACTGGGTCACTTGTATTTATTGATGACATAACAGCAGACAAGAGTAGCCGGATGAATTCTGAAGTGTACCGGGATATACTTTCAGCCCAGATTCAGCCAAATGCCACAAAGTTGATCGGACGGCGCTTCATAGTACAGATGGACAATGACCCCAAGCATACAGCCAAAGCTACCCAGGAGTTCATGAGTGCAAAAAAGTGGAACATTCTGCAATGGCCAAGTCAATCACCAGAACCCAATTGAGCATGCATTTCACTTGCTCAAATCCAGACTTAAGACGGAAAGACCCACAAACAAGCAAGACCTGAAGGCTGCGGCTGTAAAGGCCTGGCAAAGCAAAAAGAAGGAGGAAACCCAGCGTTTGGTGATGTCCATGGGTTCCAGACTTAAGGCAGTGATTGCCTCCAAAGGATTCGCAACAAAATATTGAAAATAAAAATATTTTGTTTGGGTTTGGTTTATTTGTCCAGTTACTTTTGACCTCCTAAAATGTGGAGTGTTTGTAAAGAAATGTGTACAATTCCTACAATTTCTATAAGATATTTTTGTTCAAACCTTCAAATTAAACGTTACAATCTGCACTTGAATTCTGTTGTAGAGATTTCATTTCAAATCCAATGTGGTGGCATGCAGAGCCCAACTCGCGAAAATTGTGTCACTGTCCAAATATTTCTGGACCTAACTGTAGATAGAGGAATAGATAGATAGATAGATAGAGGGATAGATAGATAGATAGATAGATAGATAGATAGAGGGATAGACAGAGGGATAGATAAGATAGAGGGATAGATAGATAGATAGAGGGATAGATAGATAGATAGATAGATAGATAGATAGATAGATAGATAGAGGGATAGGTAGATAGATAGATAGAGGGATAGATAGATAGATAGCTAGATAGAGGGATAAATAAGATAGAGGGATAGAGATAGATAGATATGTAGATAGATAGATAGATGGATAGATAAATAGATAATGGATAAATAGATAATGGATAGGTAGAGGGATAAATAAATAGATAGATAGAGGGATAGATACTGTATATTGTGGGAAAGTTCAGTCCAAAAATGTGAACCTTTCTCAAGCATTTCTTAACCGCAATGTCACCATAATGGACCATTTAAAAACAGGTTATACACTATTTTTTCTTATCTGGAAGGTTTGGGTTTTGTCGGGAAGGCTTTGCGCCCTTAGGCCCTGTGCGCACTTACCATTTTTTCCTTCGGATTTCCTGCGGTTTCGCTGCATGTTATGTTCATAACATCTCTGCAGTGATTCACCAGCAAAACCTATGGGAAAAAAAATGCTCATCTGTGCGCACTAGGCGGATTTTGACAGCTGCATGTTTTGCTGCGGGATTCCCGCAGCAAAATAATTGCATGTCACTTCTTTTCCACACGTCGCTGCGGGATTTCACTCCATTGACTGCAATGTAATCGTGAAATCCCGCAGGGAATAACGCAGGGAGCAAATTCTGTGCGGTTCATTGCGTTTTCCTGCGTTATTCCCTCCGGTATTTCGCGGTTTACCTGCGGTAATGTACATCGCTTCTTGCGGTTTGCAAGGAAGTAATGTCATTATGACAGGAAGAGGAAGCAGAGCAGAGAGTAAACACACACAGATCACAGACACAGACATATAGTAAACACTCAGATCACACTCACACACAGACACAGACATATAAAATACACATAGAAATGAAACGGACATATAAAAAAAAAACACGTGGGCTCCACCGTATTTTTACCGTCCAGCCGAGGTAAACACACAGCGGCGGCCCAGTATTCACAGGCTAGGGAGGGCGAGGGCCAGGGTTAATGCCCCCCCTCCCGCACCCGAGAATATCAGCCCGCAGCTGCCCCGGGACTGTCACATCCATTATGCGGCAGTCCCGGAGTGTCCCGGTTCTTCCTGTTGTCGTGATGCGGTGGCAATTAGGGCAATAATGAGTTAATGGCAGTGGCACTAAGTCCAGGCTTTAGTCATGCAGCGTCTATGAGACAGCTTTCATGATTAACCTGTAAGTAAAGTGAATAAACACAAACACCAAAAAATCCTTTATTTTAAATAAAACACAAAAAAGCCCCTCTTTCACCCCTTTATTAACCCCCCCAAAACACACAGCTCCAGCGTAATCCACGGAAGTCCCACATCGCTTGCATCCAGCCACGACTGACACATACTGAATGCAGCCTCGTAATGAGCCTGCAGAGAGGTAACCACAGGTCATTTCCCACGGCTGTAATGTGAACATACTACCGCCGGGAGAAATGCAGTGTGTCAATTGTTGATTGATCTGTCCGCTATCTATCCCTCTATCTATCTATTCTTCTCTCTGTCTATTTATCTATTTATCTATCTATCTACTATCTATCATAGAAGGGAATCTGGCAGCACGCTGACTGCCACAGGTCTATCATACCACAGCATTTGGATATCGGCCTCCTGATGAACCATGAGTTGGGGAAATGCGTTGAGGCAACAAGCTAAGTTTTTATGTCCCTGCTATTGTTGAGTGCCTCATTGGGATGGGATTGCGGCCTCCCATCATTTGAGGTTATTTATGAGCTCTAATTGGCATAGTATCACTTTAATATATCAGTTTTGCACTGCACTTTTTATATATTTATGCACTGCACTTTAACCTTTGGCTAGGGACTCATAGGGTTAATAGCAGGGACAGCCGTCGAGGAGTGGGGGCGCCACGACGTATCCATAGGGTGCCGACCTCCGCGGTTAGGCAGAGCACAGGAGGGAGTGGACATTGCAGCGATATTATTTCCCTCTCTCTTCTGTGCACTATTTCACTTGAATTACATAATGTGGTAATGTATCTTTTTTTAATATCAACATTAAATGTTAAGTTTTAGAGAGAGTTTATGGTAATTGCACTTTTACCCTTTTACTAGTGAATTTTAATAGTGAGTACACCAGTGCCTTCGGGCCGCGCACCGCACCGCACCGACACGCCAGTACCATCCATTCCCCCGCCTCAGCACCTTCCTCGGGCCCCCGGGACCATCATCCCCTACCCACGGAGGGGTCAACACCAAGCTGTGCAACACCGTCCACGGGAGCCTAGTCAACGGCAGCAGTGGTGTCCATCCATTCACCACAACCCGTGGGTAGCGTCACAAACTCAAATCCCCCCTACAAACAACCGCGGCTTCGGCCGTGGACCTCCCCACTGAAGTCCCTACGTGTAGCGCCAATCCCCCTTTCAGAGCGATGTGACCCCCGGGTCCGTGAAGAGCTCGAGCCACCCACCGACAAGCACGGATCTGAGCGGCTCGGCAGCCAGCCGAGCCCGGGGCGGTACAGATGTGTGCCCTCAGACGCACATCCAGCTGAAGTAGATAATGGGGTCAGCAGGCCCTTTGTAATCCAGGGCCTGGTAGCGGTCGCGATCTCAGCGACCGCAAACGTTACTCCCCTGAACATGCATTATAATATATTTAGTAAGTGCTATTGTAACACATGAAAAATGCAAGACCACATTGGCTCTTAAAAAAACACAAAACTTCCTTATATACGGTATGACGTTCCCCGCTGTGCCCTGACGCTGATCTTTTTTAGCCAATTTTGTGCTTACACGCTGTAGGATCTCAGCCCGGCCAAACATTGTGTTATTATTGAGTCATTACCGACGCTCAATTTCCTTCGGGATAAAATTTGAAATTATTTACCGAAATAGTTTTCTTCCTCCTTAATCATAACAACAGTGCAAAAAATCCATTAAACTCTGGTGATAAATATAAGATTGCATCCAAATCCAGTAATAAGGCCCTAATAGGAGAACGTGACAATGGTTACAGCCATTATTGGAGAACACAGAAAGTCTCCGATTGTTGTAATTATTAGTACTATTATTATTTGGAATATAAAGAATGTAGCAGAAAAATTAGACCCTAGTGGGGCAGTTAAAGTCATCTCAAAGTTTTATGATTTTTTTTAATTAAAAAAATAAGCTTTTTTTTAATAGTTTAATATTGAAATAAAAAAATAAAAAATATGTAGTAAAAAAAAAAAATCGCAGTGATATACCGTACTTTTAATTTTGTATCCTATAATTTTTCAGCAGTGCTTTTTTTAACACAGGACTTCAGGATAATTTAGAGTAAGAATGAAACAAAAACAATACTGACAACATCAAATATGTGGTCATGTAATTCCTGGCTGGAGGAATACAACTACTATACTACTGCCCCTAAAGCCTGCTTTACACGTTGCAATTTCGCATACGATAGCGTATGCGATTTGCAACGCCCCCATCATATGTGCGGCACGTTCAATTTGTTGAACGTGCCGCAGACACGATTAACCCCCGTCACACGTACTTACCCGTCTATACGACCTCGATGTGGGCGGCGAACGTCCACTTCCTGGAGTGGGAGGGATGTTCGGCGTCACAGCGACGTCACGCGGCAGCGGCCAATAGAAGCGGAGGGGCGGAGCTGAGCGGGACGTAAACATCCCGCCCACCGCCTTCCTTCCGCATTATCGGCGGCAGCCGTGGGAGGCAGGTAAGTTCTGTTCAATGTTCCCGGGGTGTCACACACTGCGATGTGTGCTGCGATGGGAACATTGAACAACCACACGTTCAATTCTAGAGACAGGTACGATGTGTATGCGATGAACGTTTTACCGTTCAATCGCAATCGCACGTACCTGTCACACACTGCAATGTACTTACAATGCCGGATGTGCATCGACACATTGTAAGATATATTGCAGAGTGTAAAGCGGGCTTAAGTCTATACTTATGTTTCTATGTATGAAAATGGAACTATTATTATACTGCTCTTTTGTTCAAGAAAATGACTACTAATACTGCCTCCTGTGTACAAGAATATAACTACTATAATACTGCCTCCTGTATACAAGAATATAACTACTATAATACTGCCTCCTGTGTACAAGAATATAACTACTATAATACTGCCCATATATACAAGAATATAACTATTATAATACTGCCCCTATATACAAGGCTATAACTATTATAATACTGCTGTGATGTACAAGAATATAACTACTATAATACTGCCCCTATGTACAAGAATATAACTACTATAATACTGCCTCCTATGTACAAGAATATAACTACTATAATACTGCCCCCTGTGTACAAGAATATAACTACTATAATACTGCCTCCTGTGTACAAGAATACAACTACTATAATACTGCCCCCTATGTACAAGAATATAACTACTATAATACTGCCCTCTGTGTACAAGAATATAACTACTATAATACTGCCTCCTGTGTACAAGAATACAACTACTATAATACTGTCCCCTATGTACAAGAATATAACTACTATAATACTGCCCCTATGTACAAGAATATAACTACTATAATACTGCCTCCTATGTACAAGAATATAACTACTATAATACTGCCCCCTGTGTACAAGAATATAACTACTATAATACTGCCTCCTGTGTACAAGAATACAACTACTATAATACTGCCCCCTATGTACAAGAATATAACTACTATAATACTGCCCTATGTGTACAAGAATATAACTACTATAATACTGTCCCCTATGTACAAGAATATAACTACTATAATACTGCCCCCTATGTACAAGAATATAACTACTATAATAATGCCCCTAAGTAAAAGAATATAAGTACTATAATACTGCCCCTATGTACAAGAATATAACTACTATAATTCTGTCCCTATGTACAAGAATATAACTACTATAATACTGCTCCCTATGTACAAGAATATAACTACTATAATACTGCCCCCTTTGTACTAGAATATAACTACTATAGTACTGCTCCTATGTACAAGAATATAACTACTATAATACTGCCCCTATCTACAAGAATATAACTACTATAATACTGCCCCCTATGTACTAGAATATAACTACTATAGTACTGCTCCTATGTACAAGAATATAACTACTATAATACTTCCTCCTATATATAAGAATATAACTACTATAGTAGTTCTATTCTTGTATATGCGGGCAGTATTATAGTAGTTATATTTTTATACATAGAGGGCAGTAATAAAGTTGTTATATTCTAGGACATAGGGACAGTATTATAGTAGTTATATTCTTGCACATAGAGGGCAGTATTATAGTAGTTATATTCCTGTACATAGGGGCAGTATTATAGTAATATTTTTGCACATAGAGGGAAGTATTATATTCCTGTACAAAGAATGCAGTATTAAAGTAGTTATATTCATTTTGTACATAGGCCCAGCATTATAATACCGTATATGCCGGCGTATAAGACGACTGGGCGTATAAGACGACCCCCAACTTCTGCCCTAAAAATATAGAATTTGGGATATACTCACTGTATAAGACTACCCCCGTTCAGTATGCTTCAGTATGCTAAGAGCAGGGGGCCGCACTGTGTGAGGAGGTGTTTTTTTTACTGTCCAGTATAACCAATAGGATTAGTGCAGGGGCGGGGGAGTCACCGGGCCGAGAAAGGGAGCGGGGTCGGCAGCAGCACTTACGGTACTGTAGCAATATGCACACTTACACCAGCATGTAAGCTCTTCATTAATGTCCCTGCATGGATACGAGGGGAATCTGGCGTTACTGCACTAATCCTATTGGTTATACTGGACAGTGAAAAAAAAACACCTCCTCACACAGTGCGGTCCCCTGCTATATATCCGCTATATATCCGCTGTATATGCTGTATGATATACCAGTACGGGGCCGGGCTGTGTATCGCTTTTCCATAACGACGAGGCAGGAACTTCCCTGCTAGAGCGCTGACGTCAAGGCAGAGCTGCTTGCCTCTGATTGGCCAGCGCTCTGCCATTCAGCAGCGGTGACAGGAAGTTCCTCCCTCGTCGCTATGGAGGCAGAATCCAAGCGTGGAACGGAGTGGAGCGGCGCACTACAGCACCCAGGAGGGTGATTGTTATATTTATACTGTACATCATTTTCCCTCGCTATAGTGTACCTCTCACTGCAGGATTGTGGGTACATACTGGTACTGAAACAATGGGCCTAATATGCAGTTTACCGTATATCCGGCGTATAAGACGACCCCCCACTGTAGCCATTATTTTAAGGGGGTAAAAAGTCGTCTTATACGCCAGTATATACGGTAGTTATATTCTTGTACATAGTGGGCAGTATTATAGTAGTTATATTGTTGTACTTAGTGGGCAGTATTATAGTAGTTATATTCTGGGACATAGGGACAGTATTATAGTAGTTATATTCTTGCACATAGAGGGCAGTATTATAGTAGTTATATTCCTGTACATAGGGGCAGTATTATAGTAATATTTTTGCACATAGAGGGAAGTATTATAGTAATTATATTCCTGTACATAGAGTGCAGTATTAAAGTAACTATATTCATTTTGTACATAGGGGCAGTATTATAATAGTTATATTCTTGTACATAGTGGGCAGTATTATAATAGTTATATTCTTGTACTTAGTGGGCAGTATTATAGTAGTTATATTCTTGTACATAGTGGGCTGTATATTCTTGCAGTTAAGGGGCAATATTATAATAGTTATATTCTTGTACATAAGTGACAGCATTATTTCAGTTATATTCTTGCACTTAGGGGGCAGTATTATAGTAGATGGAATACCAGAGCTGTTTGGTCATTATCTGAATTTTCTTCTTCCTGATCATTCTATGTCGACGTTGCTTCCCGGTCTTGGGATTCTCTCACCTTAGGAATAAGTGGAATCATCTACACAGAAACGAGATATTATTGCTGAATATGCAGAAAATACATTGATGCAGACTCAGCAGATTCTGTAATAAACTTGTTTTTTTCTTTCTGTTTTTTTTTTGTCTTTTGTCTAAAAGTCACCGATGGGAATAACTGCAGTTTGCATGTTTAGCTGCTACAGACTTCCGAATATCTACAGAAGATGTATAATCACTGGGGGGGCCTTTACTTTATACACTTACATCAATAGCATTTTTGGCAGAGAATAAATAATCTGCATATTTCAGGCTGTGTTCTTTAATTAAACTGTCTCTGAGATACCCTGTTATAAATATGACACTTTATCATAATGCAGCCATAATTCTGCCTTTGACACCAGAGGTATGATGAATAATTAGCACCAAGGTGGCGGCATTTTTAAACGCCATCTTGTGATTTTTTTTTTTTACGTTTACATAGTTTAAAGCATAGTGAAATAGTTTAGCCTCAGTCTTCTTTATGTCTTCTTCCTCGATAAAAAAATCAAGTTGTTACATTTTCCTAATGCACATTTCCTCATTTCTCTGACAGATGCTGTATATATACCGTATATACAATATATAGCACTGAAGATATGACACTGATACAATATAAAGTAGTCAGTGTACAGCATGTAAATTTGGTGCCCTCTAAATAACTCAACACAGCCATTAATGTCTTAACGGCTGACAAAAACGTGAGCACACCCCTAAGTGAAAATGGCCAAATTGTGCCCAATTAGCCATTTTTCCTCCCCAGTGTCATGTGACTCATCAGTGCTACAAGGTCAGAGGTGTGAATGGGGAGCAGGTGTTTTATATTTGGTGTTATCACCCACACCTTCTCATAACGGTCACTGGAAGTCCAAAGACAAGTGTGTCTTGCCTACAGTCAAGTATGGTGGATGGTGGTGGGAATGTCATGGTTTATGGCTGCATGGGTGCTGACGGCTGTTGAGTGCTTCAGTTCAGTGAGGGAACCATGAATGTCAACATGTACCGTGAAATACTGAAGCAGAACATGATCCTTTGGAAACTGGGCCACAGTGCAGTATTCCAATAGGATAATGACCCCAAACAAATCCTCCAAGATGACCACTGCCTTGCTAAAAGAACTGACAGTAAAGGTGCTGAACTGGCCAAGCATGTCTCCAGACCTAAACCCTATTGAGCATCTGTGGGGCATACTCAAATGGAAATTGGAGGAGCATAAGGTCTCTACTACTCACCAGCTCTGTGATGTTGTCATGAAGGATGGAAGATGATACAGCGGCTCCTGTGAAGCTCATCTAAACTCCATGTCCAAGAGATTAAATTAAAGGCAGTGCTTGGAAATAATGGTGGTCATATAAAATATTGACACTTTGGGCACAATTTGGCACATAGAGGTGTACTTACCTTTTTTAGATAATAATGGCTGTATGTTGAGTTATTTAGAGGGCACCAAATTAACCATGTTATACAAGCTGTACACTGATTACTTTACATTGTATCAAAGTGTCAGATCCTCATTGTTGTGCCATGAAAAGAAATCCCAACACCATGTAGGAAAAGTCATGGAGTGTGTCACAATTACTTTGGGATAGCGGAGAACTGTGGTTCTTAAACTGTCCCTCATGTTAGGGGCCTTATGCTGTCCCTAACCTCAAGGATACTCCTGATGGTGGAGAGGCCTGAGTCTCCTTCCTGCCCCAGCTCCTGACTAGTGCAGATCTGATTTCCCCTCCCTCTTCCCCCCAGGGAGGGACAGGTGTGTTGATAACCACAGATAAGGACAGATAAGAAAAATGCAAAACTCTGTCACACTGCATACACACACACACAAAGGTAAAGGCAATAAGAGATTCAAGAGGAAAAACAGGAGCAGGAGAGCAGGAAGGAAGGATAAAACAACAGGAGTAAACTCCATAAAAAAAGCTCCAAGCAACATTAACAACTTAAGCACAACTTTAACCAGAGAGTCTGAGACCCCACACCTCACAGACCAACATATAATAAACTATAGTTGGAATGGGTAGAAAGATTCCACCAGCATAAATAGGAGGGGAGCAGATGTGATAGGTGTCTCTACAACATGTGATTAAAGAAGTTAAAGGAGCAAGCAGACTAGCAGAGATTAACTCTTACTAGCCTGCCTATGAATCAGCACACAGCAGTCAACACCCGAGTCTGTCCGTGTTGAACCCAGACACAAGAAAAACCATCAGGCAGAGTGTCAGAACCTGCAATCTAAACAGAGTACAATGCTGCCATGACAGTTGGCAAAGTTTGTGCAAATCTCCGTGTGACAGAATGATGGAAATCACAGGATATGCAGACCTAATGATATGCAAATGATGGAAAAATGAAGGCAACATTTTAAAAATGTCTCTATTCAGTATTGAGTATGAACACCATGTTCAGAATAATGATGGGTCGTTCGTGAACAAACCAAGAGGAGGAGCCGGTTCCCTGCTGTGAATGATAGAAGGCGGCAACCTAGTCAGAGCCAAAAATTCTCTGAGTGGCTCTCGGAGTAAAATGTCTGTGTTCAGCGGACCAAAACTCCGCCCACTCATCAATTTAATTGGCTGAATAAAAGTAGGCGGGGTTTCAGACAAATTAAGGTCATCTAAAATATGTGTTCACCTGTATTGAACACATTTATTAAAGGTCTATTTAGCATCCAAAAGAGCCAGCTGTTTTTGGTGAGCAAAACCAAGTGAGGCAGATCATCAAAAAAAAGCCGGACTGCCATCATTGGTTATTAATGGTTGTCTGAAGAATGTTCTTCTGTGTTAAATGCACTTGGGAAATCATCAAGATCCACTGATGGCAGCTCCTTTTGCAATTGCTGACCAATGACGTTCCAGTATGCTCGATGGAAGTCATGTCCTGAGACTCTGCAGGTCATGGTAGCACGTTTAATTAACAAATACTACTCATATACTGTATGTACATATTTTAGCTTATGTGATATTTCAGCTACAAACTTTTTTCAGCTTTTGTTTGTCAGGATGTGGGCAGCGGAGGTACAGTGCCAGTGCCAGGTCTCTTTTGCTCACACGTTGCATTTTTGACTTGTTTATTTCTGATCTATGCCTGCGTTCAGTGAGTGAAATTTGAATCTGATCTGCATATCATTTGCATATTAATCTCGCTTTGTGTTTTAATATCAAGGTCAGGTTTTTAATGTGCAAAATACAAAAGAAAGATCAAAAGAAGAAAATGCGAATCCTAAGAGATTTCAGGGATAAACGAAAATGAGAAGAAAATCATAGAATAACACTGAAGCTAAAATAAATAGTCCCGTGAAGAGTGCCGCATGACGTCACTGTGCATCATGTGGGAATTTTGCATGTTAATGGGGTTGCCATTCCTATTAGCATGGAACTTGACGGGATTAGTAAACCCTTAAAGAGGTTATCCCCTAATTTTACATCGATGGCTTATCCTTAAGCGGGTTTTATGTCGCGGGCGGAGGGGACGCGCTCACCATGCTCGGGGTCGGGGCTTCTGCTGCTGCTGCTCGGTGGCTCGAGCGGTGGACCGGACCCGGGGACTCGAGCAGCGCTCCTCACCTGTGAGTGAAATGGGGATGGTATGTTTAGGGAGATTGTTTGTGACGCCACCCACGGATCGTGGTGATAATGGCACCACCGCTGCTGGTAACAGGGATCCCGGGAGAGATGGTAGGGTGCAGCTGAGATGTTGTCCCCTCCGTGGGTAGGGGGGGTTGGTGATCCTGGGGCCCGGTGGTGTAACGGGGAGGCTGGATGGCTGGGGTGCAGGGACTGCGCGGCGCGGTGCCGGACGGCACTGGTGTACTCACTCAGACAATCACTGACAGAGTCGTAGGTAAACCAAAACGGCAGGATGGACGGGTCCCGCAGCCGGCTGCAGTGTTGTTGTTGTGCTCTCCCCGGACGGCTGATGGTGGCTGTCTTTCCCTGCACCTTTGAGAAAGTTCTTGACTCCTGTGGTTACCCACCGGTAGTCCACTCCCCGGCGTATAGGTGCCGTAGGAGCCCGTTTTGCCCGCAGGCGCTGGCCCTTGGATCTCTAGCCTGTGGCCGTGGCTGTATATCCTCTCTGGGTGGACGGTTGCCTTCAATCAGGACTTAGTAGTTGGGAAACCCCTGGAGTTCCTGTCACATTCGGATTTGACTATTGACGGCGGCTCCAAGCCTGGTCGGGGTCCAATGGCCCTGCCTGTGTGCTTAACTTCACTCCGTTCCCCGGTCCGGTACCGGCGGGCCGACGCTCGACCCGGTCCTTACGGCTCTGCGGAGTTCCACCAACTCCTGCAGACGGCCACCACCATCTGCCAACCTTGCTGTCAGTGTCTGGGCTCCAACCCAGACACCTCAAGTGTTCACTCCTCTCACTTTCGCCTTCAAGACTGAACTGACATCTTTCCTGCCTCCAGGCCTGTGAACTCATCGGTGGGTGGGGCCAACCGCCTGGCTCCGCCCCACCTGGTGTGGACATCAGACTCTGGAGGGAGGCAACAAGGGTTTTTGGTTTGGCTGGTGTAACTGCCTAGGGTGGGGGTGTGTGTGTGTTGGTATGTATGTGACTACCTGGCTAGTCCAGGGCGTCACATTTACACACTGCGATATCGCTAGCATTGGCTAGTGATGTCGAGCGCAATAGCACCCGCCCCCGTCGTATGTGCGATATTGTGTGATCGCTGCAGTAGCAAACATTATCGCTATGGCAGCGTCACACGCACATACCTGCTCTGCGACTTCGCTCTGGCCGGCGAACCTCCTCCTTTCTAAGGGGGGCGGTTTGTGCGGCGTCACAGCGACATCACACGCAGGCGTCCAATAGAAGCGGAGGGGCGGAGATGAGCGGGACATAACATCCCGCCCACCTCCTTCCTTCCGAATTGCCGGTGGAAGCAGGTAAGAAGGAGTTTGTCGCTCCTGCGGAGTCACACATAGCGATGTGTGCTGCCGCAGGAACAAGGAACAACATCGCTATTAAACAGAAAACGATTTTTTGTTTCAGGACGACCTCTCCGCGGCAAATGATTTTGACCGCTTTTGCGATAGTTTAAGGTCGCTCATAAGTGTCACACACTGTAATATCATTAATGACGCCGGATGTGCGTCACAAACACCATGACCCCGACGATAATTCATTAACGATATCGTAGCGTTTAAAGCCTGCTTTAGGATAGGTCATCAGTGTCTGATCAGTCGGGGTCTGACACCCAACACCCTCGCTAATCAGCTCTTGTCCTGGTCCTGGCGGCGGCAGCAGGCAGCCAGAGATGCTCAGTTCCGGAGCTGTTCCATCTTCTGATAGTAGCCACATATGGGTACTGTACATCTGCCTCTTATTGATCTAAATGGGAGGCGGATGTGCAGTACCAGTATCAGAGGATGAAGCAGCTCCGAAACTGAACATTTCTGGCTGCCTGCTGCCGCCGGCACAAGAACAGCTGATCGGTGGAGCTGGATAGGCCAGCAGTGTAAAAGTAGTGGACAACCTCTTAAGAAAGCCTTAGGAGACAATCAAACAAATTCAGCTTTTCTTGCCTTCACAAGGCTTGATATCTACAGTTCGCTGACATTGTCAACCAGAGTGGCTCCTATTCATTGTGCCAAACAGACTGCCTAATTGATGCCACTGATACCCAAGTAAAAAGTGCCACCCAGAGTGCCCCCATTTACAGTTTCAGAAAGAAGAATGCTCTCATTAACAGTGCTGGTAATAAAGGAAGAGCCCGGACTGCTGACCCGAAGGGGCTTAAGGGAGGGCTACATGACTAGGAGGGATGCCAGGCCATAGGGTTAATAAGGGGTTAATGGAGAAAGTCAGTTTGGGCGCGAAATTTGGGGGTGGTGCTAAGGGGCAGTTAGGATCAGGGGTCAGTTTGATTGGTCAGGGGGTGGTGGCTATAGGGGGTAGTATATAGGGCAGGTCAGAGGGGGGGTGGGTCATTCCTACCTGGACGGTGACTGGAATCGTTCCCGCCCGCCCGCCCTAATTGTGGATTCGACATCGATGAAGAAAAGAAGGAAGATCGTATTTGTCGCAGCGGCGGAAAGGAGGGGGGTGTCTGAAGGTGGGGGTTTGCACAGAGGAGAGGACGGAACCCAGTGCCGGAGCGGGTTACCTCTAGCGGTGCAATTGTTTGGTAAACGGGTCCTTGCTGGGTTGAGTCTCAGCGGGACATAGTGGGGGCAACATCTGGCTTGGGCTCTCGAGTCGGTGTGTTGCGGCTGAGGGTCAGGAGACGGGCTGATGTTGCAAAGAACATTTTGGTTAACCTTCAGGTACCCCCCCCTTCCTTTTTCGGGTTCTTCAATGAAGAGTTGTATTGTTACATGGCTGATGTTTATGTTATGAATAAATGGGGCTGCTGTGGCCTTTATATTCCAACGTCACACAGTGTTTGTGTTTATTTTAGATAAGAACCCTAAGGGGTAGGGGGTTGTTGGGGAAGGTCAAAGGCCTTCAGTCAGACATTCCGGAGTCATGGCTTCAATGTGATTGTTAGAGTGTCTTCAATAACATTGCCGGCCAGAGCAGATATATTACTAGAGTTGGCCACGTTGTCCGCACTAGAATGGCTTCATTGATAATGTCAACCTGAGTGTGTTATGCTTTGTTGTGTTCCATTGTGGATAAACACTTGGCACGCCATTATAATGGGAATGTCCATCTAAAACAAGTTATCACCTAACCAACGTATAGGTGATAACTTGCTGATCAGTTGGTGACCCACTAATCATTAAACTAGGCAATTTTTATCTCTGTTGATGAACTTTTGTCCCTATTGCAAGATGCAAAGGCAACTCTAATGTCCCCTTCTTCATGGGGTTGCCAAAAAACCAGGTGCAACGCTTGGTATCCCTATAGGGAATGAATGGCTCAGCTATCGAGCATCCATACTGCCGCTCCATTCTAAGAGGAATAAAAGGTCCCCTTCTCTCTATAGTGGAGCAGATCCCAGTGGTCGGACCCCCACTGATCTTGTTTTTACTGGGCAATCCCCTTCAGAAATTACATTTATTGCATGGAATCCACAGACTGCATATGTGATTTGTTCTGTAATTCGCAACTTTCTCAGTGTTATGTTGTGTTATATTGTCAAATGCTGTGTGTTATTGTGTTTTACACTGTGTTGTGGCACATTGTCCATAGAAAAAATAAAGAATAAACTGAATCCTCCATTAAAATATAATGTCTTTTATTCTTAGTAATCCATAAAATCGGATGTCACACAGAGTCGGCCGAGTCGAAACGCGTCAACATTCACTCTGTGTGACATCCAATTTTATGGATTACTAAGAATAAAAGAAGTTATATTTTAACACAGTATCCAGTTGATTTTGTATTTTTTTTCTATGGAGTTGTATTACCCATGAGCCGGTGGGATTAGCTGGAGGGCTCCAACTGAATTACATCGGACCACCACCATACAGGAGTGAGTGTGATTCTTTTCACTTGAATACGGTGTCACATTGTGTTGTGTCATATTATTATATTACCTGGCATCATGCTATTTTGTATCATATTACATTGGGTTGTATTGCTTATTGTATGTTGCATTGTGTTATATTGCATTACATTGTATCATGCTATTCTGTGTTATATTGTGTTACTAGTTGTTGCTTTGCGTTGTATTGTGTTAGCTTGTTTAACATTGTACCACATTGTGTTTTCTTGTGTTATATTGTGTTATTCTGGGTCAATGTGTTAGGTAACATTGTGTAATGTAGTGTGGTGTCGTGTCATTGTGTTATGTTGTGTTGCATTGATATACTAGCATTGTGTTATTTTCTATTGTGTTACATTGTGCTACTTAGCATTGTGTTGCTTTTATGATACATGATATTGTAGTTTGTTGCATAGTGTTGTATTCTATGCTACATTTATATATGCTTTGTGTTTCCTTTAATTGTATTATATCACATTGTGCTATTTTGTATTATGTTATTTTGTATTATGTTACATTGTGCTACTTTGTATTGCATTGTATTGTGTTACATTGAATTACATCGTGTTGTGTTGTAATACTATGTTGCATTCATGCATTGTTATATTGTCCTGGTATTTCTCCCTTCTCCCTTGTTTCAGTTCCAGTTAGGCCTCTGCCACACTCACGTGAAAATCACGCACGTGCCGAGAAACACGTAATTCCCCTGCGTGTTGCGTGCAGGTAAGTACGTGTCTCTGGTACGTGCGGGACACGTGTGTTCTACGTGTGCTATCCGCGATAGCACACGTAGAACCGGTAATTTACATACTCACGTGGTCCGCGCTGCTGTCCGTGGTGCTGATCCTCGGTCTCCAGCCCTCCCGTCTCTCCGCTGCTGCTGCTGCCAGGCAGTGAAGTGAATATTCAATGAGAATAATGAGCGGCGGTCGGCAGCAAGAGGCAGCAGCGGCAGAGACAGGAGGGCTGGAGAAGGTGAGTAAATGTTTTGTTTTTTTTTCACTGACACGTGTGTTTTCTCCGGCGCGTGTCACACGGGACCGCATCCACACTACACCCGTGTGGTACGGGTGAGGGCCGTGTGACACCCGTGCTGCCGGAGAAAACACTGACATGTCAGCTTTTAGAAAAACGCACACACGTAGAAACGCACACGGACACACGTTCCATGTGGTTTTACGTGTGTGTGCCTGCTACAATAGGGTTGCATTGCTTAACGTGTCTCCATGCCGCCGGTACGTGCAAAAAATGACAAACACGTGCCGGCGGAACTGATGTGTGCCGCAGGCCTTAAGGATTTATCACGGGATCACTCTGGTGCCGTAAATACATTTGTGTATATATATATATATATATACAGTACAGACCAAAAGTTTGGACACACTTCTCATTCAATGAGTTTTCTTTATTTTCATGACTCTGAAAATTGTAGATTCACATTGCAGGCATCAAAGCTATGAATTAAAACATGTGGAATGAAATACTTAAAAAAGTGTGAAACAACTGAAAATACAGTTAGGTCCAGAAATATTTGGACAGTGACACAATTTTCGCGAGTTGAGCTCTGCATGCCACCACATTGGATTTAAAATGAAACCTCTACAACAGAATTCAAGTGCAGATTGTAATGTTTAATTTGAAGGTTTGAACAAAAATATCTGATAGAAATTGTAGGAATTGTACACATTTCTTTACAAACACTCCACATTTTAGGAGGTCAAAAGTAATTGGACAAATAAACCAAACCCAAACAAAATATTTTTATTTTCAATATTTTGTTGCGAATCCTTTGGAGGCAATCACTGCCTTAAGTCTGGAACCCATGGACATCACCAAACGCTGGGTTTCCTCCTTCTTAATGCTTTTCCAGGCCTTTACAGCCGCAGCCTTCAGGTCTTGCTTGTTTGTGGGTCTTTCCGTTTTAAGTCTGGATTTGAGCAAGTGAAATGCATGCTCAATTGGGTTAAGATCTGGTGATTGACTTGGCCATTGCAGAATATTCCACTTTTTTGCACTCATGAACTCCTGGGTAGCTTTGGCTGTATGCTTGGGGTCATTGTCCATCTGTACTATGAAGCGCCGTCCGATCAACTTTGCGGCATTTGGCTGAATCTGGGCTGAAAGTATATCCCGGTCTGCTGTTATGTCATCAATAAACACAAGTGACCCAGTGCCATTGAAAGCCATGCATGCCCATGCCATCACGTTGCCTCCACCATGTTTTACAAAGGATGTGGTGTGCCTTGGATCATGTGCCGTTCCCTTTCTTCTCCAAACTTTTTTCTTCCCATCATTCTGGTACAGGTTGATCTTTGTCTCATCTGTCCATAGAATACTTTTCCAGAACTGAGCTTGCTTCATGAGGTGTTTTTCAGCAAATTTAACTCTGGCCTGTCTATTTTTGGAATTGATGAATGGTTTGCATCTAGATGTGAACCCTTTGTATTTACTTTCATGGAGTCTTCTCTTTACTGTTGACTTAGAGACAGATACACCTACTTCACTGAGAGTGTTCTGGACTTCAGTTGATGTTGTGAACGGGTTCTTCTTCACCAAAGAAAGTATGCGGCGATCATCCACCACTGTTGTCATCCGTGGACGCCCAGGCCTTTTTGAGTTCCCAAGCTCACCAGTCAATTCCTTTTTTCTCAGAATGTACTCGACTGTTGATTTTGCTACTCCAATCATGTCTGCTATGTCTCTGATGGATTTTTTCGTTTTTTTCAGCCTCAGGATGTTCTGCTTCACCTCAATTGAGATCTCCTTAGACCGCATGTTGTCTGGTCACAGCAACAGCTTCCAAATGCAAAACCACACACCTGTAATCAACCCCAGACCTTTTAACTACTTCATTGATTACAGGTTAACGAGGGAGACGCCTTCAGAGTTAATTGCAGCACTTAGAGTCCCTTGTCCAATTACTTTTGGTCCCTTGAAAAAGAGGAGGCTATGCATTACATAGCTATGATTCCTAAACCCTTTCTCCGATTTGGATGTGAAAACTCTCATATTGCAGCTGGGAGTGTGCACTTTCAGCCCATATTATATATATAATTGTATTTCTGAACATGTTTTTGTAAACAGCTAAAATAACAAAACTTGTGTCACTGTCCAAATATTTCTGGACCTAACTGTATGTCTTATATTCTAGATTTTCAAAGTAGCCACCTTTTGCTTTGATTACTACTTTGCACACTCTTGGCACTCTCTTGATGAGCTTCAAGAAGCAGTCACCAGAAATGGGCTTCCAACAGTCTTGAAGGAGTTCCCAGAGATGCTTAGCACTTGTTCACCCTTTTGCCTTCACTCTGCGGACCAGCTCACCCCAAACCATATCGATTGGGTTCAGGTCTGTTGACTGTGGAGACCAGGTCATCTGGCGTAGCACCCCATCATTCTCCTTCTTAGTCAAATAGCGCTTACACAGCCTGGAGGTGTGTTTGGGGTCATTGTCCTGTTGAAAAATAAATGATGGTCCAACTAAGCGCAAACTGGATGGAATAGCACGCCGCTGCAAGATGCTGTGGTAGCCATGCTGGTTCTGTATACCTTCAATTTTGAATAAATCTCCAACAGTATCACCAGCAAAGCACCCCCACACCATCACACCTCCTCCTCCATGCTTCACGGTGGGAACCAGCCATGTAACGTCCATCCGTTCACCTTTTCTACAAAGACACGGTGGTTGGATCCAAAGATCTCAAATTTGGACTCAGACCAAAGCACAGATTTCCACTGGTCTAATGTCCATTCCTTGTGTTCTTTAGCCCAAACAAGTGTCTTCTGCTTTTTGCCTGTCTTTTGCAGCGGTTCCTAGCAGCTATTTTACCATGAAGGACTGCTGTACAAAGTCTCCTCTTAACAGCTGTTCTAGAGATGAGAAGGTGTGTTTAAACTTTTGGTCTGTATATATATATATATATATATATATATATTAGCTGTAGTACCCGGGCATTGCCCGGGATAGTAACTGTCTGTCTCTCTCCCTGTCTGTCTGTCTGTCTCCCTGTCTGTATCAGTCTCTCTGTCTCTCTCTATCTCTGTGTTTGTCTCTTTCCCCGTCTGTCTCTATCCCCTTCTGTCTCTTTCCCCATCTGTCTCTTTCCCCATCTGTCTCTTTCCAGGTCTGTCTTGTTCCAGGTCTGTCTCTTTCCCCGTCTGTCTCTTTCCTCGTCTGTCTCTCTCCCGGTCTCTTTCCCTGTCTCTGTCTCTTTCCTTGTTTGTCTGTCTCTTTCCCTGTCTCTGTCTCTTTCCCTGTCTGTCTGTGCCTGTCTCTTTCCCTGTCTGTATATGTCTGCCTCTGTCTCTTTGACTGTCTGTCTCTCTCTGTCTCTTTCCCTGTCTGTCTCTTTCCGTGCCTGTGCCTATCTGTGTCTGTCTGTCTTTTTCCCTGTCTGTCTCTTTCACTGCCTGTGCCTGTCTGTGTCTGTCTGCCTCTGTCTGTCTCTTTGATTATCTGTCTCTCTCTCTTTCTCTCTCTCTTTCCCTGTCTGTCTATTTCCCTGTCTGTGCCTGTCTGTCTGTGTCTGTCTGTCTCTCTGAATGTTTCTTTCTCTCTCTCTCTCTTTCCCTGTCTGTCTCTCTGTCTCTGTCTGTCTGTCTTTTTCCCTGTCAACCTCTTACTCTGTCTGTGCCTATGTCTGTCTCTTTCTGTCTGTCTCTATCCGTCTCCCCACCAACATCTTATTACCTCACATATAAGCTTCTTATACTATGAATGTTCTTTGTTCCTATAGCAACCAATCACAGCTGCTATTAATAACCTTTAGATCGCAGCTTCATTGACTTTAATGGAGTCAAGTTTTTTGGAAAGTAACTGCAAAGTGCGGGGTTACATTTTCCTGTCAAAACATAGTCTATGATGTTCCCTGAGTCACATGGGGTATCTGTGCAAACATTTTGTGATTGAAATGCGACGGTGCGAATTCCTTTAGCGGGCATACACACATACATACACTTAGCTTTACATATAAATATATAAAATATAAAATATATTGTGTAATGTTACATTGTGCTATTTTGTGTAGTGTTGCATTATATTGTGCTGATGTACTGTATCATGTTATATCACATTGTGTAACGCTGTTCTGTATGTGGAGTGTCATGATAGCTTATATTCATAGTGTTACATTGTGTATTCTGCTGTGTCTTACTGATCTGCGTAGTTTTTCTGAGTCATTTTATGTCATGTTATTATGCTTTGTTACATTACATTTGTTTTGTGCGGGGTTTTGTCTTTGAATCTAGAACTTTACATGGACAATGTGTTACTCCTACAGTGTCTGGATCTCACCTACTCTTATTATATTAAGCAGAGTGATAAGAGCCGCCGCTGCCTCTAATACTAGCTCCACAATAGCAAAAAAACCCATTGTCTGTAATATCCAGTCCGCTGCCGCTCGATACCCGCGCTTCTGCCTGAAAGGTGTTATTAACGCCGCTTCTTCCCCGTATTGTGCTGGATTTGGCGGCAGAGAGAGAACAGCCCTGCAACAACTGCAGTTAATAATAGCAGCAGAAGTGACTCAGGACAATATTTTAATTTACAGCTCAATATGAAGCGGCTGTCGCCTCTCGTGTAACTAAGATGTAGGAATGTGCATTCATCATCCTCCGACAATAGGAATTAGATAGGATATTGATGGCAGAGGGGGGAGCAGACACCTGCAGTTTGCGAGAAAGGAGACGTCTCCATGTCACAGAAGCTGCAAATACAGCAACATAATAATAATGATCATGTTCATGATGATAAAGCCTCTTAATCAAGCAATTACATTAATTATAGGGCAGGAACTGGATTAGTCAAACACTCATGTCATGGATTAGAATCATTATTGAGTGGTGTAACATTTTGTAATTAGACTTTGTGCTTGACTTTTCCCTCATTTGAGGATCTCTGTTTGTAGTCAGTGAATGGGCACATCCTTATTAAACACTTGAGTGTCGCTTGAGTCATACTACTCAGACCACAAGCAGCATGAATCCAACCATGGTTTCTCGATTGCAGCCAAGTGTATTTTTTCCGAAATAAAGGGGTTATATATAGTTAGAAGATCCTTCTCCCAGTGCTGCTAGAGGTGATTGACAGCTCTCTCCCATAGTGGAAGCCTGTCAATCATTTGGAGTGGTGCTGAGGAAAGCTGATTGTGGACGATGCTAGATTAGCCTCATCTCTACCTATAGTCCCTGGCCGGATCTTCAAACTTTATGCTTTGACGTGTCAAAGAAAAATATGCCTGTCTGCAACCATGCAGCCAGGCTGTGAATCATGCTGCCTTGAATCAGCTGACAGGTTCTCTTTAATATCCAGAGGTTGAACATACAGTATGTACAGACCCAATATTTCACACAGCGGCTATGAGACCCAGGAGTCTGGAAAAACAGATACAGTTGTATATTATCATGGAATATGGAGTCATCAGTAGAGATGAGTGATGTTCGAATCAAACCGTTCGCCAATTTGAAATTCGAGTTGTTTTGGGCGATGTTCGAGTCATTCGACGAACTTGAATAATTTGCTTACCGTTCGAGTTACCGTTCGATAACGGTTCGATCACCAAAAGCATCGCTAGTTACTAGCTGGCTTTTCACTGTAATACTGTCAGTCACTGTTAATAATGATATTATCAATATTCAGTGTATAGTGTGCACGGGGGACGGGGTTTAGATCAGTGCTGCTGAATAGTGCTGAAAGAATGGCAATCGCCATTTTTTTTTCCTAACTGCGCGTCCAGTGGGGAGCGCTAGGCTGTCAGCCAATCACAGACACACACAGCAAAGTGGATTTTTGCCAGACAAGCAAGGGCATGTTTCATAGGCTGTGCATGTCACATATCCTTGCTCTATAAGACCCGGCCATTTTCTCCATCGATGCCATTATCTGAGTGCTGCGGGTGTGTCAGTCACCGCTCCCGCTGCTGCTGCTGCTGTGGGCGCTATACACTTATACAGTGCAATCGAGACATCGGTTTAGGGATTAGGGACTAATTGTAATTTCAGCCCTTTTCAGGGCTAGATTAGAGCAATTCATAGCCATTTTTGCTAGGCAGGTCTGTGCCAGTGCTGTGCAAGGGTTTTTCACTGTGTCTGTCTAAATCAGATCAGCAATTCTTTGGGGCATAGTATCAGTGTCTGTGATAGTCAGGGATGTACCAATGCTGTCAAGAAAGCTATACCACCTCTCCATTTCTACTAGCCAAATTTTAACTGCAGGTAGTCCAGGCAATTCTTTGGGGCATAGTATCAGTGTCTGTGATAGTCAGTAATGTACCAATGCTGTCAAGAAAGCTACACCACCTCTCCATTTCTGCTAGACAATTTTTAACTGCAACAGTGTCCAATTTGTTCACAAACAAAATGAGTGGCAAAAGGCCAGATGCTGGAAAGGGGAACCGGCGTGTTGGAAAGAGAAAAAAGGTTTGTGTCCGTGGGGTAGGTGGTAAAGCAACAGTAACATCTGCTGAAGAAAGAAAAACTTCCAGCCAAAGTAAGATGTCTACTACTTTCCATAGACAATCTGATATGATCCCTTTGTTACGGAAACGACCATTGCTACCAAAGGTAGATGAGGCACAAAAACAGCAGATGCTTGAATGGATCTCAAGTGCTCCATCAAGTGGCCTCTCCACCACCTCAACTTCAACGTCCCGAAGACTCGAGTCCTCTGAGTTGTCACCCCAATCGCACTTGCTTTCTACCAGCTCTCAAGTCTCCACCCGCCATGCAGAGTATGGAGTAACAGAGATGGTTGAGTCTGCAGAGCTGTTCAGTCACACTATAGCCTGGGAATCAGAGATCTTCTCCAAAGCTGCAGAGTCCAGACAAGGAAATGATCTGCACTGATGCGCAGAAGCTTTGTGAGTCAGATTCAGGCCCAGATGAAGAAGGTTCTGAGCATAATGTAGACCCTCATTCCCAAACTGTAATTCCTCTTGGCGGAGACAATGAGTAACATGCTGATGACGATGAGACTCATATACCTGATTGGAATGACAACTAAAGTATTCGTTCAGGGCAGGAAGAGGTTGGCTCTGAGGACGAGGGGAGTGCAAACACACAGGGTGATGATGAGGTTGTTGATCCCACTTAGGGGTACTTTGCACACTACGACATTGCAGGTGCGATGTTGGTGGGGTCAAATCAAAAGTGACGCACATCCGGCTTCGTTGTCGATATCGTAGTGTGCAAATCCTTCTACATATGATTAACGAGCGCAAAAGCGTCGTTATCGTATGATCGGTGTAGGGTCCGACATTTCCATAATTTAGCAGCAGCGACGGTACGATGTTGTTCCTAGTTCCTGCGGCAGCACACATCGCTGTGTATGAAGCCGCAGGAGCGAGGAATATCACCTTACCTGCATCCCGGCTGCAATGAGGAATGAAGGAGGTGGGCAGGATGTTTACGTCGCTGTGACGCCGCACGACCCGCCCCATTAGGAAGGAGGCGGTTCGCCGTCCAGAGCGACGTCGCAGGGCAGGTGAGTGCATGTGAAGCTGCCGTAGCAATAATGTTCGCTATGGCAGAAATCACAAGATATCGCTGCTGCGACGGGGGTGGGGACTATCGCACTCGGCATCGCAAGCATCGGCTTGCGATGTCGTGGTGTGCAAAGTACCCCTTACTGTCAACCCACAGTCATGCAGTCGATGAGGTCAGCAGAGGAGGTGGAGGAGGATGCTACTGACGACGAGGTTAGGTTGTGCCTTCCTGGACAGAGAATACTGGAAGCACGTCAACAACTGCATCCTCAGCCACAACTCTGCCTCTGAGCAGAAGTTGGGGTGGCTCTGCAGGTCGCATGGGCTCTAAGCCTTGCCTAGCCTAGTCTTTTTTTGACATCGCAAAGGATCACCCAACTCATGTCATCTGTAAGATTTGTCACCAATCTCTAAGGCGGGCTTTGCACACTACGACATCGCAGGTTCGATGTCGGTGGGGTCAAATTGAAAGTGACGCACATCCGGCATCGCATGCGACATCGTAGTGTGTAAAGCCTAGATGATACGATTAACGAGCGCAAAATCGTCGTAATCGTATCATCGGTGCAGCGTCGGCGTAATCCATAATTACGCTGACGCAACGGTCCGATGTTGTTCCTCGCTCCTGCGGCAGCACACATCGCTGTGTGTGAAGTCGCAGGAGCGAAGAACATCTCCTACCGGCGTCACCGCGGCTTCCGTAGGATATGCGGAAGGAAGGAGGTGGGCGGGATGTTTACATCCTGCTCATCTCCGCCCCTCCGCCGCTATTGGCCGCCTGCCGTGTGACGTCACTATGACGCCGCACGACCTGCCCCCTTAGGAAAGAGGCGGGTCGCCGGCCAGAGCGACGGTCGCAGGGCAGGTGAGTGCATGTGAAGCTGGCGTAGCGATAATTTTCGCTACGCCAGCTATCACACGATATCGTACCTGCGACGGGGGCGTGGACTATCGCGTGCGACATCGCAGCATCGGCTTGCGATGTCGCAACGTGCAAAGCCCGCCTAAGTAGAGGCCAAAAACTCACTAGTTTGAGTACTTTGTCCATGAACCGTCACATGGATATGAAGCATAAGTAGCAGTGGGAAGAGCACTGTGCTACAATGAGGCCTAGCAGAGCGGGCCAACTACCATCTGCACCTTCAAGTGCATCCGTGTGATCTTCATCCTCTGTGACTGTGGGGACAGCAGTCACACATGCTTTTGGACGCAGACCTTCCACATCTTTACCCGCAACAGGTAGTGTGATTGGCAGGTCGTCAGTTGTTTTGGAAGTGGAAACAGCTGCTGGTGTTGAGCTCTCTCAGACATCGAGAGCACCACCTTTGGATGAAGGCAACATTATGTCTCTGCCTGCACTTTCCTCACAGATCAGCGGTTTGCCAGGGACACCCTATTCAACGCCGTCTCAGCACAGCAGCCAGCCCTCGGTCCCTCAGATGTGGACAAGTAAAAGACCATTTCCTCTTAGCCATGACAAAGCTATCTGCAAGCTGTTGGGTACAGAAATGCTGCCTTTCCGTCTAGTGGACACACAGGATTTTTGTGACCTTATGTCCGTCACAGTGCCCCAGTTCCAGATGCCCAGTCACCACTACTTCTCCAAGAAAGGTGTGCTTGCACTACACCAGCATGTGGCACACAACATCACCGCTTCCTTGAGAAACTCTGTGTGTGACAGGGTGCATTTCCCCACAAATACTTGGACCAGTAAGCATGGACAGGGGCATTACATGTCGCTGACTGGGCACTGGGTAACTATGGTGAGAGATGGAGAAGGGTCTGCTGTACAAGTATTGCCGTCCACACGAGTTGTGCGCCAATCCTCTGTATGTAGAACTTCCTCAACTGCTTCTGCGTCTTCCACCTCGTCTGGGTCCTCCACCTCCGCCCAAAGCCTGTCTGGTCAGGCCACCCGCGTTGTAACTGCGCACAAGGAATCCCACACACCTCCTTACTATGCTGGCAGCAGAGCTCAATGGCATCAGGCGGTCTTTACGTTGAAATGTCTGGGAAATGTGAGTCATACAGCTGATGAGTTGTGGTCAGCTCTGGAGACCGAGTTTCAGCAATGGTTGTCACCACTCAACCTGCAGCCAGGGAAGGCCGTGTGCGACAATGCTGCAAACCTGTTTATGGCCCTTTGCCGGGGCAATGTGACACATGTGCCTTGTATGGCTCACGTGTTGAACCTTGTTGTCCAGCAATTTTTAACCCACTATCCTGGCCTACATGGGCTTCTGCAGAGGGCACGGTCACTATGTGCTCGCTTCCGCCGTACACACGCCGCAGCTGAAAGACTTGCATCGCTCCAGAAGTCTTTCGGCCTGCCGGTTCATCGCCTGAAATGCGATGTGCCAACCTGCTGGAATTCGACTCTCCACATGTTTCAGTGACTGTGGCAGCACCACCGAGTCCTGGTGCAATATGTTATAATGTATAGCCTGGGCCAACGAGATACAGAGGTGGGGCAGATCACTCTGCTGGAGTGGTCTCAGATCAAGGACCTATGCACCCTTCTGCACAGTTTCAACATGGCGACGAAGATGTTTAGCGCTGACAATGCCATTATCAGCATGAGAATTCCAGTTATTTACATGCTGGAGCACACTCTAAACAGTATTTGGAGTCAGGTGGTGGGACAAGAGGAAGGGAAAGAAGTACAGGAGGATTCATAAGCGGAAGGGATACCAACATCTACAAGGTCCAGATGGTCAGCAGCACCAAGGCGGCAGGCATGGGATGGTGGGGGAGAGGGATTAACAAGGGCGCATGGTAGCAGCCAAACTGTTGAGGAAGGTGCAGGAGCCCAGGAAGAAATGAATGACGAACTGGCGATGGGTATGGAAGACTCAGCAGATGAGGGAGATCTTGCTCACATTTCTGTTGTGCGAGGTTGGGGGGAGAGGGCAGAGGAAGGAAGCATGATTCTCCCCTCGCCACCACCACCACAGCAAGGACTTGGTCCTCCTGGATGCGCAAGACACATGCGCGCCTTTTTGCTGCACTACCTACAACATGACCCTCGGATTGTCAGAATTCGAAGTAATGCTGACTACTGGGTTGCCACACTCTTAGATCCCCGGTACAAGTCCAAATTTGGCGAAATAATTCCTGCCATAGAAAGGGACGCACGTATGCAGGAGTATCAGCAGAAGCTGTTACACAATATGAGATTGGCTTTTCCACTAAACACCTGTGGTGCACAGAGTGAATCTCACAGTTCTAACTTGCCAACCATGGGACTATCGAGTCATCATCACTCAAACCATACCAGCAACACCGTATCTGGTGGTAACAGCAATTTTATGGAATCGTTTCATGAATTTTTTAGACCATCCTTTGCAAGGCCACAAGACACATAGTCAACGCCTGGAGAGGATGATACAGGAGTATCTCCAAGTGAATATCGATGCCATGACTCTGCAATTGGAGCCTTGCTCATTTTGGGCTTCCAATCTGGAAAAATGGCCTGAGCTCGCCACTTACGCCTTGGAGATCTTGTCGTGTCCCGCAGCCAGCGTTCTTTTGGAACGTGTATTAAGTGCTGCTGGGTGTGCGCTGACAGATAAGCACACGCATCTGTCCAGTGACAATGTGGACAGACTGACGTTCATCAAGATGAACAAGTCATGGATCTACAAGGACTTTTCTACCCTGTGTCTTCCTGGGGAGAGTAAAGGCTTGTGTATTTTTGATTGTGCTTCATGGAAATCAACATGTTAAGTTTGCAACTGTGGGACAATTGATGCCACTTAAGTGGTGTCTGTGGCCCAATTTTTTTTTTTTTTCCAATTTAAGATTTTATTGATTTTCAAAGGAATACAATATTAGAACATACATCCATGCTGTACCAAATGATGCGAATCAAAAATCAAAAGTCAATGCTACACCAAGCCTTCGCAGGCTTCGTAATATTCTATGGATGGTAGAAATAGTACATGGATAATCATTTAAAACCTTAGATAATAATAGAACAAGAAGAAGAGATTAAGTCGAGTGATAGTCACAGAATCCAGAGAAGGGGGGGGTATTTCAGAGGAAAGAGAGGGCACATAGAAAGCAGGGTAAGGCGACTGGGACTGATGCATTGTCCGTTGAGCTAAGATTTGTCGAAAGGGTGGTGTATACTGTCTGAAAGAGAAAAAGCCAGAGTGCCCCCAATCCGGAGATTAAATTAGATCAAGAAATTTTTTACTGGACAGGAAAGACTCCCACTGGAACCACTTAGTGGCTGTCTCCACTGTCTGCCCTCGTGATTGGGCCATCACCATTTCCATGCGGTGGATCACATTTACCTCTGTTACCCACTCATCCAACGTCGGGGGGGCAGAGTCTTTCCAGCACCGTGGGATCACTGTCTTGGCGGCCTGAAGAAGGTGGCCCAAGATAGATTTCTTAAAAACCCTTTCTGATACATTAAAGATATACAGTAAAACTGCCTCCAGGCGACTGGGCACTACGATCCCTGTGACCTCCTTTATGGCTTCCAGTACTTTGTTCCAAAAGACCGACAGGCTCGGGTAGTGCCACCAGGTGTGAGACATGGTGGCTCCCGGGGCTCCGCAACGCCAGCAAGTATCCGGTATTTCGGGGCACCACGCATGAAGGGACGCTGTACCACCTGGAAAGTATTTTATAGCTGGTTTCTTGCATCCTAGTGGCGACTACGGACCTGTGGGTCAGACGGAAACAACGCTCCCATTGATTCCCGGGAATCGTTTGACTGAGCTCTGACTCCCATGCTTTACAGAAGCGAGGAGGCGACACCTCTGCTGCACTTGTCATAAGCTTGTACACCCTTGATATTGCATGGCTCGTATCAGAGGGCCCAATGCAAAGGTTTTCAAAAGGAGTTTGGGGTGATGGATGAGCCATGACAGTGTCTTGGGAGGTTAAAAAGTGTTTGAGTTGGGCATATTCAAAATGAAATCGCAGTTTGAAATTATGGCTCTCTACCAACTCCAGGAGTGGGATGAGGGACCCGCCCGGGGCTACCCGATTTAATCTCAAAGGATTCAGTTTCATGCTTCTCAGAAAATTGTTGGATGATGCTCCCGGTAAAAACTCTGGGTTATCAGTTAGTGGCATAAGGGGCCCTCTAGGCTGGATCATGAGATTGCGTGATGACACAGAGTGAACCGTTTTCAATGTTTGTTTAGTGCTATAGGACATCTCAATCTTATGTTTGGTGAGGAGCGGCCAGGTCCACGGCAGGGTTGGTAATGATAAGGGGCACATATCTTGTGCCAGGCAGACCCAAAGCTTAGAACCAGAATTATGCAAAAGGTTCAGGACCCTGGCATGAGCGGCTGCCAAGTAGTATCGCCTACAGTCAGGCAGTCCCGTTCCTCCCGCACCCTTGGTCCTAGTTAGGACGCTGCTCCCTATACGGGCACGCCTTCCAGACCAAACAAATTGACTGAATATGCGCTGCATCTTGGCCCAGTAGGTTGCTGGAGCATAGACCGGAACCGTCTGTATCAAATACAGCAATCTCGGCAGAGCCGTCATCCTGAGTGCGCTGATCCTGCCGAACCATGAAAGAGTGCCTCTGTGCCATAGAGCTAAATCACCCTCTAGCCGTAACAGGAAGCTTTGGTAGTTTAATTGAAAGAGCCTGGACAAGTCAGATGGGATCTTGATGCCCAGGTATCCAATACTACCGTGGGGTGGCCATCTAAAGGGGAAGTTTGGTTTTATAACATTCACAGTTGTTTGGGGTAGAGAAATATTTAGGGCCTCTGATTTATCAAAATTAATTTTAAAATTGGACCACTTGCTAAAACGGTTTAGTTCCCCTATTAAGGACGGGAGGGATGTGATGGGATTACACAGATAAACAAGGAGATCGTCGGCAAAGGCAGCGCATTTATGCTCCCGGTTGGCGATCCTAATTCCCCGTATGTCCGGGTTGGCCCGGATGGCCGACAACAAGTGTTCCATGACTAAAACATATAGTAAAGATGACAAGGGGCATCCCTGCCGGGTCCCGTTTTGGGTGGAGAAGGGTTTCGACAGAGTGCCATTAATCTTAAGGTGAGCAGTCGGGGAATGGTATAAAGCCATAATTTTAGACGAGAAAACCGGTCCCAGGCCTATATGGTCCAGGGTCTGTGAGAGTGACTGCCAGGAGTCTCTGTCGAAACCCTTCTCAGCGTCCAAAGACAGCAACATCAAAGGAAGTTTTTTAGTATGTGCGTGTTGAATTAAATCCAGGGTTTTTATGGTGTTGTCCCTCGCCTCTCTACCCGGGACAAACCCGACCTGATCAAAATGGATCAAGTCAGGGAGCAAAGGACCAAGTCTATTTGCCAAAAGCTTGGCATAAATTTTTAAATCTACATTAAGGAGTGATATCGGTCTAAAACTGCTACACGCCGTGGGGTCTTTTCCGGCCTTACGGAGTAGTGAGATATGAGCCATGGTGGAGTGGGGAGGAAAGGGGACAGAGTCCGAAATTGAATTAAAGGAAAGGAGCATTAGAGGCGCTAATTGTTTGGAAAAGGATTTTTAAAATTTGGCGGGGAACCCATCGGGGCCAGGACTCATTACCAGGAGTGTCGCGAATCACTGCCAACAAGTCTTCCAGTATAAATGGACTTTCCAGGTTGTCAATTATAGAGCTCTCGAGACATCTAAAAGGTGAGGGCATTGAGGGATACCTATCACTCGACCTAGGGGGCTCGACAGGTAAATTATATAACTTGGAATAATAGTCGAGAAAGGTATTTTTCAATGTCTGGGGTGGCATAGAGTATTTCATCGCGTGGGTTCTTGATGCAAGGTATGAGGGTATGAGCTCTTTCTTCCCTCAGCGCGTTGGCCAACAATCTGCCGGGTTTATCCCCAAACTCATAAAACCTCCCCTTTCCCACCTGTATTAGACGCTGATATGAGGAATCAAACAGTTTTTTAACCTGGAACCTAGCTTGTAAGAGGGCTTGTAAATTTGTGGCCGATAAGGCTCGCTTGTGGATGAGCTCCAGTTCAGAGACCTTATGGAGAGCTTTTACTATGTCTTGGGCCTTTTCTTTTTTGATTCGGGACCCGTGCTTAATAAAAATACCTCGTAGGACACATTTCAATGCTTCCCACTTATATGTGGGGGCTGTGTCATCTGCTGAGTGGTCTTCCATGAACCTTGTAATAGAGGTCTGAATATCAGTAACACAAAGCTCATCCAGTAGCAACCACTTATTAAGCCGCCACGACCCTCTAGGAGCCGAAAAGGGAGGGGACCTCAATCGTGCAGTACACCGGTGCATGGTCTGACCACAGTATATTATCCATTCCCGTGTGTTGGATCCACGGGAGTGCGCTGTATTGAAATTAATATGTAGTCAAGATAACTATATGAAGCCTGGGTGTGGGAATAGAAACTATAGTCTCTGTCAGACGGATGTTGTATTCTCCAGGTGTCGAACAATTGAATGCGCAGTAGAGCTTCTTTTAATGCGTTTAATGGTGGTGTATGCAATACTAGATTTCCCCTTGGAGTTATCTAATGTGGGGTCAAGGGTGACATTAAGGTCGCCACATAAAATCACCGTACCCTGTAGCAAGGGGATCGCGACGTCCATCAGACGGGAAACAAAACTGTCCTGTTTTTGATTTGGGGCGTAAGCATTAATTATTGTGAAAATGTGCGTTCCCACCCTCAGTGAGAGAATAATATATCTTCCAAGACTATCTGTCATGCACTTTAGGATTTGATGTGGGAGGGATTTATGGATGGCTATTGCGACACCATTGGAGCGGGAGTCTGGGTTGTCCGAGGATACCCATGTCTGGTAATATTTATTTTTAAGAATAGGTGCATGTCCTTGTTTGAAGTGTTTCTCCTGGAGACACGCTATTCTCACCTTCCGTTTATGAAGATGATACAGTATCTGTGTCCTTTTCTCCGGAACATTGAGGCCCCTGGCATTGAAAGAAGCGATGGTTAGGTCCGCCATCTATAGAAGAATAGTACATTAGAGATATATAAGAGAGAGTAACGAACACAATCAGCCCGGCCGCCGAAGATAGAAAGAAGAGGAGACTGAAGAGGAAGAGAGAAAAGAAAACAGGGAGAACATCAGGCAAAAAAACCCTTGCACAGTAGACTAAATCCGAACAAACGTTCCTAGGGAACATATCCGCCTCACCTAGGCAGGACAGAGGATCCCGACCTATTTGGGGAAAAAGGATGTCAGACATAACCAAGCAGAGCTCTGTGTATACTAAAAACATTAAGGATAACCATAGGAACCGGCAAAAGTATCAAATGTTTATGTAATGCGGGCGATGGATAGACTGAGAGGCAACATATGAGAGTCAAGTGACTCGAATAACTGTAAGAGGCATAAGTCATAAGGGCGCATTCCACCACTGAGCTCATCTATATTGGTTACCAAGGGCAGTCCGCCCTACGACCCTGCTCTTCTCTCGGAGGCAGCCCCCTGCCGGGCTCAGGAGGTGGAGTTGGTCTGGCAGAGGCAAGCCATCCCCTGGGTACCCACTGCTGGAGTAGGGTAGTCGGCCAGGTTGCAATAGGTATTGTAGGCAGATTCAAACTCTCAGTAAAAGCCGGGAGGTCCTCTGGGTATCGCAGGATCATCCATCGGGAGTCCTTCCGCACCGATAGGGAGAATGGAAATCCCCACCGGAACGGTAGACCCCTCTCTTTTAAAGCATCAAGAAGGGGCTTAAGAGTCGCACGTTGGGCCAGGGTGTGCCGTGAGAGATCCGGCATTATGCGTATGGTAGAGCCATTAAATGACAGGTTTTGTTTCCTCCTGGCTGCATGTAGAATGGCCTCCTTTACAGCGAAAAAATGCACTCTGCACACGATATCTCTCGGACGGGAGTCATCTGGATCCGGAGGAGGTAGAGCCCTAAGGGCTCTATCCAGTTCAAGGGGAGCTCCTGGTGGCCTCTTTAGCAAATTATTAAAGATGGAACAAAGACCAGCAGGTATATCAGGGGCAGCTATAGATTCCAGAATACCTCTAACACGTAGATTGTTCCGTCTGTTTCTGTTCTCCAAGTCATCTACATGTTGTTGAAGGGCAAATAGTTGCTTGGATTGGTTTTCTACAGTCTCTTGGATAGATTAAATAGACACCTGAGAATTTGATTGCTGTTCGGCCAGGGTGTCAACCCTGTGAGTAAGTGAGGAGAGATCTTGCCGTAGTTGGATAAATTCTTGTTTACACTCTGCCACCACTTGATTAACCAGTGCTGCATTGTCGTTCTTGGTGGGGATCGCTTGTAACAGTGACCGCAGGTCTGCCAGGGAGGCCGGGCGATCTTCACCCATCGAGGCGGTAGTGTGAGACATATTGGGGTATGCATAGAAAGAGTCCTGTAGGGCTGGACCATATATTAGTGTTTGCGTGCTTTGGGGGTTCTGTATATCGTCCCATATTTGTGGCACGAACGTATGACGAATTGGGGGTGTTCCCAGTACCCTGGGCCCACCATTCATGGGGATCAGTGTGCCCTTTTCCAGGTCTCCGCCTGCAGCTGTCGGGCTCTCAGCCCAGGAGGATCCAGTGGACCACCGATCTAGGGAGGAAGGGGGGCTTCCCTCTGAGGTAGCCCCCAAGACTCTGTGGCAACCACCCAGGGGTCAGGTGGCCCTCCTCCGTTTCCAGCTCCCCCTGAGAGTCTTGTGGCCCCTGGTGAGGGTGCATGGCTGATGGCATTGCCCCCCCTCTCTGATTTCAGCCCCACTCACCAAGCCCTCCCGCGGACCCTGTGCCTGGGTCCTGTAGCCCAGCAGTCCACCTGAGTTAAGTGCTGCTCCCTCCTCACCTCTGATCGCTGCGTTTGTGCGTGTAGGTGGGAGCAGTGATGCTTGTTGTGCAGCTTATCTGTGCGACGCCTGCTTCTTCAGTGCCCGGGCCTGCAGCGGTGAGTCATCCTCTGAGACCAAGCACACGTGCGCCCCGCGCCCGCATGCTGCACTTCTCACAGATTCCCTGGTGCCGGCCGCAGGTGAGTTACCAGGGCTCCCCGGCTCCCGCCGAGTCACAGCAGAGGGTGAGGCAGGTGGGACGACTGCCGTGGGCGACCCGTCCTCCCGCCTTGGACTGCCTGTCAGCATCTCTGGAGCACGGCCGCCATCTTGGAATGGCGCCACTGTAGGTACCGCTTCTTCCACTGCAGGGGATCCGCCGACTCCCGCCGCTGCCGCGTGTCCTCTATAGGGTCCCTCTAGGTCACGGGAGGTCCTCGCTGCCTCACTTCTTCCCTGGGTCTTCGGGCTTGCCGCCCCAACGGACACTGGTGCAGGTATCCCTTCAGGCCCTGCAGGCCGCAGTTCTCTCCCTGGTTGAGATACAATCCCAGGCTCTCAGGAACGGGGGAGGTAAGCCCCGATTGTGCCCTGGGGTGCAGGGGGTTGCCCTGAGGTGTTGGGCTTGTTCTTTTTTGTTGTAGATTTGCCCATTGTATATATTAAGCAGGCCCTATGGAGGATTATTTTGAGGAGCTCTAGCACGCAGCGTCCTCACTCGGCCATGTCCAGCTCCGCCCCCCTGGCCCAATTTTTTTTAAAAAATGGAGACTCTTGTTGAAGTCCTTTTGCTGTGTTTTACATGATTTTAGAAGGGCATGACATGCCTATATCTGTGTCTTCTCCTCCTTTTACTCGACCAGCTCTTTTCTTTCAGCATGAGTATATGTACTTGTCACTTTCCCATGTGTTTGTGGTGTCTTCTGAGTTGTTTGTCACCTTTTGGACACCTTAGAAGGTGTTTTCTATGTGTTTGTGTTTGCCTGCCATTGTTTTCAATGGGGTTCAATGGTGTTCGACGAACGTTTGTCGAACGTTCGACGAACACACCCGCCGTTCGATGAACCGAACCGTACTCGAACACTAGGGGGGTGGCTCATCTCTAGTCATCAGCTCCATTCCATCATTCTCTCTATGCAACTGAGCCAGGACTGCCATCAGAGCATTATTGTTTTTACTGGTGTATGGGGCCCGGCTGCTCATAGAGGGCTACTCTCTCTCCTCCTGCTCAAAACTAATCTATGTGATTGGTGCAGAGCAGGAGAAGAAGCTACAGGAAAATACCAGCAAAAGTAACAAAACAAGTGATGCACTTTAGAGGGGAGTCTCAACAGGGAGAGTGTTTTTATAATTAGATATGGAATCATTCATTTTTTGAAGACCATTTACACAATACTAGGAAAAATAGCGATAGTCATCACTGACATCCTATATTTCACCAGAATCTCCATCAGTACATGAATACATCACAAGAACCACTGTCAGTAAATATATACAACACCAGCACCATCACCAGTACATAAATACTATACATCACCAGAACCCCCATCAGTACACGAGTACACCAAACTTACTACTGCAATCAATTGTAAAGTCAAGTCAGCTCCATAATTATTTGTATCTCATGAACCTACAACTCCCAGTATGTCCTTTACAATAATGAGGAGGTGCTGGCTGGTAGTTGTTATTACCAGTCATTAGGAGACTACAAACCATACAGGAACCACAGTACTGATGAGATGTATTCAATATCAACAAGTAAACATTTACATCCAGGTACCTTATAGATGGCATTTTTTCTGATTGAGTAGATTCTTTCCTCTCACATCCATCTTGTAAAGATGCCATGGTGACCTTTCACATCCACAGCTCTTCGCTGTAGGCTTCTCTCTTCTCCGATCTTCTGCAGCCCATCCCAACACAGTTCCCTTTAAAAATAAGAGTGTTAATTAAATGCCCTTTGCATAAAAATATCTGTCCATATTATGACCTAACTAAGCCTCCTATGGTATATGGCCTCTCCCCTCTGTCTAACCTTATGAGCTACACTATCCACAGTGTCCCCCTTAATGAGCTATAACCACCCCCTATCTGTCATTATCAGCTATAAATGCCACACTGTCTGCCCCTATGAACCACAGCCTATACTATGGCTGTCGCCTCACCACTGTTTTCTCTTACACTCTGCAAAGCTCTACATTGTCCCCCCACCATGCTAACCTTTCACTTTACTGTGCCCCATTTCATGCTGGCTATCCCCATATTCACACTGTGCCCCTTTTTCACAGTGTGTCCTCATCCTGCCCACCACATTTTCCTCTCCAAACTGTACCCCTTCCTCACATTGTCCTCCTATACAGTATGATGGTCACCACAGCTATCCACACAGTATATACAGTATATGTCCACAACAGCTCCCAATATACACTATCATGTTATTATTATTATTATTATTATTATTATTATTATTATTATTAATTATTATTATCATGTCTGTCACAGCCCCCCCTCTAGTATGATGTTTACCTCAGCACCGCATTGTATCGTATAATGGTCCCCACAGCACACCATACACTATTATGACCCCCCCAGTCACCGATACAGTATAAGGGTCCTACAGCTCCTTATATAGAGTATAATATCCCCCACACAGTGTGATATCCACCACAGCCCTCCAATATACAGTATAATATCCACAATAGCCCCAAATATACACAGTGGTATCATCACAACCCTCATGCAGTATGATGTCCACCTCAGCCCCCAATTATATAGTATGATGACCCCACAGCCCCTTATTAACAGTATAATGTCTCTTACAGCCCCCCACACTAATATATCCACCACAGCCCCAATATAAAGTACAGTATAATATCCCGCATAGCCCCCTATACAATATAATCACTACAGCCCTCAACACAAGGTCCCCAACAGCACCCAATACAGTATGGATACCCACTTGCTATATCCACACAGACCATCTTGTATTGTTCCCATAGCCAGCTCCTTATGTCTCTTAGCCAGCCTCCTATGCCCCATAGCAAGCACCTCCTGTAATGTCCCTACAGCAGCCCCTTATGTCCCATAGCAGCCCCTCTTGTAATGGTCCCATAGCCAGGCCCTTATGTCCCCATAGCCAGCCCCTCTTGTAATGTCCCCATAACCAGCTCATTATGTCCACATAGCCAGCCCCTTTTGTAATATTTCTACAGCCACCCCTTATGTCACCATACCCAGCTACCTCATGTAATGTCCCCATAGCATCTCCTTATGTCCCCATAGCAGCCTCTTATGTCCCCATAGTCAGCTCGTTATGTTCCCATAGCCAGTCCCTTATGTTCTCATAGCCAGGCACTCTTGTAATATTCCCATAGCAGCCCCTTATGTCCTCTTAGACAGACCCCTCTTGTAATGTCCCCATAACAGCCCCTTCTATTCACATAGCTAGCCCCTTATGTCCCCAAAGCCAGCACCTTCTTGTAATGTCCCCATAGCCAGCCCTTCTTGTAATGTCCCCATAACTAGGTCATTATGTCCCCATAGCAGCCCCTTTTGTAATGTTCTCAGAGCCAGCCTCTTTTGTCCCCAGAGCCAGCCTCTTATGTTCTCATAGTAGTGTGTGTTTATGTGCATGTAGCTCAGTTTTGTGTATCTATTTCTCCATGTAGGGTGCATGTAGCAGAGCTATGTTTGCCCTTATGTGCATTTAAGTGTGCATATAGTAGAACCGTGTGTATATAGATGCATGTAGTGTGCATGTAACATAGCTGTGTTTGTCTATATGTGCATGTACTAGAGATGTGTGTGTCTATATATGTATGTAGTGTGCATGTAGCAGAGCTATGTTTGTCTATATGTGCATTTAATGTGCATGTAGTAGAGCTGTGTGTGACTATGTGTACATGCAGTGTGCATGTATCAGAGCTATGTTTAGCTATACGTGCATGTAGTAGACTTGTGTGTCTCTATAGGTGCATATCGTGTGCATGTAGTAGAGCTGTGTGTGTCTATAGGTGCATGTAGTTTGCATGTAGTAGAGCTATGTTGGTCTATATGTGCATGTAGTGTGCATGTAGTAGAGCTGTGTGTGTCTATATGTGCATGTAATGTGCATATAGCAGAGCTATTTATCTATACGTGCATGTAGTGTGCATGTAGTAGACTTGTGTGTGTCTATAAGTGCATGTAGTGTGCATGTAGTAGAGCTATGTGTGTCTGTATATGTATGTAGTTTGCATGTAGTAGACTTGTGTGTGTCTATATTGTGTGTGTCTATAGGTGCATGTAGTGTGCATGTAGTAGAGCCATGTGTGTCTATATATGTATGTAGTGTGTGTGCATGTAACAGAGCTATGTGTGTCTATATATGTATGTAGTGCTCATGTAGAAGAGCTATGTTTGTCTATATGTGCATTTAATGTGCATGTAGTAGATGTGTGTGACTATATGTGCATGTAGTGTGCATGTAGCAAAGCTATGTTTGTCTATATGTGCATTTAATGTGCATGTACTAAAGCTGTGTGAGACTATATGTGCATGAAGTGTGCATGCATCAGAGCTATGTTTATCTATACGTGTATGTAGTATGTATGCATGTAGTAGACTTGTGTGTGTCTATAGGTGCATATACTGTGTATAAAGTAGAGCTATGTTTGTTTATATGTGCATGTAGTGTGCATATAGCAGAGCTGTTTATAAGTGCATGTAGTGTGCATATAGCAGATCTATTTATCTATACGTGCATATAGTGTGCATATAGCAGAGCTATTTATCTATACGTGCATGTAGTGTGCATGTAGTAGGCGCGTGTGACTTAAGGTGCATGTAGTATGCATGTAGCAGAACTACGTTTGTCTTAATATGCATGTAGTGGGCATGTCTATATTTGCATGTAGCAGAGCCATGTAGGTCTATGGGCATGTCTGCCACCTCCGTGCCAGCAGCTGGGCTGCTTGGATCCGGATCCGCAGTGTGGCTCGAGGGATTCTACCCGACCCGGGGGTCGCGCGGACACTTTAAATAAAAGGGGATGTATTTGTACGGGATTTGCCGTAAACTGTCTGTGACGCCACCCACGGTGTGTGGTGAAATGTGGCACCACCGCTGCTGTTGTGGGGCACCCAGGGGGATGATGGGTTGGGAGATGGATGTTAACCCCTCCGTGTGTAGGGATGGATGCTCCAGGGCCCAGTGTTTCTTATGCTGAGGATGGTGACTACAGGGGCCGGCGCGCCCGGTCAGATCGGGGGATGTTAGTCTACTCATGACCAAATGAATCACACAAGTCCAATGGCAAATCCCGGTGCTGGTGGTTGGCCGGTGCGGTCAAGTGTATATGGTCCCACACCCGGGCTGGTGGTCTGTGTCACTTTCTTCTGTACTCTGTTTTTGGTGTGGTGGACTTCCCAGTGTGAAACACGGAAGTCCGCTTCCGGTTCTTTTGTTGGGAGCCGTGCCCACTGACACTCTCCCGTGGGATCTACCGGGCCCTGGCGGATGCCCTATCACCCGCGGTGGGCTGTTGTCTGCTTTTGGGACTTTGGTTGAGACAGGACCTATAATCCTGCCCTCAATTGGTTAATTAGCTAGGCCGTTGGTTCCGGTCCTGGCTTCAGGGTCCAAGTACCCCCTCTATGAACGGTTTCCGGGTCGGTTCTCCGGTGTCGGTACCGGTGGGCTCCAACCCTGCCCTGGTACACCTCGGATCTCTGGCAGCCATCTTCCCGTCTCCTGACAGACACGGACCACCGTCTGCCACCTAGCCAGTACGCCGGGACTCCAACCCCGACGCCTTTTCCTTCAGTCTCAGCCTTCACTTTCTCCTCCTCAACTATTCCACTCCACTAGTCTGACTCCTTTCGCTTAGAACTCAGAACTTCGACTCTTGCTTTTTCCCGCCCCGGGTTCTCCAGAACCCTACGTGGGCGTTCTCCATCCGCTTTGTCCCGCCCACTGGTGTGCCTTTCCTACCCTGCGGGGGTGACTAGGGTTTCAGGTCGGCTGTGTGTAATCCTGTGTGGGATGGTGTTATGCGGGGGCCTACTCCGTGTGACTACCTCGTTTTGCCAGGGCGTCACACATATAGAAGGTCCCTATAGGTCTATGGGCATGTACCAGAGCTGTGTAGGTCTATGGGCATGTAGCAGAGCCGTGTAGATCTATGAACATGTTGCAGAGCTGTGTAGGTCTATGGGTATGCATAAGGCTAAAACATACATTTTTTATTGAATCCATTTAAAAATATAGTGGCAAGTGCACGATACACAAACAAGGTGTCAGACAAAAATTGATCTCACTCAAAGAGAAAAATGATGACTCAACAATGAATTCTGAGTACAATCAATATTACAGTGTAAATTTAAATTTCTGTCACTGTATTAGTATACAACTACCTATTACTACAGTATACACAATACTTCAACCTTTAACATATGGGACTGAATAGACATAGTCCTGCTAGTTTACATACGGAGAGCTGGTATATTTTATACATAACTCACACCTCATAGTAGGTACCTTCTCCCTTACAGGACATGATATAACTCATAAGGTGCATATAAACCCCCTGAGGAAGCAGCTAATGCGAAATGTGCATTGGGGAGCAGACAGACTGACCTCAACCACAACTCATCCCATTATGGGTAACTCTGTGACTTCTTGTGACTTACCTTTCAATCTATTTAACAGCAGGGACTACAGCAATAATTAAGATCATGCACTTTTTGCACTAACCTGCATTACTATGTGTTAATATATTTATAAGGGTATCTATCTTTGCTGTGAGGCAGCATTAATATAGATTTTCTTGTTTACATAGGTTTAACTTAGCATTTGCACTTTACTGCCCGTATGCACCTTATGAATTATACGTATCATGTCCTTTAAGGGAGAAGGTACCTACTATGAGGTGTGAGTTATGTATAAAATATACCAGCTCTCCGTATGTAAACTAGCAGGACTATGCCTATTCAGTCCCATATGTTAAAGACTGAAGTATTGTATATACTGTAGTAATAAGTGGTTGTATATTAATACAGTGATCAAAATTGAACTTTACACTGTGATATTGATTGTACGCAGGATTTATTGTAGAGTCATTGTTTTTCACTTCGGGTGAGATCAATTCTTGTCTGACACATTGTGTATTGTGCACTTACCACTATGTTTTCAAATGGACTCAATAAAAAATGTATGTTTTTAGCCTGATGCACAATAACTCCCAGTCTTTTTGAAAATTGTATCATTGCTTTGTGGAGTTAGCATATAAACTATCGCTAATATGCTAATCTGGAAAATGAATATAATTGGTCTATAAATGTGTAGCAGAGCCATGTAGGTGTATGGGCATGTAGCAGAGCCATTTAGGTCTGTGTGTATGTCTATGGGCATGTAACAGAGGCGTCTGTATAATATATACACTGCAGAAAGACACTAACAATAGATTTATTACCTCCCTATTCTACCCTCTATTCTTCCCCTTTAAACTGCCAGGGAAGTTTAACCCCTTCTCAACCTTGGAGGTATACATACATCCTTCCTAAGTTGTGTCCTCCCGGTAACCAAGGGGTTCTGGCGGCAATCCTGCTGTAATCCCCGCACATGTCTGCTGATCCAATCAGCAGATATGTGCTACTAACAGGCGCAGGTAGATCAGAGATCCACCCATGCCTGCTTATCATTTAAATCGCACTGTCAAATACTGACAGCAAAATTTAAATGGCCTCAGTGGGGATTGCGCTGTTCCTCGCCGCCATCAGCAGCCCCGTGATGCGATCACGATGAGCTGATGATTGCCATGGTAGTGTTTGGTCAGCTGATGACCCCTGATGCTAGCATGATGGATTTCCTGTAAGAGCCAACAGAACAGCAGCTCTCACAGGAACGCTGCATTTTTGCTGATCAGAGCTATACAGCAATATGGCAATATCGACGGAAAAATAAAGAAGTTATGGCTCTGGAAGAAGGGGAGGAAAAAATAAAAAAATGGAAAATCGCCGAGGGGTGAAGGGGTTAATAATAAGAATTTTTTTTTCTATTTGTTGCTATCTAAACCTGGGGTGCATCTTATAGTTAAAAGAATATAGTACTTATCTTTATTAAGCCCAGGGTCCCAAGTCTTAGCCGAAGCTACTTAAAAGTATGGCCACAGGAGAGGGGGACAGCCGCGTCTCACGTCTTCAGTGACGTAAGAAGCTGCCGGCCTGCCCTCTGTTTATTATTGTGAATTTTGTACTGTGCATACGCTAAAGAAGCTGCTATGTGCAGTATAAACAGGACCATACTGGAAGAAGAATGATGTTGTGGTGAGTAGAGGAGATCCTGCAATCACCGCCGAGTGGCAGGACTCCATTTGAATCTTCTGTCTTCAGCATCGGAGCCTCCTTCTGCTGGTGAGCATAATCTGTATATGTCTGTGCATCCTATATGTATATAGTGTGGATGTGTGTGCACAGTATAGTGCTGTGCAGGGGCGTAACTACCGCAGTCGCAGGGGTCGCCATTACGACCGGGCCCGGCAAGTTATAGCCCGCGGCCGCATTGCAGATCAGCCGCCAGGTCCTTTCTGTGAGAGAGGAGCTGCACTGATTTGTCGCAGACCACGCGGCCGCTATATGACCTGCGGGGGAACGAGGAGAGAGGTGAGTACTTGTTTTTATATATATATATATATATATATATATATATATAAAAATTGGTGAGTACACGGTGGCCAGAGGCCTTGGGGGGGCTGCATTATACATGGAAGCCTGGGGAGGCTGGCTACATTATTATACATGGAGGCCTGGGAGGCTGACTGCATTATTGTACATAGAGGCCTGGGGAGGCTGGCTGCATTATTATACATGGAGGACTGGGGAGACTGGCTGCATTGTTATACATGAAGGCCTGAGGAGGCTTGCTGCATGATTATACACGGAGGTCTGGGGAGACTGGCTGCATTGTTATACATGAAGGCCTGAGGAGGCTTGCTGCATGATTATACACGGAGGTCTGGGGAGGCTGGCTGCATTATTATACATGGAGGCCTGGGAGGCTGGCTGCATTATTACACATGGTGGCCTGGGGTGCTGCATTATATATGGAGGTCTATGGGGCTGCATAATAAACATGAAGGACACCTTATACAGGAACTATAGGGGGCTGCATAATAAACATGAAGGACACCTTATAAATGGACTATAGGATTGTATTATACATGGACGTCTATGGGGCTGCATTATATATGGAGGTCTATGACATGGAGGAGTATGGGGCTGCATAATACAAAATGGAGCACACCTTATACATGGAATATAGGGGTGCATTATACATGGAGGAGTATGGGACTGCATAATACAATATGAAGTTTTATGGAGTTGCGTTATAATATATATAGGACTATGGGGGCTACATTATAATATATGGAGGACTATGGAGCCTACCTTATACATGAACTATGGGGTGCATTATAAAACATGGAGGACTATGTGGTGCAGTATAATACATGGAGGACTATGGGGTGAATTATATTATATGGAGAACTATGGGGTGAATTATAATACATGGAGAACTATGGGAAATTCATTATAATAATTGGAGGGCTATGAGGGCTACTTTATACATGGAGGACTATGGGGGTGCATTATAATACATGGAGGACTGTGGTGCAGTATAATATATGGAGGACTATGGGGTGAATTATAATACATAGAGAACTATGGGGTGAATTATAATACATAGAGAACTATGAGAAATGCATTATAATACATAGAGGACTATGGAGGTCCATTCTAATATATGAAGGGTTATGTGGGACCCTTTATACTATATGGAAGGCTATGTGGAGGCCATTATAGTATTTGGAGAACTATATACAAGGGGGGGGACAAAGATACACGCAGGGGATGAGAACGTTTTGTGCTGAGGGAAAAGGCTCTTCCTCTCAGCACCCATCTTTCTCATGCTCTCCTATACATCTTCTTTCAGCACCCAGCTTTCCCATGCTCTGATATGGGAAAGCTGGGTGCTGATGGACAGAGGTATAGCAGAGCATGGGGAAGCTGGGTGCCGAGGACAAGATGGATATGAGAACATTGGAAAGCTGGGTGCTGATAGAGGAGAGGGATTTCAGATCATGGGAAACCTGGATGCTGAGGGTAAGAGCCAAGTGTCAGCGTCATTATCCCATACCTCAAGTGTGGGTTCACTTACAAAGGGGGGGGGCCCAGGTCTGAACTTTGTACCGGGGCCCATCAAACTCTAGTTACGCCACTGGTGCTCTGTATACATTATATGCAGCCCACTGCCTCTTTATTATATATATGCAGTGGTGGACATACCGCAGCTAGTGCATCTGCACCGAGGCCTAGAGGTGAAGGGGAGGACCATGCAGGGCAGTTAGTAAATAGGGCAATCTGGCCTTTGTTCGGAACCTGAGCAACAGCTGAGGTGTATTATAAAGTTGTGCCGCACCTGAAGTGTATATTATGCTGTTTTTCAGCAGCTGAGGTATATTATGTGGTTTTGCAGGAGCTGAAGTGTGTACTATGAGGTTCTGCAGCAACTGAGGGATGTATTATGAGGTCTCTCCTTGAGACAGGAGGGTCAACCCGGAAAGAAGTTCAATAGGGCAGTCATAAGGCCTATGAGGCGGCAACGTCTCAGCCTCCTTCTTATCAAAGACGTTGGCGTAGGAAAAGTAGGCGGATGGCAGGCCCGGGAAATTAGCTGGTGTGGTTGGCGGGTGAGAGGGACGTACCAGAATCAGACACTTATCATGACAGTGCGCTACCCTTCAGAGTATATCTCCAGAGACCCAGTTCAATACCGGCTTGTGCGACCAAAGTCATGGTAACCACAGCAGCAGAGCATGAGCCATTCCTCATGAAAGGTAGCAAGGAAGGCGGACAGGTGTTGAATGATTCAATCGTTCTTCTCCCAGGGGGGTTAATCCAAGGAAGGGCCTGTCCGGTTAGATGCAACGTGACAAACTTCACTTTGAAGTGGTCAGTCGCCAGTTGCAGGGGGTGACAGCTCAAAGTGCAAGGAGCACTGGTTGAGAAACCCACGACACAATCTTAGGTCACGTCCATACATTGGTGGGGAGGCCAGGCAAAATCTGGAAATGCAAAGTTCTCTCTTCATCTCGACAAGCGGGGGGGGTGTCTGAAGATCCGGAGGCTTGCATAGACGCCAGTCGGGATTCAACGCACTTCATGTATGCCACTAGCTTCACATGGGTCTCTCGTTGGTGAGTGAGCTCTTGCTGCATCTCTGCCAGGCAGGTAGGCATGGTCCCGGCAGAGTCCATGGTCTAAGCAAACTGTTACAGTCGCCGAGGGGCGATGAGCATCCGGGAGAGAACCCACTGGGCCGTACATCGGACTCCCTGGAAGGAGCAACCAGTAGTGAACCCCTATACAGGGGCTGTCTGGCGCAGTAACCGAGGTCCTAAATGCAGCAACCAGTGGTGATCGGCTCTTACGGACTGGTATAGTCTCTTAATGTCTGGTGCTGGTGTGCTCACATGTGGCAGCACGGAGATGGTAAATCGGACTTGGCAACATAGCGGTGGTGACTCAGATGTGGCAGCACGGAAGTGGTGATTCATATGTGGAAGCACGGAGATAGTGGTTCAGACGTAGCAGCACAGAGGTGGTGGCTCAGACGTGGCAGCATGGAGGTAGTGGCACAGATGTGGCAACACGGAGGTGGTGACTCAGACGTGGCAGCACAGAGGTAGTGGTAAAGAGCAGGCTCTTGAACAAGATACAGATTAGAAACACGGGACTGTTACTAGGACACAAAAGCAGAACTAGACACAGTAGCACACCGAGACTTGAGAACTAGCAATGCACTAATAGACAATGTTTCTCAGGCACCTCCTGTAAGGGAAGGCAGTCTTAAATACCTTTGAGGTAACAGGTGACCTCGGAATAGCTTCTGGGTAATGAGGCGCCGGCCCTTTAAGAAAGGGAGCGTGATGGAGCGTGCACCCTCCGGGCACTCACAGAAGAGTTGCATGTGGCCTGGAAGCAGGAGGAGGCCGCGGCACACCCCGGGGCAGGAGAGGAGTGAATAGAGCCACCGGGCAAGTTAGAGAAAGGACTCTATGGGAGCGGGGACGTACGGGGAGACAGTGCTGTGACTGGGCTCTACAAGGTTATTTTGCAGCAAATGAGGTGTATTACGAGGTTTGGCAGCAGCTGAAGTGTATTATTAGGTTCGGCAGGAACTAAGGTGTGCATTATTAGGTATAGCAGAAGCTTAGGTGTAGTTGAGGCTCTGCAGCTGCAGAGGTTTGTATAATGAGGTTCTGCAGCAGATGTGGTGTTTTAGGAGGTTCTGCAGCATCTGAAGTGTGTGTTCTGAGGTTCTTCAGAAGCTGAGGTGTATTATACACAATGTGTTATATCTTTTTCTGTGAATTTTAAAATAATTGATGATAATTTTTTAATAACTCTCAAGTAAACTCTGTTCCAATATCCACATGATTCATCATATTGATTGATGTATAAAGTGTTTATTTCAGACTAATTTGTCAGTTTTCAACCACAAAAAGCGCCCTATCCTACCCCACCCTTATTTTGTGTATGTGGTCCTGCACCTCAGGCTGTTAAGTTCACTGGAGCTGACAGGCAGCGCCATAAACAAGAGGAAACTTTATTGTGCAGGAAAGTAGAAAATGTTTACCTAATTTTGTACAATCCCCTCTAAAATGTGTATTTTCACCTGTTTGGCCCTGAGCACAGGGAGACAAGGGCCGCCAGCTACATCATGCAATGTCTGGTGTACTCTATGGCATATCCACGGATTTGTATAGTAGCTGCTGATCTCACCAATGGGACCAAGAGATGGCAGGACTCCCATTCATGTTTATAGGTATCATTCTTCACACTGATTTGGGCCCCAAATTGTGAAATCTGCATGCATTGCCATTAGTAATATCCATGATACCACACAAATGTATGAGATCAGAATACCCCTTTGAGGGCGAGTTCAGACATGATGGAATTGATGTGGATTTGAGATGCACACCAGATATCCAAAGGAGTTTATAGTACAATACAGGGGGGAGTAATTTAATTCCAAGAAATAAAACTAGTGAAGAATATGAAAAAAAATAGTCACCTGTCCTCATTCATGTCCTGAGAACTTGGGATAAAACAATGCTGGGGGCACCAATGGGCAATTTTGCACAGGCTATGGCCGACATTGCTGTTAGGTTTCCTTTAATGAATGCTATTTTTTCAAACATTTTTGTTTTAATATTTTTTTTTTCTGATTTCTCCTAAGAGTTTATCTTCTGTTTTGTATTTTCTGATTTTAATTCTGCATGTTCTATAATTTTATTGTCTGATACAGTTCTACATTACATTGCATTATACATCACACGGATGATTATTCTGCAACATTGGATGTTACATTTATAAATATGAAAATAAAAACATGACGCTGATTTCACTTTGAAACCGCATGAATTCCCTAAATTGTAGCAGTCTGACAATATAAGTATAATATACGAGCGCAGTAATTGAAGAAAATTGACTAACTGGAGACAAATGGCTCAACTAGGAGAATAGTCTCTGAGCAATTATCTGCCGTACATTATATCATCGCTATTACACATCCAATTCAGAAAGACATCTACACCACAACTGTGTCATAAGAATAAAGTAGCTGTCCCCTGAGGAATAACGCAGTATTATAGTAGCTGTATTCTTCAACATAGGGGCAGTATTATACTAGTTATATTCTTCTACATAGGGACAGAATTATGGTAGCTGGTTCTTGTACATAGGTGGCAGTATTATACTAGTTTTATTCTTGTACATAGGAGCAGTATTCTAGTAGTTATATTCTTGTACATAGGTGGCAGTATTATAGCAGTTATATTATTGTACATAGGAGCAGTATTATAGTAGTTATATTCTTGTACATAGGGGGCAGTATTATAGTAGTTTTATTCTTGTACATAGGTGGCAGTGTTAAGGAGAATTCCACAGCTTCGGGAAATCTCCTTCTAGTGAAATTCTGATGAATGTCAAATTGAAAGTTTCTGAGTGCTGGCAGGAAAAATTCAGACCACACAGGAATTGCTGGTATGAATTCCTTTCTCAGTGAAAAAAAGGTGCACGTCACGTGCTTTATTGTTACAAGCCTTTTTATAGAGCAATAGTGGGTTAATCTTTTAGCAAAAATCCTAAGTATGCCATTGGTTATATTAAAAGCATATGCAGAAAGCCTGTGATATTTGTCAATATTTGGGATTTCCTCTCCAGCCCCTCCTGTTTTCCGACCCATCGTAACTTGCAGGGTCCCTGTTACGTAGCTCACTAGTCATGGATAAGCTGCAGCCAATCATCGTTGTCAACATCTTCATTCTGTTCCCTTGTATTAGACATCATCAGCAGACTTCAGTATGCACATGCTTACAGTATCTTGTTACTTATATAGAGAAGAAAGCTTGGTTATAGAAAATCATATAGAAAAATATATTGTATTCTCACAGTAGAAAAGCAAATAGAAAAATATATTGTATTCTCACAGCAGTATTATAGTAGTTACATTCTTGTATATAGGTGCACTTATATAGTAGTTATATTCTTGTACATTGGAGGCAGTGTTATAGTAGTTATATGCTTGTACATTGGCGGCAGTATTATAGTAGTTATAGTCTGATACATAGAGGCAGTATTATAGTAGTTATATTGTTGTATTTAGGGGTAGTATTATAATACGTATATACACGTACTGTCACGCTTCCCGGTCCCCTGGTCCCGTTCTCCGGTCCCCGTGGCCCGCTCCCCGATCCCCGGCGGCGTCCCCTGCTCACCACTCCGGTCCCGGCCTTCTCGTCTCCGCCTGCGGCCCCCATGCGTCCAGCTCCCCGCTCCCGGCGCTCCTCTGCGACGTGGGACTCCCAGCCGGGCGCTCCTGCTTCCTCCTCACCACTTCCTGGACTGGCTTCTGGCACATGGGCCTCGCGCATGCGCATAAGGGCGCGCGCGCGGTCATTGACCCTTTATTAAAGGGCCAGCACCCAGAAACAGGATATTGCATAGACAGGTACAGGGTATATAAGGTTTCTCTTTCCTGGTGGGCGGGGCCTGTTCTACGTGTTTAGCAAGCTAGTGTTCAGGTCCCCGTATTGCTTTGCCTTGTGCTTTGCCTTGCATTAACCCTGTCCTGTCTCGTAGAGCCTGTCCTGCCACGCCAGTCGCTCCGAACCAAGTCCATCCCTGGACCCTGACGGTGACTTCGGCGGATGCCCCACCACCTCTACAGCTCCGCCAGTCTCCAGTCCCTGGCTCCGTTCGGTGACCCGTTCCATCGCTCAGCAGGTTCCGGATCCCGCCTGACCCTACAACCCGGCCTCGGACCCTGAGCCTCGTCACCCGGACTACCGTCCAGAACTCCGTGGGTTCAGCATCATCCACCTTTCCTGCTCCTCTACGGACTGTCCAGCTACCTATAGTGCTTCGGCTGCCGTGCATCAGGACCCTCTGGCGGGGTGACCGGCCTGGCTGCCTCCTCAGGGGACATCGGTGTACGGTCCAGTGCTTCCACCATCCGGACGTAACACGTACCTAGGGAGCAGTATTATAGTAGTTATAGTCTTGTATATAGGTGGCAGTATTATAGTAGTTTTATTCTTGTATATAGGTGGCAATATTATAGTAGTTATATTTTTGTACATAGTGGGCAGTATTATAGTAGTTATATTCTTGTACATAGTATACAGTATTATAGTGGTTACATTCTTGTACATAGGAGGCATTATTATAGTAGCTTATTCTTGTATACAAGGGGCAGTTTTATAGTAGTTATATTCTTGTACACAGCAGGCTGTGTTATAGTAGTTACAGTCATATGAAAAAGTTTGGGCACCCCTATTAATTTTAACCTTTTTTGTTTACAACATTTTGGGTTTTTGCAACAGCTATTTCAGTTTCATATATCTAATAACTGATGGACTCAGTAATATTTCTAGATTGAAATGAGGTTTATTGTACTAACAGAAAATGTGCAATCCGCATTTAAACAAAATATGACCGGTGCAAAAGTATGGGCACCTCAACATAAAAGTGACATTAATATTTTGTAGATCCTCCTTTTGCAAAAAATCACAGCCTCTAGTCACTTCCTGTAGCTTTTAATGAGTTCCTGGATCCTGGATGAAGGTATATTTGACCATTCCTGTTTACAAAACAATTCCAGTTCAGTTAAGTTTGATGGTCGCCGAGCATGGACAGCACGCTTCAAATTATCCCACAGATGCTCAATGATATTCAGGTCTGGGGACTGGGATGGCCATTCCAGAACATTGTAATTGTTCATCTGCATGAATGCCTGAGTAGATTTGGAGCGGTGTTTTGGTTCATTGTCTTGCTGAAATATCCATTCCCTGCGTAACTTCAACTTCGTCACTGATTCTTGCACATTATTGTCAAGAATCTAATGATACTGAGTTGAATCCATGCGACCCTTAACTTTATCAAGATTCCCGGTGCCGGCATTGGCCACACAGCCCCAAAGCATGATGGAACCTTCACCAAATTTTACTGTGGGTAGCAAGTGCTTTTCTTGGAATGCCGTGTTTTTTTGTCTCCATGCATAACGCCTTTTTGTATGACCAAACAACTCAATCTTTGTTTCATCAGTCCACAGGACCTTCTTCCAAAATGTAACTGGCTTGTCCAAATGTGCTTTTGCATACCTCAGGCGACTGTTTATGGCATGCTTGCAGAAACGGCTTTTTTCGCATCACTCTCCCATACAGCTTCTCCTTGTGCAAAGTGCGCTGTATTGTTGACTGATGCACATTGACACCATCTGCAGCAAGATGATGCTGCAGGTCTTTGGAGGTGGTCTGTGGACTGTCCTTGACTGTTCTCACCATTCTTCTTCTCTGCCTTTCTGATATTTTTCTTGGCCTGCCACATCTGGGCTTAACAAGAACTGTACCTGTGTTCTTCCATTTCCTTACTATGTTCCTCACAGTGGAAACTGACAGTTTAAATCTCTGAGACAACTTTTTGTATCCTTCCCCTGAACAACTATGTTGAATAATCTTTGTTTTCAGGTCATTTGAGAGTTGTTTTGAGGAGCCCATGATGCCACTCTTCATAGGAGATTCAAATAGGAGAACAACTTGCAAGTGGCCACCTTAAATACCTTTTCTCATGATTGGATACACCTGCCTATGAAGGTCAAAGCTCATTGAGGTTACAAAACCAATTTAGTGCATTAGTAAGTCAGTAAAAAGTAGTTAGGAGTGTTCAAAACAAGAAATTGATAAAGGTGCCCATACTTTTGCACTGGTCATATTTTGTTTAAATGCAGATTGCACATTTTCTGTTAGTACAATAAACCTCATCAGTCCATCAGTTATTAGATATATGAAACTGAAATAGCTGTTGCAAAAACCCAAAATGTTGTAAAGAAAAAAGGTTAACATTAATAGGGGTGCCCAAACTTTTTCATATGACTGTATATTCTTGTACGTAGGTGGCAGTATTATAGTAGTTATATTATTGTACATAGGAGGCAGTATTATAGTAGTTATATTCCTGTACATAGGAGGCAGTATTATAGTAGTTATATTTTTGTACATAGGGAGCAGTATTATAGTAGTTATATTCTTGTATATGGGGGCAGTATTATAGAAGCTATATTCTTTTACATAGGGGCAGTATTATAGTAGCTATTTTTTGTACATAGTGGGCAGTATTATAGTGGTTATATTCTTGTATATAAGGACAGTATTATAGTGGTTATATTCTTATGCATAGGGGGCAGTATTATAGTGGTTATATTCTTGTATATAGGGGGCAGTATTATAGTGGTTATATTTTTGTACATAGGGGGCAGTATTATAGTAGTTATATTCTTGTACATAGGAGGCAGTATTATAGTGGTTATATGCTTGGACATAGAGGGCAGTATTATAGTAGTTATATTATTGTACATAGGGGGCAGTATTATAGTGGTTATATTCTTGTATATAGGGGCCAATATTATAGTGGTTATATTCTTGTGAATAGGGGCAGTATTATAGTGGTTATATTCTTGTACATAGGGGCAGTATTATAGTAGTTATATTCTTGTATATAGGAGGCAGTATTATAGTAGTTATATTCTTGTACATAGGTGGCAGTATTATAGTGGTTATATTCTTGTATATAGGGGCAAAATTATAGTGGTAATATTCCTGTATTCTTGTGTATAGGGGCAGTATTATAGTGGTTATATTCTTGTTCATAGGGGCAGTATTATAGTAGTTATATTCTTGTACACAGGCCTCAATATTAAGGTATTTAGATTCCTAAGGGACGGTCTTACAATAAATGTATTAATAGATAGAAAAATGTACTTCATTATGGAGCATGAGGGGCATTGTCATGTAAGGTCTGTGAATCCCCAGAAGTTACTGTGTTCTGCTACTTTTTCTTAGATTAGATACTTGCAGGCTCCTCTTTAGTGCATTCTTTGGGCCCCTAACAAGACATGTTTTTTGATAAAATGAAGCCTTTCCACTGTTGCATCTGGCCATAAGATGTGATTTCAAGGTCGGATGCTTCTGTGACGATATCTGTAGTGTCAATTCATTAAGATTTGCTTGCGCTGACCCTTTCACGGATCCAGTGGAGATCAGAACATCTAACGTTATTGCAGTCTGACAGCTGGTAAAGGTCACCAAGCTACATTAATTCAGGTTATTTCTAAGCACATTGTTTGTAGAGGGGATATGTAATCCAGCATACCCGTTCACTCTGTACCATTGCAGCTTTTAACCTCTTCTTTTATTTCTTGCACCCCTCCCCCACCTGATACCTGTCGCCAGCACAGCCAGGGTTAACGATACCAACAGCGAGCGGATTATAATAAGTTTGCTAAGCTATTACTTTACAAAAGTCTGCAAGATTAGAAATAATTGACCACGGAACGGTTTATACATTGTGACAAACCTTCGGGGTTTTCATTTTCTGCTCAGATTAACTCCCATCTAACCCATTAAAAAGCCAAACGCCAGCGGCTGTTTACTTGTCCTGCGCCTTTTTTATGTGTCTTGCTGCTAGTTTACGCCATGGCCTTTCTTATACAGAAATGTAGCGATTCCGCAACCAAATTATTTATTCAATTGTAAGGTTTGGGCTGCCATTCGATCGCTGTAGTAAATAATAGCGGTTACATTGTAATGCATATGGTCGTAAATCCCTTTTTGCCATATTTTATTTAAAGTTTTTGGGGTGCGATAGGGGAGCCACAGAAATAGCCATCAGCTAAATGACAGATACCTGAAAACCTGCTCTGTTCTATGTTTCCTCATTGATGTACCGATATCATCCTCATTTATTAGCTCAGTTCCTTTTTTTTTTAAAGAGGATGAACCACCAGGATTTTCCTATATAAACTAAAGCCAGTGCTATACTGGAGCTATCATGCTGATTATATACATATCTTTAGTTGTGAGATCGGATGTATACTTTCTGAAATATAGGCACGTAAAGTTTGTGAAATGCACTTGACGCATCTATGAGGGATAACTTGGATAACCTCCATTGTTGTACACCCCTTAACTATACTTAAAATAACGACACCACAACTTCATTGGACGAATGGCCACAGCTTTATTTAACAAGTATACATGTATCGAAATCCCTCGGCTCAACATGCCACCCTTTTATTAAAACATAACAGATACATATATACATTCCCAACCAAACCAACACACACCGATAGATCCGTCCAAGAAGCAACCAATCATTCTTATCCCCTGGCTGTAGCCTAAAACCGGCCCAAAGGACCACCTCGGCCGTGACCAACCGACCCGAGGTGTGAGGTATTAACGTTCCATCATTAAATACCCCACTCCAGAACCTGCAGGACTTACGCCCACAAGTTCACAATTTCTTTCTGAAGCCACTACCCATGAGTGACTTCATACCACCAACCGAATATCGGTACTCCCAGCCTCAGAACGGACCTATCCCTGCGCTGTGACAAACACGTTTGTTTTTTTTATGTTTTTTTTTTTTTTACAAATTAATTAGGGTGGGTGGGTGGGCCACACGGAACTTGGCACCACAGTAAAAGAGGAGGTACCAACTCACACAGCCCATTATATATCCCCTTGTTCACCCCACCCCTTCCATAAATCTTCCCCAATCCTCACTACTCTCCCTAACTACCAATCCCATAAACCCTTACACTGCCATACTAATTCCAACAGATTAACCCTTTCCTACCATATATACCCTCCCGATCATCATGGGGCTTATTCGCCTTATAAGGCTCATTGCCCATCTGTTACTTTAAGAGATGTGCAACGGAATATCTAATAGGTGAGTCGGGTTTTGCTAATTATTCCTGCCCCTGTCTGCCTTCCTGTCCTTCCTTCCCCATGCCCTTCCTCCCTCTATAATTACAGATCTCTCTTGTACTCTCTATATTCACATGCTCATGTCTCCTACAGATCAAAACATTTTCAGACTTGACCATCAAAAAGTCTTACTTTCATTCTTCCCTTCACTGAACTCTTCACCCTCCAATTTATCCTAAATGTACACTACAGTTCAAAAGTTTGGGGTCACCCAGAGAATTTTGTCTTTCCCATGAAAATTCATGCTTTTATTTATTTATCAAATGAGTTACATAATGAATAGAAAATATAGTCCAGACATTGACGAGGTTAGAAATAATGATTTTTACTTGAAATAATAATTTTCTCCTTCACACTTTGCTTTCGTCACAGAATGCTCCATTGCAGCCATTACAGCTTTGCAGACCTTTGGCATTCTAGCTGTTAATTTGCTGCGGTAATCTGGAGATATTTTACCTCATGCTTCCAGAAGCCCCTCCACAAGTTGGATTGGCTTGATGGCCACTTTTTGCGTACCATACGGTCAAGCTGCTCCCACAACAGCTCAATAGGGTTGAGATCTGGTGACTGGGCTGGCCACTCCATTACAAATAGAATAGCAGCTGCCTGCTTCTTCCCTAAGTAGTTCATGCATAATTTGGAGGTGTGCTTTGGATCATTGTCCTGTTGTAGGATGAAATTGGCTCCAATCAAGCTCTGTCCAAAGGGTGTGGCATGGCATTGCAAAATGGAGTGATAGCCTTCCTTAATCAAAATCCCTTTTACCTTGTACAAATCTCCCATTTTAGCAGCACCAAAGCAACCCCAGACCATCACATTACCTCCCCCATGCTTGACAGATGGTGTCATGCACTCTTCCAGCATCTTTTCAGTAGTTCTGCATCTCACTAATGTTCTTCTGTGTGATCCAAACACCTCAAACTTCAATTTGTCTGTCCATAACACTTTTTTCCAATCTGCCTCTGTCCAATGTCTGTGTTCGTTTGCCCATATTAATCTTTTCCTTTTATTAGCCAGTCTCCGATATGGCTTTTTCTTTGCCACTCTGCCCTGTAAGCCAGGATCCCGGAGTCGCCTCTTCATTGTAGACGTTGCCACTGGCGTTTTTGTTGGGTAGTATTTAATGAATCTGCCAGTTGAGGACCTGTGAGATGTCGATTTCTCAAACTAGAGACTCTAATATACTTGTCTTGTTGCTCAGTTGTGCAGTGGGGCCTCCCACTTCTCTTTCTACTCTGGTTAGAGCCTGTTTGTGCTCTCCTCTAAAATGGGCCTTTATATACCTATGTAGATATTGCATTAAAAAGAAAGACGTTTGAATCTAGAATAGTCATTTACCACATATAGATTGTATTTCTGTTTAATTTAATGTTAGCTTCATTGAAAACAATGTGCTTTTCTTTCAAAAATAAGGAAATATCTAAGTGACCCTAAACTTTTGAACTGTAGTGTACATCCAGGCTCATCTCTCTGTCCAGCCTCTACACTAATAGTTCCACCCTGTGCCAGTCATTGCAAAGGTTGCCTATCTACTATAGAATACAATATTCATTTATAACACTCACCCAGAAAGCTATCCACACTGCTGCAGTTTCTTACCTCTCTTCCTACCAGTGCTCTCCACAATGCAACAGTGCTCTACATGTCCTCCCTCATTTCTGCCTACCATCCTTCCCTTGCTTTATGATCTAAAAGTGACATTGTCCATAATCTGAACCTCTTTTTTCCAGGAGAGTTCTCATGTTTCACCATTATGCTGAAGTATACTACCTCAACCTCAGACAATTAGACTTATTTCTAAGACACACAATGTTTAATGGAATTTATTATCAGGAAATTACCTATAAATCACATTTTATGGTAAATGTAGTTTTTTTTCAATTTGGATTTTTTTTTTTCATTTTTCAAATTCCTTTCAAATTTTGCCACTGTGGAACATTAGCAAGGAAAGACTCTCTCAAACGCTATTTCTTAGAGATATCGGGCCATGATTTGATCTTATCAAAGGATGTTGTGCTGGGAAAAGAGTACGCGGTGACACCACCTATGGCAAATGATAGACCCTGTGTTACATACTGTATATAGAGGTGTTAATTTGAGATGGGCGAGCACTAAAATGCTTGGGTGCTCGTTACTCGAGTCAAGCAGGTCAGATGCTCTGAAAGGGCTCAACTCAAGTAACAAGTATTATAGAAGTCAGTGATTGGGTAGTACACCCAACCATAAAGAGAGCATTTCTAGGGGGAGGGTGTTTTTTTTTCCCATTTTTTCCTTGACCCACTACATTCAAAAATATTTTTTTATTCTCCTCGAGAGCCATTCTAATACTGCAAATGGCTCGCACTGGGGTGCCGACTCCCATCATTCAGTGAAGGGAGCTATCTCTTTGTGTTCTTGTTTCATGGATGATACACTCGCGATACTCGGAAAAGCGCTACGAGTTCCCGAGCACCCTAATGCATGATCAAGTTTAGAGCAGTGGTGAGCACGCTTACTCATCTCTAGTGTTTTTGTTTATTAAAATCTCATTTGTGCTGATAATGAGACTGCTGAAAAGTCTTGTGTACAGAACAGGAAGTATAAGTTTAGTATTAGAACTAGCAATAAGTGTGAAAATTTCTGATCATTTCCAAATTTCATATATAGACATGAAATATATATCTTATATATAATTTTAAAAAAAATTGAAGAAAAGAATAGGTGATTACATCCGCCTATTACATCGCCTCTTTTCCTTTTAACCCAGCTACTAAAACCCTTGTTGGCAAGCACAGCAGTGAGATTTTTTTTATAGTTGATGATGAGGTTTGCACACATGTCAGGAGCAATTTTGGTCCACTTCTTTGTGGAGATCATCTCTAAATCATTAAGATTTTGAGGCTGTCGCTTGGCAACTCAGAGCTTCAGCTCCCTCCATAAGTTTTCTATGGGATATGGGATAAAGGTCTGAAGACTGGCTAGGCCACTGCATGACCTTAATATGCATCTTTTTGAGCCACTCCTTTGTTGCCTAGACTGTATGTTTTGGGTCATTGTCATACTAGAAGACCCAGCCACGACCCATTTTTAATGCCCTGGTGGAGGGAAGGAGGTTGTCACTCAGGATTTTATGGTACATGGCTCCATCCATTGTCCCATTGATGCGGTGAAGTAGTGTTGTTCCCTTAGAAGAGAATCACCCCCAAAGCATAATGTTTCCACCTCCATGCTTGACAGTGAGGACGGTGTTCTTTGGGTCATAGGCAGCATTTCTCTTCCTCTAAACACGGCGAGATGAGTTAATGTCAAAGAGCTAAATTTTTGTCTCATCTGACCACAGCACCTTCTTCCAATCATTCTCAGTATCATCCAGGTGTTCATTGGCATACTTCAGATGGGCCTGCACATGTGCCTTCTTGAGCAGTGGGACTTTGCCGGCACTGCAGGATTTTAATACATTACGGCATAATGTGCTAACAATGGTTTTCTTGATGGCTATGGTCCCAGCTGCCTTGAGATCATTAATAAGTTCCCCCGTGTAGTTATAGGCTGATCTCTCACCTTCTTCATGATCCTGGATACCCCATGAGGTGAGATTTTGCATGGTGCCCCAGATTGATGTCGATTGACACCCATTTTGTATTTCTTCCATTTTCTTACTATTTCACCAACAGTTGTCTCCTTCTCACCCAGAATCTTACTCATGGTTTTGTAGCCCATTCCAGCCTTGTGCAGGTCCATGATCTTGTCGCTGACATCCTTTGGAAGCTCTTTGGTCTTGCCCATGTTGTAGAGGTTGGAGTCTGACTGATTAATTGAGTCTGTAGATGTGAGTCTTTTAGGGGTGCTTCACACACAGCGAGATCGCTACTGAGATCGCTGCTGAGTCACGGTTTTTGTGACCTCATTAGCGATCTCGCTGTGTGTGACACTGAGCAGCGATCTGGCCCCTGCTGTGAGATCGCTGCTCGTTACACACAGCCCTGGTTAATTTTTTTATTGCTGCTCTCCCGCTGATAAGCACACATCGCTGTGTGTGACAGCGAGAGAGCAACAATCCTGAATGTCCAGGGAGCAGGAGCTGGCGTCTGACAGCCTGCGGTAAGCTGTAACCAAGGTAAGCATCGGGTAACCAAGGTGGTTACCCGATATTTACCTTCGTTACCAGCCTCCGCAGCTCTCACGCTGCCAGTGCCGGCTCCCTGAACACAAGCTAAGTTAAGCGGTGTGCGCTGGTAACTAATGTAAACATCGGGTAACCATACCCGATGTTTACCTTAGTTACCAGTGTCCGCAGCTTCCAGACGCCGGCTCCGTGCAAGCGCAGCGTCGCTTGCACGTCGCTGCTGGCTGGGGGCTGGTCACTGGTCGCTGGTGAGATCTGCCTGTTTGACAGCTCACCAGCGACCATGTAGCGATGCAGCAGCGATCCTGACCAGGTCAGATCGCTGGTCGGATCGCTGCTGCATCGCTAAAGTGTGAAGGTACCCTTATACAGGTGATAAGTTAAGACATCTGTCTTTAACGCAGGTAATGAGTTGATTAGGAGCGTCTAAGTGTCTGTAGGAGCCAGAACTCTTAATGGTTGGTGGGGATCAAATACTTATTTCTCTCTGCAAAATATATAAATTATATAAATGTATTTGTAATGTGATTTTCTGTATTTTATTTGGAATATTTTATCTCTCTCTGTTAAAATTAACCTACCCTTTAAAATTCTAATGTCTTTGCCAGTGGGCAAACCTACAAAATCAGAAAGGGATGATTATTTCCTTTACTGTAGCTTCATACAGCAGTATAATCTCTACCCTTGCCCAGTCTTTTTATCTTACTGCATTTTATAAATGTATAGAGTTGTTGGAAAGTGATTGACTTATGTTAGCTTCTTCATCCCTATTTAAAAAAAAAGGAAAGGTTGGAAACTTTTGGCAGCATTTCCATGAAAAGAAACGCGTTTCACAACTGCATCGGTGACACATGACCCTCACCATTTTACGTGGTGGGTAAATAAAGACATTTATCTCTGTTTCCGTGATAATTTCTCTGTTTTAGGTGACAATTTACCTTTCAAGTCAGCAAATAGACAACGACTGAAAAGAATAAACTGTGATGAAGCAGCGGCACGGATCCCGGCTCACAAGGTAGGTGTAAAGCAAGCTTAGGTTCACAGTCACCTCGCACTACACACAGGTTGATGTTTTGTTTAACTAAGCAGAGCCGAAAACACCAGCTGTTCTCACATCAAGGAAGAAAGCAGATGTTTGCTCAAATCATTAGAGCAAAACTTCAACTGTTGTGTAACTTCTGTTCCTAGCTGGGCAGATGGCATCTCCACGCGTTTCTTAAAAATATATATATAAAAAAAAGAATACATGACATCTAAGAAAACTCCAAAGGGGACCTCCCAGAACAAGACGGTGGCCACATTGCAAACATTGTACTTACCCCAATAATAGTACCCCATAGACACATACTACTTCCATAAATGCAACAATCAGCCTTTGCCAACATAAAACCGAAATTCTGGCATTTTCTCACTGATATTTCCATGTGTGGTGCACCATAACTCCTAGGCAGAATGAATTGACTCAGATCTTTCTTGTACTCTCTATATTCACACTCATGTCTTCTACAGATCAAAACATTTTTAGACTTCATCATCAATACACAAAAAGTCTTACTGTCATTCTACCCTTCACTAAACTCTTCATCCTCCAATTTATCCTAAATGCACATCCAGGCTCATCTCTCTGCCCAGCCTCTACACCGATGGTTCCATGCTGTGCCAGTCATTGCACAAGTTGCCTATCTGCTATAGAATACAATCTACATTTATCACGCTCACAATGCTCTCCACAGAGCTGCAGTTTCCTACCTATCTCCCTACCTGTGTTCTCCTCAAATCATTAGAACAAAACTTCAATTTTTCAGTAACTTCTAGCAAGCAAACAGATGCGGTCCCGCACCACCAGTATTGACTGTTCCTGCAACATGGGTGGAATGGTAAGATGGGATACTCTTGGAACACGCTAAGGGATGGTGCTCACTATGAGAAAGCTAGTCCAATGTTAAGTCCAAAAACCAGAAGAAAAAGGGTGGCACTCACCACTCATCTTTAAAATTCATCTTTATTTCTGTTGATACATAAAAACCAGTGGGTCAATGGTTGGATGTAAACCACACAAAAGACTACGGCCATTTTGTGCCTAAGGACCTATGGAAGCACTGTAGGCACGAAACGGACATAGTCCTCTGTGTGGTTTTCATCCAGCTGCTGACCCGTTGACTTTGATGTAGGGACTCAAATAAAGATGAATTTTAAGCTATGCTGAGTGCCACTCTTTTTCTTCTGGTTTTTGGACTGTTCTGTAACTTCTGTTCCTAACTGGTAAGATGGCTCCACGCATTTCTTAAATATATATATATATGTGTGTGTGTGTATAAAGAATAAATGACATCTAAGAAAACTCCAGTGGGAACCTCACAAAGCAGGAAGGTGACCACATGGTAGACACTGTACTTACCTCAATAACAGTAGCCCTGAGAGTACTTCCATAAATGTCCACATAATAGTACCATTTAGCTGCAGAACTGACATGTTATCCTCAGACCCCCCCAAAAAGTGTGTGTAATAGTAAAACATGAGTGCTGTATCTAATCAGCGTCCGATGATTGGCTGCAGTGGTCACTTGATTTCTCTACTTAATGTTGGTTTCAACATACTGATGAGGGGACACAGCGCTGAGCATCAAGCGCCACCAGTCTGGGACGTAAGTGTATAAGTCATTTTTATATTTTATCACCTCCCTGGGCACATTAATAAAAGGTTATCCAGTAGTTTAAGTTTCAAGAAACATGAGAACACATTCAATAAAATCCTCCAGTCCCTGAACTTTTCTATCCTCCAGAGTTAAACAAGGAAGCAAAGTGTGTATTAAAGTATTGGGGTCAGGGATAGATCACAGAAGAAAATCGAGCAGTCCAGGGTGGTAGAAAATTACATAAACATAGATTTGAAAGGAATGGTGTGAGTCCGCGTCCCCTTAGACCTTTGTGTCTATTCCCCAGAGACACCTTCCATGTCCTCTTCAAATACTTTTACAGCAGAAACTGCACCTCCAATTCATCATCGCAGACAGATCCTGGCAGCTTTTAGTTTGTGTCTTTGATCAAAATGAATGATGATTCGTGACTTGTATTATAATTCACAGTGAAAAGAAGACAAAAATTCTCTACGGGGTCCAAAACTCCGGAAAAACCCCAGCGATTGCAATTAGTGGGGTGGCATTCTAGGTAAGGGCAGCATTACCGGCTTGAATAGGCCATTGGTTCTGATGTACACGCCTTTCTAAGTTACTATGTACAGAGATTATGAAAGTTCAAGGCAATGACGAAGGGAGGAGATCAAACCTATATTTCAGAGCATAGAATTATAAAATGGTGACGTTTTGGACAGAAGGCTCCCTGTTGCTGAAAAAGGCCTATATGAAAAAAAATGCTGTTTTATGCCTCTATGCTCTGTTACATCCTGTATTATACTGCACTCACCATTCTGCTTTTGCAGTCACTGTGTACTTATGTAGCACTCAGAAAAGGGGTACTCGGTCCCGGGCAATAACAAATGGGAATGTCACTCTGGTGGCCGTTGCCCGGTTCCGAGCCCTGAGCCCCTTTTATAATGGGGGGTATTTACAGGGGAATTAAGAGTTTTTGTCATGTGACGCCACCTGCGGGTTGCAGCTAATGATGGAGAACCGCCGCTGCTGAATATGGGTACTCCCAGGGCTGGTGGTAGTATCAGCTGTGATGGTAGGCCCTCCGCAGGTAGGGCTGTGCCTGGGAGATGTAACGGGGCAATAACGTAGACCACACCAGGTTGTCTTTAACAGTCTCTACTCACTGTGGACGCAGAGGTTGCTGGTTCAGGTCCCTTGGAGGACAAGTGCCAATGTAGTTACCCAGGTTGCTCTGTCCTCGGCACTCTCAGTTGATTGGGTCCCCGTAGGGGTACATTCTCCTTCTCCATACGGCGGCAGTGCGGACCCTGCGGGGAGGTAAGTGTCCGAACCCCGATCCTAGTTTACTGCTGATGCCCCCGAATTATTTGGTTCGGTGAAGTCCGTGAAGGTGTCCTCACCAGGCAGGTATTTACCAAACAGTCTAAAACGTGCGCTTGTCCTAGGGCCCTGTGTCCCGTGCATGCTCCGGTCCAAGCGGTATCTCCGGTACCCGTCCTGGCGACCTCTCTCCTGTGCCCTCGGGGTCACCGTTACATGGACCTAGCTCACACACGTCCGCACACCTCTCCTATGTGCTACTCGACTCACTCCTCACTACAGACTCCCTGACCCCTCCCACTAGGCTGACTATACCCAGGGACTTGTTCCCATGGCGAACATCCTCTTACTTGGTTAACCGTCTATGCCCAGTGTGGAGTGGAGAACTAGGATTTTGGTCGTGTTTTGATGGAATCGGCACTGGTACTCCAGGTCCCAGGGGGTAGCTCCTGCATCCCCAAGAGGATGCAGTTCCCTGTAGTGCCCTGAGGGTCTCAGGGGCGCTACACTTAAGTTACGTATCTTGTACTGATCCTGAGTTGTATCCTGTATTATATTCCAGAGCTGCACTCACTATTCTGCTGGTGGAATCACTGTGTACGTACATTACATTACTTATCTGGTACTGATCCTGAGTTATATCCTGTATTTTAGTCAAGAGCTGCACTCACTATTCTCCTGGTGCAGTTATTGTGTACATACATTACATTGCTTATCCTACATTGATTCTGAGTTACATCCTGTATTATAATAATCAAAAAAGACTGCTGGAACACCATTGTAAATGTGAACAGGGTGCTAGCTAAAATATACACAATCTATATGAAGTGAAAGCTGCACACCTAATTCAGAGAAATATAAACACGCATAACTGCTTTATAATACATAAGGAATGAAAAATACAATTAATCATATGAAAACTTGAAAAAATTTAAATGTGACATTACATAACTGCTGAGGATTATTTGAAAAAAGAGATATTTAGCTAATGTATTGATCAATTCATTACTGCCCCATAACCACTTCACGGTAATCTCTTATTTATGGGGTCCCTAACCAAATGTTACCTCTATATGCGGTTAAACCCTGCTTGTGTGCATGGGTACCTAACCAAATGTTACCTCTATGTGCGGGTGAAACCTGCTGTGTATGGGAAGCCAGGGACCTGGCTATATAGGAAGTTGAATAAACATGGCTAAAGGGTGGGACTGGGTTCTCAGACAGAAAAAAAACTGCATAACAATCAAAATGACTGCTGGAACACCATTGTAAATGTGAACAGGGTGCTAGCCAAAATATACACAATCTGTATAAAGTGAAAGCAGCACACCAAATTCAGAGAAATATGGACAAACATAACTGCTTCATAATACATAAGGAATGAAAATGTATTATAAAATGTAAAAATCTATATATATAATTGCCTTATTCTGTCTGTCTGTCTGTCTGTCTGTCTGTCTGTCATGCTCCAAAATTGTGTCACGGTGACAGTGTCCTTACGGTGACACAAAGCTGATTGGCCGCTGGGCTCGCCATGGCCCCGCCCCCCCACACGGATTGGTTGCTCGCCCAGGCTGCGCCCCCACACGGATTGGCCAGCCGCTTGCCCAGGCTCCGCCCCCCCCACAGATTGGCCTCTCGCCCCGGCACCCTGCAGGGATTGGCAACTCGGCCACGCCACGCCCCGCCCCCCTCACGCAATGCACGCTAGCTCTGGCCCCGCCCCCCGCACGCAGTCCCCGAACTGACACGGACGGAGAAACGACTCCCGGGTGAGTACTGTACCCGACCCCCCCGACCCCCCCCCCACCCACGGGAGCCCACATCAGCGTACGCCGCCAGCCCAGCCGACACTTACCCTCGCATTGCTGGCCTTGCCGTATGCTGGTGTGGGCTCCCGTGCGAGCGGGGGACGAGATACGCTGGTAACCATGGTTGCATAGTTACCAGCGCATCAAGGTCCTGCTTCGGCCGGACATCTACACGCACACACATAACAGCACACACACACACACACACACACACATCAGATCACACTCACTCTCACACACACCTCACACACACATTACATCGCATCTACACACTCACAGCATCCGCCGATATCACTTGCTTCTCGGCCTCGATACTGTGCTGTTGTGACCTTCCAGGACCTGACGGAGAATCACATGGCCAGAAGCATGTGGTATCTCCGGATGTTGTGACTGTGAGCGCGTATGTGCGATATTGTCAGTGTCTGTGTGTGTGAGTGTATGCGATCGGGTGTGTGTGAGTGTATGCGATCGGGTGTGTGTGAGTGTATGCGATCGGGTGTGTGTGAGTGTATGCGATCGGGTGTGTGTGAGTGTATGCGATCGGGTGTGTGTGAGTGTATGCGATCGGGTGTGTGTGAGTGTATGCGATCGGGTGTGTGAGTGTCGGCAGAGGAGCACGGCGTGCTGGAGGAGGCTGGGAGCAGAGAGGCTGATCTTGGGGAAGGCTGGGAGAGGGAGGCTGATGCTGGGAAAGACTGGGAAGGGAAGGCTGATGCTGGGGAAGGCTGATGCTGAGGGAGGCTGGGAGGGGAAGACGGAGGCTGGGAGGACAGAGGCTGATCGTGGGGAAGGCTGGGAGGGGGAGGCTGATGCTGGGGGAGTCTGGAAGGAGAGAGAGGCTGATTCTGAGAGAGGCTGGGAGGGGGAGACTGATGCTGGAGGAGGCTGGGAGGGGGAGGCTGATGCTGGGGGAGGCTGATGCTGGGGGAGCCTGGAAGGAGAGAGGCTGATGCTGGGGGAGGCTGGAAGGAGAGAGGCTGATGCTGAGAGAGGCTGGGAGGGGGAGGCTGATGCTGGAGGAGGCTGGGACGAGGGACGCTGGGAGGAGAGAGGCTGATGCTGGGGGAGGCTGATGCTGGGGGAGGCTGGAAAGAGAGAGGCTGATGCTAGGGGAGGCTGATGCTGGGGGAGGCTGGGAGGAAAGAGGCTAGGAGGAGAGAGGCTGATGCTGGGGGAGGCTAGAAGGAGAAAGGCTGATGCAGGGGCAGGCTGATGCTGGTGGAGGCTGGGAGGGGGAGGCTGATGCTGGGGGAGGCTTGGAGCATGATGGGGAGTGCGCAGCATTGGGGATGGAGCACGTTTGGGAGTGCGCAGCATGGGGGATGGAGCACGTTTGGGAGTGCGCAGCATGGGGGATGGAGCATGAAAGGGAGTGCGCAGGATGGCGGATGGAGCACGTTTGGGAGTGCGCAGCATGGCGGATGGAGCACTTTTGGGAGTGCGCAGCATGGGGGATGGAGCACGATCGGGAGTGCGCTGCATGGCGGATGGAGCACGTTTGGGAGTGCGCAGGATGGGAGATGGAGCACGATGGAAGGTGCGCAGCATAGGAGATGGAGCACGATGGGGAGTGCGCTGCATGGGGGATGGAGCACGATGGGAAGTGCACACCTCCCCCCAACACACACACGCGCGCGCACTGCACAACACACCACACACACACACTGGGAACCACAAACAACTTCCCTACACAGACACCCACACACAGACAACGCTGCACACACAAATATACGCACATACCGCACAACACACACATTGCACAAAACATACCTCCCCCCAAAACACACCACACACACAAACCGCGCAACACACACACAACGCTACAGACACACAGCGCTCCACAAACAACGCAACACACAAACAACACCGCTCTCACCCCCCATCTCACCCAGACAACACCCAGAACATGTACAGCGCCCTACACAAACACTTGGTAACTACACACAACAACATATATATATATATATATATATATATATATATAACAAAAATCATACATGAACTACACAATACGTAAGTTCTAGAATACCCGATGCGTAGAATCGGGCCACCTTCTAGTGTATTATAAAGCAGTTATACTTGTTCATATTTCTCTGAATTTGGTGTGCAGCTTTCACTTCATATAGATTGTGTATATTTTGGCTAGCACCCTGTTCACATTTACAATGTCGTTCCAGCAGTCTTTTTGATTGTTATGCAGTTTTTTCTGTCTGAGAACCCAGTCCTGCCCTTTAGCCATGTTTATTCCAATTCCTATATAGCCTTTCTTGCCATACACAAGCAGGTTTCAACCGCACATAGAGATCACATTTGGTTAGGGTCCCCATAAATAAGAGATTACCGTGAAGTGGTAATGGGGCAGTAATGAATTGAACAATAACAGGAAGATGAAAAATCGACCGCAAACAGCTGCTATGCCAAACAATTTCTTTTTTATTCAAGCGTTCTTTTCATCGGTGCAGATAAAAATGCGGGAGGTGACTAGGATGCGAGTCCCTCCAAAGGACGACGGCCGTTTCGTCTGTAAGCCAGACTTCTACGGGTCCACTTTGGTGGACGAAACGGCCGTCGTCCTTTGGAGGGACTCGCATCCTAGTCACCTCCCGCATTTTTATCTGCACCGATGAAAAGAACGCTTGAATAAAAAAGAAATTGTTTGGCATAGCAGCTGTTTGCGGTCGATTTTTCATCTTCCTGTTGTTGGATCTCCTAGCTGCTCAATACCGACCAGCACGCTGCGCCTGCAAACCAGCGCTACATGGCAGTCATCAGCACGTGAGCCACTGAACTTGGAGGTAATCTGAGGGCAGGCGGTGCAGGACTTGTTCACTTGTTGCTACAGTATGAATTGAACAATACATTAGCTAAATATCTCTTTTTTCAAATAATCCTCAGCAGTTATATAATGTCACATTTCAATTTTTTTCAATTTTTCATATGGCTAGTTGTATTTTTCATTCCTTATGTAGTATAAAGCAGTTATGCTTGTTCATACACCTAGGCCTGCGACTGGAACACGGGGGCATCCGCTACGTCTTGAGGAAAGAAGGTTTAATCATAATCACAGACGAGGATTCTTTACTGTACGAGCAGTGAGACTATGGAATTCTCTGCCGCATGATGTTGTAATGAGTGATTCACTACTAACATTTAAGCAGAGCCTGGATGCCTTTCTTGAAAAATTTAATATAACCAGTTATGTATATTAGATTTTATGACAGGGTATCGATCCAGGGAACTAGTCTGATTGCCGGATGTGGAGTCAGGAAGGAAATTTTTTCCCCATTGGAACTTGTTTGCCACATTGGGGTTTTTTGCCTTCCTCTGGATCAACATGTTAGGCTACGGGTTGAACTAGATGGACTTAGAGTCTCCCTTCAACCTTAAAACTATGATACTATGATGATACTATGATATTTCTCTGAATTTGATGTGCAGCTTTCACTTCATATACATCTTGTATTATAGTCCAGAGCTGTGCTGACTATTCTGCTGGTGGAGTCACTGTGTCCATACATTACACTACTTATACTGTACCAAAGTTGCATTACATCCTGATCCTGTATTATACTGCAGAGCAGCACTCACTATTCTGCTGGTGGAGTCAATATTTACATGTATTACATTAATTATCCTGTAATTATCTTGAGTTACATCCTGTATTATACTCCAGAGCTTCACTCACTATTTTTTCTATACAGCTGTTTAGCTAAGCTCAATATAAATATCCTGCTTTCATTGGAAAATCTCACTTCTTTGCACTGGCCCACTTGGAGTCAGCGAAGGCAATTGCCATCGGGTCTAGGCAGTAATGTGCCATGGCATTATATATTATGCTTCGATCAGCTATCATTGCTTCAGAAGCATAATTAAAGGGTCAGCTAGGACATACTATGTCCCCTAGTGCTGTCTATGCCCCCATGTTATGATCCGGAACCATGGAAGACCACCATAAATCATTGGTAAAAGGTGACAAGAGCATTGACAACTAATCTGGCCGCCATCCCCTTACTAACCATCACAACTAGAAGTAGCCGAGGGGTGAACTAACATCCTGTGCACCACGAACTCAGCCAGAGAACAAGCTATCCTAAAGGAAGGAAAGATGAATAACTCTCTGCCTCAGAAAATAAAGAATAGGAAGCCCCCCACATTCAAAGACTACGGTGATATAGGAAAACACAATACACAGATAGATGATAGTATTAGAAAAAGGTGAGGCCCTACTGACTAAATAGGACAGGACAGGAAAGGGACTGATGGTGGCCAGAGAAAAAAACTGCAAAAATCAAAAAACCTGATAGTACAAAAAGCCCTCAGATCGCTAGATCTGAACTCCGTCCTATACCAGGCGCTCTTGTCATACCAATGAATGAAAGCAGGAACCATTACAAATTCAAGAAGTAACAAACACATGGACTAATAGGAGCCATACTCCAAACATAGCTGCAGGGAGCTTCCCAGCTAAGCAACTGAGAGGGAAGATCCCTGCATGCAAATAAACTGAAAACAACCACAGTAAATGACAAACTCAGATAAGATCAAAAAGAACCAAAAAACAAATAAAGAGCCAAGCACTTATCTGGGGTAGATGTGGTCTGGAGCAGGATAAAGCAGGCTGGTGAACAAAGAACAACTGACATCCGGCATAGCCTGCTATCAGACCAGGGTTTAAATAGGCAGAGAGTTAGCAATGGAAACGCCCATTGCTCAACACACCTGGTCTCTGACCAAACCATTCCTGGCCACAAGAGGGAGCCTCACAGCAGCAAAAGCATAACTGACATTCACAACAGCCCCCCAGTGCTGTCTATGCCCCCTCAGTGTGTATATACCCCTAGTGATGTTTATGTCCACAGTGATGTACATAAAATTCATGTTGCCTCATTGTAAAAGTTTTAAGTACCCTCCCCACCTCCTAAAAAATAAAAATTGTCAGTATAGACAGGGCCATATCTCCCAATATTTATAAAGAGGGGGGGGGAGAAATATATTACAGTACAAATGCATTAATTATGCCCCTACAAAGTCCCCTAGTGTTTAAAACTACAAAACCCTTTTCATGGCAAATTTAGAGTGTGATGCTCTCAAAAATGCCCCCACCTGTGGAAGGGACGGGGCAGGCAGTTGTAGTCGTGTGTGCGTGCAGGGGTCGCCAGGCAGAAGCGCAGCCGCTCACTAACCCATTGCCTCCCGGTCGCCCCTCCACTGCAGGGATGCTTTCGCCACAGTCCACGCTAGCACTGAGTCAATAAAGCAGGCACAGATATACTCTCTTCAAACAGTGGAACTTTACTGGAATTCTTTACAGGGAAACTTTAATCTCGCATGACACGGGTAACGCTTCTGACCTCAACGGGGTTCTCTCCTGACTTCGCTCCATAATAGAATTTACTGGCCGACCGCTTTCCTGGCACCTGAGCTTCTTCGGATACTGCAAGGCCCCTCATTCCCCAGTCTGACATCACACTGCACAAACCAATTCAAAAAGTCCTTTAACCTCTCCGTCCCACCCACTGGGATTTAGCTGATGCTATTGAAGCAGTTTATTGTGACAGCACTCCTTTACCCGTGCTTCTGGCCTCGACATACTCTTCTCCTTTAAGAGCCCACTGACCTTCAGTCTTGCAGGGGATAATGCTGGGTTTTCAATTCAGGAAAGAATGGAAGCCACCCTGACTGACCAAACTAAACCCCTCTTCTGGGGACGCAGTTCCAACAGTCCTCTTAAGAGCAGGACCCCGCATGTCCGAGATCAAAGGGTTGCCCCTTAGGATCTTTAATCAATAAATCTTTTGGCTTGTTCTCTCTTTCTCCTACTGGGGACTCTCCTACCCTCCTTCTACATCTCACCCTATTTATACACTTTACTCCTCCTTTCACTTAACTCTTTCTCTACCTATCTATGTGCCAGGATGCCGTCAATGAGCCACATTGCCACCTGGTGGCCATTTACAAAATACACATTACAATTTAATATGTTTGATAAACCTTTCTGTGTGCTGGCTACTTCTGCAGGGAGGTGGTGTAGCCTTGACTCCCCTACACACCCACACACACAGAGTATACTACCCAACAGCCACCATTGTCCCCACAAACTCCTACACAGTATGATGGCCCCTCAGTATCATGCTTCAAATGTCTCCACACAGTATTATGGTCCCCACTTCCCCTATAAAGTATGATTGCCCCTCAGTATGATGCTCCCACAGTCCCCACTCAGTATGAAGCTCCCAAAGTCCCTCAGTTTGATGCTTACAGCTCCCACTCAGTATGATGCTCCTAAAGCCCCTTAGTATGATGCTTCCACAGCCCCCACTCAATATGATGGCCCGTTCTTAGTTTGACACCCCGACACTGTTTCATTTCCCCTACAAATCCCCACAAAATATGATAGCCCCCAAGTATGATGCTTCCACAGTCCCAACTCAATATGTTCACCCCCCTCAGTATCATACACCACAGCCACTCAATCTGATTGGCTCTCAGTATCATGGTTCCACAGCCCATTATTCAGTATGCTGGCCCCCAAAACACAACCCCTACTCAGTATGATGGCACCCAATCCAAGCCTCCCACTCAGTATGTTGTAAACCAATGCCAACATCTCACTTGGTAAGATGGCCCCTACAGCCAGCCCCCACTCAGTACGATGGCTCCCAATGCCAGCCCCTACTCAGTGTTATGGACCCAAATGAAAGGCCACCACTACGTATGATGTCCCCACAGCTCTCCACTCAGCATGATGGCCACACAGCCCAGCTCCCAACTCAATATGATGTACCCACTGCTACTGCTATTAAAAATAAATACTACTCACCTTGGCCTGTTTTCCCTGTGTGCAGTCTGTGCAGTGTGAGTACTGATGCGCCACACTGTAGTGACATCATTGCACCTGTGTGGCGCCCTGGACAAGCCAGGACAGGTACTACACCAACACACCCCACACCCCGGTCAGGTACACCTAAGTCAAACACAAATCCTTGTTGCATCCCTCCAGGGGCTGATGTCCACACCAGGGGGTGGGCCAGGCGGCTGGTCCCGCCCACCGAGGAGTTCACAGTCCTGGAGGCGGGAAAAGGAGTCAGATAGAGTTTTGATTTTGAAGAGGGAAGTGGTAAAGGAGAGATCTGACAGCGTCCGGGTGTGTGGCCCGGACAGTACAGCAAGGTTGGCAGACGGTGGTGACCGTCTGCAGGAGAGGCCTATTGGAGCTAGCCGTAAGGACCGTGGACGGGCGGTGGCCCGGCGGTACCGGACCGGTACGCAAAGAGAAGCCAGCACCAACCGGCAGGGCTTATGGACCCCGACAAGGCTAGGAGTCGCCGCTGAAATTGTCAAATCCGTTAGTGAAGGGAACCTCCGGGGTTTCCCAGCAGCCAAGTCCCGATAGAAGGCAACAGTCCAACCGATAGAGGGAAACACAGTCACCGCCAAGGCTACAGTTCCCAGGGCCAGAGCCTGCGGGCAAAAGGGGCTCCTTCAGCACCCATCCAAGCTGGGGAGCGGGTTACCGTTGGGAACCCATTGGAACCGTACACACTACATAGGTGCAGGGAAAGGCAGTCACCATCAATCTGCCGGGAGGAAAGACACCGCAGCCGTCTGTGGGACCCATCCATCCAGCCGTTTGTTTTACCGGAGACTTTGTGTTCATGATTGGCTGAGTGAGTACCACCATGCAGTGTGGCACAGCGTTGCCCCCGCGACCCTGCACCTCACCAGGCCCCGTAACCCGCCTGCCATACATCCCTACCCCTCACCGGGCCCCGGGACAACCAACCCCCCTACCCACGGAGGGGAGAGACAACATCCAAGCTGCTCCCTGTCATCGCTCCCGGGATCCCTGTCCAGAGCAGCGGTGGTGTCACAACCTCACCACAACCGTGGGTGGCATCACGGACAATATCCCTAAACCACAACCATTCCCCCCCTTTTTCACTCACGGGCGAGGAGCGCCACTCGAGTCCCCGGGATCCGGCCCACCGCTCGAGTCACCACCGAGCAGCAGCCGCAGCAGCCGGACCCGAGCAGTGGGAGAGCGCAGCGTCCCCTCCTCTGCCCGCGACACCTGCAGTGCACAGCGTATCAGACTCATAGCCACTGGCTGGATGGTAAATCATGGAGCCTTTGGCCTTCATCATTATATTCAACGGTATCCATATCCTGAAGATGCGGATGCAGCTGAAATTGTGATGAGGGGTGGGTTAGGGCCAGGTGCCGAGTGCCGTCGGGAGCCGCCCTGACTTACGGGCCCCATAGCGGCCGTGAGGCCTGCTGCAATGGGCGGTATGCCCCTGAGCGCTGAGTACCTGAGGAGACATAAAGTGTCTGTTACAGATTTTGAACTGTGATCCATGAGCTTTAGTAACACCATTAGTGAACACTGCCGTTATCTTATGGGACAGAAAGACCTTTGCACCCCATCATGTGCCGAAAACAACAACCTAGGCAGCCAATGCATCTGAACAAGCAATATTAGCCAAGGTTGAATCGTTTTTCCGGTACGTACATTTTCTCGCCTCACATAATGAATCTGTTCCATAATAAATATTCTCTTTAACCCCGCAGTTAAACAATCTACGTTGCGCCAGAGCTCTCTGTTTTACGGTTCGATGTTTTGCTTATCTGGCAAATTGTGCTTAATGTAAAAGTTTTTAATTAAGAAAAAAAAGCTTAGATAAGACCCATAAAGTCCGGAGGCTTCTCGCAGACTGCACTTAAAGGCTCGGCCGTCCTGCGGGGATCTCTCTGCATCCAAATATTGAAGTTCTATCACAGAAATGATTTGATGAAACTCTTTATTTTGCCAATAAAAACTCCAATGCGTTTCACAAACAAGTGGAAGACATACCATCTATCTCTGTGGTGTTCACGCGAGCCTTGCCTCCAGCCATGGGAAAGAGCAGGAAGGTTTTGAGAGACCATTAAAACTTCAGTCTTACTAACTACAAATAGTCATCATTCTTGCTAATATTTTTCTTGTTTCCTAGAAGATAAATACTTCTTCTTAGTCGACCAAACTCTTAAGTTTTACGGTAACTTATGAAGACAGAGGAAAAATCCCTAAGCTCTGCTAAGGGACACAATTGAAGCAGTCTCATGGCATCAACCAGTTTTTATTGGGGGTGGGCGCATTTTATCTGCTAATATAGTGTTGTGCCCTTCAAGAAGCTGTCGAAGGAGTTGTGAGGGGGATTTGGAGTATCTAACTAATTTTAGTGTCTAGTGTTTTTTTTTTTAACTTTTATTTGGTGTGTGGGGGCATTGTATTACTATTTATTATTACAGGTTAATTATAGAGACCTCCATATACACTGTGTGCAGAATTATTATTTAATTATTTACTCAATTAGTATTTTTGAGGATTTTTTTATTATTGATCAACAACTATGTTCTCAATCAACCCAAAAGACTCATATCAAAGCTTAATATTTTTGGAAGTTGGAGTGGGATTTTTTTAGATTTGGCTATCTTAGGAGGATATCTGTTTGTGCAGGTAACTATTATTGAGCAGAATTATTAGGCAACTTAATAAAAACCAAAATATATTCCCATCTCACTTGTTTATTTTCACCAGGTAAACCAATATAACTGCACAAAATTTAGAAATAAACTTCTGACATGCAAAAACAAAACCCCAAAAAATTAGTGACCAATATAGCTAACTTTCTTTATGACACTCAACAGCCGACCATCCATAGATTCTGTCAGTTGCTTGATCTGTTTACGATCAACATTGCGTGCAGCAGCCACCACAGCCTCCCAGACACTGTTCTGAGAGGTGTACTGTTTTCCCTCCCTGTAGATCTTACATTTTATGAAAGATCACAGGTTCTCTATGGGGTTCAGATCAGGTGAACAAGGGGCCATGTCATTATTTTTTCATCTTTTAGACCTTTAGTGGCCAGCCACGCTGTGGAGTAGTTGGATGCATGTGATGGAGCATTGTCCTGCATGAAAATCATGTTTTTCTTGAACGATACCAATTTCTTCTGTACCACTGCTTGAAGAAGTTGTCTTCCAGAAACTGGCAGTAGGTCTGGGAGTTGAGCTTCACTCCATCCTCAACCCGAAAAGGTCCCACAAGTTCATCTTTGATGATACCGGCCCATACCAGTACCCCACCTCCACCTAGCTGGCGTTTGAGTCGGAGTGGAGCTCTCTGTCCTTTACTGATCCAGCCTCTGGCCCATCCATCTGGCTCATCAAGAGTCACTCTTACATCATCAGTCTATAAAACATTTGAAAAATCAGTCTTAAGATATTTCTTGGGCCAGTCTAGACGTTTTATCTTATGTTTCTTGTTCAAAGGTGGTTGTTTTTCAGTCTTCCTTCCTTGGCCATGTCCCTGAGTATGGCACACCTTGTGCTTTTTGATACTCCAGTAACGTTGCAGCTCTGAAATATGGACAAACTGGTGGCAAATGGCATCTTGGCAGCTTCACGCTTGATTTTCCTCAATTCATGGGCAGTTATTTTGTGCCTTTTTTTTTTTGCCCAGCACGCTTCTTGCGACCCTGTTGGCTATTTGCCATGAAACGCTTGATTGTTCGGTGATCACGCTTCAAAAGTTTGGCAATTTCAAGGCTGCTGCATGCCTCTGCAAGACATCTCACAATTTTGGACTTTTCAGAGCCCGTCAAATCTCTCTTCTGACCCATTTTGCCAAGGAAAGGAAGTTGCCTAATAATTAAGCACACCTTATTTAGGGTGTTGATGTCATTACACCACACCCCTCCTCATTACAGAGATGCACATCCCCTGATTTACTTAATTGGTAGTTGGATCTCAAGCCTATACAGCTTGGAGTAGGACAACATATATAAAAAGTATCATGTGATCAAAACACTCATTTGCCTAATAATTCTGCACACAGTGTACATTAGACTAATGTCGGCCAAACCCGCCAGTGTCATTGTGTTTGGCAAACAGTCTACTGTTTATAGGGGTCATGAACCTTGTCAGGGAAGATGTTGATCAGACATATCCTATTTCAGACTATTGATTGCTTTGCTCTTCTGGAAATAATCTCTATTAGGCCCGTTTCACACGTCAGTGAAAAACACTGACGTTCTTCACTGACGTGTAAAACACGCACATGTCCCTCCATGTTCCGTGATTCACGGCACACGTGGGTTGTCCATGTGCAATCCGTGATCCGTGATTGCATATGGACATTACTCACCTGCCTTCACTGCTGCTATCCATGGTGCTGAACTCCTCGGCTCTGCAGCGTCCGCCCACCGCTCTCAGCACCTACTTCCTGGTCAGCAGTTCCTGCTTTCATGAATATTCATGAGCCAGGCAGGAGTTGCCAAAAGCAGAGGCTGCACAGCGAATCGCAGGCAAGGTAAGTTGAAAATTTATATTTAATATGTCCTTGATTTTCTTGTACGTGTTTCACTGATCACACACGGATCACACCATAGTGTGGTCCGTGGGTCATCAGTGATGCCAAACAAAAACTGACATGTCTCCGTGCAGAATCACGGCCAAGGGTGTACGCTGCACGGAGACACGATCAGTGAAAAATCACTGATGTGTGAGCAGACCCATTGATTAGAATGGGTCTGCGTATGTCAGTGATTCTGGTACGTCTAAAAAAAAAGCACAAACGTACCAGAATCACTGACGTGTGAAAGGGGCCTTATAGAGAACAAAGGGCCAAATGATCGCTTATGTGTATGGTAGAGTGAACTGATATGGCCCACCTACTGACAGTCATTCAATGTGTTTGGTGGGCTGCAGCTTTTGCTTTATTGAATCATGGTTATCTTGTCGGAGAGAACTACTTTTAGACTGTTGCTGCTGCAGCGATTAATTGATCGTTGTGGATATGGCTCCTGGAATCTAGCCAGTCAATTCTACTGCAGAGACAGCTACAAGGAAAATGTAATATTAGATGATGGCTATTCAGAATTTCAATGTACTAAATCTCCCAGAATTACTCATTGCTTTGGCTCAGAAGGAGGGGCCCGAAGTGGTAGAACCACCTGTCATGAGTATATCACGGGTGGTAGACAGTCGTGGATCCTTGCAGTAGAAGTGCACAGTGTTTGGCTGCTCAACATGCTGACATTCTGTTGTTCCTGCTGTTAGTATTCATTGTACTAGGTAGCTTTCCTGCTGGATTTTCATGTGTTCCCCTTTAGGACCCAGGGGAGGTAAACTTCTGTTAATCTGCTGTTTAGCAGTATTCCCCTTGTTTTTAAATACTTGATTCTTTTTTGGACTTGTGCTGGTGATATTATTCAGTTTGTTTCATTCAAGCTCTGGTTGCAAGCAGGAGGCTTGTACTCATCTGTGATATCGTGGCTGAAACTTTGCTGAACTTCTGACTGAGTGATCTGTGGATAAGTAGTTCATGCACTTTTCCCCCGTGGGTCCTCCTTGTGTCTTCCTTTAGTGTTTAGTGGGGTTGACGAAGAGCTCATTCCACCCATTCCCCACTTAGGGTCCAGCACTAGGGATGCCTAGTGTCAGATGTCCGGCTTGGTGCATAGGTGCGCAACCAATATAGGGTGGTGGGGGACCCCAGGGACCTGCAGTAAGTGTGGTCAGAGGTCACAATCTCCCCCTTCCCTACACGCAGGGGTCCCCTTCCCTTTTGCCGCTCACTTGGTACTTCCCCATACCTACCATGACACCAGCTCTATGACATTCATTTGCAAAATATAATTTGTATTCATGAGACAACCCTTATAGGTGGCTAACCTTTTTGGTCTTGAATGTAAAGGGGGCTTTACACGCTACGATATCGTTAATGTTTTATCATCATGGTCACATCGTTAGTGACGCACATCCGGCGTCATTAACGGTATCCCAGCGTGTAACACTTACCAGCGACCTTAAACATCCTCCAAAGTGGTGAAAATCGTTCACCATAGAGAACCATCCTAAAACCAAAAATTGTTAATGGTTGTTTATAGATGTTGTTCCTCGTTCCTGCGGCAGCACACATCGCTGTGTGTGACACTGCAGGAGCGAGGAACCTCACCTTACCTGCGTCCCGCCCACAATGAGGAAGGAAGGAGGTGGGCGGGATGTTCGTCCCGCTCATCTCCGCCTCTCCGCTTTGATTGGCCGGCCGCTTAGTGATGTCGCAGTGACGTCACCGTGACGCCGAACGCACCTCCCCCTTGAGGGAGGGATTGTTCGGCAGTCATAGCGACGCCGTCAACCAGGTAAGTGCGTGTGACGCTGCCGTAGCGATAATGTTCGCTGCGGCAGTGCTCACACGATATCGCATGCACGACGGGGGCGGGTGCTTTTGCGTACGATATCGCTAGCAATTGCTAGAAATATCGTAGCATGTAAAGCCCGCTTTACTCTAATATGGCCTTCAATTTGGAGATGTGGCAATGCTAGATAGCCCACAGATCTATAGTAAGTGCCTAAAAGTGGTATTCACACCTTCAAGATCATATCGTATTCCAATATGTAGTAAGTGTAATATTAATAATATCAAATACCTCCAATTAGAAATGTAGTATAGTTCTTCTGATTCACTATGTCTCTTACCTCAATTGCAGGGCATTGCAGGACCTTAGGTATCCATGGTTATGGCCACTAGCAACTAAGTAACTAACTGTGACTATATGTGTGGTTGTAACCATTGATACTTAAGGTTCTGCAATGTCCTGCACTGAAGGTAACCAACACAGTGAGTCAGAAGAACTATACTACATTTCAATTTGGAGATATTTGATATTACACACACTACATATTGGAATATGATCTTGAAGATGGGAATGACCCTTTAAACACTACCTTAGGACCAATATCTCTACATGATAAAGACTTAAGGCGGCTTTACACTCAACGACTTATCTAATGATATGTCGTCGGGGTCACGGAATTCGTGACGCACATCCGGCCTTGTTAGCGACTTTGTTGTGTGTGACACCTACGAGCGACCGCTAACGATCACAAATACTCACCAAATCATTGATCGTTGACACTTTGTTCATTTTCAAAATATCGTTGCTTGTGCCGGACACAGATTGTTCGTCGTTCCTGAGGCAGCACACATCGCTATGTGTGACACCCCAGGAACGACGAACAACAGTGTTCCTGCGTCCTCCAGCAATGAGGTGGGCGTGACTTTCCTGCGGCTGCTCTCCGCCCCTCCGCTTCTATTGCTGGCCAGCTGATTGACGTCGCTGTGATGCCGAACGAACCGCTCCTTAAAAAAGAGGTTGTTCGCCGGCCACAGCGACGTCGCAAGGAAGGTAAGTCTGTTTGACGCGTCCTAGCAATATTGTTCGCCACGGGCAGCGAATTTGCCCGTGACAAACAAACGACGGGGGCGGGTGTGATTGCTAGCAACATCGCTAGTGATGTTGCAGCGTGTAAAGCAGGCTTTAGACTGTGGCTTTCGACCAATATTGGGATGGATGCCAAAAGCAAGACAGATTCACTCAATGCTTCATAGAAGGGAAACTACGCTTTCCCCACCATTGCTGTGGTCTTCTAATCCAGATGGATGGGGAAAGGTTTGTTGATGGTCCTTCTTCTCTTGGAGAGAACTTGTGATGGGCCGTATCCTTGTGCATTATTTTTGTGGCACGTTGCACATTTTTTTTAAGACTTGGGTGACAAAAATTACAACTTCAGGGTTTCAAAAAGAAAAGTATTTCACTGATCAGCAAAGAGTGGACAACTTCTTCCACCTGGTAAAGTATGATGCCAACTACCAACACCACTGTTAACTTTTATCACTGGGCACTTGGAGCAGCAATGGGTACGGTAAACATAGTACTGGAAGTGCACTCCATACTCATTAGCGGAGGGCAAATTCAGACATTTGTGTATCATGGTATGAGTATGGACCATAATTCATGGACTGGCCACAGGTTTTCTAACCTGAACTTGACAGCCTCAAACACTGTATGCCTATGAATCTGTCAGGTTCAGGTCAGGTGACCTGTGGCCAGTCCATGCATGGTGGTTTTTACATGGATTGTGATAGACGGACCTCTAAATTCGGCCTTTGGTACAGATCATACTGGCAACATGGTTTCATTACCGTCGCTGCAATATAATATGGACATTCGTTGCAAAATAATGACTGCGTGGTAATGTAGGTGGAAGATAATGAGAACAATTTGTCAAAATTGCTAGAAAAGGAAAGTGAAATAGTTGTCCATAAAATGGTTTTGTTGCCCATAGCAGCCAATTACAACGCAGCTTTAATTTTACCAGAGCACTTTAAGAAATAATTGGTTGCTATGGACAATAAAGACAGTTTTGATAAATGAGGCCTAGTTTATCTGCTCATGCACTTGTGAAGGCAAAATGTCACTTTTAACCCCGAATATACCGCATAAAAGGAGACATAACAAATTTTAAATATTCTTTCCATAAATGTCATTTTTACATTCAAAACCCAGTGTTAGTAGCGGAACTAGTGCTGAGAGAAATATGACCCAGCGGGCTTAATTATATCTAATGCATTTTTATACACGTATCAGATCCATATGAGCAATTTGGCGGTGTGCAGGTGACCATAAGAGACGTGTTATTACCCAGACTCGGCAGGTTCTCCACCCACAAAGCCATTTTGCAGACAAAGAGCTATGTTCTTTCCCGCACAAGTTAAGTGTTTCTAGCTCCACGGCAGATTCTATTGTAAACCTTCCCAACGTTATGTAAGCCGTCAGCCACCATGGTAACCTATGATGCCCTGGGCTGATGCTCAAAGCTGTTGTGGTATATTTGGCAGACATATTTGTTTTTTTCTCCAGTGAATGGCGTAGCTAGCACCTGATATCAGGGACACGTGTTGGGGGTCTTTTTGTGCTTTTCACCTTTTCAAATTGTACCATATCAAAACATTACTCCAGATATCTTCAAAATTTACCAACAATCCTTCCAACAATGTGCCCTGGGATTTTTCGGATGGTGGCCTGGGTTTATAAACACCACCTATCTCCCATATTATAGGTGTAACCTGTCACCAGATTTGTCCCTTATTAGCTATGGCCTATGTCATCCACACAGTGGCCTCCATTGTCCTCCTGCGCTCCCACACTTCTCTGTGACGTTCTGAGAGCAGACCAAAGTATTCTAGTGCGTATGTGTTCGCGGTCTTTGACCTTTCCCAGCGCCTGCGCATTAAAGTACTTTGCGCTGCCCTTGGCTGGGCAGAGAAAACTGCGAGTGCGCAGGAGCGCAATGGACACGTCTGTGTGCATGACATAGGACACGTCATCCACATAGAGCTGGGAAGGGCCATGGTGATGGAAGGAAGATAGGAGGTGCCGGACTGAGACCAGCGATGCCTATTGGACCGGACCGCCCCACAGGTGAGTATAGTAAAAGATGTTCTTTATGTTTTACAGAGTGGCCTGGGCACATATATACAGCATAAGAGATGAGCGAACCCGAACTGTAAAGTTCGGGGTCCGTACTGAACACATTGTGTTTGGCACTGAAACCCAAACACAGACTGTTAACTATATGTCCGGTTCCTTTTCGGGTTTGTCACCTAAGAAAGGTCGCAGAGCAGAAAACCAGCAAGCTTTTAGACTGTGGACACTTTCAGAGCCATCCCAACCATGCCAAGTATTGGTATAGCTGTGATTGGCCAGGGAAATTACTGTAAAAAAAACAAAACATAAAAAAATGACATGGGCTACAAATGGAAGTTAAATGGTACTAAGTGCAGGACAGTTATACATGTGTTTCCCGGAGGATCACGCTGCAGTCAGACTCTCTTCCGGGCCTGCTAATTAAGGTTCATGAATATTCACTGCTTCCCCACCCTCTGTACCAGTGTCTGTGATTGGTTGCAGATTGCTATACATGCCCCCCACCCCGTGTCCACGTATGTGATGGGTTGCAGTCAGTTTTCTGCATAGTAGTGTGTGATGGTGGAATATGGGGGGAATGTTTATCATGTTGTGTAGGTTCGTATTTTAGGCGTGGTTCACTGTCCATTCTGTGTATTCCTTGTGTGTGCATTGTATTGTCTGTAGGTAATCACCCCCTGTAGTATTTCTGTCCCTAGGTCTGGGGGAGGGGGGTCTGGGATCCACCTAAACTCTCTGCTTACCTAAAGAATTAGTCAGTCTGTTTCAGAACTTCAAGAGAAGCAGGGCAAGTCATCGTCTGGGGTAGTAGCTGTGGCTCCCCAGACAGACCTGGACAATTATCGCTTACTGGACTATATTTGTGTTTCTGGACTAGTTTTACTCTCTGTATGGTTGATTATGTTATGGACCGTTTGATTTGCTTGGAATAAATGTTCTTTGGATTGTCACCGATCTCTTGCTCTGTTGATTGTGTGATATAGAAGAAAGACCCCGTTACATAGTGTAAAATAAATAAATAATTGAAAAAGATTACATAGGCTACCGCCATATTTTGATATCCAACACAGACCCACCAGACAGGGTGGGACTGGTGTATAGCAGTCTGAAGTCATGTAAAGAACATGTCTACAACTGTGAACAGACTGAAAATACACCTAAAATGTTGCTTTTGGAGCAAAGACACAGATGTGTCCCGAATCATCATCTTCTTCAAACCCTTGGCTTGTATAGCACTAGCGCATTGCCAGTTGCACAGATTGAACCCCTCTCGTCAATAATATTGCAATGAGGGGTTCAGCGGGCCCATATGAGCCGTGAATAATTGCTCATGGCCTCATCCTATGATCCTCACTATCACAGAACAGCCGTCCCTTTCACTTTAACATTCCAGTCACTTTCATGTTAATTGCAGTGAAATGAAGAGAGCGCCGCACCTTTCATCAGAGCGTGTAAACAGCGATGTCGTACAATATCAATTTGTTCTCTATCTTCCGGTTCAAACGAAAATAATTAAAAAACAGCTATTTCCATTCCCATTGTTGTGTTTATGTGATTAGGACCAAAAAATTGTCTCCTGTTTGATGTTAGGGAGAACGTGGAGGCAGAGTCGTGACTGTCAAACAGAAGAAAATATCTTTCTCAGCCTTCAAAAAAAAGAAAAACTCTCAGAAGAACGAGAAAAGTCTTGGATTAGTTTTGAAGAAGCAATGTGATGCCGTAAAAACCATAGTATTTCCAAACGACTACAGGTAACAGGGCCAACCATGGGCAGACACTGAGAGCTTGGGGCCCTTGCTCTTCTTTTGTGGTGACCAAGCTACAGATTATATATACTGTGTGTAAATATATAATACATTGTCTTTCTTATTATGTACAGTTGAAACCAGAAGTTTACATACACTATCTAAAAAGACACATTTGAATGTTTTTCTCACTATCTGAAATGAGGTATCACTCCTAATATACTTTTGTCATTCTTGGGATATAGTATTTCAATTGTAGCATCATGAGAAATTCAAAAGAAATCAGCCAAAATCTCAGGAAGAGAATCGTGGACTTTCACAAGTCTGGTTCATCCTTGGGTTCAATTACCAGATACCTGAAGGTGTCTTGTTCATCCGTACAAACAATTATATTCAGGTACAAACAATAAGCACATCTCACTAGGGGGAATGACCGAGATCCCCTGATGTTCATCACATCTCTCCCAAAGTCTACGATCCATACGAATAGCCTGAATCATGGCCTCCCCAAGGAACAAGGTGGAGTATGCAAAGCCAGAGCCTCCTTAGTATCTGATGACCAGGGTCACAGGGAAAAAAACTAGTCTGCAGCTCTCCCTGATAACCCTAAACTGGTGTTTCTTCTTTGAAAAATTGTCAGGGATTACAGGTTTGGGAAGTTTCAACTGCACATCTGAGGGTGCAAGTATCACAATCACAGCTAGAAGCAGAGCACTACAGGGAGTCTTTATAAAGCTAGAAACCTGTCCCTGCCACTGTAATTGTAATAATTCAAGATTATGATATTCCATCATCAGGTCCTGAATTATTTGTCACATTCCCCACCTATTCACAAAGTATGCAAGCAGGATCCATGGTGGTGAAGATGAAAAAAAAAATGTATGGAAATGTACGGCCAGTCTTAATGTGCCACTAGTTGCTACACGGACAAGCCGGGAGGCAGGGTAGTCAAAGTTAGCGGTGTCAGGGACCAGGTGGGAACGTCAAGATTAATATGATAGACAGACGTGTAGTAAAGTCACAGTACAGAGTCAAAGTACCTGGAGAGTAGCGGATCAGAGCAAAGGGACAAGCGAAAAGGACAATCAAATGAGGTCAGAGGTCTGGCAGCAAAAGATCAATCCACAGAGCACAGATTACTGAGGCCAAAGCACCACTGAATAGAATGCTAAGACTGGCACTGCTCTGAGATAAACTGCTCAGCTAAGTAGCTGGGCAATTACCAGGAACACTAGAAACCAGCACCTCCAAGTATGAGATTGGATGACTGGGCTGTCAGTCAAAACACTGACAGCTAAGCGCGCCCCAGCTTTAGTTTGGATGACTTAGCTGCCACTCATCCAACTAACAGCAAAGCATGCCCTCAACATTGGGCGGAGGAATCATGACAGTGTATTTAGAGAATAGTGGGGACTTAAATTAAAGTGTATTAGAAAATAGATTCGATTATGGGATTAAATAGATAGGGATTTAGGATGACAATTAATTTGTTTCAGACCACCCCTTTAAATTGTGCCAACGATGTCAGTTCCATTATATGATAACACATAAAATTAGTCATCAACCATGAATCCGTGTTATTAATGTAATATCTATACTTATCTGTGTGATCCTATGCATTTCAGAGTGCATTTTGTTCCATCCTTACTCAGTTATAGAAACAGCACCACAACTTTTAACAGATGTTGTGTGGCATTCCCCATTCACCAGAGCTTAGTGTTACTCCCCTCTCTTGAGTCCGTAGCTAGTGCTGTGTTCCCTATCTGACGCAACCAGTCGCTGTTCTTCTGCACGGACGCGCTTCTAAGACATCATGTGCCCGGGTCATTTAAACCCAGCTCAGTTGGTATATTGCTGCCTGAGGATCTAAATAGTTGGCATTCCTACAGCTACACTATACCACCACCGCAATCACAACTTCACTATTACATTCATCATTGTTACATCAGTCACCGCTGTTACAGCAATAGTTCTCCCATCATCGTTGTTACAATACTGCTACAACTACTGCAACAATCGCTGCTACAACTCTTCATTATCAGCTGACCCAGCTCTGCAACTTCAGTCATTGCTGCTCCAGCTCTGCAATGTCATTTATTGCAGTTCCAACTCTGCTACATCAGTGATAGCTGTCCCAGGTCTACTAGATCAGTCATTTCTGTTTCCAAGGTGGTATCTAAGCTCATGTTTCCCTAGGTATTGAGTCTGAATGTAACCCCAATAAAGGCTTATTTACAAAGGTCAAACAGATTACCAGTGGCGTAACTAGAGTTTGCTGGGCACCGGTACAAAATTTGGACCTGTGCCCCCCTTTCCCCGTATGTTGGTCAGAGCATGTATATGTAAGTATAAGTATACGGATACATTTAGTGTTCTAAATCCTATAAAAACATACGAGTTGCCCTCCCCCCATTATGTAGTAATGTCCCCCATCCTGTTCTAATGAACCCCATACTGGGCTCCTTCCTGTTAAATATGTCTCCAAACCTGTGCTACTTCCTGATAAATATGTCCCCCATACCGGTTATATATGTTCCCCATCCTGATATATACCAGGATATGGGTCACATACTGTATATGTCACTATCCTGGTATATATGTTCCCCATCCTAGTAAATATGTCCCCCATCCTGGTATATACTGCCCCCTTCCTGGTATATATGTTTCTCTCTTGGGCCCCGCCTGATACAAAACAGCAATCAGATAATTTGAATAATTTACTGTTCACTTCTCTGTGGCAGTCGATCATGTATTACCACAGAAGGGGTCTGGCTTTGTTATTGAAATGAGCAGTCAGACAGGTGTAGCGCCCCTGAGACTGGTCGCTACAGGGTATATCATTGTATCCTTCCCGAGCAGGTCAAGATGTTAATCTGGTAAGTTTGCACACATCTCACACCACCATACAGCAGGGAGAAGCAGTCACTAGGAAAGGGTTATCAAGGTTTCTACAAACACAATCAGGAAGTGACTCAGCCAGTTCCTAGCAGACCCAGGTTGCCATAGTAACTTGCAAAAGTGGGTGCATGAGCTGTTAGGAGTAGAAAACAGTTTCACTTTACCTCAGAACAAGCTTGGACACGCGACAGAGCAGACGCAGAGTGTGCATCTCCCTGAAGGGAGGCTGTCAAGCCTTCAGGGCGGCAGAACAGAGCTGTCTGGATGTAACACCGAACAGACAGCACAACCAAGCTGGGGCCAGTAACACCTAGAGAAACGGGACCCGGCACGTGTAATTCTGGACTAAAAGGGGAGCAAACGCCAGAGCACGGAACTGAGCACAGGAGAGGTACAGAGCCCCAGTTTGGGTGGCCACGGCACGGCAGCAGAGAGGGAGCCTGGGGAGATGGGACAAAGGTCCGACCGTCAAGAGGCCCAGGCTGCTGGCCTGTACGGGCCAGGACTGAGGAAGAATACAGAGTTGTGCTTGGAGGAGAAAGGCCACAGACTACCAAACCGGATCCAGCCTCTGATCTGCCCGGGAAGCGACCGGAGTCTCTGATGGCGAGGACCAGCATCCGGGGTGCGATACCACCTGAGCCAGTAAATAAAGTGACTGGAACCCGCACCTGGTGACTCTGTGAGTAACTGCCACGGCCCTGCGCTCCGGCACTCCGGTGGACTGCCGCCCCCATTTTCACCAACCTCCTGGGGTACCCCGCTCCGCCCGTGGAGAGCGATGCCATCCCGGCTGCACATAACACCTACCTCAGAGAGAGACTGTGCAGCGGCGGCTAATTCCCGGCCGCATACCACGGGTTGCGCTGCGAAGCATCACCGTTCCCCATCCAGTACTACCCCTGGGAGAGGACCAGTCACAGAAAGGGATGGCGGCGGAGGAGGCCAGGACCCCAGTCACCACTGCAACCGGTGACACGCTTCCCTGGGGCTCGTCACCCTCCTTCCATCCCCATCTGTATTGGACACTTGTCCATTTGCTGTGTTTTTGTTTTTCATGTAGCTGACGGGGTCACGGAACCGGGTCAGGCCAGTCACAGCTACCCCAAGGAACCACTGGCACGGTGATGAGTACCCTAAAGCCCCGTGGTACGCTACATATGTTCCTTCACATACATACATCCATAGACACTTTCTGACACAGAAAATTCCATTACCTGGAACTGACACTGATATCTAGTGATTAGGGCAAGAAGAAGAATACAAGAACATTAGGATGCTCAATAGATTTACATTTCAAACAGGCCTTAATTTCTTTTTTTAAGCCGACAACCCTATAAATATCACTACCATGACCAAATATTACCACAATAAAATGACTATTACCACCATACACCAGCCTTTAGGCATGGAGTACCTGCCTCTTGCAACAATTGCATTGCTATAGAATACAATTGAACACATTTCTGTAATGTTGAAATACCATCCTTAAATTCTATCACCTTAAGTACTTGCCTTTGGGTGGGTCGATTGTGGAAAATAAAGGCCTGGCCAATACAGTTCTGCTACATCAGTCATCACTGTTCCAGTTTTGCTATACCAGTTGGCATTTCCTTTACAGCTCATTACATCTTTGACATATTTCACTCACTTGACCGTCCTGCTGCACCAGTGCTACGTCCACTCAACCGTCCTGCTGCACCAGTACTATCTCCACTCAACCGTCCTGCTGCACCAGTGCTACCTCCACTCAACCGTCCTGCTGCACCAGTGCTACCTCCACTCAACCGTCCTGCTGCACCAGTACTACCTCCACTCAACCATCCTGCTGCACCAGTGCTACCTCCACTCAACCGTCCTGCTGCACCAGTACTACCTCCATTCAACCGTCCTGCTGCACCAGTACTACCTCCACTCAACCATCCTGCTGCACCAGTACTACCTCCACTCAACCGTCCTACTGCACCAATGCTACCTCCAATAAACTCTCATGCTGCACCAGTGCTACCTCCACTCAACCGTCCTGCTGCACCAGTGCTACCTCTATTCAACTGTCCTACTACACCAGTGCTACCTCCACTCAACCGTCCTGCTGCACCAGTACTACCTCCACTCAACCGTCCTGCTGCACCAGTACTACCTCCACTCAACTGTCCTGCTGCACCAGTGCTACCTCCAATTAACCGTCCTGCTGCACCAGTATTACCTCCACTCAACCGTCCTACTGCACCAATGCTACCTCCAATTAACTGTCCTGCTGCACCAGTGCTACCTCCACTTAACCATCCTGCTGCACTAGTGCTACCTCTATTCAACCGTCCTAATGCACCAGTGCTACCTCCACTCAACCATCCTGCTGAACCAGTGCTACCTCCACTCAACCGTCCTGCTGCACCAGTGCTACCTCCACTCAACAGTCCTACTGCACCAATGCTACCTCCAATTAACTGTCCTGCTGCACCAGTGCTACCTCTACTCAACCGTCCTAGTACACCAGTGCTACCTCCACTCAACCATCCTGCTGAACAAGTGCTATCTCCACTCAACCGTCCTGCTGCTCCAGTGCTACCTCCACTCAACCATCCTACTTCACCAATGCTACCTCCAATTAACGGTCCTGCTGCCCCAGTGCTACCTGTTGATCTCACACTAAGCTGAAATACCAGACACAGCCCATTTCTGAGAACAGTCATGTTTTTCTCACCCTGTACAATCCCTTTCAGTAGCATTATCATTCACATACTAGTCACAGGCTCCGCCATCTTTCCTGTGCAGTCTGCAGTAGAGATGAGCGAACCGGTCCCGGTTCGGCTCGAGGCCGGTTCGCCGAACGGGGGTCCCGTTCGAGTTCGGTTCGTCGAACGTTCGACGAACCGAACTCGAACGTATAGGCTATAATGGGAGGCAATCACAAACACATAAAAATGCATTATAAATGTACACAAACAGTTAATAAACATTGCCATAACACTTACCGGTCCTCGCGATCCCTTCTGCACTCTGTCTCCTGCCGCTATTCCATCCGATGATCGCTGAATCCTCCCGGTGACCTGCACTGCCAGCAGAGAAGCAGGACCTATCGTGACGTCAAAATAGCCATGTGACCAGTCACGTGGCTATTATCTCATTGGCTACAGACTGGTCACATGACTATGACACGTCATGTAGGACCTGCGAGTGCATCTCTCCGGTACACGGTGCACATATGTGTATCGCCGTGTACCGGCGACATGCTCTAGCACACGGTCGACTCCCCGTTCCGTTAGGGACCGGCTGACACAGCCGGTCATTAACGGAGATCACCGTTGCCATAGCAACGCAGTTAGCGGTGACGTCACCGCTAACCGCAGCTCCGGGAGCACCGTTGCTATGGTAACGCGTCTGTCAGCGTTACCGCTAGCAGCCAGCAGTGATCACTCACGGAGTGAAGGCTGCACGCTGCTTCCCGATTGTAGTGAGCATTGTAGTTAGGATGGAGGTTCCCCAGCCCCAAGTGATGCCCCTCACTACAATCGTCACTACTACTACACTAGAAAGAAAGAAGACAGAAGAGCAGGATCGTGGAGGGCTGACAGGGGTAATAAAGATGGAGTCTCTAATGTGTCTGTGTATTTATTTCTATTAAAGTATTTTTTCTCTGTGTGGTGTCTTTTTTTAACCCTTTATTGGAGATTCTTAATGGCCGGGTCAAACGTGCCTGACATTAAGAATCTCTGGCTTAATACTGGCTGGTAAAACAAAGCCAGTATTAACTCATGATTACCCAACAAGCCACCCGGCTCCAGGGCTGTTGGAAGAGTTGGATACAGCGCCAGATGATGGCGCTTCTATGAGAGCGCCATTTTCTGGGACGGCTGCGGACTGAAATCCGCAGCAGAGGCGCCCACAAACCTCGGGCTAACCTGTGCTGCGGATTCCAATCCCCAGCTGCCTAGTTGTACCCGGCTGGACACAAAAATAGGGCGAAGCCCACGTCATTTGTTTTTTAATTATTTCATGAAATAAGTGAAATAAAAAAAACGGGCTTCCCTATATTTTTGGTTCCCAGCCGGGTACAAATAGGCAACTGGGGGTTGGAGGCAGCCCGTGGCTGCCAGCTGTACCTGGCTAGCATACAAAAATATGGCGAAGCCCACGTCATTTTTTTGGTGGGCAAAAAACTTCTGCATACAGTCCTGGATGGAGTATGCTGAGCCTTGTAGTTCTGCAGCTGCTGTCTGCTCTTCTCCATACAGACAGACAGCAGCTGCAGAACTACAAGGCTCAGCATACTCCATCCAGGACTGTATGCAGAAGTTTTTTGCCCCCTGAAAAAATTATGTGGCTTCGCCATATTTTTGTATGCTAGCCAGGTACAGCAGGCAGGTACGGCTGCCCCCAACCCCCAGTTGCCTATTTGTACCCGGCTGGGAACCAAAAATAAAGGGAAGCCCTTTTTTTATTATTTCATGAATTTCATGAAATAATTAGAAAACAAATGACGTAGGCTTTGCCCCATTTTTGTGTCCAGCCAGGTACAACTAGGCAGCTGGGATTGGAATCCGCACCACCGGTTGGCCTGAGCTTTCTGGGCCCCACTGCTGCGAATTGCAGTCTGCAGCCACCTCAGAAAATGGCATTTTCATAGAAGCGCCATCTTCTGGCGCTGTATCCAACTCTTCCAGCACCTGCCTGCTATACCTGGCTAGCATACAAAAATATGGCGAAGCTCACGTCCTTTTTTTGTAGCTTTTTGGCAAAAAAAAAAAAAAAAATGCTTCCCTGGATTTTCCATTGCCAGTGAAGGTAACACCAAGCAGTGGGGGTTAGCAGCCAGTAGCTGCTTGGATTACCCTTACCTAGCAATACAAAAAATGCAGTGGGAGCTAACATATATTTTTTTTAATTATTTATTTAAATAACTAAAAATAAAATGGGCTTCCCTGTATTTTGATTGCTGGACATCACAGTGCTGTAAAAATAAATCTTTAAAAAAATGACGTAGCGCTCCGCGGTATTTTTGATTCTCAGCGCAGATAAAGCAGACAGCTATGGGTTGCCACCCCCATCTGCCTGCCGTTACCTTGGTTGGCAATCAAAATACAGGGAAGCCCATTAATTTTTTCTATTTAAAAAATAGTTAAAAAAAAAAAATTACGTTGGGTCCCCCCATTTTTGATAGCCAGCTAGGGTAAAGCAGACGGCTGTAGCCTGAAAACCACAGCTGGCAGCTTTACCGTGGTTGGGGATCCAATGTGGAGGTCCCCTCAGGCTCTTTTTTATAATTATTTTATAAATATTAATAATTACACAATAAAAGTAGGGGACCCCCCAAATTGGATCACCAGCCAAGGTAAAGCGGACAGCTGTGGTCTGGTATTCTCAGGGTGGGAAGGTCCATAGTTATTGGGCCTTCACAGCCTAAAAATAGCAGGCCGCAGGCACCCCAGACGTGGCGCATCCACTAGATGCGCCAATCCTGGCGCTTCACCCCAGCTCATTCCGTGCCCTGGTGCAGTGGCAAACGGGGTAATAAATCGGGTTGATACTAGCTGTAAAGTCACCTGAGATCAAGCCCAGCAGTTTGTGATGTCATGGCGTCTATTAGATACCCAACATCATAAACTGTCAGTACTAACAAAAACAAAAAATCGACAAAAGAAATTTATTTGAAAAAACGGTCCCCAAAACATTTCCTCTTTCACCAATTTATTGTAAGAAAAAAAATAAAGGGGTCCCACGACGACTCTGGACCGTCTAGAATATGGGGGGGAGACACTCAGGGAACGTATCCCCCATTTTCTAGGAGTGCGGACCCTTCATGTGAGGAGTGTGGGTGCAATGAATCTGCACTCACTCTCCCCGGGTCCACAGCAGCAGAGTCCATGTCGTAATGGTTGCTACCAAAGCTGCAATGCCCTGCTCATGAGGTAAGGGCATGCCTAATCAGGAGAACTACTGTAGAGGAAGCTCTGCTCACTGGTATATAGGTGCTCAGAGGTAATAATAGATAAAATTAGTGAGTAACCTCGGCACTCTATATCTCCCAGACTAAGTCAGTAAGTCACAACGGATAGTAATGCAAAATCACTCTTTATTGGTCCGTATTAAGAAAATTTTTTTTTCATAAGCATATATGTTTTTGTCCAAAACAAGTTACAAATGACGTTTCGGCCTGAGCCTTCGTCAGATTGGACTTATCTGCATGTAATCATGAAAAATGACAATAATCAGTATCACATAAGAGTGAGAGAACAATAACATAAACTCGAACAATGTAGAGGTACAATTGGGATGCAGCAAAAAAATTGCAACACAGCAAGAAATGAAACACATGATACAAATGTCATAATACAGTACAAGGACAATATAGTAATGACAAATATGGGGTCAGAGTAGGCTTAGACAGCTCTGGTACGAAAGAGATGTCAATCATAAAGTAACATGTGCAGTAGGTGTAGAGCTACACTATGCATGGCAGAGCTAATGGGTAGACCGACCATAGAAAAAGTAGAGAAAAAGTGGAGAAAAAGTGGAGAATAAGTGGAACATAAGAGGAGAAAAAGTGGAGAAAAAGTGGAGAAAAAAGTGGAGAAAAAGTGGAGAAAAAGTGGAGAAAAAGTGGAGAAAAAGTGGAGAAAAAGTGGAGATTAAGAGGAGAAAAAGTGGAGAAAAAAGTGGAGAAAAAGTGGAGAAAAAGTGGAGCATAAGTGGAGAAAAAGTGGAGAAAAAGTGGAGCATAAGAGGAGAAAAAGTGGAGAAAAAGTGGAGAAAAAGTGGAGCATAAGAGGAGAAAAAGTGGAGAAAAAGTGGAGAAAAAGTGGAGCATAAGAGGAGAAAAAGTGGAGAAAAAGTGGAGAAAAAGTGGAGCATAAGAGGAGAAAAAGTGGAGATTAAGAGGAGAAAAAGTGGAGAAAAAGTGGAGCATAAGAGGAGAAAAAGTGGAGAAAAAGTGGAGAAAAAGTGGAGAAAAAGTGGAGAAAAAGTGGAGCATAAGAGGAGAAAAAGTGGAGATTAAGAGGAGAAAAAGTGGAGAAAAAGTGGAGCATAAGAGGAGAAAAAGTGGAGAAAAAAGTGGAGAAAAAGTGGAGAAAAAGTGGAGAAAAAGTGGAGATTAAGAGGAGAAAAAGTGGAGCATAAGAGGAGAAAAAGTGGAGAAAAAAGTGGAGAAAAAGTGGAGAAAGTGGAGAAAAAAATGGAGAAAAAGTGGAGAAAAAGTGGAGAAAAAGTGGAGAAAAAGTGGAGAATAAGAGGAGAAAAAGTGGAGAAAAAGTGGAGCATAAGAGAAGAAAAAGTGGAGAAAAAAGTGGAGAAAAAGTGGAGAAAAAGTGGAGCATAAGAGGAGAAAAATTGGAGAAAAAGTGGAGAAAAAGTGGAGCATAAGAGGAGAAAAAGTGGAGAAAAAGTGGAGAAAAAGTGGAGAAAAAGTGGAGCATAAGAGGAGAAAAAGTGGAGAAAAAGTGGAGAAAAAAGTGGAGAAAAAGTGGAGAAAAAGTGGAGAAAAAGTGGAGAAAAAGTGGAGATTAAGAGGAGAAAAAGTGGAGAAAAAGTGGAGAAAAAGTGGAGCATAAGAGGAGAAAAAGTGGAGAAAAAAGTGGAGAAAACGTGGAGAAAACGTGGAGAAAAAGTGGAGAAAAAGTGGAGAAAAAGTGGAGCATAAGAGGAGAAAAAGTGGAGAAAAAGTGGAGAAAAAAGTGGAGAAAAAGTGGAGAAAAAGTGGAGAAAAAGTGGAGAAAAAGTGGAGATTAAGAGGAGAAAAAGTGGAGAAAAAGTGGAGAAAAAGTGGAGCATAAGAGGAGAAAAAGTGGAGAAAAAAGTGGAGAAAACGTGGAGAAAACGTGGAGAAAAAGTGGAGAAAAAGTGGAGAAAAAGTGGAGAAAAAGTGGAGCATAAGAGGAGAAAAAGTGGAGAAAAAGTGGAGAAAACGTGGAGAAAAAGTGGAGAAAAAGTGGAGAAAAAGTGGAGCATAAGAGGAGAAAAAGTGAAGATTAAGAGGAGAAAAAGTGGAGAAAAAGTGGAGAAAAAGTGGAGAAAAAGTGGAGAAAAAGTGGAGCATAAGAGGAGAAAAAGTGGAGAAAAAAGTGGAGAAAAAGTGGAGAAAAAGTGGAGATTAAGAGGAGAAAAAGTGGAGCATAAGAGGAGAAAAAGTGGAGAAAAAAGTGGAGAAAAAGTGGAGAAAGTGGAGAAAAAAATGGAGAAAAAGTGGAGAAAAAGTGGAGAAAAAGTGGAGAATAAGAGGAGAAAAAGTGGAGAAAAAGTGGAGAAAAAGTGGAGAATAAGAGGAGAAAAAGTGGAGAATAAGTGGAGAAAAAAATGGAGAAAAAGTGGAGAAAAAGTGGAGAAAAAGTGGAGCATAAGAGGAGAAAAAGTGGAGAAAAAGTGGAGAAAAAGTGGAGAAAAAGTGGAGCATAAGAGGAGAAAAAGTGGAGAAAAAAGTGGAGAAAAAGTGGAGAAAAAGTGGAGCATAAGAGGAGAAAAAGTGGAGAAAAAGTGGAGAAAAAGTGGAGCATAAGAGGAGAAAAAGTGGAGAAAAAGTGGAGAAAAAGTGGAGCATAAGAGGAGAAAAAGTGGAGAAAAAGTGGAGAAAAAAGTGGAGAAAAAGTGGAGAAAAAGTGGAGAAAAAGTGGAGAAAAAGTGGAGATTAAGAGGAGAAAAAGTGGAGAAAAAGTGGAGAAAAAGTGGAGCATAAGAGGAGAAAAAGTGGAGAAAAAAGTGGAGAAAACGTGGAGAAAACGTGGAGAAAAAGTGGAGAAAAAGTGGAGAAAAAGTGGAGCATAAGAGGAGAAAAAGTGGAGAAAAAAGTGGAGAAAACGTGGAGAAAAAGTGGAGAAAAAGTGGAGAAAAAGTGGAGCATAAGAGGAGAAAAAGTGGAGATTAAGAGGAGAAAAAGTGGAGAAAAAGTGGAGAAAAAGTGGAGAAAAAGTGGAGAAAAAGTGGAGCATAAGAGGAGAAAAAGTGGAGAAAAAAGTGGAGAAAAAGTGGAGAAAAAGTGGAGAAAAAGTGGAGATTAAGAGGAGAAAAAGTGGAGCATAAGAGGAGAAAAAGTGGAGAAAAAAGTGGAGAAAAAGTGGAGAAAGTGGAGAAAAAAATGGAGAAAAAGTGGAGAAAAAGTGGAGAAAAAGTGGAGAATAAGAGGAGAAAAAGTGGAGAAAAAGTGGAGAAAAAGTGGAGAATAAGAGGAGAAAAAGTGGAGAATAAGAGGAGAAAAAGTGGAGAATAAGTGGAGAAAAAAATGGAGAAAAAGTGGAGAAAAAGTGGAGAGAAAGTGGAGAAAAAAATGGAGAAAAAGTGGAACACCCTTTGGTACCTTTCATGTGGCACTAAGGGGTGCTTAGCTTTGTATTTAGCCAAAAAAATGAAAAAAAAATGACATAGGGTTCCCCCTAGTTTTGTAGCCAGCTAGGGTAAAGCAGACGGCTGCAGCCTGCAGACCACAGCTGGCAACCTCACCTTGGCTGGTAATCCAAAACTGAGGGCACCCCACGCTGTTATTTTAAATTAAATAAATAATTAAAAAAAAAAACACGTAGGGGTCCCCCAAAATTGGATCACCAGCCAAGGTAAAGCAGACAGCTGGGGCCTGATATTCTCAGACTAGGGAGGTCCATGGTTATTGGAATCTCCCCAGCCTAAAAATAGCAGGCCGCAGCCGCCCCAGAAGTGGCGCATCCATTAGATGCGCCAATCCTGGTGCTTCGCCCCAGCTCATCCCGCGCCCTGGTGCGGTGGCAAACGGGGTAATATTTGGGGTTAATACCAGATGTGTAATGTCACCTGGCATCAAGCCCTGGGGTTGGTGAGGTCAGGCGTCTATCAGATACCCGACATCACCAACCCAGTCAGTAATAAAAAAAAAATACACGACAAACACATTTTTATTTGAAAAAACACTCCCCAAAACATTCCCTCTTTAACCAATTTATTAGATTGAAAAACAAATCCAGGTCTGGTGTAATCCAAGGGGTTGCCATGACGATGCACACTGTCCCAGTCAATGAAGAGCAGGATGTTCCCCATTGGCTGGGAGAGCAGTGCAGTGACCTGAGCTAACATCAATGGGTCAGCCCAGGTCACTGCAGGGGGGTGACAAGTGCTGCTGTCAGTGAGGTACATTACCTGCGCTGATCTCCAGCACACTGACAGCCCCTGTCACTGAGGTCAATGACCGGCGCCTTCACATCAAGTATCGCGAGAGGTCCGTGACGTCACCGCCAGTGTCAGTCTCGGGTCGGAAGCGATAGGTGATGTGACAAGCGGCGGCCATGGAGGACAGTGACAGCGCTGAGGTCGGGATGGCGGGACTTCATCACCGCAGGTAAGCCGAGCGAGCGAGCGGGCGGGCGGGCGGGCGGGGGGGGGGGGGGGTGGATGTGTGTGTGTGTGTGTGTTTGTGTATGTGTATGTATGTGTACATGCCGCGGGCAGGAGGGGGTGGAGCGAGCTGAGCGGGAAAGTGTGGGCTTCCTGCACGTAACTAAGATAAACATCGGGTTACTAACCAAAGCGCTTTGCTTGGATACCCGATGTTTATCTTGGTTACCAGCTTGTGGCAGGCTGCCAGCGATGGCTCCTGCTCACTGTAGCTGTAAAAAGCCCTGTTTTTTGCTGCTAGAACCGTTCTCGAACGTATCTAGAACTATCGAGCTTTTAGCAAAAAGCTCGAGTTCTAGTTCGATCTCGAACAGCCCAAAAATCACTCGAGCCTAGAACTGGAGAACCACGAACCACGAACCGCGCTCAACTCTAGTCTGCAGATAAGATTTGTGCTCTCCATCTCTGTAATAAAGCACCATAGACACTTCATATAAACATCGCCTACAGGGAATCTTCCATAAAAAAGCCCACACCTGAGCGTAATAGAAAATAGTATCGCCACTCAGCCGACAGATTGTAAATCGTGCGGCCCACCGGCCTTAATCACACGTCAAAGCATATAAAGACTTTGCTGTAAAGTTTGTTTCATTGAGCCATGATGAAGCGCTGGGATTGTATGAACCTTCGGCGTGGCGAGATGCAGAGTTATATGTCTACGGAGACATAGATCGCCACACACAGCAAGCAGTTGTATCGCTATGTTGCAGATCTAGAAGTTACCATAATCATTTAATGATTGATAGAAAGATACATTGGAGTTGATTGATTAGAGGACAAATCCTCTGCGGTCTCTTGAAAGAGACATTTTGGTGATTTATAAAGGACACCATCATTTCAAAGTCAACATTAAGAAAGTAAAACCAAGTACATAGTATAATGTTAATATTGGTTAAGAAACTTGCTGATGCCATGCAGAATAGTTGATGACACTGTGCAGAATATAGTTTGTTAACCACCATAGGTCTTGTACTGATTGTTAGAGGAAACAATCAGCAAGTTTGTAGCCTAGTCATTGCTGCTGATCCCAGTGTCTGTCATTGTTTTCAGCACTGCAGCTTAGGAGCTCTGTAAGGCATGTGCCATCTACTTGGGCAGAGACGCTAAGCTCTGTGATTGGCTGCAGCGCTATCAAAGGTACTTCAGTGCTGCAGCCAATCAGTGAGCTTAGTGGCTCTGTAGGTATGTGCCGTCTATTCGGGAAGCGATACTAAGCTCTGTGATTGGCTGCAGCGGTATCAAAGTTACTTCAGTGCTGCAGCCAATCAGTGAGCTTATCGGCTCTGTAAGGCTTGTATTGTCTACTCGAGTAGAGACGCTAAGCTCTGTGATTGGCTGCAGGGTTATCAAAGGTACTTCAGCACTGAAGCCAATCATTTAGCCTTGCAGCTCTGTAAGGCATGTGCCATCTACTTGGGAAGACATACTAAGCTCTGTGATTGGCTGCAGCGCTATCAAAGATACTTCAGTGCTGCAGCCTATCAGTGAGATTAGTGGTTCTGTAAGAATTGTGCCGTCTACTCGGGCAGAAAGGCTAAGCTCTGTGATTGGCTTCAGTGCTGAAATATCTTTGATGGCGCTGCAGTCAATCAGTTAGCTTTGCAGCTGTGTAAGGCATGTGCAATCTACTTGGGCAGAGACACTAAGCTCTGTGATTGGCTGCAGTGCTATTAGTGCTGCAGCCAGTCAGTGAGCTTAGCGACTCTGTAAGGCATGTGCCATCTACTCAGGCAGAAATGCTAAGCTCTGTGATTGGCTGCAGCGCTATCAAAGGTACTTCAGTGCTGCAGACATTAACCGACACAGGGAGCACCAGCAGAGAATCAGCGCTAGACCCAGGAAGAGTGAGTAAAGTCTTGTTTGTTTAAACACATTACAGCCGTGGGAGAGGGGTTTTCCAAAACTGCATAACCCCTGTGTTATTAACCCTTCAGGCTGACCTTTACTCATAGCAAAAATTTATGTCTATCCTATTCTTACATTTAAGTACTCTTGCCAAGCGTCCCAATCTCTGCCAACTCCACAGGCGCATGACCCTCCAGCCCCCTTTCACTCTGACCCCGAGTACAATGTCATGTCCTAATTAACCCTGTAACTGTAACCATCTTAGACACTGCAGAACTCATTATTCTCATTACTATCTCTTCACCTCTCTGATTTCTCCGCAGAGATAATAAAGCCGCTACTGAAAAGGTGAAGAGAAGTCGAGGGCTTGAGCCAGGGACACAGGGAAAATACATTAGACTGGATACCTGACATAGTGAATTAGAGGCAGAATCTCATTACAGCGATGCCCTCTGAGTAAATAGCTACTTGTGTCAGTCTACATCACATGGGTTCACACTGCTAATTACTGCTTCCATTGACTCCGACCGGAGGTATTAGCTTCACCGCGGGAGGACTGTTGTTTCCGCTCACGAGACAACACATTATGATATGTAGAACTCGCCAACAAACAAGACAAACAAAGAGCTGAAAGGATGAATGATGGTGAAAAACACGAAACCTCACAGTTCTAGGAGAAATCTGACTGCTAATGTAGACAGAAATGAGACAAGCTGGGGTAAACATGCCATGGAGGCAAGTTGACTTCTATATGACCCGAAAGAGGGGACTCACGACCAAGGAGTTGAGGTTCTTAAAGTATGTACAGTACAGACCAAACGTTTGGACACACCTTCTCTTTCAAAGTTTTCTTTATTTTCATAAATAGGAATAACGTTTGGAACACCATTCTAAGTCCGAACTGGGTGCAAAAACCTAAAAAAACATCACTATGGGGAGATAAGGTATGCACACCAGTGACTATGTAAGGGGAATACATGAAATAGCAGAAACTGCTGTGTGAATACTGACTTGAAAAATCCAATAGCTATATGCAAGAGTGAAAATGTGAAAAATGGAATCTGCATTACTGCCATGAACATATGAATCAAGAGAAATTTAGCTACTGAATTGATCAATACAATAGAGCCCCAACACTACGCCAAAGTAATTCTCTACGTTGGGGTCCCTAGCTTGTGTGTGTCCTCTCATGCAGTTAAGTTAACTGCATGAGAGGACACACACAAGCTAGGGACCCCAACGTAGAGAAATACTTTGGCGTAGTGTTGGGGCTCTATTGCATTGATCAATTCAGTAGCTAAATTTCTCTTGATTCATATGTTCATGGCAGTAATGCAGATTCCATTTTTCACATTTTCACTCTTGCATATAGCTATTGGATTTTTCAAGTCAGTATTCACACAGCAGTTTCTGCTATTTCATGTATTCCCCTTACATAGTCACTGGTGTGCATACCTTATCTCCCCATAGTGATGTTTTTTTAGGGTTTTGCACCCAGTTCGGACTTAGAATGGTGTTCCAAACGTTATTTCTATTTGTTAGTATTTTTTCGTTTGTGAACCCTCCCCAACCACACCTATTGCCAATCCATATCATACGCATAAATAGCCTGGGTCTCAGCTTCCCATACACGGTAAGTTTTTTAACTGCATGAGAGGACACACACAAGCTAGGGACCCCAACATAGAGAAATACTTTGGCGTAGTGTTGGGGCTCTATTGCATTGATCAATTCAGTAGCTAAATTTCTCTTGATTCATATGTTCATGGCAGTAATGCAGATTCCATTTTTCACATTTTCACTCTTGCATATAGCTATTGGATTTTTCAAGTCAGTATTCACACAGCAGTTTCTGCTATTTCATGTATTCCCCTTACATAGTCACTGGTGTGCATACCTTATCTCCCCATAGTGATGTTTTTTTAGGTTTTTGCACCCAGTTCGGACTTAGAATGGTGTTCCAAACGTTATTCCTATTTGTTAGTATTTTTTCGTTTGTGAACCCTCCCCAACCACACCTATTGCCAATCCATATCATACGCATAAATAGCCTGGGTCTCAGCTTCCCATACATGGTAAGTTTTTTAACTGCATGAGAGGACACACACAAGCTAGGGACCCCAACGTAGAGAAATACTTTGGCGTAGTGTTGGGGCTCTATTGCATTGATCAATTCAGTAGCTAAATTTCTCTTGATTCATATGTTCATGGCAGTAATGCAGATTCCATTTTTCACATTTTCACTCTTGCATATAGCTATTGGATTTTTCAAGTCAGTATTCACACAGCAGTTTCTGCTATTTCATGTATTCCCCTTAAATATTCTTTTCTTTTCATGACTCTGAAAATTGTAGATTCACTTTGAAGGTTTCAAAACTATGAATTAACACATGTGGAATGAAATACTTAACAAAAATGTGTGAAACAACTGAAAATATGTCTTATATTCTAGGTTCTTCATAGTAGCCACCTTTTGCTTTGATTACTGCTTTTTTGTTAAGTATTTCATTCCACATGTGTTAATTCATAGTTTTGATGCCTTCAATGTGAATCTACAATTTTCAGAGTCATGAAAATAAAGAAAACTCTTTGAATGAGAAGGTGTGTCCAAACTTTTGGTCTGTACTGTAAATTTAGCAAGCATGGCAAGAATGGAGCAGTCAAAGGGTCATGCTAGTCTGTGTCAGGCAAGAAATGGGGAAAAAACTGGTGCCAGACCATCGCATCCAAAGATGGCACCCCACCACCTATAAAAGGTAGACTACATTATGCTATCATCACTAACGTCTTTGTTGTCTATGGACTCCCTGAAGGTAACCAAGAATTGTCAAAAGGAGCAGGACAATAAGAAGGTTGAACTGACCACCCCAAAATACTACTTGCTGCAATATGTTAGCTATTACTTCTACTTCATTTTCTACTTATTGGAACAAGATCAACTAAGCTGTCAAGCTACCACTAGGGGGTGCAGGGACTCAGGTAGGAAAATAACTCCTGAGTGCAGTTAGACAGAAGCCCACTAGACATCGCTAACAAGAGCAGGGATAGTCAATCAGTCAGGGTCAAGCTGGGATGTCACGTCTGTACCTAGGAGAAAACAAGCCAAAGTCAAAGAACAGAGCTGAGGTCAGATACCGGAAGAGGAAGTAAGCACAGGGGAGGGAGTGGGGAACACAGGACAGGACAGGAGACCAGAGGACAGGGAGGTATGGACAAAAGGACGGATAGGAGGAACGGAGGTACGGACAAGCAGGAGGAATGGAGATAAGGACTGGCCAGGGAAATGGAGGTCAGGTTAGGTAAGAGGGATGGAAGTCAGGTCAGGCAAGGGGAGCGGAGGTCAGGACAAACGGTAGCAGGTAGCAGGACAAGAACCAGAGCACATCTCACAGAAACAGAGCCACAGCAGAGCCAGAAATATTACTGGTGGCGTCCCAGAGGCAACAGCACCAAGATATGGCAGCGAGACCCCCGAACCGAGGTCAAAGCAAACAGGCCCTCCCGGAGGTTAGGATACATGCACCGGTGCAGGAACAGCAGAGCCGTGCATGAATCATGACATAAGCATCCATTAATCCATTAAGACTGAGTGGTCCACCGATTGTCAAGGGTGGACCACTTAGTCCAAAGTAAAAATGAAGTCTTATATGCCCAGATTGCCTAACAGTCAGGACCTAACTATTATCTCTAGTACATGAGTACAGGACAGAGATGTAAGGTGTGCCAGGATGTTAGGTGCACCATGATCGCCTCAAACACTTACCGGCTGCCAACAATGGTATTAAATGGTGTATGGGGGCCAAGTTCAAGTTTTGTTTAGAACTCTAACTTATGAGTTGAGCAGAATTGTTCCCAATATATATGCAACTCACCTAACATATAACCAGGTCAGGTCCTACTGAATGAGGAACAGTCTTTTTTAGAGGGGTTTGTGAAGCAGGAGACCCCTAACCACTATGTCATTAGTATTCTAGGAAGGCATTTAGAAGAAGTACGTATCTCCTAAGCGGGGGCTACATGGTTATGTGACGCCCTGGACTAGTCAGGTCGTCCCAGGTAGGCCCATGCACACACACACCCCCTCCCTAAAAAGGTGACAGCAGCCAAACTTCAAAACCTTGTCACCACCCTCCAGGTTTGATGTCCACACCAGGGGGGCGGAGCCAGGCAGTTGGCTTCGCCCACCGAGGAGTTCACAGGCCTGGAGGCGGGAAAAGACACAAGTTCAGTGTGTAGTAGTCGAGTCTTGACAGTGAAGGAGAGAGGTTGAGTTCAAGGGCAGACCTGTGATCAGGCCTGCCAATAGTCTAGTCAGGTGGCTGGGTTGGAGCCGAGTCACCTCTGGCAAGGAGGCAGACGGTGGTGGCCGCCTGCAGGAGCTGGGATTACAGCCGGTGGAACCGTAGGGACCGCGGTCGGGCGGTGGCCCGCCGGTACCAAACCGGGGAACCGATTGGAAACCGGAGCACCAGGAGGGGTACTTAGACCCAGTACAAAGCCCCGAACCGACAGGGCCGAGTCAAATCAACTGATTGAGGACTGGACTTAAGGACCTTTCCCACACAAGACCCGTTAGAAGACAACAGCCCAACCATACAGGGTAAAGCCACAGCCAAGGCATAGAGACCCAAGGAGCCAGCATCTGCAGGCAAACAGGCTCTTCCGACACCCAACAAGCCGGGGAGCGGACTACCGTTGCTTAGGCATAGGAGTCAAACATTCACACAAAGAGGTGCAGGAGAAAGGCGGAAACCACCAACCTGATAAAGGAGAAGCTGCAGCCGGCTGCGGGCCCCGTTCATCATCCCGTTTGGTTTATCAGAGACTCCAGTGTATTGTGTCATAGTGAGTACACAAGTGCCTTCAGGCCGTGAACCGCGCCGCACCGCACCAGTATCCAGCACGCACCTGTCCCCACGCCTCAGCACCTCCCTCGGGCCCCCAGGACCATCACTCCCCTACCCACGGAGGGGTCAACACCAAGCTGCACAACACCATCCCCGGGAGACCTAGTTAACAGCAGCGGTGGTGTCCATCCACTCACCACAACCCATGGGTGGCGTAACGAACTTACATCCCTTACAAACTATTGCGGCACCGGCCGTGGAACTTCCCCACCGAAGTCCCTGCGTGTAGCGCCAACCCCCTTGCGGAGCGACGTGACCCCCGGGTCCGTGAGGAGCTCGAGCCACCCACCGTACGAGCACGGATCCGAGTGGCTCATCGGTCGCAGCCGAGCCCGCGGGGCGGTACAGTTACACTAGTAGACTAACAGCAAGTCTACAGAATTAAAGCTACGACTAGCATTGGATTTTTTAATTCACTACGTAATTATAGGGCGATGGATCAAAAAGCAGCCTTATTGTCAGTCACAAATACAATCTATCATAGAGATGTGGGTTTCTTCAGAGTCAGTGGCAGACTCTTCCCCCTCCAAGCTGCTAAGCCAAGGCTCTGTGTACTTCCATGACTTTCGGAAAATCTGCATATGTTTCATATTCTAGTCCCACTTAGCAGAGGTGCACAGGAAAGTTTGCTGTCTGCCAGCGATGAACACACCAATAAATCTGCAGGCGCTGAGTAATGTATCACAGGTGCGGGAAGTTTTCGGGAGCCCGGCTTTTACAAATAATGTATTGATTTTGAAGTGCAAGTTATGGTCATGTGGAATTCAATTTGTTAGAGCGTGTGGATGTGAATTAGGCAATGCATCACAAATATAGCGGGGACTGAGAAAAGAAACACCCTCCAATTACTTACCGACTGAAACAAGTTAACCCTTTAGGAAACGACGGCAGACTCCCATCCCTGAAGTGCAGATACAGCTGGTGACCATAGACTGTCACCTACTTATTACCACTTATCGCAAGGTTCCTCAAGCCCATTAATTCATATTATCATGTGATTCAATTTAGATTAAATATGTTAATGTTCTCACAGATGATTATTCACTAGTACAATCCATCTCTGTACTATACATAGGCTTTTTCTTATTATCGCACAGCTGGTGTCAACAATAAAGATTAGTGATGAGCGAGCACTGCCATGCTCGGGTGCTCAGTACTAGTAACAATTAGTGATGAGCGAGCACTGCCATGCTTGGTTTCTCGGTACTAATAACAATTATTGATGAACGAGCACTACCATGCTTGGGTGCTCGGTACTAATAACAATTATTGATGAACGAGCACTACCATGCTTGGGTGCTCAGTACTAGTAACGATTAGTGATGAGCGAGCACTGCCATGCTCGGGTGCTTGTGTGATGCCCCTGGACTGGTCAGGTCATCACAGGGTACTGGACACTCTTTCTCTCCCAGGGCAGGACTCAACCCCCCATGGTTCTGAATTCCCAACTTGCAGTACTGTGTTACGAGGGGGACCCGGGGAAGCGTGCCAAGATGGGAAATGGACTGCTTCCGCCGGTCAAGGTCCACTGTGCGGTGTAAGGGACCGCCGCTATGGTGGGTGAAGAGTGAGCGGGTTGCTGCTAGCGATCGTCTGGAATGTCACAGACGATCTATGTACACCGATCTGCCCTAACCCCTGAGGGTTGTATGGCACAGATCTCACGGCTCGGTGTACCTGTTGCACGGGGAAGCACAGAGGTGCCCACGCACGTGTGCCAGTGGAAGTCACGAGAATATGGCACGAGGGTAGCACAGAGGTGCCCACGCACGTGTGCTTTCAATAACCAGGTGAGTCCAATGGAGACTTGAGGAGCTCACCTGGGACAGGAACACGGCCTGTTGACGGGGGTACTGCCGGAGCAGCAAGGCAGGAACACGGCCTGCAAACGAGGTACTGCCGGAGCAGCAAGGGCCAAGCCCACAAGAGACAGTAATGCCTGAGCAGTGGCGTGGCAGCACGCTGCCAGACATCCAAACATAGAAGGACGGTCGCGCGCCGCCATGATGGCAGGAGGAGCTTTTAAGGAGGTGTAGCTCCAGCCAAGGGCGGGCGCGAGGCGGAGATGACGGACTTGACCCAATCAGGATCCACGACATCCCAGCCTGGCCAGTCAGGATTCACCACGTCACCAGCCTTGTCATCAAGCCGTGTGACGTCAGTGGGCGAATCAGGATCCACCAAGCATAGCACATGCTCACCCTCCTGCCTCTGGGAAATAGAGGCGGGATCCTCGGTCTCATAATGTGTAGAGATAACGGGAGTCTCACTGCTTCCCTGAACAGCAAACCTCTGCACATTGCGCAACCTCACAGACCTTCGAGGCTGCTGAGCAGGAGGAGCTGCGGCAGGCAAGGAATGGGAGACCGCCTCATCTCTTGCAACAGGAGTACCACTAGGTGTCACCCTCGTGCTGCCTCTCTGAGGAGGTTTCTCCTGCAGTCTGGCAGACCTTCGGCGCTGCTGAGTAGGAGCGCTCGTGGCAGGCAAGGAGACTGTCTCATTCCTTGCCACAGGAGAGCCACGAGGTGTAACATTACCCCCCCGTCTAGGCCCCCCCCCCTGCCCGTGCTCGAAGGCCGCTATCAACCCCGGGGCGCGGATATGATCCTCCAACTCCCAGGATCTATGCTCCGGACCACGACCGGCCCACTCCACGAGGTAGTACCTCTTGCCCTGTATGACTTTTGTCTCCACAATTTTTGCCACCTCAGGGTCGTCGGACGGGGAGTCTGTTTGAGCCAGCAGGGACCCCGAGAATTTATTAAGTCGTACGGGTTTCAGGAGGGACACGTGAAAGGTGTTGGCTATAGCCCAGCGTGGAGGGAGCTGGAGTCGGTATGCCACCGGGTTTACCTGCTGTAGTACCTTAAATGGACCCAGATACCTAGGGGCAAATTTGGCTGCCTGTACCCGTAGGTTAACATTCTTAGAGGACAGCCATACTAGGTCACCAGGGGCGAAGGATGGTGCAGGGCGACGGCGGACATCAGCCGTTGTCACCATCCGGTCTTTAGCCCTCTTAAGAGCCTCTTGGGTGTCATCCCAGATCTCCCGGGCCTTGGTCGCCCAATCCTCCACTCTAGTATCGGGTGACGTAATGGGCATCGGAACCGGGATTCTGGGATGTTGTCCGTTATTGAGTAGGAACGGAGTCTGGCCAGAGGATTCATGGACCGAATTGTTAATGGCAAATTCGGCCCAAGGAAGGAGGTTAGCCCAGTTGTCGTGATGCGCGGAGATAAAATGGCGGAGGTAAGTTACCAAGGTTTGATTAGTCCTCTCCACTAGTCCATTGGTCTCGGGATGGTATGCGGAGGAGATGTTCAGCTCTATCTGCAGGAGCTTACAGAGCTCTCTCCAGAAGCGAGACGCGAACTGGGGACCCCGGTCGCTCACCACCTTGTCAGGCATGCCATGCAACCTAAATACATGCCGAATGAACAAGGTGGCGAGAGCACGTGACGTCGGGAGTCGTGGGAGAGGCACCAAGTGGACCATTTTAGAGAAGTGGTCCGTGATGACCCATACGACCTTGTGCCCTGCTGACTTGGGCAGATCTCCCAGGAAGTCCATCCCTACCACTTCCCAGGGACGATCCGGCACTGGCAGTGGGTGAAGAAGACCTGCCGGTCTCTGCCGGGATGGCTTATTCCGAGCACACGACATACAGGCTCCCACATACTCCTGTATGTCCTGGGGTAGTCTCGGCCACCAATAATGCCTGGTCACCAGGTCTCTGGTCCTTTTGACCCCAAAGTGACCCCCGACCTTGGAGGCATGGGCCCACGATAGCACCTCGTTCCGTAGTTCAGGGGGAACGAGGGTTTTGCCAGGTGGCACCTGGTCCAAAGAAGTGGGAGTGACCATCCTCAAGCTGTCCGGGGGTAGTATAAGACGAGGCTCCTCCTCGTCCTCCTCCAACACAACCATACAACGTGACAAGGCATCGGCCCGTACGTTCTTCTCACCGGCCAGGTGGCGGATAATAAAGCGGAACCGGGAGAAGAATAAAGACCAACGGGCCTGCCTTGGGTTCAGGCGTTGTGCTGTCTGGAGGTATGTGAGGTTTTTGTGGTCAGAATATACCTCAAATGGATGCTTCGCACCCTCCAGGAGATGCCGCCATTCCTGGAATGCTAGTTTCATCGCCAGTAACTCCCTATCCCCTATGGAGTAGTTCCTCTCGGCCGGAGAAAAGGTCTTGGAGAAAAAGAAACAAGGATGCTCCCTTCCTCGTTCGTTTTTCTGGTACAGGACTGCACCTGCACCGACCGAAGAGGCGTCTACCTCCAGTAGGAAGGGTTTGGAGATGTCTGGACGATGAAGGATGGGAGCTCTGGAGAAGTGAGTTTTGAGATTGTGAAATGCCTCTACCGTTTCTCGTGTCCATGCTTTCGGATTAGCGCCCTTGCGGGTAAGGGCAATGATGGGTGCTGCCACCGTCGAGAAGTTGGGAATGAACTGGCGATAATAATTGATAAACCCCAAGAATCGCTGGATCGCCTTCAGCGAGCGGGGCTCAGGCCAGTTCATCACTGTCTCCAACTTCCCCGGATCCATTGCTAACCCCTGACTGGACACGATGTACCCCAGGAACGGCAAGGATTCCCGTTCAAAAACGCACTTTTCCAGCTTAGCATATAGCGAATGGGTGCGGAGCCTCTTAAGTACTCGGATGACATCCCTCCGATGGGTGGTAAGATCGGGTGAGAAGATAAGAATGTCATCCAGGTATGCAACCACGGAAAGATACAAATCCCGGAAAATGTCATTCACAAAGTCTTGAAATACGGCGGGGGCATTGCAGAGTCCGAAGGGCATTACTAGATACTCGTAGTGACCGTCCCTGGTGTTAAAGGCGGTCTTCCACTCATCGCCCTTTCGGACTCGCACTAGATTATACGCCCCGCGTAGATCCAGCTTTGTGAAGACCTTTGCCCCGCGGAATCGATCAAATAGCTCAGTAATGAGGGGCAAAGGGTATTTGTTCTTGATTGTGATTGCATTTAATCCCCTGTAATCGATACAGGGGCGCAGATCCCCTTCCTTCTTCTGCACAAAAAAGAACCCTGCACCAGCTGGTGAAATAGACTTGCGAATGAACCCCTTCGCCAGGCTGTCCTGAATATATTTGGACATAGCCTCCGTCTCTGGAGCAGAGAGTGGATACACTCTGCCCCTAGGGAGCTCGGAGCCTGGCTTCAGGTCTATTCGGCAATCATATGGCCGGTGGGGAGGAAGAGTATCTGCGGCCCTTTTGGAAAAAACATCCCTGTAGGCCTCATAAGGTGTCGGTAAACCCGGCCCCTCAGTATTCCCTGAGGACCCAACCGACCTAATGGTAGCGGGTGGTTCGGTAGTCACGAGGTGCTCTCTACAGGATCCTGCCCAGGATGAGATCTCCCCTGTTGCCCAGTTGAGTATAGGAGCATGCTGTCTCAACCAGGGAAGACCCAGTAGGATCTCATCCGTCCCCCCTGGAAGCACCAGGAAGGACACCTGCTCATGGTGTCCCGGTGGTACATCCATCCTGAGAGGGATGGTGATCTGGGTGATAGGATCGAGTAGTATGGACCCGTCGACTACCCGGACCCTGAGTGGCTTGGGCAACAGAACCAGGGGAACTGAGTATCGGGTTGCCAGGGAGGTCGAGATGAAATTGCCTTCAGCGCCTGAGTCCAAGCAAGCCAGGGCAGAGAAGAGAGTAGTGCCGAACTGCAACTGGGCGCTGATAGTCAACCTAGAGGGAGAAGTAGCGTCTAGAGTCCCCCCTCTGATAGAAACTAGACGCTGTCTTTTCCCGACGGTTTGGGACATCGGGTAGCTATGTGTCCCCTCTGCCCACAGGAAAAGCAGATGACACAAGACCGAGAACCTGGGGCAGAGGAGACCACCTTGGACACTTCCATTGACTCCACGGAGTCGCCTACAGGACTGGCTGGGGGACCTGTCTGATGGAAGACGGGAGTCAGACGCTTTTTAGGCCGAGAAGACGTGGGTGCTGAAGAGACCTCGAGCCTTCGCTCCGCCTGGCGGATGTCTATGCGAGAGGCAACCTGAATCAAGGACTCTAAAGTGGCAGGCACCTCACGTGTGGCCAGTGCGTCTTTGACAAACCCTGCCAGGCCCTCCCAAAACACAGAGACAAGGACCTTATCCGGCCAGTCCAGCTCTGCGGCCAGTGTCCTAAAGTGTACAGCAAAGTCCCCGACTGAAGCAGACCCTTGCCGAAGTCGTAGGAGGCGCAGCGCGGAATCGTGGGTGACTTGAGGCCCGAGGAACACCATTCTCATGGCCCCAAGATAAGCTGCTAAGTTATTCACCACACGATCTCCGCGCTCCCACAACGGCGTGGACCACTTCAGCGCTCTCCCTGTGAGCAGGGACTGGACGAAGGCTACCTTCGCCTTCTCGGTAGCGTAAAGAGTCGCGGACAGCTCTAAGTAGGTGGTAACCTGGTTTATAAACCCACGGCACTCAGAGCTGTTGCCGCTAAAGCGCTCTGGAAGCGCAAGGCGAGGAGACCTTCCGCCCAATAGCACAGCCTGGGTAGCCGCCTGGGTGGCGACTGTCGTCAGAGTAGTCTTATCGGAGGAAGACTGCTCCACTGCTGCCAATCGTGACTCCAACTGCTGCACATAACGCAGCAACTGCTGCTGCTCTTCAGCCATAGCCAGACCTTTGGCGCGACCGTAATGTTACGAGGGGGACCCGGGGAAGCGTGCCAAGATGGGAAATGGACTGCTTCCGCCGGTCAAGGTCCACTGTGCGGTGTAAGGGACCGCCGCTATGGTGGGTGAAGAGTGAGCGGGTTGCTGCTAGCGATCGTCTGGAATGTCACAGACGATCTATGTACACCGATCTGCCCTAACCCCTGAGGGTTGTATGGCACAGATCTCACGGCTCGGTGTACCTGTTGCACGGGGAAGCACAGAGGTGCCCACGCACGTGTGCCAGTGGAAGTCACGAGAATATGGCACGAGGGTAGCACAGAGGTGCCCACGCACGTGTGCTTTCAATAACCAGGTGAGTCCAATGGAGACTTGAGGAGCTCACCTGGGACAGGAACACGGCCTGTTGACGGGGGTACTGCCGGAGCAGCAAGGCAGGAACACGGCCTGCAAACGAGGTACTGCCGGAGCAGCAAGGGCCAAGCCCACAAGAGACAGTAATGCCTGAGCAGTGGCGTGGCAGCACGCTGCCAGACATCCAAACATAGAAGGACGGTCGCGCGCCGCCATGATGGCAGGAGGAGCTTTTAAGGAGGTGTAGCTCCAGCCAAGGGCGGGCGCGAGGCGGAGATGACGGACTTGACCCAATCAGGATCCACGACATCCCAGCCTGGCCAGTCAGGATTCACCACGTCACCAGCCTTGTCATCAAGCCGTGTGACGTCAGTGGGCGAATCAGGATCCACCAAGCATAGCACATGCTCACCCTCCTGCCTCTGGGAAATAGAGGCGGGATCCTCGGTCTCATAATGTGTAGAGATAACGGGAGTCTCACTGCTTCCCTGAACAGCAAACCTCTGCACATTGCGCAACCTCACAGACCTTCGAGGCTGCTGAGCAGGAGGAGCTGCGGCAGGCAAGGAATGGGAGACCGCCTCATCTCTTGCAACAGGAGTATCACTAGGTGTCACCCTCGTGCTGCCTCTCTGAGGAGGTTTCTCCTGCAGTCTGGCAGACCTTCGGCGCTGCTGAGTAGGAGCGCTCGTGGCAGGCAAGGAGACTGTCTCATTCCTTGCCACAGGAGAGCCACGAGGTGTAACAGTACTGCCTCCACCAGCACTTACAAATCCTTATCACACCTCGCACCACACCCTGTCAGGCACACCAGTGGCCTGCTGAGCTGGAATAGGGCCGCCCACCTAGGGGTCAGGCATGGAGGTGGGAGGTGTCAAGAGAGTTAGCTCCAGGGGAGCGAAGTGTGTGGAAGCTGGGAGTTGGAGCTCCCAGAGGAAAACGCAGATTGGGTTGCAGACGGTGGTTTGGACCCGTAGGAGTCGGAGACCCGGTTCCGGGAGATTGGGACTGGGTGCTGGCTTAGTCAAGGAGGACGGTCGGCAGCTGCAGTCCAAAACTGGTCTGGGGCCGAAAGCACGCCGGGGTACTGAACCCTAGGTCGGGGAGAAGCTTCAAGCAACCCGGCAATTAACCTGCGGAGGACAGGGCCTTTATGGACTGTTCCCACGAAGCACAGAGATTGGGGGCACTAGCACAACAAGGGGGATAGGGCTTTCCAAGCAAAGCAGCCCACTGAAATCCCAAGCATGAGCTCCTGAGAGCAAGCTCCTCTGCTACCAATAGTAGGGAGCGGGGCCCGGACAGCTCCAAGCTTACGGGCCACCTGAACACTTTCAAAATTCTGTGCATGGAGGCAGGTTACAGACCACCAGGCAGTGCTGCAGGAGATGGAACCCGGACGAGCTCGCCAAGAGGGCAGCGGCACCCAGAGGCTTGGTTTACTACGTCGTCAGTGTCTGCTTTCCTTCTGAGTGAGTACCTGATTAACCCCTGCTACCAGCGAGCCTGCGATCCCCCTTGCAATCCATCTCACTATCCGGGGTCCCGGGGCCTTTCCCTACCCGTGGAGGGTAACGTCATTTGGCTACCCCACTCCATCGCCCCGGGTACTCCCAACGGCAGCGGCGGTACTCCCTATTACCGCACACCACGGGTTGCGTCACGAACTATCTAAACACCCCTGTAAATAACGTTTCGGTGTGACCACGAGCCCCCGGGTCCGGAGACCCACGGGCCACGAGTAGTGACATCCGGATACAAGCGGTTCAACCGCTGCCAGGGCAGGACTCGTATGAAACACTTGGTACTAGTAACAATTAGTGATGAGCGAACACTGCCATGCTCGGTACTAGTAACGATTAGTTATGAGCGAGCACTGCCATGCTCGGTACTAGTATCAATTAGTGATGAGCGAACACTGCCATGCTTAGGTGCTTGGTACTACCGTAGTAACAAATAGTGATGAGTGAGCACTGCGATCCTTGGGTGGTCGGTACTAGTATCAATTAGTGATGAGCGAGCACTGCCATGCTCGGGTGCTCGGTACTAGTAATGTGACGCCCCTGGACTAGTCAGGTCGTCACAGGGTACTGCACGCTCTTTATTCTTAGTGCAGGACTCAACCCCCCATGGTTCTATGTTCCCAACCTATAGTACTGCCTCCATCAGCATCCAAAATCCCAACTGCACCTCACACCACACCCTGTCAGACACACCAGTGGGCTAGTGAGCTGGAATAGGGCCGTCCACCTAGGGGTCAGGCAGATTGGTGGGAGGGGTGAAGTCAGTGCGGGAGGAAGTGGAGAGCAGAGCAGAGCTGACAGGCAGAAGAGTAGTAGCTCCCAAAGGGTGAGGAGCTGGGAGTTGGAGCTCCCAGGGTAGTTACAGGTTGGGTCGCAGACGGTGGTCTGGGCCGGAGGAGTCGGAGACCCGGTCGCAGGGTATTGAGGCTGAGTGCCTGGACCCGGTCTTGGAGGATGGGAGGCATCTGAATCTAATAACTGGTCTGGGACCGAAAGCACGGCGGGGTACTGGACCCTAGGTCGGGGAGTAGCTTCAAGCAACCCGGCAATTAACCTGCGGAGGATAGTGACTTTATGGACTGTCCCCACAAAGCTCAGAGATCAGGGGCACTAGTGCAATGAGGGGGATAGGGCTTTCCAACCCAAGCAGCCCACTGAAATCCCAAGCGTGAGCCCTTGAGAGCAAAATTCTGCTACCAATAGTAGTCAGCTTTATGCCTATGGGCCAACACAACAGTTCAAATTTGTGCACGGAGGCAGGCTCCGGACCATCAGGCAGTACTGTAGGGGACGGAAACCCACACGGGCTCCTCTCAAGAGGGCAGCGGCACCCAGAGACTTGGTTTACCTTGTTGTCAGAGTCTGCTTTTCATCACCAACACTGTCTGAGTGAGTACGTGATTTCCCTGCTACCACCTAGCCCTGCGCTTCCCTGCACACCACCATCCAGAGTTCCGGGGTCTCCCCAACCCGTGGAGGGAAACATCATCTGGCTGCCCCACTCCATTTCCCCCGGGTACTCCCAACACCGGCAGCGGCGGTACTCCCCTTACCGCACACCTAATTACAAACTATTATCCCCTGTAAATAGCCCCCTTTACATTTGAGTTGCCGTAAGCCCCTGGGTCCGGAGACCCTCGAGCCACAGCAATCCCGGATCCGAGCGGTTCGACCGCTGCAGGGGCGGCACAGTAACGATTAGTGATGAGCGAGCACTGCCATGCTTGGGTGCTCGGTAGTATAGTAACGATTAGTGATGAGCGAGCACTGCCATGCTTGGGTGCTCGGTAGAAGTAACGATTAGTGATGAGCGAGCACTGCCATGCTCGGGTGCTCGGTATTAGTAACAATTCGTGATTAGCGAGCACTGCTATGTACGGGTGCTCAGTATTAGTAACAATTAGTGATGAGTGAGCAGTACTATGCTCGGGTGCTCCGTACTTGTAATGAGCAGTTGGATGCTCGGATGAGCACAACGTGAGTACCCGAGTATAATGGATCATATAGTATAAAGTCAATGGAGCACTCAAGCATTTTTCCAGGAAATCTTCAGGAAAATTACGTGAGCCCCCTTCCATTATACTCAGGTACTCGAGTCATGCCCATCCGAGGATCCAACTGCTCTCCCAAGCATGGTAGTGCTCACTCATCGCTAATAAATTTATCTCATAAATTGCAGAAATATGAAAACATCTTTTAAACAAGGTATTTAGAATAGGAATAACATGGCTTATTTTTTCCAAAAATATTATCACACCTTTATAAAAGAGATATATGGTGATTAGTTAAGAGCGATCATGCTTGGCACTGCTCGTTACTCGATCGAGTATCGGGGTGCTCAGGTACTCGCGGAGTTTGACGCAGTATCACGGGTACTCGGATACTTCGTCAGTGAAATAATGACTACAATGCACAGGCTTGCTTCACGTCAAGATGTGTGCAGTCACCCCATGGAGAGCCAGTCACAGTCTCTGAATGACTCTCACTGGGGGCAAAGGGACGTTTTCGGATATAGTGTGCCAAAAGAAAAAAAATCTGCTCTCCTCCTGGAAATGCTCTATTTATGGCTGCCTGTATGTGGGCAGAAAGACGAACTGACTAAACGTTTACTTCCATTATACTCGTTACTGGAGCCCTCTCTGACCTGCTCGACTCGAGGCATTTTAGTGCTCACCCATCTCTAATGGTAATGAATCACAGCCATTTACTTCAATGAAACTGAGCTGTAAGACGTTACTGAACCTATCACCAGGTGTGGGGCTGTTTTAGCAAGGTTTTTAATAAAGGCCAACCCCCTTAACAAGATTCTCAGAAATGTATAAGATATCCACATGATATAATAAATGTCTAATGGGCATGTGACTCCAAATGCCCATTACAATGTAGCACCCCTGAGAGCCTCAGGGCACTACAAGGAACTGCATCCTCTAGGGGATGCAGGACCTATCCCCTGGGACCTGGAGTACCAGTGCCAATTCTACCAACACATGTGTGACGCCCTGGACTAGCCAGGTAGTCACCGACATAACACCATACACACCCCTTCCCTGGACAGGTGACAACAGTCACACTAAAATCCTTGTTGCCACCCTCCAGGGTCTGATGTCCACACCAGGTGGGGCGGAGCCAGGCAGTTGGCCCCGCCCACCGAGGAGTTCACAGGCCTGGAGGCGAGAAAACACAAGAGTACAGTTCAGTTCAGTACAGTTGACAGTGAAGGAGTGAGGAGAGAAGTCATGGGCAGACCTGGGACCAGGCCTGCCACGGACTGTCTAGGTGTCTGGGTCGGAGCCCAGGCACCTCCAGCAAGGTCGGCAGACGGTGGTGGCCGTCTGCAGGAGTTGGCGCACGGTCGGTGGAACCGTAAGACCGGGGTCGGGCGGTGGCCCGCCGGTACCGAACCGGGGAGCCAATTGGAGCCAAGCACCAGGCAGGGTACTCAGACCCCGACTAGGCTAGAAGTCGCCCTGATAGTCGATATTACTGATTGCGGTCTGGACCTCAGGGGTTCATTCCCACCCAAGTCCCGATTGACGGCAACAGCCCAACCATCCCGGATAAGTGCCACCGCGACAGGCAAGAGATCCAAAGGGCCAGCGCCTGCGGGCAAACGGGCTCCTACGGCCCTTTACACGCCGGGGAGTGGACTTTCAGTGTCCAGGCACAGAAGTCATACACAACATAACACAGGTGCAGGGAAACGACAGCCATCACCAACCTGTCCAGGGAGAACACCGCAGCCGGTTGTGGGCCCCGTCCATTCTACCGTTTGGTTTACCAGAGACTCCGTTATCTTGTGTCAGAGTGAGTGCACCAGTGCCGTCAGGCACCGCACCGCGAACCTGCGCCCTGCACCCCGGCCTTCATTCTCCCCGCGGGCCCCCAGGACCATCGACTCTGCCCACGGAGGGGTTAACACCAAGCTGCATAACACCGTCACCGGGAGGCCTAGTCAACGGTAGCGGTGGTGTCCATCCTATGATCACCACAACCCGTGGGTGGCGTCACGAACTTTACCAAACAACCACCCCAAAACCCTGCGCGCACCGCCACTACATCCTTCCAGAGCAACGTGACCCCCGGGTCCGGAGGCGCTCGAGCCACCGACATGCGAGCCTGGACCCGAGGCCGCGGGGCGGTACACATGCATAAAGGGTTAACCATGTAAGGGGATGGTCGCCATTGGAACGATTACATGGGTATAGCCAGCCTGGTGGGAGGGGTCAGTCAGTCAGTGTCAGTCTCGAGTTTGGAGCACACAGGAGAGGTGTGTGGACATGCCTGAGCTGGGTCCGTGTAACGGTGACCCCGGGGGCACAGGGGAGAGGAAATTTTGGACTTTACTGGGCCCTGGGGCTTGGAGTGAGAGCTCAGCCAGGGTACCTAACTGTTGAGGGGGACACTGTGGCGCCCCTGACCTGGTCAGGCACCACTGAGTACTGCACCCATGCTGGGGGCAGTGCAACACAGGTAAACCAGAAGGTGGACCGAGGTGTGACTACACAGGTGCATAGTAATCAGGTCTCACACATCTACCTTTGATAGGGACCCCTAATCAGTCTGGAGTGGAGCTCAGAGAGCAGACGTGCAGGACCCACTAGTGAGGCAGTCTGGGAGTGCAGCTCAGGGAGAGCAGACATGTGGAGTAGACCCTGGAAGCTAACACAACACTGACAGCATCCGCGCAGTGACTACCAATGGGGGAGATCGGTCACCTGGTAGTGTTACCCGAAATCCACCCAAGGCTAGAGAGAGCAAAGAGATGGCAGAGTAAGGGGACTGCCAGGGGGGTACCAGGCCCGTACGAATGCAGGTTCTCAGAATAGGGGACCATTCAATTGTCCTGCTCAACCTGCAGGTGGGGGTACTTCACGCCCTCACCACCACACACAGAGTCAGGAGCCACGTAGCGAAGAGAGGGCCCATAATTCACAGGAGGCAAGCAGCCGGAGTGACCTGGTCCAGGCTACAAGCAAACGGGCCAAAAAAAGGGGAGAGAGGCATCAGCAACTTCCCTGGGTGACCCCAGCAGGGCTTCAAGTAGGGGTCACCCCAAAACATACAGGGCAAGGAAGGCGAGTTGATAGTCACCCTCATCAGCCAGCCAGAAGAATACCTGGTTCCAGCCTGGTTCATCCCAGCTACGCCCGGGTTACTTACCCTACCATCAACTGTGGGTAAAAACCCTGAAAGACTGTCTGGAGTGTGCCTGAGTCATTCTGCGACCTGTGGTTCCACACACCTACACAGGGCCCTGGGGCTTGCCTCACTCTCGGGAGGCCACTACATCTAGCTGCATCCAACATCAGCCCCAGGCGTCCCCTCATCTCAGTGGCGGTCCCCTAACCGCAATACAGAGAGTGGCGTCACGAAATTCCTAAAGAAGCAACCTACCTGTGACCAGACCATCCCACGTGGAGTCCCTGAAGGTAATGCACCGACACAACACCTGTGGGGCTTCACATCTGGCGTCACGAATAGGAAAAGGACTAGACCTGTTAAGACAGGTGACCATGTGCCTGGGCGGTCCGCTTGAAAAATTGGAAGCGCCGCCATATTACCACCATGAAAAGCGCCAAAGAACAACAGGAGCCCGCGCTAGAAGAAGTTACCGCCCACGAAGAGGTGTGGCTACCCAGAGAACCCCTGCAGAGTCCTGACCTCGCAAGTGATGAGAGCGGAGTTGTCTGGAGATGGCGGGAAGGAGAGGAAGCCACAAGCCTGCTGCTGAGAGAAGATCGTGCATAGAAAATAGCGTTCACACGCAGCGACCCAGAGCTAGGCTCCACTGCCTGGTGGGACTGGGAGCTGGACCAGTGGTGTGAAAGGCTGGAGGTGAAGGTGATGCAGCAGATCCGGGAAGGACGCGCAGAGCTCAGATAGATGGTTGGAGTCGTCTGGGCCCACAATAAGTGGACGGAGAGGCAAGCGACGTGCCGAGCGACGACTACTCGGACTCCAATGATGCCAAGCCTGGGTGAGTCCTGTGTTGCCCCTGCCAGCACGAGTGCACCGATCCACGCTGCGAAGCCCGTGGTCCACGCGGAGGCCCCAGAAGCAGCGACGCTGAGCCCGACCCGCCAAGTCTAGGCCGCCGCCATGCCAGACCCGGCCAGCCAAGTTCAGGCCGCCTTCATGCCAGGCCCGGCCCGCCAAGATCCCGCCGCAGCAGCAGCGACGCCCATCCACGGCGTAGGAGCGACGCCGATCCAGGCCGCAGCCACGGCAGGTGCGGTCTGCCAAGTTCAGGCCGCCGTCATGCCAGGCCCGGCCCTCCAAAATCCCGCCGCAGCAGCGACGCTCATCTGCGCCGCAGGAGCGACGCTGACCCAGGCCGCCGCCATGCTAGGCGCGGCCCGCCAAGACCAGGCCGCAAGGTTATCTACCCCGGCCTGTAAGGCCAGAGCAGACATCACTCCCCAGCCCAAGGAAACGGGTCCCCTGTCCTCGTTGGAGGGAGAAGACCCTGTATACTTAAAGTTTAAGGCGGATCTGGAGGCACGGTTCCCAAAGGAAATGGTGGACTGCTATCTGCTCCCCAGGCGCTCACCCAGAGTGTCCTCAGTGATGTCTGCGGCAAAGAGCCCACCGCCTAGGCCTGCTCATGAAAACCTATCCCCAGCGCTTTCGTCCGAGGAGTTCTCAGAAGAACTAAGGGGGAGGGGAGGCCTGAAGGCTGAAGCAGCAAACCCAGAACAGCAGGAAGAGGACGCAGCACCCTATGAAGCTGAAGGGGGCTCAGACCCTGAAATATTGCCATACTCCCGCTGGGATGAGGAGAGCCCAACACCCTCTGCAGATGAAGAGCTGACAGTACTGGCCCCAAACATGTACATAGTCTGGGAGCCTGCAGTCACCAAGAACCCCGCAAGCAGAGCACGCCGCCGCAGAGTAAAGCCTTTCCCTACGCCAAAGTCCCCAGAACAGAAAAAGAGAGAAGCGCTGACTGCCCGGGATCTAGTAGACAAGCAATCCCTGAGAAGAGTCCGCCACCAGGAAAGAGGATCCTTTTGCCGTGGTGTAGTGGAAGACTTCAGTTTGAAATCGGGATACGGGTTTATTGTTGCGCCTGGAATGAAGGAAGGCATATTTGTAAGCAGAAGGGATGTAAGAGCCCACTTGCCTAGAAGACATCTAGGAAGAAATCTGTACATGGGAGACTTAGTGGAATTCACTAAACATCAAGGAGAGCGTGGTTGGTATGCGCTAGACGTTACGCCATGTCCTAAAGAACCTGATTGTGGCCCAGCTGCCTCCACACAAACCCTAAAGTCAAAAGAAAGAATAGAAGAAGAACAAGAAGAAGAAACAGAAACAGAAGAAGAGGATAGAGAAAATGAAGACAAAGAACCAATTGACGATACAACTACAGATGACGATGACAGAAATGTAGAGAACGACAGGTGCCACAGCCCTACAGGCCCAAGCCCTGGTAAAGAGAGAAGTGAATCCATGTAAGCAAAGTGAAGTACAGCAAAGTTACAAGTCTGAAGTTTGCAACGTTCCAGTTTTAAGAAATGTGCCCACATGAACTTATGTGAGAAACTCTTCTGAAAATACGGACCATTAGGCTATGAACTGGCTATAGCCACAAACTCTCGCAGTGTACAAACAGTTAGGTCCAGAAATATTTGGACAGTGACACAAGTTTTGTTATTTTAGCTGTTTACAAAAACATGTTCAGAAATACAATTATATATATAATATGGGCTGAAAGTGCACACTCCCAGCTGCAATATGAGAGTTTTCACATCCAAATCGGAGAAAGGGTTTAGGAATCATAGCTCTGTAATGCATAGCCTCCTCTTTTTCAAGGGACCAAAAGTAATTGGACAAGGGACTCTAAGGACTGCAATTAACTCTGAAGGCGTCTCCCTCGTTAACCTGTAATCAATGAAGTAGTTAAAAGGTCTGGGGTTGATTACAGGTGTGTGGTTTTGCATTTGGAAGCTGTTGCTGTGACCAGACAACAGGCGGTCTAAGGAACTCTCAATTGAGGTGAAGCAGAACATCCTGAGGCTGAAAAAAAGAAAAAATCCATCAGAGAGATAGCAGACATGCTTGGAGTAGCAAAATCAACAGTCGGGTACATTCTGAGAAAAAAGGAATTGACTGGTGAGATTGGGAACTCAAAAAGGCCTGGGCGTCCACGGATGACAACAGTGGTGGATGATCGCCGCATACTTTCTTTGGTGAAGAAGAACCCGTTCACAACATCAACTGAAGTCCAGAACACTCTCAGTGAAGTAGGTGTATCTGTCTCTAAGTCAACAGTAAAGAGAAGACTCCATGAAAGTAAATACAAAGGGTTCACATCTAGATGCAAACCATTCATCAATTCCAAAAATAGACAGGCCAGAGTTAAATTTGCTAAAAAACACCTCATGAAGCCAGCTCAGTTCTGGAAAAGTATTCTATGGACAGATGAGACCAAGGTCAATCTGTACCAGAATGATGGGAAGAAAAAAGTTTGGAGAAGAAAGGGAATGGCACATGATCCAAGGCACACCACATCCTCTGTAAAACATGGTGGAGGCAACGTGATGGCATGGGCATGCATGGCTTTCAATGGCACTGGGTCACTTGTGTTTATTGATGACATAACAGCAGACAAGAGTAGCCGGATGAATTCTGAAGTGTACCGGGATATACTTTCAGCCCAGATTCAGCCAAATGCCGCAAAGTTGATCGGACGGCGCTTCATAGTACAGATGGACAATGACCCCAAGCATACAGCCAAAGCTACCCAGGAGTTCATGAGTGCAAAAAAGTGGAACATTCTGCAATGGCCAAGTCAATCACCAGATCTTAACCCAATTGAGCATGCATTTCACTTGCTCAAATCCAGACTTAAGACGGAAAGACCCACAAACAAGCAAGACCTGAAGGCTGCGGCTAGAAAGGCCTGGCAAAGCATTAAGAAGGAGGAAACCCAGCGTTTGGTGATGTCCATGGGTTCCAGACTTAAGGCAGTGATTGCCTCCAAAGGATTCGCAACAAAATATTGAAAATAAAATTTTTTTTTTTGGGTTTGGTTTATTTGTCCAATTACTTTTGACCTCCTAAAATGTGGAGTGTTTGTAAAGAAATGTGTACAATTCCTACAATTTCTATCAGATACTTTTGGTCAAACCTTCAAATTAAACGTTACAATCTGCACTTGAATTCTGTTGTAGAGATTTCATTTCAAATCCAATGTGGTGGCATGCAGAGCCCAACTCGCGAAAATTGTGTCACTGTCCAAATATTTCTGGACCTAACTGTAGTTACCTTAAATGGTACTACCACCAGAGCCAGCCTGTTTAGGGGCCTGGCTCGCCTGTGACCAGGGAGCACGCCTGTTTATGGGGCCTGGCTCTCCACCACAAAGAGGGTACCTGGTCAGCACCAACTGTGGAGGCCGCCTCTACATCCTGCCAGAAGAGGTTGAAGGCGCGGCTCCACCAGGCCAGGTATATCCTGAAACCACCAGACCAAGAAAGCCGCCTCTACATCCTGCCAGAAGTGGCTGAAGGCGCGGTTCAACGGGAGAGGAAGAGTGAAGGAAAGGTCTGGGGAATGGATGGCCCAGACCTGGTTGCTAAAAGGACCGGTTACCTGCCTCCTGAGAGGGTTTTGGGTGGGTTAACGGACTTGTGGGTGGAGGGTGGTGATGAATGGTACCTGGTGGTTTTATAATGTTTTAAATGTTTTACCTGTTTTATGCATTTTAAAATGTTGTCTTGCAGCCCGAGGACGTGCTGGTGATAACTAAGGGGGAATGTGGCGCCCCTGACCTGGTCAGGCACCACTGAGTACTGCACCCATGCTGGGGGCAGTGCAACACAGGTAAACCAGAAGGCTGACCTAGGTGTGACTACACGGGCGCATAGTAATCAGGTCTCACAAATTTACCTTTGATAGGGATCCCTGGGGAATCCAGGAGGGGGCGTAGCCTCCATGTCCACTCATGGGGTGTGGTAGAGAGCCTGGTTTCTAGGTGGCGTAGGCAGGCACAGTGGGGAGAGGAAGTAGAGAGGAGTCTGGAGTGGAGCTCAGAGAGAGCAGACGTGCAGGACCCACTAGTGAGCCATTCGGGGAGTGCATCTCAGGGAGAGCAGACGTGTGGAGTAGACCCTGGAAGCTGACACAACACTGACAGCGTCCGCGCAGTGACTACCAACGGGGGAGATCGGTCACCTGGTAGTGCTACCCGAAATCCACCCAAGGCTAGAGAGAGCAAAGAGGTGGAGGTGAAGGGGCGCATGCGCAGATATAAAAAAAAAAATCTGTGCAAGCGTCGATGGTTCTCGTAGTCTTCACCTCAGTGTCTTCAATAAAATTACGCCAGAGATCGCGGTTCGCGCATGAGCACACTCTAGGGTCATTTTAATGAACACAGAATCATTGTGTCAATGCGCATGTGCTGCCAACAACACCAACAGCAAGATTCAGATAAAGAAAAAGGGGCACGGCAAAAAGGAAGCTGAAGGAAGACTTTACAGTGAGGACCCGACCAACAAAGGCCCGCCCCGTTGCACCTGTCAATCAAAGTGCACTGCCTTTCTATAACTTTGATTTAAGATATTTCTGCAGGTATGTCTGGATTCAGCATCTTAGTGCCAGTATGGCACTGCCTTTAGTTCATATTGCAAAACCTTGGTGGTTGTACCTCTTTAATTAAGACCAGCTGAAACACAAAAATGTGAGATTTTAATGCAATCCCAGATTGGCTTTTTTCTTTATTGCTGGACACCTTGCTTGCTGTTTCATTTGATATCCGTCCCTGCTGGGGGCCATCCAGGGTGAGGGAGCTGAGGAGCAATGCCACATGTATGGGGTATCAGTGGTGAGCAGGCAATCCCATTATTTTCTTCATTCCCCAATTATTGGGCATCTAAATAAGTCTTAATACTCTGCACATTTGACATCTAGTCTACCTGCTCCTGGGAAATGTCCTAAAGGGGGTGTGGCGCCCCAGGACCTGGTCGCCACAACAGCATTGCCCTCCCAAAGGGTTAATGCTAAGCCTGGAGGTAATTGGGAGGTCCATTGGCCAGTAAGTTTAACATCCAACGCAGTTCTCCCTCCGGCCAGCAGGGGGAGCTCTGAACCTGGAATTCCAGGGAGCATTCCTTAAGTCTGACCTGAGGGAGGAAGTAGTGTTCAGTCTGTAGAGAGAAGGGATAGTAAGCAGATGCAGAGTGTGCTGTCCTGTGGATCTGGGGCCTAGAGCTGGAGCAGCTTGGCCCAGGGAAGCAGGAGTAGCAGAGAGGCAGAGAAGAGACTCGGACATCGGAGTCTGTGGCCACCAGGGCTTAAAATACTCCCTGGTAGCCGAATCCGAAGGGCAGGAGAGCTGCAAGCACCTGGCCCATAAACAGCCCGAAGGTACAGCTGCATCATCAGGGCCCGGTGTGGACTCCAGCAGAGAAGCACCAGAGAGGGCCTGTGCAGCCTACCACAGAGGGAAAGGGACGTACCACCGGTCCCAGCAGCAAGAGGGCCATTGCTAGATCCAGAGAGCAGGGTCCTATAATAGTAAAGAAAAGAACAGGAGTAGGCCTCATACTCAGCTGGCCAAAAAGATCACCCCAAGTACTTCCAGGCCGACCGGATCCCCTTCACCACCTGTGACGGTCTCCCAGGACTGGACTGTTCTTAAAGTAAAAGAGGAGAAGGTAAAGAGACTGTTGTTTGTGCCTGGTTCTTTCATTGCCTGTCAGCCCTGCACTGTGTTATCCACACAACACCATAGACTTTCACGAGCACCAACAGTGTCCCCGGGGCACCGCTCAACCTGTGGGGAGCAGTACCACCATTGCTGCCGTATCATCACCCCGGAGGCCTCACACAGCAGCGGCGGCTTAATAGCCGCAAACCACAGGTGGCGTCATGAAACAAATACTTTAATTGCTCCCAAGTCACCAGCCATATTTAAACTGACACCCACCAGGGCCACGGAGTCGGGCCCCGCCACCACTGACTACCCCCGGACTAGTCCGGCCCGGCACCGGGTGTCCCATAGCCCTGGGGTGGACGAGTCAGGGGCTTTACACGCTGTGACATCGCTAATGCGGAGTCGTTGGGGTCACGGAAATTGGGACTCACATCCGGCCGCATTAGCGATGTTGCTGCGTGTGACACCGATGAGCGATTTTGCATTGTTGCAAAAACGTGCAAAATCGCTTATCGGTGACATGGGGGTCCATTCTCGTTATTGCAGCAGTAACGATGTAGTTCGTCGCTCCTGCGGCAGCACACATCGCTCCATGTGACACCGCAGGAACGAGGAAGCTCTCCTTACCTGCCTCCCGGCCGCTATGAGGAAGGAAGGAGGTGGGCGGGATGTTCCGGCCACTCATCTCCGCCCCTCCGCTTCAATTGGGCTGCCACTCAGTGACGTCGCTGTGACGCCGCACGGACCGCCCCCTTAGAAAGGAGGCGGTTCGCCAGTCACAGCGACGTCGCCGGGCAGGTAAGTATATGTGACGGGTCTGCGCGATGTTGTGCGGCACGGGCAGCGATTTGCCCGTGTCGCACAACAGATTGGGGCGGGTACCCACACTAGCGATATCGGGACCGATATCGCAGCGTGTAAAGTAGCCTTAAGTCTCCATGAATAGGGTTGGAGTGATGTAGGGTGAGGACCTTCCCATTTTCCCTGCTCAGGACCGCCATCTTAGCTGGATAGGAGTGCCACGAATACTAAGTTTACAAGACAGTGTAAAATTTTTCTTCTCATTTGTGATCCATTGTACTCAATGTAATCTGTTTTTATACAACAGCAGTGCCAAACTCCTACATCGTATCCGTAAATTTCTGTTTGTTGGCTTTGCATTGAATCCGATTTTTTGGTGCACCCATAGACTTGAATGGGTGAGTTATACTTGACATGGAATAAACTAGAGCACACTACGCTTTCAGTCACAGAATTGGGTCGGAAATAAACTCGTCTGCACTGCCCCATTGTATGACATTGGTCTGAGCGTTGTCGGTGTGCTACCTGTTTTTTTACAGACCGAAAATACTCTCGTGACCTTGGCCTAGTAGTCTTCACAATGTGAGACCTGTCAACGCATTTGATGTCAATATTCGGAAAGTTTCTTAGGCTACACGCCATGTCCTCATCTAGTCGCCATGCTATTTTTATAATAATGGGGTGTCTTCCTGGCCTTATGGGGCCCTTACCATTGTTCAGGCACTGACAGGTGCCTATTATTATTTCTGATTGTGCTGAGACTTTTTGGAGCCTTGTTTTTTGCTTATGACCTGACAGTTAAATAATATGGATTTAACTTCTCTTTTTTTTGGTATATTTTTCGGCGACGCAGCAGGGTGTAAGCTCCACAGAAAGGAGAGCAACATGTGGAAATCCACTGAGTTCATTGTCACTCAGCACATAAAGACAGAGCGATGGAATAAATTACCCAGCACAGAACAAACACGACTTTCCTCTTAATACGCGGCCGATCACTCCGGATTCAAGTACTATAATTGTACAAACAATGAACCAGTCCTCAGCCGAGGAATCAGTGCCAGATGGGCTGCAAATCAGCCAGAAAGTGACTTCCACACCCCTCGCCTGCTGAGTCAATAGGAATGGTTAGAAATTGAGTGATGTTTGGAAGACAACATTCCTAAATTTTTTAAATTATGTGATTGGACATGGTGTAGAGTGCACATTAGGAGTCACACCCGGGCCATAGGACATTTTAGCCAGATTAAACAATGCCAGTTATACAAATGGATGGTTACAATTACACATTTTGTATTGGTGCCAGACATTACCTGAGAGCCCAGGGCCAATGAGAGTCCACAATTCCCTGATGATTTACAAGACTCCTTAAAATGCTCATGTAGCATCTGCAAAAAAAGGAAACACAATTATTTTATTTTCTCAATATATATATATATATATATATATATATATATATATATATATATATATATATATATATAGCCTCGCCACTCTGCCAATCCCTTCACTGGCTTCCCATCACCCAACGACTCCAGTTCAAAACATTAACAATGACATACAAAGCCATGCACAACCTGTCTCCCCCCCTACATCTGTGACCTAGTCTCCCGGTACCTACCTGCACGCAACCTCAGATCCTCACAAGATCTCCTTCTCTACTCCCCTCTTATCTCCTCTTCCCACAATCGCGTACAAGATTTCTCCCGTGCATCCCCCATATTCTGGAATGCTCTACCTCAGCACATCAGACACAACCATGGTAGCATGGTTACTGAAATGTATTTAATACTTTGCACAAAAGCCTTTATTGGTGATGACAGCTTCAAGATGTCTCCTGAATAGAGAAACTAGTGGCATGCATTGCTCAGTTGTGACTTTGGCCCATTCTTCCACACATTATGTGTTTGGAATCATTGTCTTCCTGAATTGAGCACCCTGTTTTCATCTTCATCATCGTGGTAGATGGCAGCAGATTTTTATCAAAAATGTCTCGGCACATTTGTCCATTCATTCTTCTTTCAATCATATGAAGTTTGCCACTGCCGTATGCTGAAAAACAGTCACATTCCCAGATGTTCCCACCTCCAAACTTCACCGTTGGTATATTGTTTTTGGGGTGATATGCATTGCCTTTTGGACTCCAAACATGGTGTGTATTATTGCATCCAAAGAGTTTAATGTTGAACTCATCTGATCAGACTATACTGTATTTTAGTAGTATTTCACATGCTTGTCTAAATGTTGTTGCGCAAACTGTAAACGCACATGAACATTCTTCTTGTTCAGCTGAAGAGGAGAGTCAGGTGATGGCCAACAGTTCGTTCCCCTGCTTCAGATATTATGAATGTGCGTGTGCGGCTCCCACTTGGACCATAGGCATCAGCCGTTACCTTAGGGATCGCCTCCATTTCTTCTTGATGTCTCCTCATCTTAGATGGGAAGGGTGGCAATATTCACAAGACAGTCTGTAGTAAAAACAAATGGAACTCCTTTATTGTGGTATGCTCTGAATCTGTACATTAAGTCCCTAGGACAACTCATGCTGCTTCCAACTAACTTCGGGGGAAAATCTCCGCTTCTGGCCAACTTGCCTTGGGTACTGTCCTCCAGTAGCTAAGTCCCTTGCAACTCTTCCCCCGGAATCTCTTCTGTGCAGCTACCGTGTCTCATTCGAGCCCCCGTCCAGGCGCGCAGCCATTCCTGGCCAGTACAAGGTCCCACTGGGGTCTCTGAGTCCCAACGTCCCACTGGTCCGAGGTCGACCTGCCACACGTTTGCTGAGTGAGGTCTTGACACCTGGGGGGGTACCCCCCCTTGCTAGCAGGCCCTGTCATTGGGCCCTGCTTCTGCTTCAGCTCCTGCCGCTTGGCTAACTAACTCTTCATACACACACGCTAAACCCTCTGATTTTCTTCTCCCTCCTTTCTCATCTCCCTGGTAGCCACCTTGCCATGCTTCCTGTGTTCCTGGTGAACCATACTATAGCTAACTAACTACTCCTTCCATCCTCCTCCTGATGCTTGATCCCTAGTTACCACATATTACTAATACTACATCTAACCTTACCTTACTTCCTATTCTTAAATCTGCATCTATAATAAGCCTGGCCTGTACCACATCCCCTGCCTAACACAGCACGAGGGGCCAGTACACTCTATACACTTTACATGCTATTTACAACACATAAACAAATACATTTTCCTGCTACCTAGCCTACACAAGTGGTGACCGCTGGGTGGAGCCGAACAGCGCGCCCGTTTGGCTGTGCTACATTCTCCATATACTGTACATTACAATAGACAATATACTTTCAGACACATGCAATTTACACTTACAATCTTTATAGGAGAGGGCGCTATTTGCTCCCCTCCTACACAGCCATGGAGTTTAACATGGTGAGCGTGCATACAGACTATGGTTGACTGCATTACTTATAGTTTTCTTTGAAACAATTGTACCTGCTGATTCCAGGTCTTTCTGTAGCTCTCCACATTTGTTCCTTGGCTCTTGAATAACTCTTAAGATAATTATTTTCACTTCTCTGTCTGAAATCTTTCTGGGAGCACCTGGTCGTGGCCAGTTTAAAATGAAATGAAGGTGAAAATGATGGTGAAATGATGAAGCCCAGGGGTTTCTATGTCTGGATTATGGCCCTAAAATGACTCACTAGAATTTTCAATAGTTTAGAAATTCTTCTGTAACCAATGCCATCAGTTTTTTTTTTTTGCAACAATAAGGTTGCAAAGATATTGAGACACCTCGCTGGTTTTACCCATCATGAAATGTTTCTTGTGTGGCACCTTGGTAATGAGATACCTTTTCATAGGACATCAGTTGAACCAGCTGATATTATTTTTCACTAAGTGGCAGGATTGCTTTCTAATTACTGATAGATTTCAGCTGGTGTCATGATTTTCCATGGCTTTTTTTCATGTGGTCAACACTTTTTCCCTGTGCCAGCTTTCATTATTACACATCATTAAATTTATGGGTATCTATGATTTGATTTCTTTGCTTGTGTGGATTGGGTAGGTTGAAGGGTTAAAGCAATTCTGCGGGATATTGCAATCAGTTACAGAAGCTGTACAGCAGAAGATTAGGTTTTCTATGTGTTTTACTATAATCTTTGTAACATTTGTTTTTACCTTAATGTTTATTGATTTTGGAGTAAGCATAAAACAAATAATCCAAGTGAAAAATCCACAATAAATATCGATGCACAGAGTTTACATTAATGTAGATGTAACAAGTTCTGCATTGTTAAATATTCATTCATCTGTAATAGATGGTTGGTAGAAGAATGTTGTCCTGAAAGTGGATCCATCAAAAAGTAGCAAACATATTCTTATTTTATACTAGTGATGAGCAAGTACTAAAATGTTTGAGTGCTCGGTACTCGAATCTAGCAGGTCAGACTGTCGGATGAGCCTGACTGGATTACCGAGTATAATGGAAGTCAATGGGAAACGCAAGCATTTTTCCAGAAGACCCTAACAGGAGGGCTGAGGGGCAGAAAAATTGCTGAAATGGATAGAAACAGCGCTCAACTGGAATGGGAAAAGCATAACAGCATAGAGAAGATGCCTGGATGCATTTCTGTCTCTCATGTTGCTGCTGGGAACTAAATAAATAAATAAATAAATAATTAGAAAAAAAAAAAAAAGACGTGGGTTCCCCAATTATTTTGGATAACCAGCCAAAGTAAAGCAGACAGCTGGGGGCTGATATTATCAGGCTGGGAAGGTCTATGTATATGTGGCCCCCCTGAGGCTGCCGTCGCCACAGAGGTACTGCACCACAGTTAAAGGTGTTGTGGCGCCCCTGACCTGGTCAGGCACCACTGAGTACTGCACCCATGCTGGGGACAGTACAAAACAGGTAATCCAGAAGGCTGACCGAGGTGTGACTACACAGGCGCATAGTGATCAGGTCTCACACATGTACCTTTGGGAGGACCCCTGGGGATCCCAGGAGGGGGCGAGGCCTCCATCTCCACTCAAGGGGTGTGGTAGAGAGCCTGGTTGCTAGGTGGCGTAGGCAGGCACAAAGGGGAAAGAGGAAGGAGGAGTAAGAGTCTGAAGCAGAGTGTGGAGGAGTGAGGAGCATGGAAGTGGAGCTCAGACAGGAGCAGCAGGGCAGGTCCCACAAGTGAGCCGGTTTAGTGTGCAGCTCAGGGAGAGCAGAAGCAGACCCTGGAGCTGTTGCAGTCTAACAGCGTCCGCGCAGTGACTACTGACGGGGGAGAACGGTCACCTAGTGGTGCCGTCCGAAATCCACACAAGGCTAAAGAGAGAGCAACGGAGTGGAGAGTAAGAGGACTGCCAGGGAGGTACCAGGCCCGAAGGGGTAACAGGTCCCAGTGCAGAGATAGATCCAGCTTTCTTCTGCCAAACCTGCCTGAGGGGGCACTTCAAACCCCCAAGACAACACCACAGAGTCCGCAGCCACGTAGCAAAGTGAGGGCCGGCCCATAGTTCACAGGAGGCAAGCAGCCGGAGTGACCTGGTCCAGGCTACAAGCAAACGGGCCGAAACGAGGGGAGCAGCAACTTCCCTGGGTGACCCCCATAGGGCCTGCAAGTCGGGGTTACCACAAACAACAGAAGGGCTAAGGAAGGCGAGTCAGTAGCCACCCTCACAAGTCAGCCTGAAGGACGCCTGGTTCCAGCCTGGTTCATCCCAGCTACGCCCGGGTTACTCACCCTGCCATCAACAGTGAGTAAAACCCCTGAAAGACATTCTGCTTGTGTTGAGTTATTCTGCGACTTGTAGTTCCACACACCTACACGGGGCCCTGGGGCATGCCTCACTCTCAGGAGGCTATTACAACTGACTGCACCCACTATCAGCCCCAGGCACCCCTAACCTGCAGTGGCGGTCTCCACTGACCGCAATTCTGAGAGTGGCGTCACGACAATCAAAATAGAGGATTTCCTACCTGTGACAAGATCCAGCCGCGTGGAGTCCCTGAAGGTAATGCACAGCTGCACCGACACCGCACCTCGGGGCCCCACAGTGTGGTGCCCCATCCTGGGTAAAAAAAGAGGTCATGTACCGGTTCACGTACCAAAAGACATTTAGAGAACCAATTATTAGCTCAGACATTAGATCAAGGCTGGGGCAGGTCCCATTAATGCATTGCGACCAGTAATCTGGTTATGGCACTTAATCCCCGTGCACTGTATCTAGAACCATCTTGGGGGAGGAGCAGTCTGAGGTAAAATGGGCGGAGCTAAGTTTCAAAGTTGACAGTTGACAGATGGACAGAGTCAGTGAGTCAGGAGGAGGGAGGAAACCAACAAGGAGTGAGGACCCTTGGGGTCCTGCTCGGCTCTGAGGAGACTGAAGAGAGAATCCCAGAGATGTGGGGGAAGATTGTCAGATATATATAAGTTTGGACACACCTTCTCATCTCTAGAAAAACTGTTAAGAGGAGACTTTGTGCAGCAGGCCTTCATGGTAAAATAGCTGCTAGGAAACCACTGCTAAGGACAGGCAACAAGCAGAAGAGACTTGTTTGGGCTAAAGAACACAAGGAATGGACATTAGACCAGTGGAAATATGTGCTTTGGTCTGAGTCCAAATTTGAGATCTTTGGATCCAACCACCGTGTCTTTGTAGAAAAGGTGAATGGATGGACTCTACATGCCTGGTTCCCACCGTGAAGCATGGAGGAGGAGGTGTGATGGTGTGGGGGTGCTTTGATGGTGACACTGTTGGGGATTTATTCAAAATTGAAGGCATTCAGAACTAGCATGCCTACCACAGCATCTTGCAGCGGCGTGCAATTCCATCCGGTTTGCGTTTAGTTGGACCATCATTTATTTTTCAACAGGACAATGACCCCAAACACACCTCCAGGCTGTGTAAGGGCTATTTGACTAAGAAGGAGAGTGATGGGGTGCTACGCCAGATGACCTGGCCTCCACTTTCACCAGACCTGAATCCAATCGAGATGGTTTGGGGTGAGCTGGACCGCAGAGTGAAGGCAAAAGGGCCAACAAGTGCTAAGCATCTCTGGAAACTCCTTCAAGACTGTTGGAAAACCATTTCCGGTGACTACTTCTTGAAACTCATCAAGAGAATGCCAAGTGTATGCAAAGCAGTAATCAAAGCAGAAGGTGGCTACTTTGATGAACCTGAATATAAGACATATTTTCAGTTGTTTCACACTTTTTTAAGTATTTCATTCCACATGTTTTAATCCATAGTTTTGATGCCTTCAATGTAAATCTACAATTTTCAGAGTCATGAAAATAAAGAAAACTCTTTGAATGAGAAGGTGTGTCCAAACGTTTGGTCTGTCTTGTGTGTATATATATATATACACACACACACACGGTAACAAAGGTGTGAACGATTAGCCTAAGGGGTGGAAGAGGCAGTGTTTTTTTTTTTTCACTTTTTTATATTGCCTTATATACCAAACAAAAAAAACTCAGCATCAAAATGGGACAAGGCTGATACAGTATTGCTGCAAAAAGTGAAGTGTTTTCATTTTATTTCAATTCGTCACCACAGAAATTATCCAATGTTTCGACTTTTTTGAGGTCTTTCTCAAGGATATCTGTGTCAAAAGAGCTAGGGTATAAGCACATGGGTAGAGTTAATACATCCATGAAAGGGGCACCGGTTGGGATGTAGCAGCATAAGCTGCAGAAGATCCACCATGTTGGTACTGAGCCCCAGGATGGGTCTTCCGTAAAATGCTCAAGTTTCTCATTGACTTCCATTATTCTTATTTCTCAATTTGAGTAACTAGCACCGGAGCATTTTATTGCCCGCTTATCACTAGAAGGCATCACTACAGTAAGAATAAATTAGGTCCATCTTTCAACTGCTGTGCACGTCTGCCAGAAATTTCAATCCAGTCAATATTTCTAATGTAATTTACTCCATTAAATTGGCATAGACTTTGAAGAATTTGCCGGACGGACTTCGTCACTCATCAACCTGCCCCAGTCCTGCCCACGTTGAAAAAGCTGATCGAGACTATGGTGAAAAAAAGTTGTGAATTCTTTTGCAACTTCAAGTTGTTTGAAAAAAATTGCAATATTTCAAGGTATTTTACTCTAGGTCTGTCACGCATGTGACTAGTACATTGTAAACCTCCAGAAGGTGTTACAACACACAGGGGACACTGGGGTTACGATACAATAGAGGTCCCTGCTGCTAGGGAGAGGGCTGAGTGGACACCTCCTGAACTCACCTCAAACTGATTCCTGAGCTTCCTATGCAGGTTCTTGCAACTTGTCATCGCATTGGATACCGTAGGCCCTCAGCTAGCCTTACACTCACCCTGGCTAGTGAGTAGGCCGACGAGATCACTACACTCACCACTACAGAAACGTAAGGGTAGGAATACAAACAAGGGAAATAGATATGTATGCTACACACAACAAGACTAACTTCTTCCAGAGGAGGCTCCTTCCAAAGTGGACCACATAGAAAAGAGGGATTCAGTTTTTATCACAGGCATCATGGGATCAAATCACATGACTAAAGCCCACTTTACACGCTACTATAAATCTTACCATGTGTCGGCGGGGTCACGACGTAAGTGACGTACATCCGGCATCGTAAGTTACATTGTAGCATGTAACAGCTATGTGCGATTGTGATTGAACGGTAAAACGTTCATCGCATGCACGTCGTTCAATTGCTAAAAATTGAACGTCAGGTTGTTCATCGTACCCGGGGTAGCACACATCGCAGTGTGTGACACCCCGGGAACGATGAACAGATCTTACCTGCGTCCTGCGGCTCCCGCTGACAATGCGGAAGGAAGGAAGTGGGTGGGATGTTTATGTCCCGCTCATCTCCGCCCCTCCGCTTCTATTTCCCGGCTGCAGCGTGACGTCGATGTGACGCCGAACGTCCCTCCCACTCCAGGAAGTCAACGTTCGCCGCTCACAACAAGGTCGTATGGACGGGTAAGTACGTGTGACGGGGGGTTATTAGATTGTGCGACACATTCAACAAATTGACCATGTCGCACATACGATGGGGGCGGGTACGATCGCATACGATATTGTATGCTTAATTGGAAGGTGTAAAGCAGGCTTTACATAGTGAAAGGGAGTGATCCCAAAGAGCCACACCTGAGATTGAAAGCTACAGCCAGCAGCCAGGTAGGAAAGGGTGTTAACCCTTACAGCACCACAAGGAAGGAGATGTTATCAAATAACAGTAGTGAACCAGCAGTGAGGAGATGTGACCTTCTGACACCAGATTTACCCAGGGTCTCTACGAACGAGATACACTCATGACAAGGACACTGGCAAAAACACTTTGAGGAATTGGACCCATTGTATTTGTATAAGTTCTCCCGAGTAACAAATTTCGATCTGCTATATCCATACCCGTAGCCTAAACAATCAGGAAGCCGCTCACATCCCTGGGTCGCCCTGCAATTCTGCATAGTTCAACCTGTTGTAAATAAAAAATCCAATTGCGGTTCACATTACGAATATGACATTGTGTAGATTTTCATTGAACAGCACAACCCTTGAATCTTTTCTAATTGCCGGGAAAATCAATACATGTCCTATCCGGCGGCCATTACAGCACGTTCCGAATCATGGTTATTAATGCAATACGTGAATTTCTTCTAGAGTCTAAAGAGGCGCCTATAAAAGACGAGGCAGCGCACCGATAAACCCCTGATATATGTCACTCACCCCCAGTCCCGGTGTATTCATTTAACAGCGATGAAAATATAGGAGGCAGCAGCCGGGGGATACGACATAAATGATTCAACAGTATTGATTCTGAGATTGAATTACGCTCCGCCGCAGCACTTCCTGTATATTCTTCAAAATAAATTTACTTAGCGCTACAGTCTGCAACCAGTTTCCATGAAGATTTGTTTTGCGATGTGCGTGTGTTAACCGACTATGGATTGTGTCCGAAGCAAAACACTTACTCCTCAAACTACCATACATAACTATTAAAAAATATATAAAATAAATGAAAATTTCTAAATGAAAAAAAAAATAAACTAATTGTAAAGCAAATAAATTAAATTAAAATATAATAATAAAAATATAATAAAATAAAATACTTTAAACATTCTGCATTTTTTTTGGGAGCTGAACATTTACTAAATAAATATGAAAAATGTAAAAACAAAATCAGAAATAATATTAAAAAAATAAATTAAAAATAATCAGCAAAAAAATGAAATGATAAAATACGTGGCAGGCTATGTGCACATGCTCAGTAGAAATTTCTGGAGCAAATCTGCATCTCTTGGCAGAAAAAATGCGCCTTTTTGCTGCTATTTGGTTCGTTTTTGACACTTTTTCGGTGCATTTTTGATCTGGAGCTCTAGCAGTGCTCTGAACACTGAGCCCTGTATAACCTCGCTCTCACCCCTGGTCATCATGATCTCCTGATTCATTAAATCTGAAGTGTCTGACAAGCGGCATGCACATCCTCCACTACACCAGAAATCTCACTCCAGTTATACTGGGGCAGGATGGGGAAATGGTGAGGCATCTATCACAGGTGACTGGGGAACACAGGGAAACCTATACTGGCCCTAAGGCTGGGGCGCTTGTGCTCACGCTCACGCCCTGAGGTACCCTTGAAGGTAGGGAGGTCCGGGCCCCCAACCTAACACTATCTCTTTTCCTTGTCCCTGATGAAGACTCCACTCCACATTTTGCTGTGAAAGCTTTGATGAATCGGCCCTGCTTGTTAACAGAAAGCTGCTAATCAGTGGTGGGGCCAGGGTTATACAAAACAGCAGGACTACATGGAACAAGAGAAATAGTCCTCTAGTGATAATCTCCTGCTGTTAAAATACTGATTTTATTGAAACAGTAACACACAGCCCAGTAGGTGACACATCACTGGAATCTGGGCTTCTGCCTCTACATTATGCTCATCATGAATTGGAACAGGCATGCTTGAAACATATTTGATCTTTTAATGCCACAGAAAAACAGAAATTCATTTCTTGCAAGACCTGGAAGGCAATAGCACAACTATCATCGATAACTTTACATGAGCTACACTGACCAATGGAGTGTGAGTTAGTTTGAAATGTTGGAGTTTATAACAACTGCAGGCTTAGGGTACGTGCACACAATCAGGACTCACTGAATTCTGGACGCAGCGGGTCCAGACCTCCGAGGCCGCCAATCTCCTCCACAGGAGAACGCAGGAGACCACACAATCGGGGTTTAGTGCACTGTGGTCTTTCACTTGTGTTCTCCCTACGGAGGACGCATGCGATTACACAGCAAACAATTGACATGCTGCGGTCTGGAAACGTGCACCGCAGGTCAGTGTTTGCTGTGGAAAAAACAAGCACAGTGGGCACGGGATTTCTAGAAATCCCATCCACTGTGCTTGTACTGTACAACGCAGCGTTTTGGACGCAGCTGAAGCATGCTGCACCCAAAACGCTGCAAACACTGATTGTGGGCAAGAACTCTTTACTATGTTGGGTTATCTTTAGAAAACTGTAGATGGCGCTCTATTAGGTGTTCTAGTTTGTTTATGTGCATTTGTGGCGCCCTGGACTAGCCAGGTCGTCACAGATAACACACAAACACCCCCACCCCCATTAGACAGTAACATTAGCTAAACATAAAACCCTTGTTGCCTCCCTCCAGGGTCTGATGTCCACACCAGGTGGGGCGGAGCCAAGCGGTTGGCCCCAACCACCGAGGAGTTCACAGGCCTGGAGGCGGGAAAAGTTTTAGTTTTAGTCCAGGAGGTGGAAGTGTGAGGAGTAAACACTTGGGTGTCTGGGTTTGTGGCCCAGGCACTGACAGCAAGGTTGGCAGACAGTGGTGGCCATCTGCAGGAGTGGTGAAGCAACGCGGAACTGTAGGACCGGGGTCGGGCGTTGGCCCGCCGGTACCGACCGGGGAGCGAAGTGAAGCCAGCACACACAGGCAGGGCCATCGGACCCCGACCAGGCTTGGACCCGCCGACAATAGTCAAATCCGAGTGTGACCGGAACCCCAGGGGTTTCCTAACAGCCAAAGACCCGATAGAAGGCAACCGCCCACACTGTGAGCTACCGCCTAAGGCTAGAGACCCAAGGGCCAGCGCCTGCGGACAAATGGGCTCCTCCAGCATCCATCCACCGGGGAGCGGACTACCGTTGGGGATCCATAGTAGTCAAACGAGAACATCAAGGTGCAGGGAAAGACAGCCGCCATCACCTGTCCGGGGAGAGACACTGCAGCCGGCTGCGGGACCCATCCATCCAGCCGTTTGGTTTACCAAGGACTTTGTGCATCTCTTACTGAGTGAGTACACCCGTGCCATCTGACACCGCGCCGCGCTGTCCCTGCAACCCTGCACCTCACCAACCCTGCCTCCCCGTCACACCACCGGGCCCCGGAACCACCGACCTCTAACCACGGAGGGGGAAAACAACATCCCAGCTGCTCCCTACCATCGCTCCTGGGATCCCCGTCACAAGCAGCGGGGGTGCCCATCTTCACCACGACCAGTGGGTGGCGTCACGGACTAAATCCCACAAACCAACCACCCCTTTCACTCATGGGCGAGGAGCGCCGCTCGAGTCCCCGGATCCGGCCCACCGCTCGAGCCACCGAGCAGCAGCAGCCGCACCAGCGCCGGACCCGAGCGTTAGTGAGCGCGCAGCAGCGGCGGCGTCCTCCCCGTCCGCGACACATTCAGTTCATTTCTGGACTGTAATGTGGGACCTCTTTATTGTGAGAAGCATATAATGTTTGTTGTAAGTCCCAAATTAAGCACTTCATTTTCACACACTGTCCAAATACTGATAATTCTGCTTAAATCTACAACACAAAATTCACTTTCTGTTTTTTAAAAAACCTGCGGTAAAGCGCCATCCTTGTTTCCATGCTTTACATTGCTGTTCCTCTCTATTCACTGTGATCAGTGACTCTAGATTAGCTTCATTGTTGTTTTTAAAGGGAATCTGTCACCAGGTTTTTTCTCTCTTATCGAGAGCATCATAAGGTAGAGACAGAGACCCTGATTCCAGCGATGTGTCACTTACTGAGCTGTTTGCTGTCATTTTGCTAAAATCAATGTTTTCTCTGCTGCAGATCTAGCAGTTATACAGAGCTCATGAATATGGAGTACCTGGCAGCATGCCAAGTAGTCCTGTAATGATAAGCTACTGCTGATTAAACAGCGATTTTATCAAAACTACACTAAGAAGCCAAGTAAGTCACACATTGCTGGAATCAGGATCTCTGTTCCTACATTATGTTACTCTCAGATGATTAAAACCTGGTGACAGATTCCCTTTAAAAGGGAATCTGTCACATGGTTTTTTCTACCAAAAGAGACCTTGATTCCAAAAATGTCACATAGTTTACTGAGCAGGAGTTGTGATACAGTCAGAATTCTTAGGGGTACTTTGCACGCTGTGACATCGCAAGCCGATGATAGCGATGCCGAGCTCGATAGTACCCGCCCCTGTCACAGATGCGATATCTTGTGATAGCTGCCGTAGTGAACATTATCGCTACGGCAGCTTCACATGCACTTACCTGCCCTGCGACGTCGCTCTGGCCGGCGACCCACCTCCTTCCTAAGGGGGCGGGTCGTGCGGCATCACAGCGTCGTTACACGGCAGGCGGCCAATAGAAGCGGAGGGGCGGAGATGAGCGGAACGTAAACATCCCGCCCACCTCCTTCCTTCCGCATTGCAGGCGGGACGCAGGTAAGGAGATGTTCCTCGCTCCTGCGGCTTCATACACAGCAATGTGTGCTGCCGCAGGAACGAGGAACAACATTGTACCTGTCACTGCACCGGCATAATGGAAATGACCGACACTACACAGATCACCGATTTACGACGCTTTTGCGATCGTTTATCGGTGCATCTAGGCTTTAAGCGTCGCAATGTCGTTACCGGTGCCGGATGTGCGTCACTTTTGATTTGACCCCGACGACATCGCAGTATCGATGTCGCAACGTGCAAAGTACCCCTTAGATGTAGCATGTAGCAGAGCTACTAATCAGTGTTGGGTGCGTGGGTGGACAAAGATGCAAGGTGAGACCTAGTCCTGCAGTGAACATTTTCTACTGATAAAACATTCATTGTATTGAAACAACAGCACACAGTCTAATAAATGATACATCCCACAATTCATTGTATTAGCCCTTACCTGATGCAGTAACTGATGAGATCATTATACAGGTCGCTACTGCACCCTGTATCGTTTCTGCATTGCTGGTAAGGTCTGAGGGCGGCTTTGCACACTACGACATCGCAGGTGCGATGTCGGTGGGGTCAAATCGAAAATGACGCACATCCGGCGTCACTTGCGATGTCGTAGTGTGTAAATCCTAGATGACACGATGAACGAGCGCAAAAGCGTCGTTATCGTATCATCGGTGCAGGCTCCAACATTTCCATAATGCCGGTGCCGCGACAGGTACGATGCTGTTCCTCGTTCCTGCGGCAGCAGACATCGCTGTGTATGAAGCCACAGGAGCGAGGAACATCTCCTACCTGCCGCCAGTGGCTATACGGAAGGAAGGAGATGGGCGAGATGTTTACATCCTGCTCATCTCCGCCCCTCCGCCGCCATTGGCCGCCTGCTGAGTGATGTCGCTGTGACGCCGCACGACCCGCCCCCTTTAGGAAGGAGGCGGGTCGCCGGCCAGAGCGACGGTCGCAGGGCAGGTGAGTGCATGTGAAGCTGGCGTAGCGATAATTTTCGCTACGCCAGCTATCACACGATATCGTACATGCGATGGGGGCGGGGACTATCGCGTGCGACATCGCAGCATCGGCTTGCAATGTCGCAACGTGCAAAGTCCGCTTGACTGTGTGACATCTCACCTGCGACCTCCCAGCGACTTACTGCGATCCCTCAGGCCGCATCGTTTTCGGGATCGCTGGTAAGTCGTTGTGTGTGACTGGGCCTTTAGGGGTACTTCACACACAGCGAGATCGCTACTGAGATCGCTGCTGAGTCACGTTTTTTGTGACCTCATTAGCGATCTCGCTGTGTGTGACACTGAGCGGTGATCTGGCCCCTGCTGTGAGATCGCTGCTCGTTACACACAGCCCTGGTTCGTTTTTTTATTGTTGCTCTCCCGCTGATAAGCACACATCGCTGTGTGTGACAGCGAGAGAGCAACAATCCTGAATGTGCAGGGAGCAGGAGCCGGCGTCTGACAGCCTGCGGTAAGCTGTAACCAAGGTAAACATCGGGTAGCCAAGGTGGTTACCCGATATTTACCTTCGTTACCAGCCTCCGCAGCTCTCACGCTGCCAGTGCCGGCTCCTGCTCCCTGCACACGCTAAGCTAAGCGGTGTGAGCTGGTAACTAAGGTAAACATCGGGTAACCATACCCGATGTTTACCTTAGTTACCAGTGTCCGGAGCTTCCAGACGCCGGCTCTGTGCAAGCGCTTGCACGTCGCTGCTGGCTGGGGGCTGGTCACTGGTCGCTGGTGAGATCTGCCTGTTTGACAGCTCACCAGCGACCATGTAGCGTTGCAGCAGTGATCCTGACCAGGTCAGATCGCTGGTCGGATCGCTGCTGCATCGCTAAAGTGTGAAGGTACCCTTACACTACAGCACTACTTGTTCAGATTGCCTGCATTGTATAAGTACAAGGTCAGCACATGGAGAGCGCAGAATGATAACTTACAAGCCTCTAATTATAGGCCTATCAGGTTATCACCGCACATGTATGGGGACGTGTAGATGAGTAAGAGGGGCACTTTTGGACTTTGTGGCCCTAGGATAATGTGCTTGTAACACTCGGGTGCCCGTTCTATGCCATTTCATGCAGAGCAGAACAGGACATACATAATACGTAATGTGGTCCCTATAGTGCCCTCTGTACCAGGACTATTATTTCAGTGCGCTCATCATATCTTTAATATTTCATAGCATTATCCTGGTGACAATGATCCCGCAGCCGGAAGCCTCCGCTACCTCGGTCTCTGAGGTCGGTTTTACATTTCAAAGCGCGGAATACCTCGGAGAGATTTTATCACAAACTTGCTTGTCAGGAATAAAGTAATGTGCCGGGCGTTTGCTAGAACCTAAGTTCCCGGGGAATTGCCTGACCCAAGATCTATGATCTGCATTAAAAATCCACCTGGATCGCTTCATCTGCCGCTGCTCACAGTGTAAACAGGCTGCGCGCACAGAAGATGCAGGTCCTCGTGTATATATTCAGCCTCCTGCCATCTAAGATGCTGTGTTGTCTGATCTAAAGCCTTCTTAGGTTCTTCTTCCAATTTTTCCAAGCTTCCTCCTATAATTCCATATACTACCCAGAAATATGTTCATCCTGAGCCTCCTGATTAATAAACAGAATGGCAGGACAGCAGTGAAGACTGACACCGAAGAAAGAATATGAGAAAGAAGCGGAAGAAAATCTCCATAATAAGTGTGACCAATTCAATTCTGGTTTTGTGGAGAGATGATTGACAATCGCTTTCATGGTAATTAGTGCAGCATTTACTGCAAATTTACTGTGTAATGCTTTTTTCACCTGTGTGATCGCTGCAGGGAAATTGAACACTTTGCTGCCTGATTTTTCCATAGAACATATCTGAATGCTGTATCCCAGCAGGGGGAGACATTATGTACAGCTTAATGTCAAGAAAACCATCTACAAGGTGTCTTTTTCAGGCGGATTCCACTTCAGAAATGCTCTAACTAAATGCTCAAAAAGAATAAACATTTCTATGTAACAACTACCTGCTTGTCATACGTTCAGTGTTATGAGCATTTTATAATTGCTTCAGGTTTCCAAAGAAGCCAGGGGCAACAAGAAGTTAGCTTATCATTCTTCTCTGAAAATTCTCTATACTTTATGAAGTCAATGGCAAGGCTCAAAAGAAGTCTGGAAGACCCCCTATTTGAGCATTTTGCCAGTGTTTTTGCTTTTTTAAAAAAAAAGCGCTGGCGATTTCTCTTTTAAGTAACGGTGAAAACTGTCCATAGGGCAAGAATAAAAGATATCCACAAAAAAAGATAAATATAAAGTAATGCGCCTAGGACGGCGTAATCCTATAGCTACATATACAGTACATTAAATAGAAGTAAACTCGGGACTACAGAACAGGAGAAGGACTTGGGTATTCTCATTACAAATAAGCTGAGCAGCAGCACTCAATGTCAAGCAGCAGCTGCTAAAGCAAACAAGATTCTAGGGTGTATAAAAAGAGAGATTAGATCCCGTGATCCCAACGTATTGTTACCCCTCTATAGATCACTTGTAAGGCCACATCTAGAATATGGGATCCAGTTTTGGGCTCCACATTTTATAAAGCACATTCAGAAGTTAGAGTTCAAAGGCGGGCAACTAGACTATTACAAGGAATGGAGGCCTCCCATATGATGACAGGTTGAAAAGGTTATGTTTAGCTTAGAAAAAAGACGTCTCAGAGGAGATCTCATTTATATGTATAAATACATGTGTGGTCAATATAAAGGACTGGCACATGACTTATTTCTTCCGAAGACAATACTAAGGACCAGGGGGCACTCACTGCGAGTGGAAGAAAAGCGATTCCGACAGCTAAATAGGAAAGGGTTCTTTACAGTTAGAGCAGTCAGACTGTGGAATGCCGACCACAAGAGGTAGTAATGGCAGATACTATAACAGCTTTCAAAAAAGGGCTGTATGATTTCCTCAGTACACAAAACATTGTTGGTTATAAATGATTTAGTGACAAAATATATAATTGGTGGAGGAAGGTTTAACTAGATGGACCTAGGTCTTTTTTCAACCTTAGTAACTATGATTGAAAAACATTCAAAAAACTTACAGGGTTCAAAAACATGTTCAGTAAACGACGTAAAGCCACTAAAAGAGACTCTTCATGTAAAGAAAATGGTGGAATTTCTTGAAGTGTTTTTCACTAGAAAAACTTCTTGGGTTCACCCACCTGAAAAGTGGCGTCATGTTCACATACCATGACAAGTGTATATTGTTCAAAGAGGAGTATTCCTTTAAAGGGCTTGACTGATGTTAAAAAAAAAAATCTTGGATATGAATTATTAAGAAAATGACAAACGGAGGCATACTTACCTGCCGTCACCTCCGTGGATCAGGGGCACGCCACTCCAGTGGTTGGCACCAGCTTCGGAAATGATTGCTTGTAATAAAAAATTCATGCCATTTCCTACCAGCTAGTATTAAAAGCAAAACTAAATAAAAGAAGTGTGAAGGGCACCTACAACTGGTTCTACTAAAAGCATTTTTTGGAAAAACACCGCAGCTTTTGATTTTTAAGCTAAAGCCTGAAGTAGATCCAAAAAGAATAGGAAATATATAGAAAAAAATTGTTCTTCTTCCCGCTGCATCTATTTTTGGCTGTGTGCTCTGTGTACTACAAAAACAAAACCCGCATGTGTGTTTTAAAAAAAGATCCATTATGGATGTCTACATTTCATGTGCCAAGCCTAATATAAAACTAACTGGAGCAAAGTGTAATAAATTTAGCACATCTGTAAGGAGGGGGATCTATCGTCATGTTTTCCCCCGAAGACACCAAATGAGTCAAAGCTGTGTAATGTAATGCATGATAAAGATAAGTGTTAGTAATATAAGAGAGGAATGTATAATGTGTAAGATGTAGCAGTGTTGATAATTTAATGTGAAATGTTCCTGTATGGCAGTGTTATGTAGGATGTGATAATACAGAGCATTATAATGTGTAGGTAAAAGGTCAAGTCTGCCCAGCAACAGGCTGTAGGGGCAGACTAGTCTAAAGGGGAAGGGTTAGCATGCAGGTTTCCTTCTAGAACTTCAGACAGAGATTGGTTTGCAGCTTAAACAGATGTGATACTGAGTGCTCATCAAGGCCGCATGACATGGGTGTCCCTACAGCTAAAGGAGACCAGAGCCAGGGATAGCATGAAAAGGAGTGGACAGGTGCATAAAGTAATTAACATAGTAGGGTCAGCGTGTTGACCAGGAGAACTAGCGATTGAGGTAATCGGTTCCTTATACAGGACACTCAGCATCAAGGCCCCAGACAGTTTACGACTACAGAAGATGAAAGACCTGGTCATACAGTACGTGAGACAAAAAGGGAACCATGGGCAGATGTTCCAAAGGTGTCCGTAACGTGAGGCTAGGGTTCGGCCATAGTGGCAACCTAACTCCTTGGCAAAGAATACTAAACGCAGAGTTGAAGAAATAAACGGAATGACTCTCACGGACGGTACTGTGATATTACGCTGGGTGGTGATGAAACAACTGGGACTAATGAAAACATGAACAACTAGGTTGAAAGGAGTGGAGGGAGGAGGGACTATTGGTGGCAATCCTTCATATTGAGCATGAAACGTCCGAGAAGATGGGAGATGTGAGGCCCCTAGGTTGGCCCTCAGACTCGTAACCCTACGCTGTCCCTTATCTCAATGTTAGTTTCGGCTCTGGAGCACTGGCCTCCAATCCCAACTGCACCGCAGGGGGAGACTGGGCTTCCAGCTGAACCGCTCCCTCAAATCTGCTACCTGGAGCATAAATCCCTGCATTTGTCTCACTAGACTGGTGACAGTGTCCATGGGTGTCATAGGTTGGGCAGATTATAGCTTCAGCATTAGCTCCCGCGATTCCGGTCTTGTTGGTGAACCTGGTGATCTTTGTTGTAGTATTGAGAGGTGTGAATGTTCCCCTGTTGTGCGTTACTTCATTCCCTTTATCATTGTTCCCCTGTACACTTGTTGTCTCTCCTGTGTGTTTTGAGTGCAGTGTGTACGAGTTTCTGTTCTCCCTTGTCCGTCTCATTTTGTGGGGTTATGTAATTGTGTGTTCCCCAAGGGTGGGGGAGAGGGGGAGTAAGATCAGGGTTCGGACAGGAGTCATGGTCACGCTGGGAGCTCAGACCTGGCTACTATTGAGCCTACCTCTGAGATAAGGGACAGCGCAGGGTCATGAGTCTGAGGGCCAGCCAAAGGGCCTCTGTCCTGTCTTTACATACCCCGTGATATGAATTTTGGTTACCATTGCTTATATCTTATGAATGAGGAAGGGGCGCAATCTATCAAAGGGGAATAAGCTTGTACTCTGGCGGAACCTGCCTCAAAAAAGTACTCAAAAGTTAGCAAGTATGGTATAAACATGCCACCAAAGAAACAAGCAAAAATAGTTTATCCCAGTATAAAAGTCATCTTTGTTGGTATCACATCTCCTTCTGTAAATGTGATGATGTATTAGGAAAAAAACAATTGAATTCATTTTTCCCAGTTTTGGTTATGCCAGCCATGTGTACAGGCCAGTTAAGGGCAGCGTTCATATGTTGTGGCCATGGTTTTAAAAAAATGAATGCTAAATCGAAGAGGGTTTACCACAATTACGGCAAAAAACATACAGCGGCAGCAACATGGGAGTGACGCCATATAACCAATCAGCATTCATTAATGGGCCAAAAATAGCTCATTAATTAGAATATGTGTTTTTATTGTGTTACAGGGAAGGGTTAACATATCAAAAAGAGCCAAAATGATCATATTCCCTAAGCAAAAATAGACAAAAAAAATAATCCCACTCTAAGTATACAGCTCCTTGAGAAATGTGTTTTTTTTTCAACTCAAAATAATTCTTGTTCCTCCACATTGAACGTGGCTAACGGAACAATATACATTTATATAAAAGTGTACATGGCCGCTTATGACAATAGATGGAGACGCCGGCGCCCTGAGAGCGCTCCACAGAGACATCCTCACATTCCCTTCAAGGTTATGAAGAAATGACTGCGCTATAAAGCTGTCACCGGCATTTCTGAGGATCCAGACGCGTTGATCGTGGCGATGACAGCCTCATTGTCAGTCTGTGAAAACTCAGAAGACGACCAGACATCAGCCCTTACCAGCCGTATCTCCAGACACGTTTTTTGTTTAAAAAACATATTCGAGATTAAAATCTATTAGATGCGAGAAAGTCTAATTTGCCGCATCAATCACTCGCTATAGAGGGGACGGGGAAACCTTGGGAAATAACGTATAATAGGATTTCATCGAGTGGAGCTCCGAGAGCACAAATGAAACTGCTTCTCTCTCCAACACAGTGAGGAACGGATTTGTAGAGACTTAAAGGGGTGATGCTGCGTAATTCTGTGACAGGAGACCACGGAGAATAATTCATGAGCAGCAGAGCTAATGCTTAAGATTTAATGCATGAACGTTCAAAAATTAACAAATGCCGGATGCAGCCGCAGTTATTCATTACGTAAATAAGGTTATAGGACTGCAAAAGTTATTTATCCTACTGTCAGTCTCCGAGATGACTGATAACAGGGAACAATAGCTTGTGTCAGGAGCATACACAGACAGAAGAGGGCCCTTTGGAAGAACAAGATATGGACCCTTATCTCTTGGGCCCCTGTGTGGCTGCACAGGTTGCACCAATGTTATGTCCACTCCTAGCTTGTATTGACCTGTCATACCATATGATAAAGCTGTCCATACACATGAGATAGCTGTCGGCTGAGCATTCATGTTCTCAATTTGGAATTGGAGAAAGGCTTGTCTTCCCTAATCCGTCTCTTATATGCGTTCTCACCCCCCACCCAACATCATCTACCTATCCTAAGGGGTACTTCACACACAGCGAGATCGCTACTGAGATCGCTGCTGAGTCACGGTTTTTGTGACCTCATTAGCGATCTCGCTGTGTGTGACACTGAGCAGCGATCTGGCCCCTGCTGTGAGATCGCTGCTCGTTACACACAGCCCTGGTTCGTTTTTTTATTGTTGCTCTCCCGCTGATAAGCACACATCGCTGTGTGTGACAGCGAGAGAGCAACAATCCTGAATGTGCAGGGAGCAGGAGCTGGCGTCTGACAGCCTGCGGTAAGCTGTAACCAGGGTAAACATCGGGTAACCAAGGTGGTTACCCGATATTTACCTTCGTTACCAGCCTCTGCAGCTCTCACGCTGCCAGTGCCGGCTCCTGCTCCCTGCACACGCTAAGCTAAGCGGTGTGCGCTGGTAACTAAGGTAAACATCGGGTAACCATACCCGATGTTTACCTTAGTTACCAGTGTCCGCAGCTTCCAGACGCTGGCTCCGTGCAAGCGCAGCGTCGCTTGCACGTCGCTGCTGGCTGGGGGCTGGTCACTGGTCGCTGGTGAGATCTGCCTGTTTGACAGCTCACCAGCAACCATGTAGCGATGCAGCAGCGATCCTGACCAGGTCAGATCGCTGGTCGGATCGCTGCTGCATCGCAAAAGTGTGAAGGTACCCTTAACTCAGGGAGAGATAGATCATACTTAACAAATTTTAGGCACGCCCTTTAGGCCTGTTTCACACGTCAGTGATTCTGGTACGTATGTGCTAGTTTTTATACGTACCAGAACATGGACTTACGCAGACCCTCAAGGGGTCTGTGCACACATCAGTGATTTTTCACTGACTGTGTCTCCATGTGGCGTACACGCATGTCCGTGATTGCCACACAGAGACATGTCCTTTTTTTCTGGCGTCACTGATGTCCCATGGACCACACTATCGTGTAATCCGTGAAACACGTACCAAAAAAACACGGACATTGAAAATAAAAAATATTTTTAACTCATCTTTTCCAGCGATGCTGTGTTCTGCCTCTGCTCTCCACAGCTTCCTGTCTGGCTCATTATTGTCGTGCATATTCATTATGCACAACACAGCCAACCTGGAAGTAGATGCAGAGGTTAGAGAGCGGCGGCTGGATGCTGCACCGCAGGACTCTTCAGCACCACGGACAGCAGGAGCGGGGACAGATGAGATTATGTCCATGAGCAATCACAGAGCACAGATAATGTCTCATGCATTGCACATGGACAACCCACGTGTGCCGTGAATCACGGCTCACAGAGGGACATATGCGTGTTTAAGACATCAGTGAAAAACGTCTGTGTTTTTCACTGACGTGTGAAACAGGCCTTAGACAGTGTTTTAATTGGGAAGCAATGCCCCATAATATATTGCGCAGATAGTTAATTTCAAGACCGAACCCCATATCTCTTTAATGCGTCTGTAAGGGGATGTCAAACAGGAGATGACTGAATTCAACCACCCACTGTACTTGCAAACAAACATCGCCATCTGCTGGTTGGACAAAACCGACAGGAACTGAAGCATCATAAGTGTGTTTCCTGGAGAGAAGAGTTTGAAGAGGATGTTGGGTCTGGTCATAGCTATGGCGCAATTACAAAATATAAAAGGTGGGGATAGCAGAGGAGGGGAAGAGTTAGCGCCATGACCAGCAGGGAAGTGGACATGTATACAGCAGATCGGGACTGTGTAGACTGCACCAGAGGAACCCAAAAACTGAATACTGTCCCAATAGAAACCTAAATAATGTTCCCAGCGGATGAGCAGGCTTCGTCATCAAGCACCAAAGACCAAACGTTAAGCATTGGTTCCAGAGGAGGACCAAACTTTGTGGTCAAGCACCGAAGACCAAACATCTAGCACCTGTTCCAGAGGAAGACCAGACTTCATGGTCAAGCACCAAACGCTGTATACCGATGACTTGGGAGTATGAACAGAACATTTGCTCCAGTGCTGCCTCTGAGTGAGCTGGCCTGTTACTTCCCAGCATAACATAAGGTACTAAGAAGGTAAAGCTAGTTAGCAAATTTAGACTGGTGACAAAGTAAATGGTAACGCAGCCACGTCAAGTTCAGTGTACAGCTAAGATATATAAATATGAGTTTGTTTGCAAAAGGGAATACTGTGACCAAAAGCAGAGTGACACTGACTCTTCCCTGACAGCAAGACTAGGATTGTGTTAACATTAGTAAGAGTTATTAACTAGAATCTTAAATAGTAGTAGGTAATAGACCAGTCAGTTGTTACTTTGTGTGTTACCAATTGTGAATTGATTTGCCTTATCTTCAACGCTTATGTAAAGTTTCAGAGAGGGGCAGTCGTGGGCGAGGGTAGCAGTCCCCAGCCCAACCCGACACAGTACAGACTCGGGGGCAGAGTGGTGCAAGGAGGGAATGTGGAGGTGGTACATTTCTGCTGCCGTATCTTTGGGTCCAGTTCACTTCTATGGGCCTCATGCCCTGTATGATCAGTAAGGAGATGACCACCAGGTAAAACGTCCATAACTTTACTACAAAAACAGTTTACAATTGATTTCCATTTTCTTAGAGCAGAGACATCATCCTCATAATCATACTTTATAACCATTTGTTGCTGTACGTGGCTCGGCTCTACAGTGATGGCCATGATGGAGTGACTTATCCTCCTGTTTCTGACCCAATCCCTCAGCATGACAGCGGATCATTCGGCTCGGCTGCGCAGACGGATGGACACCTCTGATGCCCTCCTGCTGTGACTGCGTTGCCTCAAGTACTGACAGGTGTTGGCCTAAGATATGGGTATCCAACTTTTCCTTGTTATGCTCCATAGTCTAACGCTTTACTGCAGACGAGTTCCGTTCTCTCTATATTCTTTTCTCTTCTCGCTTCTCCAGTCTTGTCTATGTTACCTCCGCACTATCCACTCCACTCCGCTTCGTCCGACCCTGTAGGTCCTTCCTCTCTTATCCTGTACACTCTCTCATCCTTTTCCTATCTGCTTCTGCCCTGGCAAACTCTGCCTTATATGCCATTTTGTCTTGGGGACTATCCTTCTCCACTTAACCCCCGCTGTCCTGTCACTCCCTATCCATCCCTTCTCACTAAGGGACCTGGGAACTAGTGACATCCAGTGGCAGCCGGCCATATCACAGGAGAATACCATACAATAATACAATAATACCATACAATAGTATAATACAGTAATCACAAACATTTACATTGCAGTATCATTAGTCACCATGGGGGGCGGTAGGGCACTGGACACAGGGCCGTATTTACCACTAGGCACCCGTGGTCCGGTGCCTAGGGCGGCAGATTGTGAGGGGCGGCACCCTCTGGCAGCAAAAAAAAAAAAAAAAAAAAAAAAATTTTTTTTTTTTTTTTTTTTTTTACATTTTTTTTTTGTGGCCGCCGAGCACAGGGAGCTGATTGACCCCGGAACTGCCGGCGCCTGCACTTCCGGGGTCACAGGCGCGCGCCAATCAGCTCCTTCCTCTGTGCTGCGTCCACTGCTGTGTGGACGTCACATGCAGAGCTCGCAGCAGGACGCCGCGGAGGACGCCGTGATGGAAGCCGGTGTCAGAAGAGGATACTCACGTGAGCCAGGAAGATGGCGGCGGGCACTGGAGCAGGTAAGTGGATTCATAAGGAGCGTGGGAGTGTCTCTAATGCAGACCAGAGATCTGCGCATGCGGGGGGGGAGGCGGCAAAGGCAGATACTGGAGGGAGGCAGAGGCTGAGACTGGGGGGAGGCTGGAGGGAGGCAGAGGCTGAGACTGGGGGGAGGCTGGAGGGAGGCAGAGGCTGAGACTGGGGGGAGGCTGGAGGTAGGCAGAGGCTGAGACTGGAGGGAGGCAGTGGCTGAGACTGGGGGGAGGCTGGAGGGAGGCAGAGGCTGAGACTGGAGAGAGGCAGAGGCTGAGACTGGGGGGAGGCTGGAGGGAGACAGAGGCTGAGACTGGAGGGAGGCAGAGGCTGAGACTGTGGGGAGGCTGGAGGGAGGCAGAGGCTGAGACTGCGGGAGGCTGGAGGGAGGCAGAGGCAGAGACTGGGGGGGAGGCTGGAGGGAGGCAGAGACTGGGGGGAGGCTGGAGGGAGGCAGAGGCTGAGACTGGGGGAGGCTGGAGAGAGGCAGAGGCTGAGACTGGGGGGAGGCTGGAGGGAGGCAGAGGCAGAGACTGGGGGGAGGCTGGAGGGAGGCAGAGGCTGAGACTGGGGGGAGACTGGAGGGAGGCAGAGGGAGAGACTGTGGGGAGGCTGGAGGGAGGCAGAGGCAGAGACTGGGGGGAGGCTGGAGGGAGGCAGAGGCAGAGACTGGGGGGAGGCTGGAGGGAGGCAGAGGCAGAGACTGGGGGGAGGCTGGAGGGAGGCAGAGGCAGAGACTGGAGGGAGGCAGAGGCTGAGACTGGAGGGAGGCAGAGGCTGAGACTGGGGGGAGGCTGGAGGGAGGCAGAGGCTGAGACTGGGGAGAGGCAGAGGCTGAGACTGGGGGGAGGTTGGAGGGAGGCAGAGGCTGAGACTGGAGGGAGGCAGAGGCAGAGACTGGGGGGAGGCTGGAGGGAGGCTGAGGCAGAGACTGGGGGGAGGCTGGAGGGAGGCAGAGACTGGAGGGAGGCAGAGGCTGAGACTGGAGGGAGGCAGAGGCTGAGACTGGGGGGAGGCTGGAGGGAGGCAGAGGCTGAGACTGGAGAGAGGCAGAGGCTGAGACTGGGGGGAGGTTGGAGGGAGGCAGAGGCTGAGACTGGAGGGAGGCAGAGGCTGAGACTGTGGGGAGGCTGGAGGGAGGCAGAGGCTGAGACTGGGGGAGGCTGGAGGGAGGCAGAGGCAGAGACTGGGGGGAGGCTGGAGGGAGGCAGAGGCAGAGACTGGGAAGAGGCTGGAGGGAGGCAAAGGCTGAGACTGGGGGGAGGCTGGAGGGAGGCAGAGGCAGAGACTGGGGGGAGGCTGGAGGGAGGCAGAGGCAGAGACTGCAGGGAGGCAGAGGCTGAGACTGGAGGGAGGCAGAGGCTGAGACTGGGGGGAGGCTGGAGGGAGGCAGAGGCTGAGAGTGGAGAGAGGCAGAGGCTGAGACTGGGGGGAGGTTGGAGGGAGGCAGAGGCTGAGACTGGAGGGAGGCAGAGGCTGAGACTGTGGGGAGGCTGGAGGGAGGCAGAGGCTGAGACTGGGGGAGGCTGGAGGGAGGCAGAGGCAGAGACTGGGGGGAGGCTGGAGGGAGGCAGAGGAAGAGACTGGGGGGAGGCTGGAGGGAGGCAGAGGCTGAGACTGGGGGGAGGTTGGAGGGAGGCAGAGGCTGAGACTGAGGGAGGCAGAGGCTGAGACTGTGGGGAGGCTGGAGGGAGGCAGAGGCTGAGACTGGGGGAGGCTGGAGGGAGGCAGAGGCAGAGACTGGGGGGAGGCTGGAGGGAGGCAGAGGCAGAGACTGGGGGGAGGCTGGAGGGAGGCAGAGGCTGAGACTGGGGGGAGGCTGGAGAGAGGCAGAGGCTGAGACTGGGGGGAGGCTGGAGGGAGGCAGAGGCTGAGACTGGGGGGAGGCTGGAGAGAGGCAGAGGCTGAGACTGGGGGGAGGCTGGAGGGAGGCAGAGGCAGAGACTGGGGGGAGGCTGAGGCAGAGACTGGGGGGAGGCTGGAGGGAGGCAGAGACTGGGGGGAGGCTGGAAGGAGGCAGAGGCAGAGACTGGGGGGAGGCTGGAGGGAGGCAGAGTCTGAGACTGGGGGGAGGCTGGAGGGAGGCAGAGGCAGAGACTGGGGGGAGGCTGGAGGGAGGCAGAGGCAGAGACTGGAGGGAGGCAGAGGCTGAGACTGGAGGGAGGCAGAGGCTGAGACTGGGGGGAGGCTGGAGGGAGGCAGAGGCTGAGACTGGAGAGAGGCAGAGGCTGAGACTGGGGGGAGGTTGGAGGGAGGCAGAGGCAGAGACTGGGGGGGAGGCTGGAGGGAGGCAGAGGCAGAGACTGGGGGGAGGCTGGAGGGAGGCAGAGTCAGAGACTGGGGGAGGCTGGAGGGAGGCAGAGGCAGAGACTGGGGGGAGGCTGGAGGGAGGCAGAGGCTGAGACTGGAGGGAGGCTGAGACTGGGGGGAGGCTGGAGGGAGACTGAGGCTGAGACTGGGGGGAGGCTGGAGGGAGGCTGAGGCTGAGACTGGAGGGAGGCTGAGACTGGGGGGAGGCTGGAGGGAGGCAGAGGCAGAGACTGGGGGGAGGCTGGAGGGAGGCAGAGGCAGAGACTGGGGGGAGGCTGGAGGGAGGCTGAGGCTGAGACTGGAGGGAGGCTGAGGCTGAGACTTGAGGGAGGCTGAGGCTGAGACTGGAGGGAGGCTGGAGGGAGGCTGAGGCGGAGACTGGGGCAGGCTGAGGCTGGGGGGAGGCAAAGGCTGAGACTGGGGAAGAGAGGCTGATGCTGAGGGAAGATAGAGGCTGATGCTGGGGGAGAGAGGCTGATGCTGGGGGAGTGGGAGAGAGGGGCTAATGCTAGAGACAAAGGACAAGGGATGAGGGATAGTGCAATGACAAAATCGATTGGGTGGGGGGAGTGTAAGGACTCAGAATAAGAGGGGGCAGCATTGGGAGCTCATTGTGAAGAAGGGGCAGCATGTGTGGGATCAGTATGGAGCGGAGCAATGTAGGGGAGTCAATATCAAGAGTGGGGTAGTGTGTGTGTGGGGGGTCTCAGCATAAGCGTTAGTGTGGTGGTCTTAGCATGAGTGGGGCAACATGAAGGTCTCATTATGGAAAAGAGGAAGGCAGCATTAGGAGCTCATGGAGAGGGACAGCATGCATGGGACATTGTGAGAAGGGGGCAGCATGCATGGGACACTGAGGAGGGGGCAGCATGCATGAGACATTGTGAGGAGGGGGCAGCATGCATGGGACATTGTGAGAAGGGGGCAGCATGCATGGGACACTGAGGAGGGGGCAGCATGCATGAGACATTGTGAGGAGGGAGCAGCATGCATGGGACATTGTGAGGAAGGAGCAGCATGCATGGGACATTGTGAGGAGGGAGCATCAAGCATGAGACATTGTGCGGAGGGAGCAGCATGCATGGGACATTGTGAGGAGGGAGCAGCATGCATGGGACATTGTGAGGCGGGAGCAGCATACATGAGACATTGTGAGGAGGGGGCAGCATGCATGAGACATTGTGAGGAGGGAGCAGCATTCATGGGACATTGTGAGGAGGGAGCAGCATGCATGGGACATTGTGAGGAGGGGCAGCATGCATGGGACATTGTGAGGAGGGAGCAGCATGCATGGGACATTGTGAAGAGGGGGCAGCATGCATGGGACATTGTGAGGAGAGAGCAGCATGCATGGGACATTGTGAGGAGGGGGCAGCATGCATGGGACATTGTGAGGAGGGGGCAGCATGCATGGGACATTGTGAGGAGGGGGCAGCATGCATGGGACATTGTGAGGAGGGGGCAGCATGCAAGGGACATTGTGAGGAGGGGGCAGCATGCAAGGGACATTGTGAGGAGGGAGCAGCATGCATGGGACATTGTGAGGAGGGGGCAGCATGCATGGGACATTGTGAGGAGGGGGCAGCATGCAAGGGACATTGTGAGGAGGGGGCAGCATTCATGGGACATTGTGAGGAGGGGGCAGCATGCATGGGACATTGTGAGGAGGGGGCAGAAAGCATGGGACATTGTGAGGAGGGAGCAGCATGCATGGGACATTGTGACGAGGGAGCAGCATGCATGGGACATTGTGAGGAGGGGGCAGCATGCATGGGACATTGTGAGGAGGGGGCAGCATGCATGGGACATTGTGAGGAGGGGGCAGCATGCATAGGACATTGTGAGGAGGGGGCAGCATGCATGGGACATTGTCCTCACATCATGCTGCTCCCTCCTCACAATGTACAGATCATATTTCATAATCGAGGAAGGTGTGGTGGATATACAGTAGTTTATAAGGGAGGGCAGTGTGTAGTTTATTAGGGGCAGTGTGACAGTCACAGTATATAAGTGGGGACGGTGTGGTGGGAATATTTTATACTCATGCTATGTTTTGATGTGCCTGTGGTGATTCCCATTGGGGGGGGTTCATTTCTTATTGATACTTTTTAAAGTGTGCTACAGAGTAGATCTGCCTTAAACAGATGTCGTGTGCGAAAACTCAGTTTTACGTTGTCACTAAGGGGCGCGACCACTTAAAGTGCCTAGGGCAGCACGAAGGCAAAATACAGCCCTGACTGGCCACCCTATTACACTTACATCGTGTGCTGATTACCAATCATTCTGCTTACTCCATGTTGCTGTAAAATAAATATTTGATGTGAGTCAGCACTGAGTCGCCTTTATGGTGTTGTTTTATTCCGGCCCCCCTGCTTACACCTCTGATATTCTCCTTCTCTGTCCCCTAATTGTGGTTTGATTTTGGCATGCACCATGTACCTGGAAGATTTGCCCTCTCTTCTTGGAGTCTGAAAGTTCTTCTTTTTCTAAGAACCTTCTTGAAAAATTGAGAGAGTTGCTAAATATGCAATGGTCCTATAGTGTTTAAGAAATATTTGATAACGAGGAACAATAATTGTGTTAATGTACCATATTGCCAACCTGACAAGTGACGATTTTTCAGAATGTTCCTGAGGCTCCTAGAAAACGAGGCACAGAAACTTTTCAAAAATCAGGATTGTTGTGCCTCAGCATTTCGGAGGCAGGAACAGGCTGTGGAGGGGCTAGAAAACGGGAGGATAATGCTATGGAAAAGTTATGGCCTTGGAATTAGGTCACGGCAATGTTTTAAAAGTTTTAGCACCACTCAACTTAATGTCTTCCCGATGCCCAAGATATAACATTGTCAAGTATGCCATACATCATCACTTGTAGCCATACAACCTTTCTCTTCTTGGTAATTGCAACAAATAATAAATATAAACACCAAAATCACAACCAATATTTGGGAAAACAGCCTACTAGATATAAATCACCAACAAAATATGGAAAAAGCGCTGCAAATGCGAAACGTGCGTTGGAGCGGGTGTGGGACGCTATTTACTTTGTCTATTGTTCCCCTGTAAGTATACGTTTGTAATCATGGTATTTTATGGTTAATTGTAACCGTTGAGTTTTTATAACTGCACACTTGTGTTGTTATTTTGTACTTTATATTTTTACATATATTTTGGTACTATTTCCAATAATATTGTAGGTTGTTATTATTCATTTTATACGGGGGCTTTTGTATGATTTTGTGACTTGGTGTTCCCAGCATAAATTAATTACATACTTATTACCCTTGAAGGGGTCTGTTGCTGGAGACATCCTGTTAATGTTTGTATTTTAATAACTTTTTATATTCAAGAAAAATTTGTTTTTTTTATGCAACTGCATATATTGTTGGTGATTTAATTGCAATAAATGTCAAACCTGTCATCCAGCCTACAGCAAATTTGCATAAAATACAAGTGTCAGCGGAGCCTTACCCTTGTACAGTAGAGAAACTTCGGGAATAATTGGAGAGGATGGAGTGTAATGCGGGCTTCACACGATACGATCTATCGGGCGATCGCACGAGCGATCGTATCCGCCCCCGTCGTTTGTGCGTCACGGGCAAATCGCTGCCCGTGTCGCACAAAGTCGTTAATCCCCCGTCACACGTACTTACCTGCTGAGCGACATCGCTGTGGGCGGCGAACATCCACTTCCTGAAGGGGTGAGACGTTCGGCGTCACAGCGACGTCACACAGCCGCCGGTCAATAGAAGCGGAGGGGCTGAGATGAGCGGGACGTAAACATCCCGCCCACCTTCTTCCTTCCGCATTGCCGGCGGCCGCAGGTAAGCTGCAGTTCATCGTTCCCGGGGTGTCACAAGCAGCGTCGTGCGCTACCCTGGGTACGATGAACAACTGGCGCAAAGAAAAATAAACGATTTTTTAAAAATAAATGACGTGTAAACGATACACGATTTGTAACCGATTTGCGATCGTTCTGAGACACTCGTAGGTGTCACACGAAACGACGTCGCAAACGATGCCGGATGTGCGTCACGAAAACCGTGACCCCGACGACATATCGCCTCGTGTGACGCCCGCGTAAGTCAAATACTGATAAAAGTTTTTGCTAGGCTAGACCCTGAAATGACTTAATCACACACTTCACCACTACCTTAAAAATTCACAGCCCTACTGTAACCGCTCGCTCGTTTTAGGAAGCCAAAGACGCTGCTTCTCATTTTTAAAGAAATTAGAGAGAGAATATAATTTCTGACTCTGATATTGAATATCAATAATGTGAAGAGGCCGGCTTTCTTCATCCAGTCAGAGAGAAGACGCTTATAACAACGGGTCAATATCAACGAGGTTTCTCAAATTATGGAAAATTGGCACCTCACATGAGAAGCAATCAGGGAAATAAAGGTGGAAATATTATTTTCATTACTTTCATGCAGCTTCAAGTAGAAACACGATATAATATTAACACCTGGATTGTGACAAAGCCCCGAACTGAAAGCAATGGAAGCGGTAACGAAACCTATGAGCACTGGGAAATAGGGCTCGATACACATTATTGCATTTCTGCCTTTGTTGTCCAGTTTTGGGGTTAAGCGGGCTTTACACGCTGCGACATCGCTAATGCGAACTCGTTGGGGTCACGGAATTCGTGACGCACATCCGGCCGCATTAGCGATGCCGTTGCGTGTAACACCGATAAGCGATTTTGCATCGTTGCAAAAACGTGCAAAATCGCTAATCGGCGACACGGGGGTCCATTCTCAAATCTCGTTACTGCAGCAGTAACGAGGTTGTTCCTCGTTCCTGCGGCAGCACACATCGCTGCGTGTGACGCCGCAGGAACGAGGAAGCTCCCCTTACCTGCCTCCCGGCCGCTATGAGGAAGGAAGGAGGTGGGCGGGATGTTACGTCCCGCTCAGCTCCGCCCCTCCGCTGCTATTGGGCGGCGGTTCAGTGACGTCGCTGTGACGCCGCATGGACCGCCCCCTTAGAAAGGAGGCGGTTCGCCCGTCACAGCGACGTCGCCGGACAGGTATGTATGTGTGACCGGTCTGGGCGATGTTGTGCGGCACGGGCAGCGATTTGCCCATGTCGCGCAACAGATGGGGGCGGCTACCCACACTAGCGATATCGGGACCGATATCGCAGTGTGTAAAGTAGCCTTTAGTCTCCTGTTTTCGATTTGCTTCTTCTTTTAAATTTGTTGGTTTTCTTAAAGTCTATTTTATATGTTGTGTCTGTTTTTTATGTTCTCCATTGCACAGTGGCATGCAAAAATGTGGTCAAAATTACTGTTATTGTGAAAAAATTAAGAAAATTGAAGATGAACGGATTTCTAAAAGGCATAATGTTAAAGATGACACATTTCTTTTGTATTTTAACAAAAAATAAATATTTTCACATCTTTAAATGGAACCTGTCACCAGATCTGTCCTATATAGCCTGCGGCAATCACCAGTATGCCCTTATATACAGCATTCTAGAATACTGTACTGTATATAAGTGACCAGGTCACTCTGTATAGCATAAAAAACAACTTTTATTATACTCACCTGTGGGGTGATCCTGTCCAATGGGTGTCGCTGTTCTTGGTCCAGCGCCTCCTCTCTTCTTGTGATCATCGTCCCTCTTCCCTGTTCCATGTGGATGACGCGTCCTACATAATCCACACAGAGGCTGCCATTGCGCTCCTGTGCACACTCCTCTCTACTCTGCTGCAGGTAGAGCAAGGTACTGTAATGCGTAGGCGCGGGGAAAGGTCAAAGAAAGTCTGCGCATGAGCACTACAATATTTGAATGCGTCAGACACATGGAGCAGGGATGGAGCACGGCAATCGCAAGAAGATAGGAGGCGCCAAACCGAGACCAGCAACAACCATTCTAGAATGCTGCATATAAGAGCTTACTGGTGGTGGCTGCAGTTTATAGGGGACAAATCTGGTGACAGGTTTGCTTCAAATTAACCGAAAAGGAGAATTGGCTAATGCAAAAGTTTATGCACCCTTCATGGTAAGTACCTAGTAGCACCCCCTTTTGGCAAATATCACAGCTTGTAAACGCTTTCTAAAGCCAGCCAAGAGCCCTTCAATTCTTGTTGAGGGATTTTCATCCATTCTTCCTTGGAAAAGTCTTCCGGTTCTGTGAGATTACTTGGTCGTCTTCTATGCACTGCTCTTTTGAAGTCTCAGATTTTCAATGATATTTATATCATAAGACTGTGAGGGCCATTGTAAAACCTTCAGCTTGTGCCTTTTGAGGTTGTCTATTGTGGATTTTGATGGGTGTTTATGATCATATCCATTTGTAGAAACCATCCTCTTTTCAATTTCAGCTTTTTTTTTTTTACAGATGGTGTTATGTTTGGATCAAAAATTTGTTGAAAATTCATTGAATCCATTCTCCCCTCTATCTGTGAAATGTCCCCTGTGCCATTGAAAGCACTATGACCCCAAAGCATTATTGATCCACTCCCCCATGCTTAATGGTTGGCGAGATATTCTTTCCCTGCAATTCTGTGCCCTTCCTTCTCCACTCATACATTTGATCATAGTGGCCAAAGTGTTCTGTTTTAACTTCTACAGTCCACAGGACTTGTTTCCAAAATGCATCATGTTTGTTTAGATGTTCTTTTGCATACTTCTGAAGCTGATTTTTATGGTGAAGACACAGGAGAGGTTTTCTTCTGATGACTCTTCCATGAAGGCCATATTTGTGCAGGTGTCTCTGAACAGTAGAACAAAGTACCATAACTCCAAAGTCTGCTAAAACTTCCTGAAAGTCTTTTGCAGTCAGGCGGAGATTCTGATTTGCCTCTCTAGCAATCTTGCTAGCAGCTTTTACAGAAATTGTGCTTGCTCTTCCAGACCTCAACTTAACCTCTACTGTTTCTGTTAACTGCCATTCGTTAATTACATTTGGAACTGAGGAGAGGGCAACTCAAAAATGCTTTGATATCTTCTTATAGCCTTCTGCTTTGTGGGCTTGCACCATTTTTCATTTTCAGAGTGCGCAGCTGCTTTAAAGGACCCATGGCTGTTGTTTTTTGGCACAAGTTTAGAGGAGGCTAGGTTTTCATAAAGCTGTGAAATTTCCATCACTTGTCCTTTCCTAACGATGATAGTGAACCAGCCATAACCCTAACGGTCTAATTAATGTCTGAAACTTTGGTCAAAGTTATCAAAACACACGGAGACATGTCTGTTTTTTAGCATCAACATAGATGACAAGGGCCAATAGAAGTCTATGGGTTGGTGAAAAATATGAATGGCACACAGATGACATCCATGTGACATTCAAGTGTGTCATCCATGTGACATGGACAAGAATTAAATGCATTCAAGAAATTAATGTTTTTTATGTGTTAAAGATGTGCAAAGATAATAGAAAGAGAGAGAGAAATTATAGATGGATAGATAGATAGATAGATATAGGTAGATTTTACAGCTATTAGCTACATAACTAATTAATTGAAAAAAATGATGTGGAGTCCCACCCCAATTTTGATAACTAGCAAAGGTAAAGCAAACAGCTGGGGGCTGATATTATCAGACTGGGAAGGTCCAAGATTATTGGGACCTTCCAAGCCTAAAAATACCAGCCCGTAGCCACCCCAGAAGTGGCGCATCACATTAGATGTACCAATTCTGACACTTTGGCTTGGCTCTTCCCAATTGTCCTGGTGCGGTGGCAATCTAGGTAATGGTTTATGGGACTGATGTCAGCTGTGTAAGGTCAGCTGGAATCAAACGGTGGTAATAGTAAAGGATAGATGGCTATCAGACACCTCTATTACTGACTCAAAAAATAGACACACATGAAAAAATAATTTATTTTAATAAACACTTTCAGAAACTTTCCCTTATTTACCATTTTTTTTAGAAAAATAAAGACACAGATGTAGTTCCACCAGAGTCCAGGCAATTTGCCATAGTCTACCGAATCCGTCTTAGTCCAAAAGAGGATATTTGAAAAAAATCACAAACATACAAACACAGAGAAATAAAACAAGACACTTACCCTCGTTCACCACTTCATTGAAAAGAAAAAAAAAATCCGAGCTAGTCTGACGTAGTTCAGGGATTCCGACAACAAAGTATGGAGAATCGTTCTGACACTCCGTACTTTGCTTGCAGGGAAATTCCAGGCTATGCTTCATTGCGTGAGACCCAGCGCTCTGCTTGACCTATTGATTTTGATTAGTGATTTTGATGTTACTGATGATACCGCTCTTCAGAGGCACCGGCTCTCACGCAGCGCTGTATGACGCATCGTGACCTGGCGACCCGGCAACACTGATGAGCAGTAACGAATAATGATGTCACTGCTCTACTTAGACGCCTTGTCTCACACAATGCAGTGGGACCCGGAATTGCCTGTAAGCAAAGTGTATGGAGTGTCAGAACGATGCTCCATAGACTTTGTTTGTCGGAATCCCTACATCAGACCAGCTGAGATTGTTTTTTTTCTCCTGAATAAAGTAGCAAAAGAGGACAAGTGTCTTGTTTTATTTCCCTGTGTTTGAATGTTTGTGGTTTTTTTCAGATATTCTTTTTTGGACTATGATGAATTCGATAGACTATGGCGGGTTCACAGAACTACAGCGGAGCTGCCTTTTTTAATGGTAAACAAGGGAAAGCTTATAGGACTGTTTATTGAAATTACATTTTTCTGTATGTGTTTTTTTCTTCCTTCTGGGTTAGTAATGGGGGTGTCTAATAGACACCTCTCCATTACTAACACCAGGGCTTGATGCCAGCTGTCACTACACAGATGACATCAACCCCATAAACCATAACCCCTATCACCAATGCACCAGGGCAATCGGGACGTGCCATACATAGGGCCAGAATTGTCGCTTCTAATGTGATGCACCACTTCTAGGGAGGCTGCGGGCTGGTGTTTTTAGGCTAGGAAGGGCACAATAGCCATGTACCTTCTCAACTTGATAATATCAGCTCACAGCTGTCTGCTTTACCTTTGCTGGTTATCAAATATGGGGGAACCCCACATAGTTTTTTTCAATTCATTATTTTATTTGGTTATTAGCTGTAGAATCTGTTTATCTATCTATCTATCTATCTATTTTTGCACATCTTTAACATAAAAAATTATTCACTGTTATGCGTTTTTTTGTTTTGGTACATGTCGCATGGATGTAACAAGGACAACACACATGTACACACAGATAACACATATATATACACAGATGGACACATGGATGGTCAAAATGGAACGTGTCACGTTTTCATTTTTTTAAACGGACATCTGAATTTCTGAAAGACAGACAGTTTTATCAGATCCTAGACAAGACCTTTGAAGACTACCTCCCCTGGATTTTCTTAGGATGACATTCCCAATGGTTGCCTGAACATTCAGTGGATGGATCCCTCAGTTATTAGCTCTTCATACCTCACATGTAAGAATCCTGCTTGAACATATCCATAGACCTCTTGCTGTATGACTGAATATTGGCGCCGAGGAGCGGAAACAACTTAATTACTTGTGCAGTCAATCAACATTAACGAGTCACAATGAGAATTCAGTTCAAACCAAGAATAAATTTTAATGAAAATGTTCACAGTTATTATGCACGTTATCTTTTTGTCTATTTCCATCTGAGTCTCCAACAAAACAGATAATATGATGTAAATTTATGTTCTCCCCTCCGTTTAATTTTAGACTTGGATTATTCACTACAACGAGTTATCAGAAATCCAGCGACGATGTATAAATTACATCCCTGATTAGTATTTAATGTCACCTAATAAAATACAGTGTCTCAGTCATGTTCACACGGCCGGATCAATGGTCTCATAGGGTGAGAATGAAGGTGTGACTTATAATAGTTATAAAAGGAAATAATGGAAGCAATGAAAGAGAGTTTAATACCTGGTTTCATCTATGATCTTCTGTATGATATCCCCCCACACTGTGCCTTTCCATAATATAGTCCCCCCACACAGTGCCTCTTTATAATATACACCCACATTGCTCCCCTTTCCATAATATCTCCCACAGTGCCCCTTTCCATATTGTCACCCCCTCACTGCTCCTCTCTATATTGCCCCTCTTCATAATATTCCTCTCTCCACACTGCCCCTTTCCACAATATTTCTCCTCCCTCACTACCCCTCAGCATAATATTCCACCTCCCATACAGTTCCTCTCCATAATATCCCTCCACACTGCCCTTCTCTTTAATGTCATCCCCCCCAACATTGCCCCTCTCCAAAATATTTCTCCCTCCACACAGCCCCTCTCCATACTGTCACCCACCAAACTGAGCCTTTCCATAATATATCCACCCCAAATACACTCCCCCTCTTAAAAAATGTCCTCAATATTCCATAATATTCCACTGCTCATCACTATATTGTGCCCCCTTTCACAATATCCCCCATTTTGTTTGTGCCTTGGCACACAGTCAATCTTCAGCTCCTCCATAGAACACTTGCTGGGACCCACATGTCCGCTGCCTCTACGGGGCTGGCAGCAGCATGATGACATCAGCAGCATATAAACCTCATCACGCTGCTGCATGATGGCACAGAGGCTGACAAGCTCTCTGCTCTGCCCCAGTGGCAGTGCTCAGGTTTTCAAATGTATTCATGTCTGAGAGACAAAAATACATTTAAATATTAGAAGCAAATCCTTTGGCAGGTCGCATGTTGCCCACAGGCTATATGTAGTGTTGGCCTGAGCTAAACTTCAGTCATACACTTCCAACTGCTATTGATGCTAATCATTATTGACTTCGGTAATAAACCTTCGCCATAGACTGTCATTCCACTTTTAAACCCCAGGCAAATACTCCAGCCATATACTCCAGACACAGAAACCAGATATAGACTATACCAGATACCATAGACTTATACCAACAAAAACTCTAACCAACATTGACTTATGCATTGACTTATCCTAGCCATAAACACCAGTTGTAGATTCCAGACATAACAACAAGAGATTGTGATTCATCAAAATGTTTTAGCCAGAAGACTGGTGTGAAACACTTTTAAAAGTCATAATCTTTTTGTGCTATTTTAAGTTGTACAACGATTTTGCAACTTTTGGCATTTTCACACCAGTTTGAAGAAGTTTTACTCATATGGGTTGAGTTGGGGAGAAGCTGGGACAGACGTGGGATACACCCACACATCAACTTTATCATTTCTTATGCCATTGTGCCGCCCCCGTGCCAGCAGCCAGCGCTGATCAGATCCGGGCCTTCAGGGGTGGTGGTTCGAGGGTCTCCGGACCCGGTGGTCTCGCGGACACGCCGAATAAATGGGGGGACATAGATGTACGGGCTAGGTCATACTAAGTTCGTCACACCACCCATGGTGTGTGGTGAGGTGGGACACCACCGCTGCTGTTACGGGGCGCCCGGGGGAGATGTTGCGCAGCAAGTTGTTAACCCCTCCGTGGGTAGGGATGGTGACCCCGGGACCTGGTGGCTCGGCGTGGGGGATGGCGACCGCAGGGGGTGCTGGTGTACAGACTGTTAGTAAAACACACAAGTCTCTGGTAAACCAAGGTGATGGTGGCCGGTGCCACGGCCGGTTGCATTCTGGTCCTTCACCCGGCTGGTGGTCTCTATCCTTTTCCTGCACTGCTTTGTGTAAAGTGGACTTTCCTAGTGTGAAGCTTAGGATTCCACTCCCGGCTGAATATGGCCTAAGGAGCTGTGCCCGCAGACGCTGGCCCGTGGGATCTATGGGCCCTGGCGGTGACCTCTTATCCCTAATCAGTGGGCTGTTGTCTTCTATGAGGGACTTTGGGTGGGACAGGACCTCTAGTCCTGGCCTCAATCGGTTAATTAACCAGCTCCAGTTGGTTCTGGTCCTGGCTTCAGGGTCCGAGTACCCCCCTTTGTGCTACGGTTTCCGGGTCGGTTCCCCGTGTCGGTACCGGTGGGCTACAACCCTGTCCCGGTCCACCTCAGTTCCACCAAGCCGTCTTCCCATCTCCTGCTGACGGATACCACCGTCTGCCTCCTAGCCAGTGGCACCAGGGCACCTACCCTGGTACCGTTCAACTTGAACTTCACTGCTGGAGCTACCCTTAGTTCTAGCCCACACTCCTCTCCAACTGAACTTCAGACTGAACTTAACTTAACTGCCTGTTTTTCCCGCCCCGGGCTGTCTGGACCCCTGGGTGGGCATGTCCCAACCGCCTGGTCACGCCCACTGGTGTGTCTATCTTTCCTTAAGGGGGGGTGACTAGGGTTTTCTGGTTGGCTATATGTTTCCTAGTGAGGGAAGGTGTTATGCGGGGGCCTATTTGTGACTACCTGGTTTTGCCAGGGAGTCACACCATCTTATGCCATCTCCAAATTCATTAAGTGGAATGCACCTGGATTTGGCAAATCATACTGTAGAGATCCTTTCATTCACACAGGTGTGTGCAACAGCCCCATGACCTCCAGCCATATACTCCAGACATAGAAATGAGGTGTAGACTATAGTCACCATAGACTTCTGACACCAAAGACAACAGGCATCATTGACCCCAGCTATAGAATCCAGCTGCCACAGACTTATTGATCCACACCATACATCCACCATAAACTGTAGTCATAGAAATTATAATTTAGCTGTCATAGACTCTAAAGTGTCTATTTACATCTTTAAATTCACAGAGGATCACTGCATGGTCTATAAATGACCTATAAGTCTCCTTATTCTGGATTGGCAATCTCAACAAGGATAAACTTTCCCTTTAAGATCCCCAGCCAGAGGCCACTCACCTAATCCAATCAGATCTCCTGCTTTGCACTGAGGATAAGCAACACCCCGAAACGCGCCTACAAATGGAGTTTTTGGTTCGAATCTTTATTCTATGTCATCGGTCGCATTGCTTGTTAAAGGGTCAATATTAACTTAGATGATGCCAGAGATCAAGTACTCTTCTATCTGAAGAGGCTTGTTGCATACTTAAATTAGCAGAGGCGCATGACATGGCCTACAAGCCTTCCCAGATTTGCTTGACAGTTTCTGCAAGGAATATCTTTCTCCCTTAGGCCCCAAGTAAGGCAACAGACTGGTCAAGTGAATGGCAATAATTAAAAATAAATAAACAAAAATAAAAAATAAATAAATAAAATAAATAATATATATATATATACATATATAAATATAAATATACATATATATATATATATATATATATATATATATACACACACACACAGTACAGAGCAAAGGTTTGGACAAACCTTCTCATCTTTAGAACAACTGTAAAAGAGGAGACTTTGTTCAGCAGGCCTTCACGGTAAAATAGCTGCTAGGAAACCATTGCTGAGGACAGGCAACAAGCAGAAGAGACTTGTTTGGGCTAAAGAACACAAGGAATGGACATTAGACCAGTGGAAATCTGTGCTTTGGTCTGATGAGTCCAAATTTGAGATCTTTGGATCCAACCACCGTGTCTTTGTAGAAAAGGTGAACGGATGGACTCTACATGCATGGCTGGCTCCCACCGTGAAGCATGGAGGAGGAGGTGTGACGGTGTGGGGGTGCTTTGCTGGTGACACTGTTGGGGATTTATTCAAAATTGAAGGCATACAGAACCAGCATGCCTACCATAGCATCTTGCAGTGGCATGCTATTCCATCCGGTTTGCGTTTAGTTGGACCATCATTTATTTTTCAACAGGACAATGACCCCAAACACACCTCCAGGCTGTGTAAGGGCTATTTCACTAAGAAGGAGAGTGATGGGATGCTACGCCAGCTGACCTGGCCTCCACAGTCACCAGACCTGAACCCAATCGATATGGTTTGGGGTGAGCTGGACCGCAGAGTGAAGGCAAAAGGGCCAACAAGTGCTAAGCATCTCTGGGAACTCTTTCAAGACTGTTGGAAAACCATTTCCGGTGACTATCTCTGGAAGCTCATCAAGAGAATGCCAAGAGTGTGCAAAGCAGTAATCAAAGCAAAAGGTGGCGACTTTGAAGAACCTAGAATATAAGACATATTTTCAGTTGTTTCACACTTTTTTGTTAAGTATTTCATTCCACATGTTTTCATTCATAGTTTTGATGCCTTCAAAGTGAATCTACAATTTTCAGAGTCCTGAAAATAAAGAAAACTCTTTGAATGAGAAGGTGTGTCCAAACTTTTGGTCTGTACTGTATGCAGGATATGAGGATGCTGGGTGTATGTGAGATATGCAGGGCATGAGGGTGCTGGGTGTGTGTGAGATATGCAGGGCATGAGGGTGCTGGGGGTGTGTGAGATATGCAGGGCATGAGGGTGCTGGGGGTGTGTGAGATATGCAGGGCATGAGGGTGCTGGGTGTGTGTGTGAGATATGCAGGGCATGAGGGTGCTAGGTGTGAGTCCTGAAAATAAAGAAAACTCTTTGAATGAGAAGGTGTGTCCAAACTTTTGGTCTGTACTGTGTGTATATATATATATATATATATATATATATATATATATATATACATATTTATTTATATTTTTATATATATATATATTTATTTTATTTTATTTTTTTTTTTTATTCTTCAGACCAACTGAATTTGTCTAATAAGTATTTAAAGTTATTGAGCAAATTTAAACTATTATGTAGAAAGATAAGAAACTGCGAAACTGCATTTGCTACTCTAGAGATCTGCACGAGCCGAGTGACCTCTTGGCACCGACCCGGCTACACATTTCCTCCCATTGGCCGCCTCCAGCTACAAACAAACTTTTCAAACTGTTCTAATCTTTTTTCTGGTCTCGGTGTAATGAAAGATACTACATCTAATGATAAAGCTCCCTCTCCGTATCTTTAATTAGCACGATCCTATGCCAACCAGGAAAATTTAGTTACGATAATCTGATATTTTTCCGTCTTCAATAAACAAATGCCAAAAAAAAACCCTGATTACAAAAGCTGAAGTCGCCTGGAAGAAATCCAGACTGTATGAAGCAGATGTTGGAGCAGAGCGCTTTAATAATGCATTCTGTCTGAAGCGCACAAGACAAAAACAACAAAATATATTCAAATTTGTTGTCATTTCGTCGCTCGGCGTCAGTTCTGATTCTCACAGACAGAAATACAACAAACACTTTGTACATGTTGTTGGCAGCGGAGATTGAGGCTCATCTGGCGGGTATCTCTTTAACAGAAGCTCTGCCATCCCATTACATATTTACTCATTCATGTTTCGTCTTATCAGGTGTTGTAGGCGCAGAATTCACCCAAATGGGGAATTATTACTTTTGCAGAAGGGTATTTATCTCAGCTGTATGAATACCTTATGAGATTAATACATATGCTAGATAAACACCGAAGACCCCAACACCCAAATAACATACTCAGCTTCAGAGCAAGACCTCAGAACCAACCCGATTTACAATATTTAGCTCAACAAATGTATCTTATATAAAGAGGTCAGTATTATATTATTTATATTCTTGTACATAGGTGCAGTATTATAGTAGTTATATTCTTGTACATAGGTGCAGTATTATAGTAGTTATATTCTTGTACATAGGGGGCAGTATTATAGTAGTTATATTCTTGTACATAGGGACAGTATTATAGTAGTTATATTCTTGTACATAGGGAGCAGTATTATAGTAGTTATATTCTTGTACATAGGTGCAGTATTATAGTAGTTATATTCTTGTACATAGGTGCAGTATTATAGTAGTTATATTCTTGTACATAGGAAGCAGTATTATAGTAGTTATATTCTTGTACATAGGAGGCAGTATTATAGTAGTTATATTCTTGTACATAGGGGCAGTATTATAGTAGTTATATTCTTCTACATAGGAAGCAGTATTATAGTAGTTATATTCTTGTACATAGGGGCAGTATTATAGTAGTTATATTCTTCTACATAGGGTGCAGTATTATAATAGTTATGTTTTTGTACATAGGGGGCAGTATTATAGTAGTTATATTCTTGTACATAGGTGCAGTATTATAGTAGTTATATTCTTGTACATAAGGGCAGTATTATAGTAGTTATATTCTTGTACATAGGGGCAGTATTATAGTAGTTATATTCTTGTACATAGGAGGCAGTATTATAGTAGTTATATTCTTGTACATAGGGGCAGTATTATAGTAGTTATATTCTTCTACATAGGAAGCAGTATTATAGTAGTTATATTCTTGTACATAGGGGCAGTATTATAGTAGTTATATTCTTGTACATAGGGGCAGTATTATAGTAGTTATATTCTTGTACATAGGGTGCAGTATTATAATAGTTATGTTTTTGTACATAGGGGGCAGTATTATAGTAGTTATATTCTTGTACATAGGTGCAGTATTATAGTAGTTATATTCTTGTACATAAGGGCAGTATTATAGTAGTTATATTCTTGTACATAGGGGCAGTATTATAGTAGTTATATTCTTCTACATAGGAAGCAGTATTATAGTAGTTATATTCTTGTACATAGGGGCAGTATTATAGTAGTTATATTCTTGTACATAGGGTGCAGTATTATAATAGTTATGTTTTTGTACATAGGGGGCAGTATTATAGTAGTTATATTCTTGTACATAGGTGCAGTATTATAGTAGTTATATTCTTGTACATAAGGGCAGTATTATAGTAGTTATATTCTTCTACATAGGAAGCAGTATTATATTAGTTATATTCTTGTACATAGGGGGCAGTATTATAGTAGTTATATTCTTGTACATAGGAGCAGTATTATAGTAGTTATATTCTTGTACATTGGGAGCAGTATTATAGTAGTTATATTCTTGTATATAGGGGTAGTTTTATAGTAGTTATATTCTTGTACATAGGAGCAGTATTATAGTAGTTATATTCTTGTAGACAGCAGGCAGTATAAGGCTATGTGCGCACGTTGCGTACTGTCAGTGCAGAAATTTCTGCAGCGATCTGAAGAGCACACATGCGCTTCCAATCGCTGCAGAAAATGTCCGTAGTAAAAAAGAAAAAAAGCCGATTCCATGCGCTCTGCCTGCAGCTCCTCCCATAGACAGAGCAGGGCTGCAGGCAAAGCGCACGGAAGAAGTGACATGTCACTTCTTAGAACGCGCGCTTCGGGCTGCAGCCGAAGCGCTGCACTCTAAGACGCCACGTGTGCACGGCTCCTGCATAATCTCCATAGATTATGCAGGGGACGCAGGACGCATGCAGTTACGCTGCGCTACAAAGCGCAGCGTAACTGCATGTAATTACGCAACGTGCGCACATAGCCTTATAGTAGTTATATTCTTGTACATAGGAGGCCAGTGTTATAGTAAATCATTTCTTGTACATAGGGGCAGTATTATAGTAGTTATATCCTTGTACATAGGGGCAGTATGATAGTAGTTATATTCTTGTACATAGGGACAGTATTATAGTAGTTATATTCTTGTACTTAGGAGGCAGTATTATTGTAGTTATATTCTTGTACATAGAGGGCAGTATTATAGTAGTTATATTCTTGTACATAGGTGCAGTATTATAGTAGTTATATTCTTGTACTTAGGAGGCAGTATTATTGTAGTTATATTTTTGAACATAAGGCCAGTATTATAGTAATTATATTCTTGTGCGTATAGGACAGTATTATACTAGTTATATTCTTGTACATAGGAGGCAGTATTATAGTAGTTATATTCTTGTACATTGGGACAGAATTATAGTAGTTATATTCTTGTACATAGGGACAGTATTATAGTAATTATATTCTTGTCTAATGACCCAGAAGGAGCTATTACAAAAGTTTATACATCCATAGGAGTCTCTAAAATAATCTATGGTTTAACCTCTTCATGACCGGGCGATTTTCCTTTATTCGTTTTTGTTTTTTGCTCTCCTTTTTCCGAGAGCCGTAACTGTTTTATTTTTTTATTTTTTGGTCAATCTTGCCATATAAGAGCTTGATTTTTGCAGGACGAGTTGTACTTTTAAATGAAACCATGAATTTTACCATATAGTGTACTGGAAAATGGCAAAAAAAATTCAAATGCGGAAAAATTGGAAAAAAAATGTTTTTGAGGTATTTTAATCACCGTGTTCACTATATGGTAACACTGATGTGTTGGCTCAATGACGGCTCATTTTTGCGTCTCAAGCTAATGTTTTTAACCCCTTCACGACCGGCCGATTTTTCGCTTTCCGTTTTTTTTTTTCGCCATTCTTTTTCTGAGAGACGTAACTTTTTTATTTTTCAGTCAATATGGTCATGTGAGGGCTCATTTTTTGCGGAACGAGCTGTACTTTTAAATGAAACCATCAGTTTTCCCATATAGTGTACTAGAAAATGGCAAAAAAATTCCAAATGCTGAAAAATTGCAAAAAAAGTGCGATAGCACTATGGTTTTTGAGATATTTTATTCACTGTGTTCACTATATGGTAAAACTGATGTGTGGGTGTGATGCCTCAGGTCAGTGCGAGTTCGTAGACACCAAACATGTATAGGTTTACTTTTATATAAGGGGTGAAAAAAAAATCGGAAGTTTGTCCGAAAAAAGTGGCGCACGTTTTACGCCATATTCCGTGACCCGTAGCGTTCTCATTTTTCGGGATCTTAGGCTCAATGACGGCTTATTTTTTGCGTCTCGAGCTGACGTTTTTAACGGTACCATTTTTGCGCAGATGCTACGTTTTGATCGCCTCTTATTGCATTTTGCGCAAAAGTTGTGGCGACAAAAAACGTCGTTTTGGCGTTTGGAATTTTTTTGCCGCTACGCCGTTTACTGATCAGATTAATTGATTTTATATTTTGATAGATTGGGCGTTTCTGAACGCGGCGATACCAAATGTGTGTATATTTTTTATTTTTTTAACCCTTTAATTTTCAATGGGGCGAATGGGGGGTGATTTGAACTTTTAGGTTTTTTTGTTTTTTTTTAATTTTTTAAAACTTATTTTTTAACTTTTTTTTTTATTTTACTAGTCCCCCTAGGGGGCTATTGCGATCAGCATTCCGATCGCTCTGCAGTATCTGCTGATCACAGCTGCAAGGCTGTAAACAGCAGATACGCTCTCTTTCTCTTTTGCTGTGCCCCGGGCACAGCGAAAGTGAAACTAAGTCAGGTGTAGTACAGGAGTCATCACATGACCCTGTGCTACCATGACAACTATCGGGAGTCACGTGATCGCGTCACGTGACTTCCGGTTTCGGCGGTAAGTAAAAACTTTACCGCGATCGCGCTTATAATGGCGCTGTCATGTATTGACAGCGCCATATAAGGGGTTCATCGGCACGAGCAGATAACGATTCTGCTCGTGCCTAGCAGGCACACATCTCAGCTGTGAAAATCAGCTGAGATGTGTGCCGATCGCGGCATGCTGCCGCCGGAGGACCGCGGGCAGTAAGATTATGTCATTTAGGACGTAATTTTACGGCCCGCGGTCGTTAAGGGGTTAATGGTACCATCTTTGCGCAGGTGCTACGTTTTGATCGCCTGTTATTGCTTTTTGCACAAAATTTGGGACGACCAAAAAACGTAATTTAGATTTATGGAATTTTTTTGCTGCTACGTCATTTACTGATCAGGTTAATTGATTTGATATTTTGATAGATCGTGCATTTCTGAATGCGGCAATACCAAATGTGTGTATATTTTTAAATTTGTTTATTGTTTAATTTTCAATGGGGAAATAAGGGGTGATTTCAACTTTTAGGTTTTTTGTTTTTTTTTAAATTATTTTCTTTTGTTTACTAGTTCCCGTACGGGACTATAAGGATCAACAATCTGATCTCTCATCCATTTCTGTTGATCAGAGCTGCACAGATCTTATCATCAGAAATGAAGCATTATTGTTAGAGCTGATGTTCTGTTGGCTCTAACAAGAACTTCATCATGATAGCGACATGAGTCATCACATGACCCGTTTCTACCATGGCAACCATCGCCTCCCCGTGATCGCATCATAGGGCCCCCAATGGCGGCGGAAAAAGGCACATTCCTCGTCGTGGCTCTTGAAATCGTACTGTCACATTTTGAGAGCGTGATCTAAGGGGTTAAAAGGCGCAGGTGGATCACGAACCAACTCACTCCTGATAGCTGCAGATGTCTGCTGTTCAAATCAGCAGACATGTGCAGGGATCACTGCCGGCTCACCACAGTAGTTGGCGGTGCTCACCCTGACATGATTTAGATGTACCGCTACGTCCTAGGTCGTGAAGCAGTTAATATATTGCCTTGTGTCATTCTGTCAAATTTACTGTGAGTTGTTACTGTGTAATACCACTGGAGACCAGCAGTGGGCAGTATAATGGTTGGCAAGGGACTGAATTAGAGGATGTCCGATCAATATCCTCTATAGCCTGATCACTAAGGTAACCAGGGAGAGTTGACAGTTGACAGTTAAGACAAGCCGAGCTGGAGGAGATGAGCAGGATGACAAGGGCGCTAATGTCCTGTACCTGCCAGACAGTCTTATCAGAGCCCATCGCAGCAAGGCCAAACCGCAGATATAGACTTCCCACAATAGAGCACCAGTCCAGTTGCCAACTAACCAAACCCAGTATGGAGATCCAGTGTCACGGGTAAATGGTTCAGAGGATGTGAACCATCATAGTGTGATCCAGTAAAGCGTTTGAACGTTTCATACCAAGGTCCGGTCTGTTTCCTGCACCTACTACCTGGGTGTGACGCATGTTACATCCAAAATTTTAGATGTAACATACATCACACCGGGGTAGTAGGTGCAGTATTAGTCCCAGACTTAGGTGCCGAGCGGTGGTGTGGCTTTTCTATGGTGTTGTACAGTTTGGGGTGTCACGGTGCTCCTACCTGTTCCTGGCCCTCCAAACCCTATCCCAGGGTACATCTGTATGAGGTAGGTAGGTAAGTAAGAAAAAGGCAGACACCAGACCTTGGCATGAAACGTTAAAATGGTTAACCAGGTAACACACTGATGGTTCACATCTTCTTAAGCATTTACCCAAGACACTAGATTTCCATAAAGGGCTTGGTTAATTGGCAGCTGGACTGGTGCTCTGCTGTGTTGCTGCGATGGGCTCTGATAAGACTGTCTGGCAGGTACCTGATATTAACCGACCTCGTAACCTGCTCATCACCTCAAGCTCAGCTTGTCTAAACTGCCAACTGTCTACTCACTATGGTTACCATAGTGACCAGACATAGATGACACTGATCAGACATTCTCCATTACAGTCCATTGCCATCACAGACCCCCACCTGCTGGTCTCCAGTGGTATTACAGAGCAACAACTTACAGTAAATTTGACAGAATGACACAAGGCAATACATGAAACCATACATTATTCTACAGACTCCTAGGAATGCAGAAACTTTTGTAATGGCTCCTTCTAGGTCATTACCCTTGCACATAGGCAAGAAAATTATAATAGTTACAGTCTTTTGCAAATTGGCAATATTATAGAAGTTTTATTCTTCTGCATATAGGGCACTATTATAGAAGTTATATTCAACTAGAGACAAGACACCCTCTTTCCTTGAAAATAAGACATGTCTTATTGGGTTTTTTTTTGCCCTGAAAAAAGCGCTAGGTCTTATTTTTGGGGAGGGCTTATTCTTGAGGGAACATGGATGGGGAAAGTTTATCCACCAAAAAATCACCCCCCCCCTTCCCAGCATTGTCATACTTACCAGACCCCGGGTGTCTGCATGGCTCCCAGGTCCTCCTGTAATCTCTGGTGGGCACACCACACACACACACATGCACACACACACAAACCTCTGGCTGACACTCATACTATACATCAGTTCCCATACACACACTCACACACACAAGATCACACATACAATCATGCGCGCACACACTCACCACATCCGGTGATACCACTTGCTTCCACCCAGCAGGGGACTCTCTGCTCTCTAGTCTCTATGATGCGTTCCACCACTGGGTCTTCCATGCATTCAACCCACAGATCCTGGCACTCCACTGCACAGCATTGCAGGTCCTTATGCCACCCAGAAGCAATCAATATCGCTGGATATGGTGAGTGTGTGTGTGCAATTTGATATGTGATTATGTTGCGGGCGGGGGCCGCTGCCGCTTCTCTCTCGGAGGGCCTGCTCATTCCGGGTTCGCTGCTGCGGCTCGAGTGGTGACCGGACCCGGGCTCGCACGGTCGCCCGTCCTCATAACTTTCGGAAAGGGGATATTTACAAGGGAGGTTGTCTATGACGCCACCTGTGGGTAGCGGTGAAGGATGGTGACACCGCCACTGCCTGCTGATGGGGCGCCCGGGGCTGATGGAGTGGGGCAGCAAGATGGGATCCCCTCAACAGGTAGGGGAGGTGTAGTCCCGGGGCTCTATGTCGGAACACGGGAGGGATGGCTGCTGGAGGTGGCGCGCCGGACCGGACTGGGGGACAGTGGTGTACTCACAGTTCAATAATTTCACACAAGTCCAGTAGTAAACAAAGTTGCCAGTGGCCGGTTGCCTTTGGAGGGTGCACTCGGGTCCCGCACCCAGGTTGATGAGCATATAACCCTTCCTCCTGCACTTTGTGTTTCCTTCTCTTTTGGACGACTTCGCATGGAACAGAGTAGTCCACTCCCGGTTCTATTTGTGTTGGGAGCTGTGGCCCGCAAAAGCTGACCCTTGGGATTTTAGTGGGTTCTTGGCGGACACCCTATCCCCCGCGTTGGGCTTCCGTTTCGCTCTATTGGGGCAGTAAATTGGGACAATGTCTGGAACCTTGTCCCCGGCTGGTTAATTGGAGAGGGGCTTGCAACCTTCCTCGCCCTAGGGTCAAAGCACCCCAACTGTGCACGGCCTCCGGACCGGATTCCCGCTGTCGGTACCGGTGGGCTACAACCCTGCCCCGATCCACTTTAGGTCTCCCGCGACCGGATCTCCATCGCCTGTGGCTCTGGTCACCGTACGCAACCTAGCCAAGTAGTCCAGGGGCTACGACCCCTGACTACACTATAGTCAGCTCTCTACACGTCAACTGTCAAAGCTTGTCTCTAGAGTTCCCACCCCTGACTCCCTAAGACCCCTAGGTGGGCGTTCTCATCTGCCTGATCCCGCCCACTGGTGTGTCCTAGTTATCATGAGGTGTTGACCAGGGTTTTATGGCTGAGTGTTATTTCTAGGTGTGGGTTGTGATGGTAACAAGGAGGATGTGAACTATTTGTGACTTCCTGGTTCTGCCAGGGTGTCACAATTATGTGTGTGCGATCTCATGTATGTGTGATTGATATGATGTGTGTGTTCTGCCGCAGGTCCTTGTTATGTTCCACTGCTCCCGGTCGGCGTCTGATGAGTATGATCGCAGAATCTTCTCTCTTCTTTCTTCTCTCTTTTGGGAGTGTCTGCTTTCTATAATGAAGTGTCCTATAGTTTTCTTTAACTTTTTTTAGCTGCATGGACACTTCATTATTGAATCGTGAGTAGGGCTTATTTTCGGGGTAGGTCTTATATTTAAGCCTTGCTGAAAACTCCTGCTAGGGCATATTTTCGGAGTAGGTCTTATTTTCGAGGAAACACGGTAGCAAAACCTAGGTGAGTTCTAATATTCACCACACAAATTTGAAGAAATGTATTAAAACCTTATAAGGCTTTGTAATTTCTTGTGTACATGAATAAGAAGAAAAAATAATATTATCCATTATACAATAAGGACACATTCATACGACAGATAAAGACAGTGTGTCTTTTTCATGCATCACCGTCTCTAGAAATTGAGATTCTGCTTTGGCTTTTATCCTAAGTCACATGACAAGGCTTGTTAAAAGAATTGATATTGACTTTTAGGATTGCTATTTTCAATAGGTGCCATTAGAGTTCAAGTCCTCTCCCTCTCTGAAGAGGCAATTTGCATATTTAATTTACCAGAGGAGCATCGCATGGCATATAAGCCTCCTAACATTGCCATGCCAGCCATGTCACTGGAGGACTATTCTCCTTGCGGAGACCTGACAAACCAGTTTGGCTGCCAGTGAAGGGACTTATAGCTGCAATGCCCTTCTGGGAAATAATCAAATTGTCTGTCCAGGGAGGAAGTACACAAACTCTAGTGCCACCTATTGGAAGCAGTAATCCTACAAGTCAAAAGTGGCCTTTTAACAAGCCTTGTAATATGACTTAGGATTTATACCAGATTAGAACCCCAATTTGCAGACACGATGTTTCGGGGTGATTGTCGTCAGTGCAAAGTATGGGACTGATCTGGTTTATGAGAAGCCATGTCACTGTTATGCACATAAGTTTTCCAACATGAGTAAAATGGAAATAAAGCCTAGCTCAATGCAGCTGCATCTGCACCTTACTGGTTCCTCTATAGACTAGTATCGCTAGCTGCACAGCTCCTAATAGCTCTTCCGCAGGCTGGAATATCCCAAGTCACAAACATAGAAACCAACAATTAGGACCCATCTGCCTAAAAGACCGTTGAGTTGTCCTCGTACCTCCTGAGAAACCAGAGCGGAGGTTGTTAGGCTGTATAAACCAAGATAGGAGAAGCATGCAGTGCAGAGATAGGTGGGAGTCGGGACCCAAAATGAGGAAACATAAAAAACTCATAAGCCAACAAAGGAGAAATAATAAATACAACTAGGGCTAAAATACTAACAACCAAACAGAAAACAAAAGATGTAGGAACGGCAAATGAGAAAACAACACACTGTTCTCTGCCTAAATTCCTTAGCTGCAGGCAGGGCTGTATTTTGCCTTCGTGCTGCCCTAGGCACTTTGAGTGGTCGCGCCCCTTATTGACAACGTAAAACTGAGTTTTCGCACACGACATCTGTTTAAGGCAGATCTACTCTGTAAAACACTTTAAAAAGTATCAATGAGAAACGAAGGGCACTAACCCCCCCCCCAATGGGGATCACCACAGGCAGGGCCGTATTTACCATTAGGCACCCGTGGTCCGGTGCCTAGGGCGGCAGATTGTGAGGGGCGGCACCTTCTGGCAGCAAAAAAAAAAAAAAAAAAAAAAAAATTTTTTTTTTTTTTTTTTTTTTTTACATTTTTTTTTTTTGTGGCCGCCGAGCACAGGAAGCTGATTGACCCCGGAACTGCCGGCGCCTGCACTTCCGGGGTCACAGGCGCGCGCCAATCAGCTCCTTCCTCTGTGCTGCGTCCACTGCTGTGTGGACGTCACATGCAGAGCTCACAGCAGGACGCCGCGGAGGACGTGATGGAAGCCGGTGTCAGAAGAGGATACTCACGTGAGCCAGGAAGATGGCGGCGGGCACTGGAGCAGGTAAGTGGATTCATAAGGAGCGTGGGAGTGTCTCTAATGCAGACCGGAGATCTGCGCATGCGGGGGGGGGGAGGCGGCAAAGGCAGATACTGGAGGGAGGCAGAGGCTGAGACTGGGGGGAGGCTGGAGGGAGGCAGAGGCTGAGACTGGGGGGAGGCTGGAGGGAGGCAGAGGCTGAGACTGGAGGGAGGCAGTGGCTGAGACTGGGGGGAGGCTGGAGGGAGGCAGAGGCTGAGACTGGAGAGAGGCAGAGGCTGAGACTGGGGGGAGGCTGGAGGGAGGCAGAGGCTGAGACTGGAGGGAGGCAGAGGCTGAGACTGTGGGGAGGCTGGAGGGAGGCAGAGGCTGAGACTGGGGGAGGATGGATGGAGGCAGAGGCAGAGACTGGGGGGAGGCTGGAGGGAGGCAGAGACTGGGGGAGGCTGGAGGGAGGCAGAGGCTGAGACTGGGGGGAGGCTGGAGAGAGGCAGAGGCTGAGACTGGGGGGAGGCTGGAGGGAGGCAGAGGCAGAGACTGGGGGGAGGCTGGAGGGAGGCAGAGGCTGAGACTGGGGGGAGACTGGAGGGAGGCAGAGGCAGAGACTGTGGGGAGGCTGGAGGGAGGCAGAGGCAGAGACTGGGGGGAGGCTGGAGGGAGGCAGATACTGGGGGGAGGCTGGAGGGAGGCAGAGGCTGAGACTGGGGGGAGGCTGGAGGGAGGCAGAGGCAGAGACTGGGGGGAGGCTGGAGGGAGGCAGAGGCTGAGACTGGAGGGAGGCAGAGGCTGAGACTGGAGGGAGGCAGAGGCTGAGACTGGGGGGAGACTGGAGGGAGGCAGAGGCTGAGACTGTGGGGAGGCTGGAGGGAGGCAGAGGCTGAGACTGCGGGAGGCTGGAGGGAGGCAGAGGCAGAGACTGGGGGGAGGCTGGAGGGAGGCAGAGGCAGAGACTGGGGGGAGGCTGGAGGGAGGCAGAGGCTGAGACTGGGGGGAGGCTGGAGAGAGGCAGAGGCTGAGACTGGGGGGAGGCTGGAGGGAGGCAGAGGCTGAGACTGGGGGGAGGCTGGAGGGAGGCACAGGCTGAGACTGGGGGGAGGCTGGAGGGAGGCAGAGGCAGAGACTGGAGGGAGGCAGAGGCTGAGACTGGAGGGAGGCAGAGGCTGAGACTGGAGGGAGGCAGAGGCTGAGACTGGGGGGAGACTGGAGGGAGGCAGAGGCTTAGACTGTGGGGAGGCTGGAGGGAGGCAGAGGCTGAGACTGCGGGAGGCTGGAGGGAGGCAGAGGCAGAGACTGGGGGGAGGCTGGAGGGAGGCAGAGGCAGAGACTGGGGGGAGGCTGGAGGGAGGCAGAGGCTGAGACTGGGGGGAGGATGGAGAGAGGCAGAGGCTGAGACTGGGGGGAGGCTGGAGGGAGGCAGAGGCTGAGACTGTGGGGAGGCTGGAGGGAGGCAGAGGCTGAGACTGCGGGAGGCTGGAGGGAGGCAGAGGCTGAGACTGGGGGGAGGCTGGAGAGAGGCAGAGGCTGAGACTGGGGGGAGGCTGGAGGGAGGCAGAGGCAGAGACTGGGGGGAGGCAGAGGCAGAGACTGGGGGGAGGCTGGAGGGAGGCTGAGGCTGAGACTGGAGGGAGGCTGAGGCTGAGACTGGAGGGGGCTGAGGCTGAGACTTGAGGGAGGCTGAGGCTGAGACTGGAGGGAGGCTGAGGCGGAGACTGGGGCAGGCTGAGGCTGGGGGGAGGCAAAGGCTGAGACTGGGGAAGAGAGGCTGATGCTGAGGGAAGATAGGCTGATGCTGGGGGAGAGAGGCTGATGTTGGGGGAGTGGGAGAGAGGGGCTAATGCTAGAGACAGAGGACAAGGGATGAGGGATAGTGCAATGACAAAATCGATTGGGTGGGGGGAGTGTAAGGACTCAGAATAAGAGGGGGCAGCATTGGGAGCTCATTGTGAAGAAGGGGCAGCATGTGTGGGATCAGTATGGAGTGGAGCAATGTAGGGGAGTCAATATCAAGAGTGAGGTAGTGTGTGTGTGTGTGGGGGTCTCAGCATAAGCGTTAGTGTGGTGGTCTTAGCATGAGTGGGGCAACATGAAGGTCTCATTATGGAAAAGAGGAAGGCAGCATTAGGAGCTCATGGAGAGGGACAGCATGCATGGGACATTGTGAGAAGGGGGGCAGCATGCATGGGACACTGAGGAGGGGGCAGCATGCATAAGACATTGTGAGGAGGGAGCAGCATGCATGGGACATTGTGAGGAAGGAGCAGCATGCATGGGACATTGTGAGGAGGGAGCATCAAGCATGAGACATTGTGCGGAGGGAGCAGCATGCATGGGACATTGTGAGGAGGGAGCAGCATGCATGGGACATTGTGAGGCGGGAGCAGCATACATGAGACATTGTGAGGAGGGGGCAGCATGCATGAGACATTGTGAGGAGGGAGCAGCATTCATGGGACATTGTGAGGAGGGAGCAGCATGCATGGGACATTGTGAGGAGGGGCAGCATGCATGGGACATTGTGAGGAGGGAGCAGCATGCATGGGACATTGTGAAGAGGGGGCAGCATGCATGGGACATTGTGAGGAGAGAGAAGCATGCATGGGACATTGTGAGGAGGGGGCAGCATGCATGGGACATTGTGAGGAGGGGGCAGCATGCATGGGACATTGTGAGGAGGGGGCAGCATGCATGGGACATTGTGAGGAGGGGGCAGCATGCAAGGGACATTGTGAGGAGGGGACAGCATGCAAGGGACATTGTGAGGAGGGAGCAGCATGCATGGGACATTGTGAGGAGGGGGCAGCATGCATGGGACATTGTGAGGAGGGGGCAGCATTCATGGGACATTGTGAGGAGGAGGCAGCATTCATGGGACATTGTGAGGAGGGGACAGCATGCATGGGACATTGTGAGGAGGGGGCAGCAAGCATGGGACATTGTGAGGAGGGAGCAGCATGCATGGGACATTGTGACGAGGGAGCAGCATGCATGGGACATTGTGAGGAGGGGGCAGCATGCATGGGACATTGTGAGGAGGGAGCAGCATGCATGGGACATTGTGAGGAAGGAGCAGCATGCATGGGACATTGTGAGGAGGGAGCATCAAGCATGAGACATTGTGCGGAGGGAGCAGCATGCATGGGACATTGTGAGGAGGGAGCAGCATGCATGGGACATTGTGAGGCGGGAGCAGCATACATGAGACATTGTGAGGAGGGGGCAGCATGCATGAGACATTGTGAGGAGGGAGCAGCATTCATGGGACATTGTGAGGAGGGAGCAGCATGCATGGGACATTGTGAGGAGGGGCAGCATGCATGGGACATTGTGAGGAGGGAGCAGCATGCATGGGACATTGTGAAGAGGGGCAGCATGCATGGGACATTGTGATGAGGGGGCAGCATGCATGGGACATTGTGAGGAGGGGGCAGCATGCATGGGACATTGTGAGGAGGGGGCAGCATGCATGGGACATTGTGAGGAGGGGGCAGCATGCAAGGGACATTGTGAGGAGGGAGCAGCATGCATGGGACATTGTGAGGAGGGGGCAGCATGCATGGGACATTGTGAGGAGGGGGCAGCATTCATGGGACATTGTGAGGAGGGGGCAGCATTCATGGGACATTGTGAGGAGGGGGCAGCATGCATGGGACATTGTGAGGAGGGGGCAGCAAGCATGGGACATTGTGAGGAGGGAGCAGCATGCATGGGACATTGTGACGAGGGAGCAGCATGCATGGGACATTGTGAGGAGGGAGCAGCATTCATGGGACATTGTGACGAGGGAGCAGCATGCATGGGACATTGTGAGGAGGGGGCAGCATGCATGGGACATTGTGAGGAGGGGGCAGCATGCATGGGACATTGTCCTCACATCATGCTACTCCCTCCTCACAATGTACAGATCATATTTCATAATCGAGGAAGGTGTGGTGCATATACAGTAGTTTATAAGGGAGGGCAGAGTGCTGTTTATTAGGGGCAGTGTCACAGTCACAGTATATAAGTGGGGACGGTGTGGTGGGAATATTTTATACTCATGCTATGTTTTGATGTGCCTGTGGTGATTCCCATGGGGGGGGGGTTCGTTTCTTATTGATACTTTTTAAAGTGTGCTACAGAGTAGATCTGCCTTAAACAGATGTCGTGTGCGAAAACTCAGTTTTACGTTGTCACTAAGGGGCGCGACCACTTAAAGTGCCTAGGGCAGCATGAAGGCAAAATACAGCCCTGACCACAGGCACATCAAAACATAGCATGGGTATAAAATATTCCCACCGTCCCCACTTATATACTGTGACTGTCACACTGCCCCTAATAAACTACACACTGCCCTCCCTTATAAATTATACCCACCACACCTTCCTCAATTATGAAATATGATCTGCACATTGTCCTCACATCATGCTGCCCCCTCCTCACAATGTCCCATGCATGCTGCCCCCTCCTCACAGTGTCCCATGCATGCTGCCCCCTCCTCACAATGTCCCATGCATGCTGCCCCCTCCTCACAATGTCCCATGCATGCTGCCCCCTCCTCACAGTGTCCCATGCATGCTGCCCCCTCCTCACAATGTCCCATGCATGCTGCCCCCTCCTCACAGTGTCCCATGCATGCTGCCCCCTCCTCACAATGTCCCATGCATGCTGCCCCCTCCTCACAGTGTCCCATGCATGCTGTCCCCTCCTCACAATGTCCCATGCATGCTGTCCCCTCCTCACAGTGTCCCATGCATGCTGTCCCCTCCTCACAGTGTCCCATGCATGCTGCTCCCTCCTCACAGTGTCCCATGCATGCTGCCCCCTCCTCACAATGTCCCATGCATGCTGCCCCCCTCCTCACAGTGTCCCATGCATGCTGTCCCCTCCTCACAGTGTCCCATGCATGCTGCTCCCTCCTCACAGTGTCCTATGCATGCTGCCCCCTCCTCACAGTGTCCCATGCATGCTGCCCCCTCCTCAGTGTCCCATGCATGCTGCTCCATCCTCACAGTGTCCCATGCATGCTGCCCCCTCCTCACAGTGTCCCGTGCATGCTGCCCCCTCCTCACAATGTCCCATGCATGCTGCCCCCTCCTCACAGTGTCCTATGCATGCTGCCCCCTCCTCACAGTGTCCCGTGCATGCTGCCCCCTCCTCACAGTGTCCCGTGCATGCTGCCCCCTCCTCACAATGTCCCGTGCATGCTGCCCCCTCCTCACAGTTTCCCGTGCATGCTGCCCCTCTCCATGAGCTCCTAATGCTGCCTTCCTCTTTTCCATAATGAGACCTTCATGTTGCCCCACTCATGCTAAGACCACCACACTAACGCTTATGCTGAGACCCCCCACACACACACTACCCCACTCTTGATATTGACTCCCCTACATTGCTCCACTCCATACTGAGCCCACACATGCTGCCCCTTCTCCATAATGAGCTCCCAATGCTGCCCCCCTCTTATTCTGAGTCCTTACACTCCTCCCCCCACCCAATCGATTTTGTCATTGCACTATCCCTCAACCCTTGTCCTCTGTCTCTAGCATTAGCCCCTCTCTCCCACTCCCCCCCAGCATCTGCCTCTCTCCCCCAGCATCAGCCTCTATCTTCCCTCAGCATCAGCCTCTCTCCCCCAGTCTCAGCCTTTGCCTCCCCCCAGCCTCAGCCTGCCCCAGTCTCTGCCTCAGCCTCCCCCCAGCCTCAGCCTGCCCCAGTCTCCACCTCAGCCTCCCCCCAGTCTCCACCTCAGCCTCCCTCCAGCCTCCCCCAGTCTCCGCCTCAGCCTCCCTCCAGTCTCAGCCTCCCTCCAGCCTCCCCCCAGTCTCCGCCTCAGCCTCCCTCCAGTCTCAGCCTCCCTCCAGCCTCCCCCCAGTCCCAGCCTCTGCCTCCCTCCAGCCTCCCCCCAGTCTCAGCCTCCCTCCAGTCTCCCCCCAGTCTCAGCCTCCCCCCAGTCTCCCCCCAGTCTCAGCCTCCCCCCAGTCTCAGCCTCCCTCCAGCCTCCCCCCAGTCTCAACCTCCCTCCAGCCTCCCCCCAGTCCCAGCCTCCCCCCAGTCTCAGCCTCCCTCCAGTCCCAGCCTCTGCCTCCTCCCAGCCTCCCTCAGTCTCAGCCTCTGCCTCCCTCCAGCCTCCCCCAAGTCTCAGCCTCGCCCCAGTCTCAGCTTCCCTCCAGCCTCCCCCGTCTCAGCCTCCCTCCAGTCTCAGCCTCCCTCCAGCCTCCCCCCAGTCCCAGCCTCTGCCTCCTCCCAGCCTCCCTCAGTCTCAGCCTCTGCCTCCTTCCAGCCTCCCCCAAGTCTCAGCCTCCCTCCAGCCTCCCCCCAGTCTCAGCCTCCCTCCAGCCTCCCCCGTCTCAGCCTCCCTCCAGCCTCACCCCAGTCTCAGCCTCCCTCCAGCCTCACCCCAGTCTCAGCCTCCCTCCAGCCTCACCCCAGTCCCAGCCTCTGCCTCCTCCCAGCCTCCCTCAGTCTCAGCCTCTGCCTCCCTCCAGCCTCCCCCAAGTCTCAGCCTCCCTCCAGCCTCCCCCAGTCTCAGCCTCCCTCCAGCCTCCCCCGTCTCAGCCTCCCTCCAACCTCACCCCAGTCTCAGCCTCCCTCCAGCCTCACCCCAGTCTCAGCCTCCCTCCAGCCTCACCCCAGTCTCAGCCTCCCTCCAGTCCCAGCCTCTGCCTCCCTCCAGCCTCAGCCTCTGCCTCCCTCCAGCCTCCCCCAGTCTCAGCCTCCCCCCAGCCTCCCCCGTCTCAGCCTCCCTCCAGCCTCCTCCCAGTCTCAGCCTCAGCCTCCCTCCAGCCTCCCCCCAGTCCCAGCCTCTGCCTCCTCCCAGCCTTCCTCAGTCTCAGCCTCTGCCTCCCTCCAGCCTCCCCCAAGTCTCAGCCTCCCTCCAGCCTCCCCCCAGTCTCAGCCTCCCTCCAGCCTCTGCCTCCCTCCTGTCTCAGCCTCTGCCTCCCTCCAGCCTCCCCCCAGTCTCAGCCTCTGCCTCCTCCCAGTCTCAGCCTCTGCCTCCCTCCAGCCTCCCCCCAGTCTCAGCCTCTGCCTCCCCCCAGTCTCAGCCTCTGCCTCCCTCCAGCCTCCCCCCAGTCTCAGCCTCTGCCTCCCTCCAGTCTCAGCCTCTGCCTCCCCCAGCCTCAGCCTCCCTCCTCCCAGCCTCCCCCAGCATCAGCCTCCCTCCTCCCAACAACCCTCAGCATCAGCCTCCCTCCTCCCAACCTCCCCCAGCATCAGCCTCCCTTCTCCCACCCTCCCCCAGCATCAGCCTCCCTTCTCTTAGCCTCCCCCAGCATCAGCCTCCCTCCTCCTAGCCTCCCCCAGCATCAGCCTCCCTCCTCCTAGCCTCCCCCAACATCAGCCTCCCTCCTCCTAGCCTCCCCCAGCATCAGCCTCCCTCCTCCTAGCCTCCCCAGGCATCAGCCTCCCTCCTCCCAGCCTCCCCCAGCATCAGCCTCCCTCAGCATCAGCCTCACTCCTCCCTCAGCCTCCCTCAGCATCAGCTTCCCTCCTCCAAGCCTCACCCTCCCCCTCCCAGCCTCCCCCAGCATCAGCCTCCCTCAGCATCAGCCTCCCCCAGAATCAGCCTCTCTCCTCCCAGCCTCAGCCTCTCTCTCCCCCCAGCCTCCCTCTCCCCCCAGCATCAGCCTCTCTCCTCTCAGCCTCTCTCTCCCCCCAGCCTCTCTCTCTCCCCACCCTCCCCCCCAACCTCAGCCTCTCTCTCCCCCCAACCTCCCCCCCCAGCCTCTCTCTTCCCAGCCTCCCCCCAGCTTCAGCCTCTCTCTTCCCAGCCTCCCCCCAGCCTCAGCCTCCCTCTTCCCAGCCTCCCCCCAGCCTCTCTCTTCCCAGCCTCCCCCCAGCCTCTCTCTTCCCAGCCTCCCCCCAGCCTCTCTTCCCAGCCTCCCCCCAGCCTCTCTCTTCCCAGCCTCCCCCCAGCCTCTCTCTTCCCAGCCTCCCCCCAGCCTCAGCCTCTCTCTCTTCCCAGCCTCCCTCTCTTCCCAGCCTCCCCCAGCCTCAGCCTCTCTCCCCCCAGCCTCTCCTTGCATGATTATAGTGGACAAAAAGAGGCATCGCAACCATCATCAACTAACCTGTAAGGTGCCCATACATTCTAGGCTCTGCCTTATTTGCTCAGCTGCCGGCTGCCCTGCTCTGGTGATTATCCTCTTCTGCCGGCTGGCTCCAGCTGCAGACGCGTCCTCCTCCGCGGGCCTGTGTTGTCTGCAGCATTGGACGCTGCAGCACGGGGCAGTCAGCTGATTGTCGCGCCCGCGCGCCTCTGACCCCGGAAGTGCAGGCGATGGAACTTCCGGGGTTAATCTATGCCTGGCGCCCGCCGTGTATTTAAACAGACAGAACTGCGCCTCTCCCTCCCAAAGCACCCCCAACCCCCCCCCCCCCCCGAACACAGCCGAGTGTAACGGAGGGAGGGACGGGGGGCGGGGATGTAAAAAAAAAAAAAAAAAAAAAATTTATATATTTTTTTTTTTTTTTGCTGCCAGAAAGTGCCGCCCCCCGCAACGTGCCGCCCTAGGCACGGGACCACGGGTGCCTAGTGGCAAATACGGCCCTGGCTGCAGGGCTGGAACTCTTTAGGAGTAATCCACATAAATATATAGCCAGCAGAGAAGGCTAGTATCAGGAAAATATAAATAGCCCATCTGGGATGTGATAGGACAGAAAAAATGAGCAAGTGAGTGCACCTGATTACCGCAAACCAAAAGGATAGAATCAAAGGTAAAAGACAATTGTAGCACCCCTGAGCCACTCAGGACACTACTAGGAACTGCATCATCACCAGGATGCAGGGCCTACCCCCTGGGAACTGGAACATCAGTGCCAGCAACACCTAGACACACCAAAATTCCAGTTCCCACTCCACACCAGGGGTAATTGGCTAGTCGGACACAATGGGATGGCCACCTAAAGGGCGGAGCCAGACCAGGGGACTATACAGCCTGGTGGGAGGGGACAGCAGCCAGTCAGTAGACAGTGAAGTAGTAGAGAGGAAAGTGGAGAGACTTGCCTAGAGCGGGGTCATGTAATGGTGACACACAGGAGAGTGGTCGCCAGGGCAGGTACACCCGAGTACCGCTGGGGCCAGGGCGCCGACGGGGCACAGGAACCCTAGGTCAGGCGACAGTTTCATACGGCCTGGCAAATACCTGCACAGTGAGGGGACCTTCACGGACCTCACTGACCCACAGATCCAGGGGCACCAGCAGTAAAGCAAGGATCAGGGTTCGGGATAAAGACCAGCCCTACAGGATCCACACTGCCCGCCGTATAGACAAGCAGACTGACACAAAAAGGGACAGTCGGGCCCCAAACCGCTCCACGCTACAGGGACCCAACCACACTAAGGGTGCCGAGGACAGAGCAACCGAGTCATCAACTGGCACTGGAACTACAGGGACCTGAACCAGCCGTCCGAGGTTCAAGAGTGAGTAGAGACTATTAATTACAACCCACGGTGTGGCCTCTCTTATTACTCCATCATACATCTCCAGGGCTCAGCCCTACCTGCGGAGGGCCTACCACCACAGCTGTCATTACCACCAGCCCTAGGAGTAACCAATCCAGCAGCGGCGGTTCTCCCATATTAACTTCAACCCGTAGGTGGCGTCACACAAATGACTTTAATCTCCCCTGTAAATACTCCCCATTAAAAAGCACCTAGGGCACGGGATCGGGCAACAGCCACCAAAGTGACATTCCCCAGCTAAACACTGCTCGGGACCGAGTACCTCATTCCCTGGGCGACACACAATCAAATTACCGGATTGATTCCTGAACCTGAGGAATGACAGTCACTCTCCACAAGGAGAATTTTTACCCTTTAGATCCCATAAATAATGTAAAAAATGCATAAAAACCACAAAACTTGGGCCGGATTCATCATGTGCATCACTTTTCTTTTTTTTTTTGACTTGTGGTATTTGTTGTGTTTTTTGTGCCAAATTCTTTAAAATGGCTCGCGTAGTTCATGAATTTAGTGCGAAAGCAAAAATGTTCTTTTTTTTCGCTTTTTGCCAGGTTTTAAACCTTCTTAGAATTTTTGTAACGTGTAGGATCACTTGAGAGGGCGGTGGAGTACATTTGTGCAAGAATTTAAAAAGCTGCAATTGATGAATCAGCAAATAAATGCCCAGAATGGTAAACTTAAAATAAAAAAGGCGACAACATGTAAAATTGACTTAAATAAAGTTGCAAAGTCAAAGAAGACTTTGTCACAAGTCAAAAAAAGGCGAAAAATACCCCCAAAAAGTCATTAATGGGGCCGATTGTTTTCTATTCTAGCTGGAATTGTCTGATAACAGCGAACAATAGATTACACTGACCTGTGCTGCAGTCGGTAAGCAGCGGGTAGTTCTCTGGGTTTAGCGTTCCTTTAAGCAGTCTATTGTGCTACACATTGTATCTGATAAATGGGAAAGGTGACCACGGGTTTAAGCCTCTCGTGGGCACTGTGAGTTATGCCCTGTCATTATAATAACTATAGAAACGCCTTTATGTGGCACCTTCACAAATATCACATGCCAGCAGCGAGATTTATCGCCTGCTCTTGGGGGGAAAGTTTTTAGCGACAGGAAAACAAGAGGTTATTTTTTTAACGCTTTTATGACTGTCCTATAAAAGCTGAATCTCATTATGTGGAAGTTTGGTCGTTATGGCGGAGAAATGTAGGTAGCCGTATAACGCGGAGCTCAGGCTGCACAGGGAGCTGTTACGCCGCAGACTCGCTCATCCATTAATCATAGAAATGTGAGTAAGTAAAAGTTTACAGACTGCTGCGCAACTTAAAGGGGTCTGGCAGCAACAAATCAGTCAAATGATTGACAGTTAAAGGTTTGTTACAGTTGTATCCAGTCTAGACAATTCTCCGTGAGCTAAACAGTCAGCACTATGGGCTGATACAATGTACCAGTGCTGGTAAAATGTAACAAACTATGCGGGAGAAACATGTACTGTGCTTAATATTCTGGGATGCTCGGCTGCATACTGGGTCCCCCCAACATTGCGTGAATTCTAACACTATGGGGTACGTTGCACGTTGCGACATCGCTAGCATCGGCTAGCGATGCCGAGCGCGATAGTCCCCGCCCCCGTCACACATGCGATAGCTTGTGATAGCTGCCGTAGCGAACATTATTGCTACGACAGCTTCACACGCACTTACCTGCTGGCGACCCGCTTCCTTCCTAAGGGGGCTGTTCGTGCGGCGTCACAGCGACGTCACACGGCAGGCGGCCAATAGAAGCGGAGGGGCGGAGATGAGCGGGACGTAAACATCCCGCTCACCTCCTTTCTTCCGCATAGCCGGTGGAGGCAGGTAGGAGATGTTCCTCGCTCCTGCGGCTTCACACACATCGATGTCTGCTGCCGCAGGAACGAGGAACAACATCGTATCTCCTATTGGTGCGACATTATGAAAATGACTGACACTACACAGATCACTGATTTTCGACGCTTTTGCGATTATTTATCGGCGCATCTAGGCTTTACACGTTGTGACATCGTTACCGGCGCCGAATGTGCGTCACTTTTGATATGACCCCGTCGATATCGCAGTAGCGATGTCGCAGCGTGCAAAGTACCCCTATGTCTCATGCAACATCATGAGGTCATGATTGTCACTACATGTCTTGTGACTAGGGACAGGCTCGGGGCTAGCTTTTCTTTACCATCTGGGACCATGCACATTTAAATGAGTTTTTTTCCTTCGGGCACATGAGGGGTAACTCCTTCTTCTGGTGTAGCAGCAGACCTACTCAGCTGTCAGCAGTTGCTCACTTCCAGCCTGGATATAAGACCTCTGCTTCCTGTAGAGGATGCTGGTTATTCAGTTCAGTCTGGAGCCAGACCTGGAGCTGTGAGGAGGTGCTTGCTGCTGCTGCTGCTGCTGCTGCTGCTGCTGCTGCTGCTGCTGCTGCTGCTGCTGCTGCCGCCGCCGCCGCTGCTGCCGCCGCCGCCGCCGCCGCTGCCGTTGTCTATTGTGTTGGTGTGTATGAAGGTAGTTTGTTTTGTTACTTTCTCATTTCTGTGTTTCCCCTACCTGTATACCTTTTGTTGTTCCCTATTGTTGGTAATAGGTGTAAGTGAATTTTGGTTCTACCCCTGTCTGTCAGTATAATCAATGTTGTTTTTGACTTCTGTTCAAACCCTTCCCCCCGGGTGGTGGGTTGTGGATGGGTGTCTTAGCATCAGGGACCAGGACAGGAGATAGGGAGACGTTGGGGCCCACACTTCGCACCTCTAAGTATATCTCTGGGATTAGGGAAAGCCTAGTGTATGCTTAGTCTGAGGGTCAGCGTAGGGGGGTCCCTTCCAGTCACCCCTCCTTTCCTGACATAATAACCAGCCCATCTTTTTTCCCTTTTTTCGGTGCCAGTATGACCCAGGCTGCAGCTTTGGCCCATCTTGCGCAAAAGATCTCGGATGAGGTTAGGGCTCTGCGCTCTAAAATGGTGCAGCAATTGCAGCAGGTTGTGGGCCTATTGGTGGCGGCCCAATCCCTGCCTGACCCTAAGGTGGCCCTCCCTGACAAGTTTTCAGGAGGGCAGGATATGTTCAGAGTGTTTGAAGGTAAAGAAAAGCCAGCACAGAGTCCGACCCTAATCATAAGACACGAAGAGACAATCGTGACACATGATGTGTGTTGGGCTGCAACTTAATTTCATGGTGGGGGCCTTGCAAGCTGGAAAGGCTCTCAAGTTTCTGGGTAGAAGATGGCCTATACTGGTCCTGCTGCTAGGGAAGACCAAAGCAGATGGAAGACTAGGGAAGTTCAAAACTTTTTTTTTTATCATCCCTACTAAATTGCCATGTCATGGGTTCACTATTCATGGTGACCTGGCCACTCTAAGGGCGGCTTTGCACGTTGCAACATCGCACGTGCGATGTCGGTGTGGTCAACTCGAAACTGACGCACATGCGGCGTCACTTTCGATATCGTTGTGTGTAAATCCTAGATGATACGATTAACGAGCGCAAAAGCGTCGTTATCGTATCATCGGTGCAGGCTCCGACTTTTTCATAATTACGCTGCCGCGACAGGTACGGTGCTTTTCCTCGTTCCTGCGGCAGCACACATCGCTGTGTGTGAAGCTGCAGGAGCGAGGAACATCTCCTTACCTGCCGCTGGCGGCTATGCAGAAGGAAGAAGGTGGGCGGGATGTTTACAACCTGCTCATCTCCGCCCCTCCGCCGCTATTGGCCGCCGTGTGACGTCGCTATGACGCCGCACGACCCGCCCCCTTAGGAAGGAGGCGGGTCGCCGGCCAGAGCAACGGTTGCAGGGCAGGTGAGTGCGTGTGAAGCTGGCGTAGCGATAATTTTCGCTACGCCAGCTATCACAAGATATCGTACCTGCGACGGGGGTGTGGACTATCGCGTGTGACATCGCAGCATCGGCTTGCGATGTCGCAACGTGCAAAGCCCGCCTAAAGATGGATACCATGAACAGGCTTGGCCCTAGCTACTCCGTTCTCCAGTTACAATTGATTGCCCTGCCTCTTTAGCATTTGAGGAACATTTCACTGGCGACGAAGACACGTCTCATACATAGTATGCTCTTCTTTGGGGTAACATACGGATGCAAAACCTGGATGATGAAGAAACAAGACAGAAGAAGAATAGAAACCTTTGAAATGTGGTGCTGGAGAAAAATGTTATCAATACCATGGAGGGCAAGAAGAATAAAGAAATACATTTTGGAACAAATCAAGCCAGACAGGCCACTCAAAGCAAGCTATGACTTGTCTAATTTGGACATATACAAAGAGAGCAATTATTTTAGAAGGACTTCATGATTGCTAAAATAGAAGGAATAAGGCGACGATAGCTTGATACTATTAATATAACAGTGGAGAAGACACTGGTGGACCTATCTAGGCTGCACAAGAACAATCTTCGTAAAGGTTATTCATAAGGTCAACATGGCTGGAGATTCAGCTGAAGGCCATTAATAAAATAAAATAAATAACATAATAATAATAAAAATACAGTGATCTGGACTTACACACGTACCCCCTAGGCTGGGACCACAGAGTTGGCTGCTGTTTGGTGGTGATACCTGGAAAAGAGAGTTGTCAGGTAGTCAGGTCAAAACCAGGAGGTACGAGTGTTTACAAAATTGTCAACCAGGATAAATGTCACTAAAGAAGCCAAAGTCAAAATCTGGAATATCCGCTAAGTCACATGATCTGTGATATACAGACAACACCAGAGCTAGTTAGGTTAGAACTGGCACTGGGAACTGATTCTCAGGGGTTTAAATAGCGAGCATTACCACCCAGGTCTGACAGCTGGAAGAAAGGCAAACTAACGAGGATTTTATAGTACCTAAAACACTGCTACTGATTAGTTATCATGTGTCACTGGAGGATCAGAGCAGAAATAGAAGGGACTGGCATAGATGTCACACGGTGAAAGTGTCCGAAGGCAGAATTGTGATTACAGCTCTGTTTATTCACGCATTTTTATATAATGATTGCAGCTCTGGAGGTGACTGCAGTGTAAGAAGTAATATAGTCAAGTCAAGTAGATTTATAATAATCCTTCTTTTTCTCTTTCTGATTTATTTATGTGCCCTAACTGCCCATTAACTCAAAATGCCCCCTGTACAACGATCCTGACACTACATAACTGCTCTCTATCGGAGAAGCCACACATCTGACTCTTTAACCTGGTTTTCTCCCCTGGAGACTGATGTGAGCAGACAGCAATCAGACGATTTGCAGTGTTTAATGAATGAGAGACGGCCGTCAGCCTCCCCTTAATTACACAATATCAAAAGGATTTTCATGGATTATATATTATAGGACACGGAGTTAACGGAGGCATCACAATGAAGACTTCATCAAGATGTCACTTCAGCTCTGCTTTACAATTTATCTCAATCTGACATGTTCAAATTCGGCCAATATAATTACAGAAAGTCCATAATACAAAGGTACAGAGGAGGGGGGTGAAAGTCAATGTGACCTCTTCTCACCTTAATGGACGTAATTCTAAATAATGCCCCCCTCACGTGTCACGGATGTATCACAGCCTATTATGAAGGTCTCACGGCCGGCTGACATTCCAGTGGCAACAAGTGTTAGAAAATCCCAGAGATTGACAGCACGTGTTATCTGACAGTTCCCTGTTTCTGCTTTAGCATACTCTAGGACCATAGGAGTCTGTCAGTTTTTCCTCTCAGTTGCCAGCTTCTGACTTCCTTTATAAACCTTTCCCTGGGGGTATTTGGGTGTGGTTTATAGTTTGTTACTGACAGAGCTGTGGAGAGGTTGTCCTCTATTGCTCCAGACTCCTGTAGTAGCTACAGCTCAGATAAGTGTTTGTCTTTACTATCTACTAGGGCTCTGGTGATTGCAGTTGTGTTTCTCCTGTATTGTTGTTACCTTGTGTCTTCCTTTAGTGTTGTTAACAAAGAGCTCATACCCTCCATCCTTACAGTACTTAGGGCTCATTTTCCAGGGTGAAATAGGGCCCTGGGTATTCCTGCTCGGCGATAGGTGCGGAACCTGTTTAGAGCTGGTGAGGGCGGTGAGAGTGAGCTGCAGGTTGTTGTCAGGGGAGAACACTTCCCCCCCTTCCCTTTCCCTTGCTATAAGGCATTCCTTCCCCCTTCTTATGTGTTATTTTATATGGCTGGTTGAGCCTCTCGCCCTTGCCGTGACATTGGGTGACCTGTCCTTGCAGGAAACGGTGACTCCTACCACAGTAGCCAAGTAATCTCCAAGCATCGAAAAGCTACCTGCCAGAGACAACAGGTTGTGATAACTTTCTCATTGCTTGGGATCTGACCACTGGTACTCCCACCGATAGCAAAAAGGGGGTTCCGCAGTGGAGCAAGGTGAATCGCAGTATATGTGTGACGCCCTGGGCAAGCCAGGGGTCACAGGTCATGACACCACCACACCCTGCACCCCGGATAGGTACACCAAAGCTACACAAAAATCCTTGTTGCCTTCCTCCAGGGGCTGATGTCCACACCAGGGGGTGGGCCAGGCGGTTGGCTCCGCCCACCGAGGAGTTCACAGCCCTGGAGGTGGGAAAACCAGGCAGTACAGTCAGAGAACAGGGAGAGATGAGTTAAGAGTGAAGTGGTAGAGGAGCAAGAGAGAGGAGTAAAAGTGGAAGAGAAAGTGACAGTTGAGAAAGCCTGAAGTTGGTCCGGGTGTGTGCCCCGGACTGAGAACAGCAAGGTTAGCAGACGGCGGTGACTGTCTGCAGAAGAGGCTGATCGGAGGTTGCCGAAAGGACCGTGGACGGGTGGTGGCCCGGCGGTACCGGAGCGGTATACGAAGAGAAGCCAGCACCATTGGCAGGGGCCTTTCGGATCCCGGCAAGGCTAGGAGTCGCCGTGAATTTGCCAAATCCGTCAGTGAAGGGGACCTCCTGGGTCTCCCAACAACTAAGTCCCGATTGAAGGCAACAGTCCAACCGTTAGAGAGAGACACCGCCACCGCCAAGGCACCAGTTTCTCAGGGCCAGCGCCTGCGGGCAAAAAGGGGCTCCTCCGGCCCATATCCAAGCCGGGGAGCGGGTTACCGGTGGGAACCCATCGCTACCAACATTTCATTAGGTGCAGGGACAGAGACCGTCACCGTCAACTACCGGGGAAAAGCAACAGCAGCCGTCCGTGGGAACCGTCTTTCCAGCCGTGTGTTTTACCGAGAACTGTGTCACCGTCTCAGGCTGAGTGAGTACCACAGTGCCGTGAGGCACAGCGCTGCCCCCGCGTCCCTGCACCCCACCAAGCCCTGCACCGGCCCTGCCATCCAGAATCCCCCACCTCATCACTGGGCCCCGGGACAACCACCCCCTACCCACGGAGGGGAGAACTAACAACTTTGCTGCTCCCTGTCACCGCTCCCGGGATCCCCATACAGAGCAGCGGTGGTGTCCACTAGAGTTGAGCGCGGTTCGTGGTTCGTGGTTCTCCAGTTCGCGGCTCGAGTGATTTTTGGGCTGTTCGAGATCGAACTAGAACTCGAGCTTTTTGCTAAAAGCTCGATAGTTCTAGATACGTTCGAGAACGGTTCTAGCAGCAAAAAGCAGGGCTTTTTACAGCTACAGTGAGCAGGAGCCATCGCTGGCAGCCTGCCACAAGCTGGTAACCAAGATAAACATCGGGTATCCAAGCAAAGCGCTTTGGTTAGTAACCCGATGTTTATCTTAGTTACGTGCAGGAAGCCCACACTTTCCCGCTCAGCTCGCTCCACCCCCACCTGCCCGCGGCATGTACACATACATACATACACACACACACACACACACACACACACATCCACATCCCCCCCCCCCCAACCCGGCCGCCCGCCCGCCCGCTCGCTCGCTCGGCTTACCTGCGGTGATGAAGTCCCGCCATCCCGACCTCAGCGCTGTCACTGTCCTCCATGGCCGCCGCTTGTCACATCACCTATCGCTTCCGACCCGAGACTGACTAGCGGTGACGTCACGGACCTCTCGCGATACTTGGTGTGAAGGCGCCGGGCGGTCATTGAGCTCAGTGACAGGGGCTGTCAGTGTGCTGGAGATCAGCGCAGGTAATGTACCTCACTGACAGCAGCACTTGTCACCCCCCTGCAGTGACCTGGGCTGACCCATTGATGTTAGCTCAGGTCACTGCACTGCTCTCCCAGCCAATGGGGAACATCCTGCTCTTCATTGACTGGGACAGTGTGCATCGTCATGGCAACCCCTTGGATTACACCAGACCTGGATTTGTTTTTCAATCTAATAAATTGGTTAAAGAGGGAATGTTTTGGGGAGTGTTTTTTCAAATAAAAATGTGTTTGTCGTGTATTTTTTTTTTATTACTGACTGGGTTGGTGATGTCGGGTATCTGATAGACGCCTGACCTCACCAACCCCAGGGCTTGATGCCAGGTGACATTACACATCTGGTATTAACCCCAAATATTACCCCGTTTGCCACCGCACCAGGGCGCGGGATGAGCTGGGGCGAAGCACCAGGATTGGCGCATCTAATGGATGCGCCACTTCTGGGGCGGCTGCGGCCTGCTATTTTTAGGCTGGGGAGATTCCAATAACCATGGACCTCCCTAGTCTGAGAATATCAGGCCCCAGCTGTCTGCTTTACCTTGGCTGGTGATCCAATTTTGGGGGACCCCTACGTGTTTTTTTTTTCAATTATTTATTTAATTTAAAATAACAGCGTGGGGTGCCCTCAGTTTTGGATTACCAGCCAAGGTGAGGTTGCCAGCTGTGGTCTGCAGGCTGCAGCCGTCTGCTTTACCCTAGCTGGCTACAAAACTAGGGGGAACCCTATGTCATTTTTTTTTCATTTTTTTGGCTAAATACAAAGCTAAGCACCCCTTAGTGCCACATGAAAGGTACCAAAGGGTGTTCCACTTTTTCTCCATTTTTTTCTCCACTTTCTCTCCACTTTTTCTCCACTTTTTCTCAATTTTTTTCTCCACTTTCTCCACTTTTTCTCCACTTTTTTCTCCACTTTTTCTCCTCTTATGCTCCACTTTTTCTCCTCTTAATCTCCACTTTTTCTCCACTTTTTCTCCACTTTTTCTCCACTTTTTTCTCCACTTTTTCTCCTCTTATGCTCCACTTTTTCTCCACTTTTTCTCCACTTTTTCTCCACTTTTTCTCCTCTTAATCTCCACTTTTTCTCCTCTTATGCTCCACTTTTTCTCCACTTTTTCTCCACTTTTTCTCCACTTTTTCCTCCACTTTTTCTCCACTTATGCTCCACTTTTTCTCCACTTTTTCTCCACTTTTTTCTCCACTTTTTCTCCTCTTAATCTCCACGTTTTCTCCACGTTTTCTCCACTTTTTTCTCCACTTTTTCTCCTCTTATGCTCCACTTTTTCTCCACTTTTTCTCCACTTTTTCTCCTCTTAATCTCCACTTTTTCTCCACTTTTTCTCCACTTTTTCTCCACTTTTTCTCCACTTTTTCTCCACTTTTTCTCCTCTTATGCTCCACTTTTTCTCCACTTTTTCTCCACTTTTTCTCCACTTTTTCTCCACTTTTTCTCCACTTTTTCTCCACTTTTTCTCCACTTTTTCTCCACTTTTTCTCCACTTTTTTCTCCACTTTTTCTCCACTTTTTCTCCTCTTATGCTCCACTTTTTCTCCACGTTTTCTCCACTTTTTTCTCCACTTATGCTCCACTTTTTCTCCACTTTTTTCTCCACTTTTTTCTCCACTTTTTTCTCCACTTTTTTCTCCACTTTTTCTCCTCTTATGCTCCACTTTTTCTCCACTTTTTCTCCACTTATGCTCCACTTTTTCTCCACTTTTTCTCCACTTTTTTCTCCACTTTTTCTCCACTTTTTCTCCACTTTTTCTCCACTTTTTCTCCACTTTTTCTCCACTTTTTCTCCACTTTTTCTCCACTTTTTCTCCACTTTTTCTCCACTTTTTCTCCACTTTTTCTCCACTTTTTCTCCACTTTTTTCTCCACTTTTTCTCCACTTTTTCTCCTCTTATGTTCCACTTATTCTCCACTTTTTCTCCACTTTTTCTCTACTTTTTCTATGGTCGGTCTACCCATTAGCTCTGCCATGCATAGTGTAGCTCTACACCTACTGCACATGTTACTTTATGATTGACATCTCTTTCGTACCAGAGCTGTCTAAGTCTACTCTGACCCCATATTTGTCATTACTATATTGTCCTTGTACTGTATTATGACATTTGTATCATGTGTTTCATTTCTTGCTGTGTTGCAATTTTTTTGCTGCATCCCAATTGTACCTCTACATTGTTCGAGTTTATGTTATTGTTCTCTCACTCTTATGTGATACTGATTATTGTCATTTTTCATGATTACATGCAGATAAGTCCAATCTGACGAAGGCTCAGGCCGAAACGTCATTTGTAACTTGTTTTGGACAAAAACATATATGCTTATGAAAAAAAAATTTTCTTAATACGGACCAATAAAGAGTGATTTTGCATTACTATCCGTTGTGACTTACTGACTTAGTCTGGGAGATATAGAGTGCCGAGGTTACTCACTAATTTTATCTATTATTACCTCTGAGCACCTATATACCAGTGAGCAGAGCTTCCTCTACAGTAGTTCTCCTGATTAGGCATGCCCTTACCTCATGAGCAGGGCATTGCAGCTTTGGTAGCAACCATTACGACATGGACTCTGCTGCTGTGGACCCGGGGAGAGTGAGTGCAGATTCATTGCACCCACACTCCTCACATGAAGGGTCCGCACTCCTAGAAAATGGGGGATACGTTCCCTGAGTGTCTCCCCCCCATATTCTAGACGGTCCAGAGTCGTCGTGGGACCCCTTTATTTTTTTTCTTACAATAAATTGGTGAAAGAGGAAATGTTTTGGGGACTGTTTTTTCAAATAAATTTCTTTTGTCGATTTTTTGTTTTTGTTAGTACTGACAGTTTATGATGTTGGGTATCTAATAGACGCCATGACATCACAAACTGCTGGGCTTGATCTCAGGTGACTTTACAGCTAGTATCAACCCGATTTATTACCCCGTTTGCCACTGCACCAGGGCACGGGATGAGCTGGGGTGAAGCGCCAGGATTGGCGCATCTAGTGGATGCGCCACGTCTGGGGTGCCTGCGGCCTGCTATTTTTAGGCTGTGAAGGCCCAATAACTATGGACCTTCCCACCCTGAGAATACCAGACCACAGCTGTCCGCTTTACCTTGGCTGGTGATCCAATTTGGGGGGTCCCCTACTTTTATTGTGTAATTATTAAAATTTATAAAATAATTATAAAAAAGAGCCTGAGGGGACCTCCACATTGGATCCCCAACCACGGTAAAGCTGCCAGCTGTGGTTTTCAGGCTACAGCCGTCTGCTTTACCCTAGCTGGCTATCAAAAATGGGGGGACCCAACGTAATTTTTTTTTTTAACTATTTTTTAAATAGAAAAAATTAATGGGCTTCCCTGTATTTTGATTGCCAACCAAGGTAACGGCAGGCAGATGGGGGTGGCAACCCATAGCTGTCTGCTTTATCTGCGCTGAGAATCAAAAATACCGCGGAGCGCTACGTCATTTTTTTAAAGATTTATTTTTACAGCACTGTGATGTCCAGCAATCAAAATACAGGGAAGCCCATTTTATTTTTAGTTATTTAAATAAATAATTAAAAAAAATATATGTTAGCTCCCACTGCATTTTTTGTATTGCTAGCTAAGGGTAATCCAAGCAGCTACTGGCTGCTAACCCCCACTGCTTGGTGTTACCTTCACTGGCAATGGAAAATCCAGGGAAGCATTTTTTTTTTTTTTTGCCAAAAAGCTACAAAAAAAGGACGTGAGCTTCGCCATATTTTTGTATGCTAGCCAGGTATAGCAGGCAGGTGCTGGAAGAGTTGGATACAGCGCCAGAAGATGGCGCTTCTATGAAAATGCCATTTTCTGAGGTGGCTGCAGACTGCAATTCGCAGCAGTGGGGCCCAGAAAGCTCAGGCCAACCGGTGGTGCGGATTCCAATCCCAGCTGCCTAGTTGTACCTGGCTGGACACAAAAATGGGGCAAAGCCTACGTCATTTGTTTTCTAATTATTTCATGAAATTCATGAAATAATAAAAAAAGGGCTTCCCTTTATTTTTGGTTCCCAGCCGGGTACAAATAGGCAACTGGGGGTTGGGGGCAGCCGTACCTGCCTGCTGTACCTGGCTAGCATACAAAAATATGGCGAAGCCACATAATTTTTTCAGGGGGCAAAAAACTTCTGCATACAGTCCTGGATGGAGTATGCTGAGCCTTGTAGTTCTGCAGCTGCTGTCTGTCTGTATGGAGAAGAGCAGACAGCAGCTGCAGAACTACAAGGCTCAGCATACTCCATCCAGGACTGCATGCAGAAGTTTTTTGCCCACCAAAAAAATGACGTGGGCTTCGCCATATTTTTGTATGCTAGCCAGGTACAGCTGGCAGCCACGGGCTGCCTCCAACCCCCAGTTGCCTATTTGTACCCGGCTGGGAACCAAAAATATAGGGAAGCCCGTTTTTTTTAATTATTTCACTTATTTCATGAAATAATTAAAAAACAAATGACGTGGGCTTCGCCCTATTTTTGTGTCCAGCCGGGTACAACTAGGCAGCTGGGGATTGGAATCCGCAGCACAGGTTAGCCCGAGGTTTGTGGGCGCCTCTGCTGCGGATTTCAGTCCGCAGCCGTCCCAGAAAATGGCGCTCTCATAGAAGCGCCATCATCTGGCGCTGTATCCAACTCTTCCAACAGCCCTGGAGCCGGGTGGCTTGTTGGGTAATCATGAGTTAATACTGGCTTTGTTTTACCAGCCAGTATTAAGCCAGAGATTCTTAATGTCAGGCACGTTTGACCCGGCCATTAAGAATCTCCAATAAAGGGTTAAAAAAAGACACCACACAGAGAAAAAATACTTTAATAGAAATAAATACACAGACACATTAGAGACTCCATCTTTATTACCCCCTGTCAGCCCTCCACGATCCTGCTCTTCTGTCTTCTTTCTTTCTAGTGTAGTAGTAGTGACGATTGTAGTGAGGGGCATCACTTGGGGCTGGGGAACCTCCATCCTAACTACAATGCTCACTACAATCGGGAAGCAGCGTGCAGCCTTCACTCCGTGAGTGATCACTGCTGGCTGCTAGCGGTAACAGCGGTAACGCTGACAGACGCGTTACCATAGCAACGGTGCTCCCGGAGCCGCGGTTAGCGGTGACGTCACCGCTAACTGCGTTGCTATGGCAACGGTGATCTCCGTTAATGACCGGCTGTGTCAGCCGGTCCCTAACGGAACGGGGAGTCGACCGTGTGCTAGAGCATGTCGCCGGTACACGGCGATACACATATGTGCACCGTGTACCGGAGAGATGCACTCGCAGGTCCTACATGACGTGTCATAGTCATGTGACCAGTCTGTAGCCAATGAGATAATAGCCACGTGACTGGTCACATGGCTATTTTGACGTCACGATAGGTCCTGCTTCTCTGCTGGCAGTGCAGGTCACCGGGAGGATTCAGCGATCATCGGATGGAATAGCGGCAGGAGACAGAGTGCAGAAGGGATCGCGAGGACCGGTAAGTGTTATGGCAATGTTTTATTAACTGTTTGTGTACATTTATAATGCATTTTTATGTGTTTGTGATTGCCTCCCATTATAGCCTATTGGTTCTAGTTCGGTTCGTCGAACGTTCGACGAACCGAACTCGAACGGGACCCCCGTTCGGCGAACCGGCCTCGAGCCGAACCGGGACCGGTTCGCTCATCTCTAGTGTCCACACAATCACCACAACCGTGGGTGGCGTCACGGACAATAAACAATCCCAAAAACCAATCCCCTTTCACTCACGGGCGAGGAGCGCCGCTCGAGTCCCCGGGATCCGGCACAACGCTCGAGCCACCGAGCGGCCGAGGCCGCGGCAGCCGGACCCGAGCAGTGGGAGAGCGCAGCGTCCCCACCTCCGCCCGCGACATATGTGTCCCACTACTCCATATATTGTGAGTTGCTCAAAAACTTTGCAATTTTTGTTGTTTTCATGATGAGCTGTGGCATTAATTACACCACAAATCTTACACCAGCCAGTGATTGGTGTCACATTTCTGGTGTGGCGCACATAGGCGTTCGTCACTAATCAGAGGCTCTTGATTTACGAAAAGGCGTACACTTCTTTATGAACCTTGGCTTTCTTACTCTACCATGGCTCACCAACACCATGGGTCTGCGTGAGAAGTGATTTTTTTTCATCTTTTCTGATAATCCACAAATAGCCAATCGATCAGTCTATCCGGTTGCTTTTTCGTTTCCCCCATCTCCTCCTATTGCAGCATTCATTATTGACCTTTTAGCTTTATACCTGGAGTTTATTAAGCATAGAGCAGCGAGAAAATGTGGCAAATCAGACTCAGAAATAGAGCGTATTGTGTCATCTCCCAGGTAATAACCTCCCCTCTCCTGAGTTATTATAAACCTTCACTCCGTCTACTTTATTTTTCCAGATAATAAAGTGACTCTGTTTTTTTTCTTCATTTCTCTTTAAAATTGCAAGTCCTGGCCTGTCACCTGCAGACAAATCACAAGTGTGTATGTAATGTCTGGTGATGTCCCCGGCTGTATCATCGGTGGATCACACTGCAGACAGACGCCCCAGACAGACGCCCCTGTTTTACTAAAGTCAGATTTAATGCAAACGTTTCTATTCAGATTTGTGTGCATCCAACATGATTGACACTTATACATAAGACCATCTTAAGGGTATTTACACGCTGCGATATTGGTAACGATATATCGTCAGGGTCACGTCGGTAGTGACGCACATCCGGCGCCGGTAGCAACATTGCAGCATGTAACACAAATGAGCGATGATCGAGCACAAAAACATGAAAAATCGTTGCTCGTTGACACGTCGTTCATTTTGATAATATCGTTGCTGCTGCAGGTACGATGTTGTTTGTCTTCCTGAGGCATCACACATCGCTATGTGTGACACCGCAGGAACGACAAACATCTCCTTACCTGCATCCACCGGAAAAGGAGGATGGAAGGAGGTGGGCGGCATGTTTCGGCGGCTCACCTCCTCCCCTCCTTTTCTATTGGGCGGCGGTTCAGTGACGCTGCTGTGATGCTGAACGAACCGCCCCCCTAGAACGGAGGCGGTTTGCCGGTCACAGCGACATCGCAGAGCAGGTATGTGCGTGTGAAGCTGCAGTAGCGATAATGTTCGCAATGGCAGCAAGCACCACATATCGCATGTGCGACGGGGGCGGATGCGCTCGACATCACTAGCAATCGCTAGAGATGTCGCAGTGTGTAAAGCCCGCTTTACACACTACAATATATCTTACAATGTGTCGGCGGGGTCACGTCGTAAGTGACGCACATCCGGCATTGTAAGGTACATTGTAGTGTGTGACGGGTACATGCGATTGCAATTGAACGTTAAAACGTTCATCGCATGCACGTCGTTAAATTCCTAAAAATTGAACGTCAGATTGTTCATCGTACCCGGGGTAGCACACATCGCAGTGTGTGACACCCCGGGAACGATTAACAGATCTTACCTGCGTCCTGCGGCTCCCGGCCAGCAATGCGGAAGGAAGGAGGTGTGCGGGATGTTTACGTCCCGCTCATTTCCGCCCCTCCGCTTCTATTGGCCGGCTGCCACGTGACGTCGATGTGACGCCGAACGTCCCTCCCACTCCAGGAGGTAGACGTTTGCCGCCGACATCGAGGTCGTATGGACAGGTAAGTATGTGTGACGGGGTTAATCGTTTGTGCGGCACATTCAACAAATTGAACGTGCCGCACATACGATGGGGGTGGTTACGATCGCATACGATATCGTATGTGAAATCGTAACATGTAAAGCAGGCTTTAACCCTGCTTTACTCCTTTCAATTTCGCATACGATATCGTATGCGATGTGACCCGCCCCATCGTATGTGCGGCACGTTCAATTTTTTGACCGTGCTGCACAATCGATTAAAAGCTGTCACACGTACTTACCAGTCCATACGACCTCCCTGTGGGCAGAGAACATCCACTTCCTGGAGTGGGAGAGACGTTTGGCGTCACAGCGACATTACACGGCAGCCGGCCAATAGAAGTGGAGGGGCGGAGATGAGCGGGACGTAAACATCCCGCCCACCTCCTTCCTTCCGCATTGTCGGTGGGAGCCACGGACGGAGGTAAGCTGTCGTTCAATGTTCCCGGGGTGTCACACACTGCGATGTGTGCTGCCTCCGGAACATTGCACAACCGCACGTTCAATCTTTGAGAAATGAACGACGTGCATGCGATGAACGGATTTTCGTTCAATCGCAATTGCACGGAGGTTTTACACGCTACAATCATACTTACGATGCCGGATGTGCGTCACTTACGAAGTGACCCCGCCGACACATCGTAAGATTTATTGTAGCGTCTAAAGCGCCCTTTAGTCTATGATGTGTGATACACTGCTTAGAAGACGGTATCTAAACCTATTAAGGTGTGTTATTGTCTGCTACTTAAACCTATGACTTTTAATAGTCTGCCGAGCTGTTATATGTAATGCCTGCTTTACACGCTTCAATAAATCTTTCAATCCATCATCGGGGTCAAGTTTTAAGTGACGCACATCCGGCATCGTTCGTGACGCATTTGCGTGTGACACCTACGTGCGATCAAGATTGAACGCATACACGTCGTTTATTCCTCATACATTGGACGTTTTGTTGTACGAAACTAGTGAATTGTAACGTGTGACATCCCTCATACGATTTTGATGTCTGAGGCTATGTGCGCAGGTGTGCGCTCTGCACCGCAGCTTAAAAAAGGTCCGCTTCAGAGCGCAGCTGAAAAGCTGCGTTCTGAAGCGCCTCACAATGTCTATCATTCACTAATCTCTGTCAGTCGGTCACTATCTCTGTCCCTCTCTCTCTGTCCATGTCAGTCTATCCCTCTTACCCCCTCTCTCATACTCACTGATCACCGGCGCGGCGCTGCACGGCATTCACACTGCTCCGGCGGCTTTTACTATTTTGAAAAAGCCGGCCGCTCATTAAACAATCTCGTATTCCCTGCTTTCCCCGCCCACGCACATACCTGGTCAGCGACATTGCTCTGGCCGCCGATCCGCCTCCTTTCTAAGGGGGCGGGTCAGGCGGCGTCACAGCGACGTCACACGGCAGCCGTCCAATAGCAGAGGAGGGGCAGAGATGAGCGGACGGAACATGCCGCCCACATACTTCCTTCCTCATTGCCCGTGGACGGAGGTAAGGAGATGTTCATCGCTCCTGAGGTGTCACACACAGCGATGTGTGCTGCCGCAGGAACGACGAACCACATCGCTAATAAACAGGCAACGATATTTGGTTTTAGGACGACCTCTCCAAAACCAACGATTTTTGCCTGTTTTGCGATCGTTTAAGATCGCTTGTACGTGTCACATGCTGCAATGTCGCTAAGGATGCCAGATGTGCGTCACTAATGACGTGACCCCGACGATAAATCATTAGCGATATCGCAGCGTGTAAAGCCCCCTTTAATCATCGTCATCTACTGCCCACTTGTAGTACAAGCCTACGCTGTTGTATGAGGGGCTGCTTAAAAGTCGTTGGTTTTGTGATCTTTTTTGTTTCTGTAGTAACGAATGTTGCATCACATGAATGCCTTATGTGTCTAATATATGTTTTCAAAATTTTGTGTTTGTTGTTTATGGCAACAGTGTTTTACGCACATGGGAAAACAAAATGGCAAAGTCTAATGTGATATTCACAGCAACTGAGAGCAGTGGAGCGATAAAATTCTTGTTTCTACAAGGAAAGTCCACAAAGTATATTCATGGTAATATGTCACAGACATTGGAGGATCAATGCCCTTCATAGTCCACAGTTAAGAACTGGGTTGCCAAATTTAAAACAGGACACTTTAGCACCAATGATGAGGAACGTCCTGGACGACCGAGAGTGGTTGTTGTTTCGGAGATCGTCGATGCTATGCACAACTTCATAGTAGAGAATCGAAGAATTTTAGCTAAAGCAATAGCAGACAGCATGGGGATTTCCTGTGAACGTATTTGAGTCATTATCCATAAACATTTGGACATGAGGAAGCTATCTGCAAAGTGGGTCCTCAAATGTTTGACAACAGATCAGAGAAGCATGCGAGTGAAAACTTCCCGGTTCATTTGTCAGCGTTTCTGGACTGATAAGAACTTCCTGGATGGACTGGTCACTATGGATGAGACCTGGATTTATTTGTATGACCCTGAAAACAAGGAGCAGTCAAAAGAGTGGAGGCACAGTGGTTCTCCTCGTTCAAAGAAGTTCAGGGTGCAAAAATCAGCCACTAAGGTGATAGCGTCTGTGTTCTGGGATAAGAAGGGTGTGCTGCTAGTGGACTACCTTCAAAAGGGTTCCACCATCATTGCAAGGTATTACATTGAACTTTTAGACCAATTGAAGACAGCTCTGAAGGCCAAAAGGCGCGGCAAGCTGTCCAAAGGAATCTTGTTCCTGCAAGACAACGCCTCTACTCACACTGCACAAGCGACCACAGCAAAACTGGCAGAGCTGGGCTTCCAGCTGGTTGACCACCCACTTTATTCAACAGATAGCTCCCTCCAACTATCATCTGTTTTCAAACCTGAAGAAACACCGCAGAGGTACCAAATTTGACACCGTTTCTGGTACTATGGATGCCTGTTTTGAGGCACAACCGAAATCGTTCTTTTTGCTAGGCTTACAGAACTTGGAATACCGATGTAAGAAGTGTGTTGACATCAGTGGAGAGTAGTGTTGAGCCACCCCCCTAGTGTTCGAGTTCGGTTCATCGAATGGCGGCTCAGTTCGACGAACGTTCGACAAACGTTCAATGAACACCTTCGAACCCCATTGAAAACATTGGCAGGCAAACACAAACACATACAAACACATAGAGAACACCTTTTAAGGTGTTCAAAAGGTGACAAACAACTCACAAGACACCACAAACACATGGAAAGTGTCAAGTACATATACTCATGCGAAAACAAAAGAGCTGGACGAATAAAAGGAGGAGGAGACACAGATATAGGCATGTCATGCCCTTCTAAAATCATGTAAAATGCAGCAAGGGGACTCCAACCAGAGTGTCCCTTTTTTACAAAAATTGGGCCACAGACACCACTTAAGTGGCATCCGTTGTCCCCCAGTTGCAAACTTGACATGTTGATTTGCATGAAGCACAATCCAAATCCACAAGCATTTACTCTCCCCAGGATGACACAGGGGTAGAAAACTCCTTGCAGATCCATGACTTGTTCATCTTGAAGAACGTTAGTCTGTCTACATTGTCACTGGACAGATGCGTGCGCTTATCTGTCAGCACACACCCAGCAGCACTGAAGACATGTTCCGAGAGAACGCTGGCTGCGGGACACAAGATCTCCAAGGCGTAAGTGGCGAGCTCAGGCCATTTTTCCAGATTGAAAGCCCAAAATAAGCAAGGATCCAGTTGCAGAGTCATGGCATCTATATTCACTTGGAGATACTCCTGTATCATCCTCTGCAGCCGTTGACTATGTGTCAGACTTGTTGTCTCTTGTGGCCTTGCAAAGGACGGTCTAAAAAAATCATGAAACGATTCCATAAAATTGCTGTTACCACCGGATACGGTGTTGCTGGTACGGTTTGACTGATGATGACTCGACAGTCCCATGGTTGGCAAGTTACAACTGTGAGATTCACTCTGTGCACCACTGGTGTTTAGTGGAAAAGCCGAGCTAAGATTGCATAACAGCTTCTGCTGATACTCCTGCATACGTGCGTCCCTTTCTATGTCTGGAATTATTTCGCCAAATTTTAACTTGTACCAGGGATCTAAGAATGTGGCAACCCAGTCGTCAGCATTACTTCTAATTCGGACAATCCGAGGGTCATGCTGTAGGTAGTGCAGCAAGAAAGCGTTCATGTGTCTTGCGCATCCATGCGGACCAAGTCCTTGCTGTGTTTGTGTCGGCGAGGTGATAACCATGCTTCCTTCCTCTGACCTCTCCTTCCAACCTCGAACAACTGAAATGTGATCAAGCTCTCCCTCATCTGCTGAGTCTTCCATGCCCATCGCCAGTTCGTCCTCCATTTCTTCCTAGGCTCCTGCACCTTCCTCAACAGTTTGGCTGCTACCATGCGCCCTTGTTAATCCCTCTCCCCCACCGTCCCATGCCTGCCGCCTTGGTGATGCTGAACGTCTGGACCTTGTAGGTCTTGGTATCCCTTCCGCATATGAATCCTCCTGTACTTCCTCCCCTTCCTCTTGTCCCACCACCTGACTCCGAATACTGTTTAGAGTGTGCTCCAGCATGTAAATGACTGGAATTGTCATGCTGATAATGGTATTGTCAGCGCTAAACATCTTTGTCGCCATGTCGAAACTGTGCAGAAGGGTGCATAGGTCCTTGATCTGAGACCACTCCATCAACATGATCTGCCCCACCTCTGCATGTCGTTGGCCCAGGCTATACGTCATAACGTATTGCACCAGGGCTCTGCGGTGCTGCCACAGTCGCTGCAACATGTGGAGAGTCAAATTCGACACATCGCATTTCAGGCGGTGAACCGCCAGGCCGAAAGACTTCTGGAGCGATGCAAGTCAGTCAGCTGCGCCCTTTGAACGGCGGAAGTGAGCAGATAGTGACCGTGCCCTGTACAGAAGCCCATCTAGGCCGGGATAGTGGGTTAAAAATTGCTGGACAACAAGGTTCAACACGTGAGCCATACAAGGCACGTGTGTCACCTTGCCCCGGCGAAGGGCTCCACCCAGGTTTGCAGCATTGTTGCACACGGCCTCCCCTGGCTGCAGGTTGAGTGGAGACAACCATTTACGAAACTCGGTCTCCAGAGCTGACCACAACTGGGCAGCTGTGTGACTCTTATTTCCCAGACATTTCAATGTAAAGACCGCCTGATGCCGTTGAGCTCTGCTGCCAGCATAGTAAGGAGGTGTGCGGGATTCCTTGTGCGCAGTTCCAACGCGGGTGGCCTGACCAGACAGGCTTTGGGCGGAGGTGGAGGTCCGAGATGAGGTTGAGGAGGCAGAAGCAGTGGAGGAACTTGTACATACAGAGGATTGACGCACAACTCATGGGGACAGCAAGACTTGTACAGCAGATTCTTCTCCATCTCTCACCATAGTTACCCAGTGCCCAGTGAGCGACATGTAACGCCCCTGTCCATGCTTACTGGTCCAAGTATCGGTGGTGAAATGCACCCTGTAACACACAGAGTTTCTCAAGGAAGCGGTGATGTTGTGTGTGACATGCTGGTGTAGCGCAGGCACACCTTTCTTGGAGAAGTAGTGGCAACTGGGCATCTGGTACTGGGGCACTGTGACGTTCATGAGGTCTCGAAAATACTCTGTGTTCACCAGGCTGAAAGGCAGCATTTCTGTAGCCAACAGCTTGCAGAGGGTAAAAGTCAACCTCTTAGCTTTGTCATGGCTAGGAGGAAATGGTCTTTTACTTGTCCACATCTGAGGGACCGATGGCTGGCTGCTGTGCTGAGACGGTGTTGAGTAGGGTGTCCCTGGAAAACTGCTGGTCTGTGAGGAACGTGCAGGCGGAGACATAATGTTGCCTTCATCCAAAGGTGGTGCTCTCGATGTCTGAGAGAGCTCAACACCAGCAGCTGTTTCCACTTCCAAAACAATTGATGACCTGCCAATCACACTGCCTGTTGTGGTTAAAGAGGTGGAAGGTCTGCGTCGGAAAGCATGTGTGACTGCTGTCCCCACAGTCATAGAGGATGAATAGCACGCGGATGCACTTGAAGGGGCAGACGGTGGTTGGCCTTCTCCGTTAGGCTGCATTGTAGCACAGTGAGCTTTCCACTGGGACTTGTGCTTCATATCCATGTGATGGTTCATGGACGAACTAGTCAAACTAGTGAGGTTTTGGCCTCTACTTAGAGATTGGCGACAAATCTTACAGATGACATGAGTTGGGAGATTCTTTGCGATGTCAAAAAAGGACCAGGCTAGGCAAGGCCTAGAGCCCAAGCGACCTGCAGAGCCACCCCGACTTGTGCTCAGAGGCAGAGTTGTGGCTGAGGATGCAGTTGTTGACGTGCTTCCAGTACTCCGTCTCTTTTCAGGAAGGCGCAAGCTAACCTTATCGTCAGTCGCATCCTCCTCCACCACCTCTGCTGACCTCATCGAGTGCCTGACTGTGGGTTGACAGTAAGTGGGATCTACAACCTCATCATCACCCTGTGTGTTTGCACTCTCCTCATCCTCAGAGATAACCTCTTCCTGCCCTGACCGAATAGTTAAGTTGTCATTTCCAATCAGGTATCTGAGTCTCATTGTCATCAGCATGTTACTCACTCCACTAAGAGGAGTAAAGGCCGCTTTATACGCTGCGACATCGCTCAAGCGATCTCGTTGGGATCACGGAATTTGTGACGCACATCCGGTCGCTTTAGCGATGCCGTTGCGTGTGACACCTATGAGCGATTTTGCATCGTCGCAGAAACGCTCATCGGTGACATGGGGGTCCATTCTCGAATATCGTTGCTGCTGCACTAACTATGTAGTTCGTCGTTCCTGTGGCAGCACATATCGCTCCGTGTGACACCGCAGGAATGAGGAACCTCTCCTTACCTGCCTCCCGCCCACAATGCGGAAGGAAGGAGGTGGGCGGGATGTTCGTCCCGCTCATCTCCCCCCCTCCGCTGCTATTGGGCGGCGGTTCAGTGACGCTGCTGTGACGTCGCTATGACGCTGAATGAACCGCCCCCTTAGAAAGGAGGTGGTTCGCCGGTCACAGCGACATCGCAGGGCAGGTAAGTAGTGTGACGGGTCCGCGCGATGTTGTGCTCCACGGACAGCGATTTGCCCATGTCGCACAACCGATGGGGGCGAATACCCACGCTAGCGATATCGGTCACGATATTACAGCGTGTAAAGCGGCCTTTACAGTTTGGGAATGAGGGTCTACATTATGTTCAAACTTCTTCATCAGGGCCTGAATCTGACTCACAAACGTCTGGCCATCACTGCAGATCATTTGCTGGTCTGGACTCAATGTAGCTTTGGAGCAGACCTCTGATTCCCAGGCTATAGTGTGATTAAACAGCTCTGCAGACTCAACCATCTCTGTTACCCCATACTCTGCAGGGCAGGTAGAGACTTGAGAGCTGTTAGAAAGCAAGAGCGATTGAGGTGACAACTCAGAGGGCTGGAGTCTTTGGGATGTTGAAGTTGAGGTGGAGGAGAGGCCACTTGATGGAGCACTTGAGATCCATTCAAGCATGTGCTTTTTTTGTGTATCATCTACCTTTGGTAGAGTTGGTCGGTTCCGTAAAAAAAGGGATCACATCAGATTGTCCGCGGAAAGTAGTAGATATCTTACTTTTCCTGGAAGATGGCCTATCTTCAGCAGATGTAACTGTAGTTTTACCACCTACCCCACAGACACAAACTTTTTTTCCCTTTCCAACACGCCTGTTCCCCTTTCCACCAGTATCTGTCCTTTTGGCACTCATTTTATTTGAGACCAAATTGGACACTTAAAATGGCGTAGCAAAAATGGAGCGGTGATGTAGACTGCAGAGTTGGTCTAGCTTTATTGACAGTTGAAGAACCAACACTGACTATCCCAGACAATGAAACTATGCCCCTAAAACTGGCATCACTCTTTGCAATTTAAATTGCGTAGCAAAAATGGACAGGTGGGGTACAATGCAGAGGTGATGTAGCTTGCTTGTCAGCAGAAGAACCCTCACGTACTATCCCAGACAATGAAAATATGCCCCTAAAACTGGCAGCACTTTTTCCAATTAAAATTGCATAGCAAAAATGGACAGTTGTGTACAATGCAGAGGTGGTGTAGCTTGCTTGTCAGCAGAGGAACCCTCATGTACTATCCCAGACAATGAAACTATGCCCCAAGGACTTGCCTGAGCTGAGTTAGACAGACCATGTGATAAACCCTTGCACAGCGCTGCCACAGACCTGCCTAGCAAAAATGGCTATGAAGTGCTGTAATATAGTCATGAAAAGGGCTGAAATTACACGTAGTCCCTAATCCCTAAACCGATGTGTAGATTGCACTGTATAAGTCTACTAGCTGTACTACCCGGCTTCGCCCAGGTTAATAACTGTTATTAACAAAATAGAATGTATTAACATTCCCGGGATAGAATGTATAAATAGAATGTATTAACGCCCGGGATAGTAACTGTCTCTCTGTTTCTCTCCCATTCTCTGTCTGTCTCCCCCTCTGTATATATCTCTCTATCTCTCTCTCTATCTCTTTGTCTGTCTGTCTCTTTCCCTGTCTGTCTCTGACTGTCTCTGTCTCTTTCTCCGTCTGTCTCAATCTCTTTCCCTGTCTGTCTATCTATCTCTGTCACTTTCCCTGTTTGTCTCTTTCCCTGTCTGTCTCTTTCCCTCTCTTTCCCTCTGTCTCTAATCCCTGTGTCTGTCTCTTTGTCTGTCTCTTACCCTGTCTGTCCCTTTCCCTTTCTTTCCCTGTCTGTCTGTTTCCCTGTGTCTGTCTCTGTCTCTTTGTCTGTGTCTGTCTCTTTGTGTCTGTCTCTTACCCTGTCTATGTCTGTTTCTTACCCTGTCTGTGTCTGTCTCTTTCCCTGGCTGCATTGTGACACGCCAACATTCCATATAAGGGCATGGCTGCGCATTCTTCTGAAGTTCTGGCTGCACTGTGGCTCCCAGCTCCATTCGCTTTAATGGAGGCAGGTTTTTTGGCGAATAACTGTAAAGCGCGGGGTTAAAATTTCCCCTCAAAACATAGCCTATGACGCTCTCGGGGTCCAGACGTGTGAGTGTGCAAAATTTTGTGACTGTAGCTGCAACGGTGCAGATGCCAATCCCGGACATATACACACACATTCAGCTTTATATATTATAGTGCACACATCAGCAGCAGTAGCAGCAAGAGCGGTGACTGTCACACCACAACAGCAGAAAGATAATGGTGGCGAAGGGGAATATGGCTGGATCAAGGACATATGACATGCACAGCCTATGACACATGCCCTTGCTTGTCTGGCAAAAATCCACTTTGCTGTGTGTGTGTCTGTGATTGGCTGACAGCCTGGCCCGCTCCACTGTACGCGCGGTTAGGAAAAAAAAATTGGCGATCGCCATTCTTTCAGCACTCAGTAGCACTGATCTAAACCCCGTCCCCCCCGCACGCTATACGCTGAATTTTCATATCATTATTCAAATTGTCTCTCCAGTAAAGGAGACAAACTCTAGCACAGCGCCACCTATTGGAAGTAGCGATCCTAAAAGTCACAAGTGGATTTTCAACAATCCTTTGCAATATGACTCAGGATATATAAGCCAGATCAGAATCCCAATTTGCAGACACGGTGTTTCGGGGTGCTTGCCCCTCGTCAGTGCAAAGTATGGGGGTGTCTGATCTGGCTCATGAGAAAGCTATGTGGGGACCACGGGGGAACACTATTCACCTTAAGGAGACTTTGCAAGCCAGTCTGGCTGCCAGGTAAGGGGACTTATAGCTGCAATGCCCCTCTGGGAAATATTCAAATTGTCTCTCCAGTAAAGGAGACAAACTCTAGCACAGCGCCACCTATTGGAAGTAGCGATCCTAAAAGTCACAAGTGGATTTTCAACAATCCTTTGCAATATGACTCAGGATATATAAGCCAGATCAGAATCCCAATTTGCAGACACGGTGTTTCGGGGTGCTTGCCCCTCGTCAGTGCAAAGTATGGGGGTGTCTGAACAGTGACTGACAGTATTACAGTGAAAAGCCAGCTACTAACTAGCTACGCTTTTGGTGATCGAACTGTTATCGAACGGGAACTCGAACAGACGAACTTGAAGCAAATCGTTCGAGTTCGTCGAACGACTTGAACACCGCCCAAAACTACTCGAATTTGAAATTAGCAAACGGTTCGAATGAAACATCGCTCATCTCTAGTGGAGAGTATGTGTAATAAATGTAAACTTTCATCATCCTATCTCGTTACTTTTGGGTGAAGCCAAAGACTTATCAGCAGCACATCATAGGCTGCTTTCACACATCCGGTTTTTGCAGTGCGGCTCAATCCGGCTCAAAAACCTATGCAACGGATGCGGCGAAAAAAACGGATCCGTTGCATAAGTTTTTCCATGCGGCCCGTCCGTTTTTTGACGGATGTGGCTTGATACTGAGCATGCACAGTTCAAAAAACCGCATCCGGTGGCCGGATGCGTTTTTTGCCGCAGCACGCCGCATCCGGCGTCCATAGGCCTGCATTGTAAATCGTGCTGCATCCGGCGCGATGCGTTTTTTTTTGCCGCACAAACAAAAGTGCCAGGCAACGTTCCATTCGGCCGCCGCATGGGCTAAATATGCCGCATCCGGCAAAAAACGGACGCACCGTAAGGCCATGTGGCACAATACGGCGCTAATGCAAGTCTATGCGGAAAAAATGCAACCGGCTGCAAAAAAAAAACGGTTGCGTTTTTTCTGCAAAGCGCCGTATTGTGCCGCTCAGCAAAAAACGGAAAAAAACCAGCCATGTGTGAAAGCAGCCATAAACTCCAACACCCTTTGATAGTAGTAAATGCTCAGTCCTGTATGGCCAGCCTCTTCATCAGCTCAGAACATTTCTCAGCAGTCAACATCTTTGATATAACATGTCCAGTAAGATCTTGAGTTGGGCCATACTGTAAGTTCAGAAGTCCTTGTTTTTAATGATTCATCAGATGTAAAGGAACTTGACATCAATGTGCTTCGTTCTTATGTTAACACTTCCCATCAGTGAAAGTGACATCTTTGGTTGTCATACATTGATTTAATTTCTTCCTCTGCAGTATTAGGGTACTTTCACACATCCGGATTTTTGCTCTGCGGCACAATACGGCGTTCTGCAGAAAAACCGCAACCGGCTTTTGTAACGCCGATTGCGGTTTTTTTTTGCATTGACTTACATTAGTGCCGCATTGTGCCGTAGGGGCTTGCGTTCGGTCCGGTTTTTGCCGCATGCGGCAGATTTAGCCGATGCGGCGGCCGGATCGAACGTACCCTGCAACGTTTTTTGCTCCGGCAAAAAACACCGCATCGCGCCGCATCCGGCCGCTGCGGCGCATTTTTCAATGCATCCCTATGGAGGCCGGATGCGGCGCGATGCGGAAAAAACCGCATCCGGTCGCCGCATGCGGTATTTTCCACTGCGCATGCTCAGTAGCATGCCGCAACCGGAAAAAACCGGACCGGCCGCATGTAAAAACTGATGCAAAGGATGCGGTGTTTTCACCGCATCCGTTGCATAGTTTTCACAGCCGGATTGAGCCGCAGGGCTCAAACCGGATGTGTGAAAGTAGCCTTACACCATTTATTGTGTTCCCCTTCTGAGAGCTGAGATATGTCAGACTACTGACTTAAGGCCCCGTCACACGCAGAGATAAATCTTTGGCAGATCTGTGGTTGCAGTGAAATCATGGACATATTGTTCCATTTGTACACAGCCACCGCTGCCATTAACTAGGCTCCCGGGGACGGTGATGTGCAGCCTGGTGTTGACCACTCCGTGGGTAGGGGGTGATGGTCCCAGGGCCTGGTGGTTGTGAGGAGCGGGAGTGTTAGTGCAGTGCGGTGCAGTGCGCAGCCCGAGGGCACTGTTATACTCACTTTGAAAAATACACCAGAGTCTCTGGTAAACCAAAAAGGATGTTGGTCGGTGCCCGCAGCCGGCTGCATCTGGTCCCCCACCAGGTTGGTGGTTCCCGCCTTTCTCCTGCACCTCTTTTTGTAGAACTTGACTGCCTATGCTTCAGCAATGGTAGTCCGCTCCCCGGCTTTATGTGTGTCAAGGAACCCGTTTGCTTGCAGGCGCTGGCCCGTGGGATCTCTCTGCCTGTGCGGTGGCTTTCTATCCCCCTTGGTGGGCTGTTGCCGTCTTTCGGGTCTTGGGACGGGAAAGGACCTAAGGTCCAGACCTCAATCAGTAAATTCGACGTGGTCCAGTGGCTTCTGGACCTCGTTCTGGGTCTGAGTACCCCTCCTGGTGCTACGGTTTCCAGTTGGTTCCCCGGTTCGGTCCTGGCAGGCCACTACCCTGTCCTGGTCCCTTACGGTTCCACCAGCCGTCTTCCCGGCTCCTGCAGGCGGCAACCACCGTCTGCCTCCTTGCCGCGGTACCAGGGCTACGACCCCGGCATCGGTCAGTGTTGCTGCTGCAGACCTGACGCCTCAGGCCTGCTGCACTTGAACTTGAACTCCACCACACACTCTAGACTAAACTCAACTGCTCACCTTGACTGACTGTTTCCTGTCTCAGGCCCTCTGGACTTCTCAGTGGGCGTGGCCAACCATCTGGCTCTGCCCCCTGGTGTGACCATTGAACACTGAGCGAGGTGACAAGGGTTTTTAGGTTGACTGCTGTTACCTTATTAGGGGAAAGGTGTTTGTGCAAGGGTCTACCTGTGACTACCTGGCTAGTCCAGGGCGTCACATTCCCCCTTGGTTTAATGCAGACCATCCGCGGGCTGCCCGACCACCACCGGTTTATTTTTTGTTTACTGAAAAAGATAAAATGGGTAAAACAGGTACAAGTATACTAAACGTTTTTTACATTTCAAGCAAATTTTTGAAAATCATCCCTTGTGGCAGGCACCTTCTTGAACATTGCACATATATAACATTTTTATTAACTATAACGGGACCGGGTCCTTCCAGTTGCCCACCCAAGCAAACCTAGCCTTGATGATGCCTCTAAAAAACAGGCAGCACCCCTTTTCCCCAGTCCAGGAACAGGAACGGGTCCAGGTGTTGTCCAAATGGGCCGGGTACAAAGTTGCTTACCTGGCAGTCTCTCAGAGGCCCCACGTCCAGGGGACCCCTGGCCCGGAGGATTGTCACCGGTTTCATTGGTGACAGGGCCTCGGCCATCACATTCCAGCAGGCCCTTCCTCCAGCCAGCCTCTCCGGAGACTGTAGGACCAAAAGGGTGGTCCGGGACTTATTTACAAACCCTAAAGTTATTGGGTGGCCTGCAAGTTCTCGGCCTTGTCTATGGGTTAACCGGGACAAATCAACAAAGTCCCAATGAGGACAGGCAGTATGGTCCCAACGGGGACTTCAACAACAAATCGGGTAGCCGGGAACCGCTACCTTACTCAACAGTCCATTCTCCACCATGGGGCTCCAGTACCACCTTCACATGGTACACTGCTCTGGACCCCGATGGCAGCTTGCTGCAGGTAATCTTTCTCTATATACATGCAGGCATGCACATCTGCTTTACACCCCTCTCTGGCAATAATCTCCCTGCGCAGCTGCTGTTGCTGCCGCTCCCAATACAGACTGCCTACCCCGGGTCAGTCTGCGTGGGGTAGGGGCCCAGCCAGAGCCCCTCCGTACCGGACCTTAGGTAATGAGGGAACCCGCTGTGACGTGGCCTTCTCTGCCGCCTGGCAGCTACATCCCCTCCATGCCTCAGCCGAGGGCGGGTGTCTGGGAGCATTCAACGTGACCTGCGGTGCTGGCCGGCGGACTGCTTGAACTGTCATCATCTGGAGCGCGACTTCCTCTGGGATTGCTGGTGCATCCAAGTCGGGACAAGGTACTTCTGGACGCGGGTGCGACGTGGGGCCGGTATGGGTGTCGGAGTGATGACGGCCTAACTACTGGCGTCTTCCGCAGGCGGATCTTTGCAGGCTGGTAGAATGGGCTCCACTGCCGGTGTTGGTGGCAGCAGACTGAGCGGGGGAGCAGCGGCAACTGCTACGGGTGGCGAGAGAGGCAATATAGAGGGCAGGGGCAGACCGGGTCCCTCAGCCGCATCGGCCGGTCCCTCGGGGACATAGGGTCGTAGGTCGCTTACCCGCTCCTCCAAGGTTGCCTCCACTTCACGTGCTCAAACAGCCTCAGCCGGCTCCTCCACCTCGGCCATCCACCGCTCCATCAGGGAATCAGCCTGGGCCTGGATCCTCCGACACATCCTTCCGCGTTGGTGTCCAGGAACAGGTTCCGGCAGAGTCCTGGCGTCCGTCTGCCTCCTTGCCGCAGTACCAGGGCTACGACCCCGGCACTGGTCAGTGTTGCCGCTGCAGACCTGACGCCTCAGGCCTGCTTCACTTGAACTTGAACTCCACCACACACTCTAGACTAAACTCAACTGCTGACCTTGACTGACTGTTTCCTGTCTCAGGCCCTCTGGACTCCTCGGTGGGCGTGGTCAACTACCTGGCTCCGCCCCCCTGGTGTGACCACGGAACACTGAGAGAGCTGACAAGGGTTTTTAGGTTGGCTGCTGTTACCTTATTAGGAGAAGGGTGTTTGTGCAAGGGCCTACCTGTGACTACCTGGCTAGTCCAGGGCGTCACAGAAACACCTCAAAAATGCATCAAATCTGCATCTCATTTTTGGTGTGTTCTTCTGCTAGGATATGCAGATATGATGCAGATATCTGCAATTTATTTTTTGCGCCAAATCTGTACCTCCTGGCAAAAAAACACATGAACACCGCATCACATTTTTTTTAAGCATTTTTCTGCCAGGAGATACAGATTTGGTGCAAATTTTTGCATCAAATTTATGCACCTAATTTGCATTGTGTTTTGGTGCATTTTTTTACCTGGAGATGCAGATTTTCTGCAACCAAATACTAAACGTGCACACATAGCATAAGCCGATATCCGTCATTGAGTTTATTGAGTTCACTTCAGGTGAGTTCGTAGAGTTCACTGAGTTCATTGAGTTCACCTCAGGAGAGTTCATCTGAGGTCACAGCTGGGGTACTGTGGGAACAGCTGGCAGGTGAACTCACTGATGTCTCCACGTCTACAGCCATGGCTCCATCAATTTGTCCCTGATGCCGCAGTGCTCGATCACGTTTCCTAATATGACTGCGCACTGCGACCTCAGGATGTAGCAGAGCCAGGATCATTGTGGGACATCATGTCTGTGGATTTCGTCAGACCTGCAGAGGTGTTTTGGGGTTAATAAATTGGACAAAGAGAGCGTTTTAGTTTTTGTTGACTTAAGGAATTTTTTTTTTAAGGAATGTGTTTTGTGTTTGTCTTACTTACATGATTAGTAATGAGTAGGGCTCTCATAGACACCTCCCCATTACTAATCTAGGGTTTTGTGGTAGCTGTGATTTTTTTATACAAATCATAGCTGTCATTAATCCCTTATTGTACCCCGATTGCCACTGTTCCAGGGCGATCAGGATGAGTCGGGTAAGTGCCAGGATTGGTGCATCTAATGGATGCGCCAAATCTTTGGCGGCTGCAGTATCCTATTTTAGGCTGTGGAGTGCTCAATTACCATAAGCCTCCCCAGTCTGAGAATACCAGCCCCCAACTTTCTGCATTATCTCAGCTGGGTATCAAAATTGGAGGGGACTGCATACCATTTTTTAATTATTTAATTAAATAATTAAAACAAAGCCACATGGGTTCCCTCATATTTTGATACACAGCCAAGTTAATGCACACAGCTGGGGGCTGCAGTCTCCAGCTGCCTGCTTTGTCTGAGCTGGGTATCAAAATACGGGGAACCCTATGCCGCTTTTTCCAATTATTTATTTATTTTACACTTCACTTCAGGAACCCAGACAGATAGTGGGAGGGCAACTAATCACAGACGGTGATATTCCGGCAGTCTGACTGCAACCAGTCACAGATGCTGTCACAGAAGGTGGGAGGGGGAAGCAGTGAATATTCATAAGCTTTAATGAGCAGTCCAAGAAGCAGTGTGTCAGCTGCTCAGAAACTCGGTAAGTATAACTGTCCTGCTTTAATCGCCATTTTACTTCCTTTTTTAATTTTTTTTTTATCCAGATGACCAAACCCAAACAGTAACATGGACTTCACTGAGAAGTCCGTCTTCAGGGTCCGTGCACAGACACTAGGTATCCGGTATTGGCAGTAAACTTTACAGTTCGGGTTCGCCCATCACTTGTGGTCACACATGTATCTTACTGCTTCATCCACATTATATAGTTCCCCCTTTCATTATTCATGGAGCCTGGATGAACGGGTAATAAATGTTTTTGGTGGAATAATCCCTTTAAGCATAACAATGCAGACTATGTAGGTACTTTAGTCCAGGTATCAAATGCTTTTTTTCTTTTCATTTTTTTTTTGTTACAACAAGCCATGTGACTTCTGCTGCTTTTATAATTGACATCTCCTGCAGGGGATGATCTGCTGAGAGGTCTCTGTGGCTGCTGCGGCTCAGCGTCAAGGTTTGATGACATTATTTGGAAATTCACTGTATGATGTTCTCTCAGAAAAGTCAGAAGTTGGAAATGTGGATAGTAGAAGCCTCTTCCCCGGGGAAGCTGAGGAGCTTGCACGCTGCTTTACAGAGCAGTGAATTACAGACACCTTCTCCCGCAGTGCAGGCCTGTACGTCGTCTTTTATAGCCTCTAACAACTTGATGTGTGCATGGCGTCTGCCCAAGATCCTGCTGATAACCTGGTGTCCCAGACTGAACGCAGCTTGCATTCACTATTCTACACCATTGTTCTATGGGTCATCACAAAACCAGGAGTGTATCTAGATTTTCCAGCATCCGGGGCAAAAATACAGTTTTACGACCCCCCCCCCACCTCAAGGATTTTGATTAGTCATAATGTGACCAATCATTCATATGCGATTTTCACATTAAGGGTAGAGTCAAACTGACTTAAGACTCGCACGAGTGCAATGTGGGAAAATCTTGCCTCGCACTCGGCCCAATGTGAAAGACTGCTGGAAACAGCAAGCAGAGCTGAATCCTGACAGTGATTATAGTACATGCTATTAGGACTGGACTACAGTACTGAATTTTAGAATTAAAGGGCTTATCTAGGTTTGGGATGAAAGTCTGCAGTCAATCCAGGTGCAGGCTTCTGAATGCTCACTGCACACTTTTAGGGGTACTTTGCATGCTGCGACATCGCTAGCTGATGCTAGCGATGCCGAGCGCGATAGTACTCGCCCCCGTCGCACATGCGATATCTTGTGATAGCTGCCGTAGCGAACATTATCGCTATGGCAGCTTCACACACACTTACCTGCCCTGCAACGTCTCTCTGGCCGGCGACCTGCCTCCTTCCTAAGGGGGCGTGTTGTGCGGCGTCACAGCGACGTCACACGGCAGCCGTCCAATAGAAGCGGAGGGGCGGAGATGAGTGGGACATAAACAACGAGGAACAACATCGTATCTCCTATTGGTGTGACATTATGAAAATGTCTGACACTACACAGATCACCGATTTACGACGCTTTTGCGAACGTTTTTCGGCGCATCTAGGCTTTACACGTTGCGACATCGTTACCGATGCTGGATGTGCGTCACTTTCGATTTGACCGCGACGATATCGCAGTATCGATGTCGCAACGTGCAAAGTACGTCTTTAGGGTTCCCCTTTGCCAGTGGCGAGAGTGGACAGTTACGTGAGCACAAGTATGCGATTTGTATTCTTCTAACCACATTCCGACTAGACGTGTTCAACCTCATTCAATGAATTTTCATTGAGCAAGGCCACACATTTAGTCGCCACACGACTGCATGCATGCAAATTGCATACTTACAGTTTTGTAACCTCCCACTCTCACCACCAGCACCAGAGAGTCCTGACAATATGCAGTGCACACGGTGAGAATTCAGAAGTCTGTAGTCACATAGCGTTGTAAGACGGCACACCACTTTATTAATATGTGTTGTGTCACGGAATCTTATAAGTTATGGATTGTTACAAGTGTACAAGGTCAGAACCAGTAGCAGCACTAGAATATATCACTACAACGCTCACATCAGTACAGACACACAGCATCAAACCCCTCATCAGAACAGGAATACATCACAAGAACAACCATCAGTACAGAAATACAATATCAAAACCCTCATCAGTACAGGAATATATCACAAGAACCACCATCAGTACAGAAACACACCATTGAAACCCTCATCAGAACAGGAATACATCACCAGAACCACCATCAGTAAATGGTACATTAATTATAATGTCAGTTCAGACCCATATACATTTGTATCGCCAGAAGATATAACTTTCAGTATTTCTTTAACAATAGTATGGAGATACTGGGAGTTGTTTTTATGAGTCATTATCAGACTGTGGACCATACAGAAACCACAGTAGTCCTGACTTTTAGCTAGTATCTTAAAAAATCATTTACATCCAGGTACCTTATAGATGACGTTATCTCTGATCAGCATTGTCCTCTATCTTTTCTTCATCTTTTCCAGATAACATGATGACTTTTCACATCCACAGCTCGTCTCTGCAGACTTGCATCCTATCCGGTCTTTTGCAACACATCCCAATAAAATGCCCTTAAAAATAGCAGAATGATTATAAAACTCCTGAACAAAAATATCAGTCCTACACTGTGCGCCATTGATCCTCATAGCCTTGCAGCACTGGGTCCTGGATTCAAATCCCACTAAGGATAACATCTGTAAGGAGTTTGTATGTTCTCCCCATGTTTGTGTGGGTTTCCTCTGCGTTCTCCGGTTTCCTCTCACATTCCAAAGACATACAGATAAGGCTAGGTTCACATTTCCGTTAAAATGTATCAGTCACAATCCGCGGCTATGGTAAACGTTTAGCGGATTCTGTTGTGTCCCATAGACTTGTATTAGTGGCGGATTGTGACTGATGACCTTGCGTTGCATCCGCTGCGTCACGGTCAGTTGTTTTTTGACTGACTGCCGGGCGGGAGCAACGCAGAATGTAACGTTTTTCTGGCCGTCAAAATTAACGCGCCGCGCAGGAATCCATCGCCATCCGTCAAGCTTGTAATGGATGTCTATGGTGCTGGATTCCGTCCTAATCCGTCTTACAACGGAATCCAGCGCTGGATTTCCATCATGCTCTACTGAGCATGCCCAGCATGTTTGGCATACCCACTGGGCTGTCCCAAACACAAACGGATCATGACTGATCCGTCAAAAAAATGGACGCATAGCAGATGTAACGGACGCGACGGATCAATTTTTTCCTGTGAAAGGAATCCTGTGAAAAACCCATCCGTTGTGTCAGTTGACATCTAAAAAACAACTGATCCATTGCTGACGGACCTGACGGATTTAAAACAACGGAAATGTGAACCTAGCCTAAGGAATTTAGATTGTGAGGCCCAGTGGGGACAGTGTTGCCAATGTTTGTAAAGCGCTATGGAATTAATGGCGCTACATAAGTGAATAAATATTATTATTATTATTACTATTAATGTTGTGTTCTGTGCACACAATTGATGCACATACTGTCTCTCTAATGGTACATGCCCTCTCCTTTCCATACTGGACCCCATCTTCACCCAGTCCTCACACTGTGTCAACCCTATATTTCCCAGCCTCTATATTGTGCCCTTTCTCGGCATGATTGGTTGCATTCAGATGCACCCCCATGCTGAGTGAAAGCTGTCTCACTGCAACCAATCACAACCACCGGAGGGCGGGTCTATATCGTATCACGTATATCAGTGTAATAAATAAATAATTTAAAAAAAAAACGACGTGCGGTCCCCCCAATTTTGATACCAGCCAAGGTAAAGCCACACGGCTGAAGGCTGGTATTATCAGGATGGGGAGCCCCACGTTATGGGGAGCCCACCAGCCTAAAAATATCAGCCAGCAGCTGCCTGTAATTGCCGCATCCATTTAATGCGACAGTCCCAGGACTCTACCCGGCTCATCCCGAATCGCCCTGGTTCGGTCGCAATCAGGGTAATAAGGAGTTAATGGCAGCCCATAGCTGCTACTAAGTCCTAGGTTAATCATGGCAGGCGTCTATGAGACACCCCCCATGATTAATCTGTAAGTTAAAGAAAATAAACACATACACCCGAAAAAATCCTTTATTTGGAATAAAAGACAAAAAAACCCACCCTCTTTCACCACTTTATTAATCCCCAAACAGCCCTACAGGTCCCATGACACTTTCAGCTCTGCTACTTCAGAAGCTGTCAGCGAGTGGTTACAGACCACGACCGCTCTCTGTCAGCTCCAGGCAGCAACTGAAGTGAGTCGCGCTACCAGCGATGACGTCACTCAGGTTACCCGCGGCCACCGCTGGATCCTCCAACTGTGACAGCAAGTTGCCCGAGTGACTGAAGTGAGCCCCGCGATCAGCGGTGCCCTCACTCGGGTGATTTGCTGTCTCAGGTGGAGGACTCCAGCTGGCCGTGGATAACCTGAGTGACGGCACCGCTAATCGCGCGGCTCACTTCAGTCACTCAGGGGATAGGACGCGGCACAGAGACAGAGCCGCGCGATGACAATGAAGTCGGGTGAAGTTCATCCGAGTTCATTCTGATCGTGTGGCTCTGTCTCGCAGCCAGCCATGCTCTATGGGGATGTAGCAGAGCTGAGTGGAACCGCACTGTCAAAAATGAATCCAAAATGCATTCAAAACGCATTCAAAATGCATGCATTTTGGATGCATTTTTTTTTGCTAAAAGCAGTGTTTACAGTTGTCAAAACGCTGCCGTTTATTTGTCAAGTCAGAACGCAGCGTGCGTACTGCAGAAAGGTATCAAAACGCATGTAATCTGCACCTAAGAATGTCACTAAAGTTTTATCAATGCCAAATACCAGGAAGTTTCAAAAACAAACCATCAGTGTCACAAATGCAATAAAAATGCTGGTTAAAAAAAACCCGCACAAAAATGTAATGAAGAAATCTACTTTACATAATAGGTGAAGAATAGGTACAGAAATTCTGGAATATCAAAAGCTCACCAAAAGCCCATGGTGGGAACGTAGCCTAACTCTTGTAATTCATCTCAAAATATGTCAGCAGACCTCAAAATAGACGGGGGAAAAGAAGGACCCTGATCTGACTGTTTTGGCCATATCTGTGGAAGGCCCTATAGGTGTAGCACCCCAGGGTTGCCACAGTAACAACAGAAAGGGTTAACTCCCCACACACAACACCAAGACCTCCTGGCCAGAAGGGGGAGACCAAGCTGCTTCCCTGTATATTCTGGTGTGGAGAGGAAGTGGTCAGTTTAGTTTCAGTTTGTTTGTTAGTCAGTCAGTGCAGAGGACTGAGGATCTATAGGTTTGGAGCTGGGTCAAGCTCACCACAGGATCCGCTGACCAATTCCAGGCCTAAGCTGAGGGTCTGAGAAAAGGAGACAGATTAAACAGAGGAACATACCTGGGAGAAAGAGTATTGCTGAACTTACCCCAGTGGAGTGCACAGAACGGATGTTGGATCCAAGGCTGTGCAGATTACACACCGCACAGTTAACACCAGAGAAGTGAAGATTCCACATTCTTCACCTTTACCACAGACACAGCAACAAGCGCAGAGTTCAGGAACACTACAAGGAAGGACTCGAGTTTCCTTTCAGGTCGGTACCCGGGAGCAGAACAGGGCCGGCTGCCTAGTTCACACAGCAGCAGGCCACAGACAGACAGTGCAGATAAGGAAGCCAAAACGACCTGGCTGGGTGGGAGAAACCCTGAACCCTTCACAGACTCCGTGGACAGTACTCTGCTGAATACCATCATCAGTAAAGGACAAAGAAACTGCAAAACCGTGAGTCTGCTTGTTTATTGTGCTCGTGTCTTACATTCCCCCCATAGACTATCACACTGCCCCGGGGAGAAGGCTCTACCATTGGGGAGCCGTCCCATCTCAAGCTGCCATCCATCACCCCCGGAGGTTCTGCAGCAGCGGTGGTCATCTCTGATCACATTCCACGGGTGGCGTCACGAACATAACCCCTTTTTATTGTGGAACCAGGGAGCACAGACCGGGTCACGACACCGTGATCCCATTTCCAGAAGTGACCCCATGACCCGATTCTGGGTATCCCCTTAACCCCTGGTGACACAACTTTGGCATCATGAACAGGATGCGGACTGGACCCGGCTGCAACCCGGGTGACGTGCGCCTGTAAAGACTTATTGTGTAACATAAAAAACTTGCCCTGTGAGTTGTTGCAACAAAGAACGTACTTTAAACTTTGAGAAGATACCTGGAAAATCCAAAAACATCATTGTTAAAATTTTCCAGGCGCCATCTTTAATCGCGCCATTAGCTGCTACGCGCGGGAGAACAGCGCACCTAAACCAGAACTCTGCCCACCACTTGCAGAGGAGGTACGCTCTGTGCTACGATCCAAACTGGGACGCAGGAAAGTGCACCAGGCTTGCCGTGAAGAAGACTGGTGAAATTAACTAAGGGGGTGCAAAGATGTCACAGCAGGAGACACTGTTGTACCTGGCGGTGCAGCGGCACCTATCATGCCGTTCCTGATGCCGTACACCCCGGGTGCAATGTGGCTGCCGCAGTACTCAGGTGAGCCCAACACACTTAATGACTTTATTGGAAAGCTAAAAATCTACTACAGCATGTACCCCCTGACAGAAGCCCAGCGTGTCGGTATGCTTATGGGACAGTTCACCGGCAATGCCCAGCGAGAGGTTACGTCCTGGTCGGATGATGCAAAAGACACTGTAGAGCACATAATAGCTGGACTAAAAGCAGCTTTTGAATCCACTGCCGGCAGCCGGGCTAAAATGAGGTTCTTTGGATGCAAGCAAAAACCTAGAGTGAGCACAAGAGACTTTGCCTTAAAGTTGCAGGAGGCGCTCAGAGCACATAAGTTAGCAGAACCTACCTTAGCCCCTGGAGCAGATAAGCTGCTGATAGACCAATTCCTGGATGAACTCTCATCCCCTTCCCACCGAGGACAACTGAGCATGATGGTGATCCAGGATCCAGGACTAACATTTGCCCAGCTAAAGGATAGAGCCATCCGCCTCCAGCAGATAGAGGAGCCCCAGGATATAGACTCTGTTCAACACCCTACAGCGGCACCCCAGCAGCCAGTAGTGTCAGTGACATCGGCTATGTCAGCGGCTGCTGCTAACCAATGGGAGCCCATCACTAATGAGGCTCTCCATCAAAAGCTTGATGCTCTGACAGACACTGTTGCTTCCATGGCTAGAATCGTCCAGGAGCTGCGTGGATCCAAGTCTGCACCCAAGATGGAGTTGGCGACCAGCAAGGAGGATGTCCCGTGGATGAGGCTTAAGAGATACCAAGCGACGAGAGGACGACCCAGCGACCGCTACCAGCCGGATGGACAGCCCATTTGCCGCCGTTGCAAGGAGCCAGGTCACTTTGCCCGTGAATGTGCTTTAAATGGGGATCCCCTGGGGAGGCGGGCCACTCCTCAGGAAAGAACTCTCAAGGCCCCTCACCATGGCACGACAAGTATGTGGGAGGACGTCCAGTCATCCCCATCGTGCTGGATGGCATTCCGCTCAACGCCTTGCTGGACACTGGTTCCCTAATAACATTAATTCCGTATGTCCTTTATATGAGGTACTGGGCTGATTCGGACGTTAGCAGTGGTCCATCTAACATTGCATTGAATATATGGGCTAGCAATGGTGAATTAGTACCACAGGTTGGTTTCAGAGAAATGACCATTAAAATTGGGAGAGTAGAATTGCAGAATCAGGGTATTGTCATTGTTGATGTTGACCGGCGAGAACGTGAACCAACTATGCTGCTAGGAATGAATGTAATTGAAAATTGTTTTGCAGAGGTAATTACTGTCTTGCAGCAGATCGCCGAGACTGCCAAACCCAGGCAACAGAGACTCCTGCAGAAGGAAATTAAAGCCTTGATGCTGAAGCAGCAGGTAGAAATGTAAGGAGGTGAAATTGGCAGTGCAAGGGTAAGTGACCCAATACCCATTGTAATTCCTCCCAAAACTGAAATGCTGGTCTGGTGTAGAGCTGCAATAGGCATCAGAGGGCGAGACTATCAGGCCCTGGTAGAACCCGTGTATTCAGACAGTAGGCCCACTGTACTGACGGCCAGAGGAATAGTTGAGGTACACCTGGGAAGAGTGCCAATACGCCTTATAAATTGTGGGGAAGATGAGGTCACCCTACCAAAGTATGCTACCATGGTTAAGCTATATACGGTTGATAACAACGCCATCACCACCGTTGAGCCCTTGAGCCCATCAAGTCAGGCGGAGGACAATGGTTCAGAGGGAAACCTGGAGGATTGGTGCCAAAAGCTGCATGTAGGTACCGATTCTACACCCTCCCATCAAAAGCATGGAGTATACAGGGTAGTGAAAGAATATGAACAAATATTTAGCAAATACCCATTAGACTTTGGGCAGATCAAAGAGGTAGAGCACACTATACCCACAGGTAACCATCCACCCATAAAGGAGAGGTATAGACCAGTACCACCAGCTCACTACCAATGCGCAAAAGACATGCTCAAAGAAATGAAAGAAGCAAGGGTAATAAGAGACAGTTGTAGCCCCTGGGCAGCCCCACTAGTGCTAGTTAAGAAAAAAGATGGCACCATGAGGATGTGCGAGGACTACCGACGGATCAACCGCATTACACACAAGGATGCATACCCATTACCTAGGATAGAAGAGTCATTGGCTGCAATAAAATCCGCTACTTACTTTTCCACCCTAGATCTGACTAGTGGGTATTGGCAAGTTCCTGTGGCAGAGGCTGACAAGGAGAAGACAGCGTTCACCACGCCGATGGGTCTCTGTGAGTTCAATTGTATGCCGTTTGGACTCTGCAACGCGCCTGGTACCTTCTAGCGACTGATGGAGTGCTGCCTAGGACATAAGAACTTTGAAACTGTCCTCCTGTACCTGGATGACGTCATAGTCTACTCCAAGACCTATGAACAGCATCTAAAAGACCTGGCAGAAGTGTTTGAAGCCTTATCCAGATACGGCATGAAAATCAAGCCATCCAAGTGTCACCTTCTAAAGCCAAGGGTACAGTACCTGGGACATGTCGTGAGCTCAGAAGGAGTAGCACCAGATCCTGAAAAAGTTACCGTGATAAGAGATTGGCCGAGACCCACCAGCGTGAAAGAGGTGAGACAATTCCTGGGACTGGTGGGCTACTACAGAAGATTCATAAAAGGGTTCACGAAGTTAGCAGCTCCCCTACAAGACATCCTAGTGGGACAGTCAAAGAAGTCTGCAGCCCGGAATCCTCCTTTCCAGTGGAGTGATGAAAGAGAAGAGTCCTTTAAGAAGTTAAAGTGGGCGCTGACAGGAGAAGAGATCCTGGCATATCCAGATTACCATCAACCATTCATTTTGTACACGGATGCCAGCAACGTAGGACTGGGAGCTGTATTGTCTCAAAAGCAGAAAGGCAAAGAGAAAGTTATTGCCTTTGCAAGCAGGAAGCTCTGGCCTACAGAAAGAAACCCTGAGAATTACAGCTCCTTCAAGTTAGAACTACTGGCAGTAGTTTGGGCTGTAACAGAGCATTTCAAACACTACCTGGCAGCTGCAGAATTTACCATCTTTACTGACAACAATCCGTTGACCCACCTGGACTCGGCAAAATTAGGTGCACTGGAACAGCGATGGATAGCCCGATTGTCAAACTACAACTTTGTCATCAAATACAGGGCAGGTGGCAAGAATGGGAATGCAGATGCCTTATCCCGGATGCCACACTTAGGGGACGTGGAAAAGGAACCGGAGAGTCTGGAAGAAATTGAGCTGCCGGCCTTTTACCGTCCTAAGGTGGGACAGTATCAACCGAGTGTCTACCAAAAAAAACAGCAGGCAAATCTCAACCCATTAGCACACCACGGATGGGCTGACATACAAGACAGTGATCTAGCTGTGAAGCTAGTGAAAGAACTGCTTACACAACAAGGTGCATACTCTAATCAGAATGCCCCAGCTGAGACGCAACATCTCTGAAAAGAGAGAAGTAAATTGTTCCTGTACCAAGGGAAGCTCTGTAGAAGGCACACCAATCCAAAAACACATGAGTTGGTCTGGCAGATCATCGTGCCCAAGAGAGATGTCAAGATGGTTCTGGAAGCTTACCACGACGGTGCAGGTCATTTTGGTTGGAAAAAGTTGGAAGTGCTCTTAAGAGAAAGATTCTACTGGGTTGGCATGAGAAAATCAATTGAAGATTGGTGTAGAAAATGCGGCCCGTGCAACCTCAGAAGAAAGGATCAACAGAACCAGAGAACTGCACTCCAGTCCATAGTAACCAAGCAACCACTCGAGCTAGTCGCATTAGACCACGTCAAGTTGTCACCAAGCCGATCCGGCTATGTCTATGCCTTAACCATTGTGGACCATTACTCACGCTTCTTAGTGGTGGTACCCGTGAAAGACCTTACAGCTAAAACAGCAGCTAAAGCATTCCAGACATACTTTTGCAGACCCCATGGTTACCTAGAACAAGTCCTTGCAGATCAAGGTCCAGCTTTGGAATCACAGATCTTCCAAGAATTCTGCAACATTTATAGCTGTAAAAAGATCCGCACAACAGCATACGATCCCCAAACAAATAGCTTATGCGAGAAGATGAACCATATTGTGATTGACCTGTTGAAGACCTTACCAGAGTCAGAAAGAAATCAATGGCCAGAGAAATTGCCCGACTTGGTGGATTTGTACAATCATGTCCCGGTGAGTTCTACAAACTGCACCCCCGCTTACCTCATGCGTGCAAGGCCTGGTAAACTGCCAATTGATTTAGATATGGGAATTCTGAAGCCAGATGCAGAAGTTCAAGAATCCAATTGGGATACCCTACATCAGCAACAGTATCGCCAAGCACAAGAGTGTGTAGAGAAAAGTCTCTAACAAGCTAGGGGAAGACAGGAGAGAACCTTCAACCAGCATGCTCTAGCAACCCCATTGCAACCTGGTGACCAAGTTCTCAAGAGAAAACGACGCACAAACAAATTGAATAATCAGTGGGAAACCACCCCATATACAGTCTTACCATCCAGTATGGATAATCCCAAAGTGTGTCTAATCAGTAAGGATGAAGGCAGGACATCAGCTGTCGTGTCAAGAGATCAACTCAAACTGTGTCCTGAAACCCTGAAGACACCAGAAGTCACCTTACCCGTACAGATACAACCTGTCAAGGAGGAAGAAGATGTCTTCCATACAGTCTTAGGAGATTTCCCAAAAACATGGTCAAATTACTATGGGGCAGAAGTAGTCCCGATAATCGCCTTTCCTCAAGTGATGGAACCAGCATCAGAATCCATACCACAAGAAGTCCCAAGACAAGAAGAACTGGAAGTTGAACCTGTAGAGGAAGAACAGATTCCTGGTCCTAGTGGGCTTGCCAGTCCTACAGTCAGTCCCCCATCCTCACAATTACCAGAAACACCAAATAGGTACACTTCCACTCACACCATTATGCTAAGTACACCCAGTACACCAGCAGTACGCAGGTCACAGCGTAGTACTCAGGGTCAGATACCAGCAAGATATAAAGACTAATGTGAAATTGCATATAAAATGTACATATGCTATAATGTTTATATGAGAAACCGTAACAGTTTAGTGTACAGAAAAGGTGAGAGAAGAGTGGTGTAAGGTGGCAGCACGAAGAGATACAACTTGATTACATGGGTGGTGGCCCGAGGGCCGTGAGGCCTACTGCACTTATGACCAGAGTAGAGACACCTGTAAGAAGCGTTTGGTTATGGAAATGTTTATATAATTGCAACGTTGAGACCCATAAGCCCAGTACCTACAGAGACTATTCTGTATGAACACATATATTCTTGAACAATTTCCTTTTTATTAAATATGGACCATACCTACCACAGGAGTGGTTGTGGTAAAGACTGAGTGTATACCTTCGTCAGCCTGGAGGCAATAGACTAAGCCCTGGAGAGACTGATTGTTGAACTTTTTGGGTTTTTGTATTTTTCCTTTTGAGACTCTGTATATATATAATTGTTGTTGATAACTTGTTTGTTTCTTTCACAGTCCCAGAGTACTGTTCTTCACTAAGGGGGAATGTAGCACCCCAGGGTTGCCACAGTAACAACAGAAAGGGTTAACTCCCCACACACAACACCAAGACCTCCTGGCCAGAAGGGGGAGACCAAGCTGCTTCCCTGTATATTCTGGTGTGGGGAGGAAGTGGTCAGTTTAGTTTCAGTTTGTTTGTTAGTCAGTCAGTGCAGAGGACTGAGGATCTGCAGGTTGGAGCTGGCTTTAGCTCACCACAGGATCCGCTGACCAATTCCAGGCCTAAGCTGAGGGTCTGAGGAAAGGAGACAGATTAAACAGAGGAACATACCTGGTAGAAAGAGTATTGCTGAACTCACCCCAGTGGAGTGCACAGAACGGATGCTGGATTCAAGGCTGTGCAGATTACACACCGCACAGTTAACACCAGAGAAGTGAAGATTCCACATTCTTCACCTTTACCACAGACACAGCAACAAAAGCAGAGTTCAGGAACACTACAAAGAAGGACTCGAGTTGCCTGTCAGGCCGGTACCTGGCAGCAGAACAGGGCTGGCTGCCTAGTTCACACAGCAGCAGGCCACAGACACACAGTGCAGATAAGGAAGCCAAAATGGCCCGGCTGGGTGGGAGAAACCCTGAACCCTTCACAGACTCCGTGGACAGTACTCTGCTGAATACCATCATCAGTAAAGGACAAAGAAACTGCAAAACCGTGAGTCTGCTTGTTTATTGTGCTCGTGTCTTACATTCCCCCCATAGACTATCACACTGCCCCCGGGGAGAAGGCTCTACCCGTGGGGAGCCGTCCCATCTCAAGCTGCCATCCATCACCCCCGGAGGTTCTGCAGCAGCGGTGGTCATCTCTGATCACATTCCACGGGTGGCGTCACGAACATAACCCCTTTTTATTGTGGAACCAGGGAGCACAGACCGGGTTACGACACCGTGATCCCCTTTCCAGAAGTGACCCCATGGCCCGGTTCTGGGTATCCCCTTAACCCCTGGCGACACATAGGCAAGATGCAATGCCCAAAATGGTCTGGGTGTTATTCTGACCTACAGGCTAGGAAGAGCAACATATTTGCACTGGTAACGCATGATATGTCACTGGGAATCCAATTCTTAAATGAAGTGGCACTGGGTAAACCAAAATGCTTTGAAGGAATCAGTGAGCTCAGGTTTGTTGATGGGTGATTTCAGCTGGTCAGACGCTCGGATGATCTTTGTGCAAGTAACGGACATTATGGAAAGTCAAAGATTGGCTTGTTTGGGTCGCCACCCACATACAGCCATCCATACACAGAGCATTTGTAACGTGAGACTGGGTGGTAGCTGAGAACAAGCGACGTAGTCCAGCACCCACCAGATATGTTACAGAGACGGGGATGTGTGGTGGAGTAGGTGTGGCTACCTGAGGGCCACAGTACTTCTGGGCTGTTAGCCCTCTGCTCTGGTCCAGTGCACACGCTGCTGTTTTCCTTCCATAGGAATTAAAGGCGCACTCAAGCCAGTTACAAAATGCTTCAACTTTACTGATAACAAGTTCCACACACCATCATTCTTCTCTCGCACAGAGGCACATGTTCTTTAGAGGCATAATCTTCACAGTACACTGTGGCTCTTCCATAACATCTGTACACAGAGTCCCACCGGGTACAAGGAGCATGAGAGTTTCTATACTTCTGGTATAGGCACTTTGCTGATCCCTGAGAGACTATTCTACACCGAGCTGTATCCGAAGATCCCAGATCCCGCAGTGACGGTTGCTGTCCGAAGACAAATGCCCTTTCCTTGACAGTACTATTTCTGTTAGCCTGCTTGCCACGGGAGTGCTGTTCTTGATTCCTTTCACTACTTCCAGGACACCGCTTTGCTACAGTCTGCTTTCTGGTCAGCAGCATTTTCTTTCTCCTGCCCAAACCTCTGCCTGTTTTCTCCAAACACCTCCACTCTCACCCACTTACATATTTTTCCAGCTGGAGGGAGGGCGGGGTTTGGTTTTGTTTTTTTTTGTTTTTTTTTGGTCACACTATGTATAAAAACATTGTTCTATCTCCTGTGAGTGTCATTCAGAGACTGTCACTGGCTCTCCCTGGGGTGGCTGTTCACATCAAACAGTGAAGTAAGCCTGTGCTTTGTGGTCATTGTTTCACAGAAGAAATATCCATATACTTGCAATACTCGGATGAGCTCCGCGAGTACCCGAGCATGCTAATGCTCTATCAAGTAACGTGTAGTGCTGGGCACTCTCGCTAATCGCTGCTCAGGATGAACCTGGAGGTTTAATATGAGCAAGAAGGATCATCACGCTCCAGTGGGTTCAGTTTGATCCAGGAAGATCTGAGTAAGGGTATGTGGGCACGTTGCGTACTAGCCCAGCACCGTAAAAGGTGCGCTTCAGAGCGCAGCTGAAAAGCTCCGTTCTGAAGCGCATGGTGCCGGCGAGAACGTGCGCTCTGCCTGCAGCTCCTGCCATAGACAGTGCATGGGCTGCCGGCAAAGCGCACGGAAGAAGTGACATGTCACTTCTTTTTGCGCAGCGCTTCGGCAGTAGCCGAAGCGCTGCGCTCTAAGACGCCACGTGCGCACGGCCCCTGCACAATCTCCATAGACTGTGCAGGGGACGCAGGACGCATGCAGTTACGCTGCGCTGCAAAGCGCAGCGTAACTGCATGAATTTACGCAACGTGTGCACATAGCCTAAGCCTGCTTAATTGTCCGCCCTATAATGAGTGCTGCAGTGGAAAGATGAAATAAACAGCATTTATATAGCAGGATGAATACTTCTGATTTGTTTTACAATCTATGGGGCCTTCTGGAATACTTCCTTAAAACAGAGCCATCAATACAGCAGCCGATCAATCAATATCACTCAGTAACACTGAGGATCATTTCTGTTATAGAGGACTTTGAGGTCAATTTAATACAACAATAACTGCAATCAATACGTGCAGCGTTGTCATAAAGCAGCTGGCCGCTCGTCTCTAATGTCATTAATGCATCTGATGGACCATTCAGGAATTCATTTTTTTGGTAAAACAATTATTTTAAAAAAGAAAATCAATGTATCGTTCTCTCGCAGTCATCAGGAGGCATTTATCAAAGCTGTGTTCTACCGGTGCCAAAATAACTTCCACATTTTATCTCTGCGGCAGTGAATGAGACTTTTCCATTGATTGAGGATTTCTTCTCTTTTTTTTGTTTTGCAAACTCTGACTTTTTTTCAGAAATGAACCAATATAACATCTACCTGGGCCCCTTAACGCCATGTTCCATATAAAGAGTTAAGACATAGAAAAGGGACTTGTCCCCCAAATATTCTGATGTCATCATATAGGAAAGAATAATTGGGTTAGACCAGAGATGAATGGATCACGCAAAAAATAATGTGAGTGCTCGCTCGGATTCTCACAGAATATATATGGTACATCTCTCTCTCTCTATATATATATATATTTATATATATATATATTAACCTTTTGATAGCCCTTTGCAAGTCAGAAAAATGGCAGCCAGCAGTAACCATTGTGCTGAATCCTCGTGGGTCCAAATTACAAGAAATCTGCATTTTGGTGAATTTGTAATATTTGAGTAGACTTCAATTCCACTTGAATATATTCTTTCATCTCTAGTTTTGACCACAACTTTTGCAACTCCCAAAGTCCCACCCCCGAGGAGCTCTTCAACTCTGGAAGAACCCTTTTTTTTTACTGCAAAAGTTAGAATTTTATTTTTTTTAAGAATTTGCACAGGGGTCCTTACTTATACCACATAGATCAAGAGGCATAAGGTAAATACTGTATGATGAGCTATGATTATTATTATTATTATAACGCCATTTATTCTATGGCGCTTTACATGTGAAAAGGGAATAATAGGGACAAGTACAGAAATCATAAACAATACGAGATACAGACAGGTATAGGAGGAAACTGGACCCTGCCCGCGAGGGCTCACAGTCTATAGAGGATGGGTGAGGATACAGTAGGTGAGGGTGGAGATGGTTGTGTGGTGCTATGGAGGACCGAGTGTTTCTGCAGGTTGTAAGCTTGACGGAAGAGGTGGGTCTTCAGCTTCCTTTTGAAGCTTTTCAAGGTAGGCGAGAGTCTGACATGTTAAGGTAGAGTATTCCAGAGTATGGGGGAGGCACGGGCGAAATCTTGGATGCGATTATGGGAACAAGATATGCAATTGGAGTAGAGAAGGAGATCTTGTGAGGATCAGAGGTTATGTGCATGTAGGTATCGTGAGACTAGGTCACAGATGTAAGGAGGAGACAGGTTGTGGATGGCTTTGTATATCATGGTTAGGGTTTAGAAGTAGAATCGTTGGGCAATGGCGAGCCAGTGAAGGGATTGGCAGAGAGGGGAGGCCGGAAAATAGCGGGGAGACAGGTGGATTAGTCAGGCAGAAGACTGTAGAATAGATTGTAGGGATGCAAAACTCTTAGAAAGGAGGCCACAGAGCAGGGGGTTGCAGTAGTCCAAGCAGGAGATAATAAGGGCATATGCTACTGTTTTTCCTGCTTATGATGTCACTTTTCATATACAACCTGCTGGTGCGTTAATTTGGAGATGAATGGTCACTCACTACTATCTAGTGTTTTCCCTTGCCCTGGTGGTGGTATGTGTCAATAATAATTACAATGCTATCTTATATTTTGTGAAAGCTTAAATGCTAAAAGAGACCTATTAGAGACCTCATGTCCAGAACCATCTTCCCCCTCCTTTCTACGCAGGATGGAAAGGACAGGGTTTTTTTTCCCAAGCTAAATCTGCATAAATCCAGCTTTCCATGTAAGTTTCATTTTATTCCATTTATCCTTTTTTCTCTCTTTGTTACTGGCTTCCAAGAAAATCTTCAACAGGATCAAGAGTGAAGCTTCACGGCAACTCTCTAATGCTGTTTTGGGCATCATCTTACAAAATAAAATTTGGATGGAGTACAAAGGCAGTGCCACAGTAACGAGGCGGAAAATGGAGATTACTCCCAGCATCTGCTAGTTCATTTCTTGGTAATGACAGTACAATTGTACAGCGAGTGTTTACTGGGGACGTTTTGCAGGTGCAAGTATTGTTATCAATAAGGCATAGATTGCTCCAGCTTCATGTGCTCTAAACCTGATGGTACACTGGCCTTCAAAATGTTAGTTAAAATCATGAAATAAGCTGTCTCTTATGGTAATTTGTCCCCTGATTCCAAATCTGCTTTCAGAATGTTATATATTATTTATATCAGGCAGTGATATTAAGTAACAAGCATTTACATTTATTTTTGACAGAATTTTCTTAATACAAAGTTTAGTTTTTTTCAATTACTTAATATATATATATATATATAGATAGATAGATATATAGATATATAGATATATATATATATATATATTATATATATCTCTATATATATATATATATATGGATATATATATATATACTAGCTGTACTACCCGGCTTTGCCCGGGTTAATAACTGTTGTTAAAAAAATAGCATGTATTAACATTCCCGGGATAGAATGTATAAATAGAATGTATTAACGCCCGGGATAGTAACTGTCTCTCTGTTTCTCTCCCATTCTCTGTCTGTCTCCCACTCTGAATATATCTCTCTGTCTCTCTATCTCTTTGTCTGTCTGTCTCTTTCCCTGTGTGTCTCTGACTGCCTCTGTCTGTTTCTCCGTCTGTCTTAATCTCTTTCCCTGTCTGTCTATCTATCTCTGTCACTTTCCCTGTCTGTCTCTTTCCCTCTCTTTCCCTGTCTCTTTCCCTCTCTTTCCCTGTCTGTCTCTTTCCCTCTGTCTCTTTCCCTGTGTCTGTCTCTTTGTCTGTCTCTTTACCTGTCTTTGTCTGTCTCTTACCCTGTCTGTCTCTTTCCCTTTCTTTCCCTGTCTGTTTCCCTGTGTCTGTCTCTTTGTCTGTGTCTGTCTCTTTCCCTGTCAGTCTGTCTCTTTGTCTGTGTCTGTCTCTTTGTGTCTGCCTCTTTCCCTGTCTGTGTCTGTTTCTTACCCTGTCTGTGTTTGCCTCTTTCCCTGTCTGTGTCTCTCTCTTTCCCTGGCTGCATTGTGACACGCCAACATTCCATATAAGGGCGTGGCTGCACATTCTTCTGAAGTTCTGGCTGCACTGTGGCTCCCAGCTCCATTCGCTTTAATGGAGGCAGGTTTTTTGGCGAATAACTGTAAAGCGCGGGGTTAAAATTTCCCCTCAAAACATAGCCTATGACGCTCTCGGGGTCCAGAAGTGTGAGTGTGCAAGATTTTGTGGCTGTAGCTGCGACGGTGCAGATGCCAATCCCGGACATACATACATACACACATACACACATACACACATTCAGCTTTATATATTAGATATATATATATATTTTTTTAATAGTCACCAACAGTAGTATGCGAGCATTTTTGGGCTCCAATTCCATGTGTAATGGCCTTCTAGTACTGTGATGTCCTGATGAAATCGCTCCCCGCGCTCATCACTGACATCTCCAAGGTTATCAGGGAAAAAATCTAAATGGCAGTCCAGGAAATGTATCTTCAGAGACATATTGTATCCAGATTCTTTGTAGCATTGTAATACCTCAGTCACAAGATCTCTATAGTTTGTTGCTTTATGGTCGCCAAGGACGTTCACTATTACATTTCTTCACGACAACCACAACCATTTCATAATTTCCCTTATTTGTGGCCTCACGAAACTTACTTCCTTGATCTTGGCCTTTCTGATTTGTGGAAACTTGTATTTGAGGTGTGCAGAAGTTCTTCATCAGCCCAAGGTTCATGGCAAGTAGTGGAAGGAAACCTTTTCTGGAGATACCAGAGGTTGATGCAGGACATTCTTTCTTCCACAAGTCAAACTGTTTCTTCGTGGCTACTATATTTTTCTGAAATGGTTTTTGCGGTCTCTGATGACCCATTCGCAGAGAAAACAACAAACCTTTGTATAGCCAAGCTACAACCCAAGCACCAAGGCTATTGCCGTCAGATCACCACAAATATTCCACTCACAGTTTTTGTAAGAAACTTTTGACAGCAGTATGAGCATATTTTCATATGATATGTTTCTTTCAGACTTGCTGAATAAGCAAGAGGAACACATGGATTTGCGTTACCATTAAGCAGAAATACCACTTTAAAACTGTTTTTTGAAGAGTCTAAAAAAAGCCACCATTCTTGAGATTTGAGCTCTTGCCCCATTGCATCTGGCAGAGTTTGCATCATTCCAGTAAACTAGGTCACTTCCATTAGAAATAAGTGTTCAAGCTCCTGGTGCCTATGGCGTAAAGAACATATTTTGGTCCTCAGCTTCAGAAAGTGCCAACCTTGGAACCTCGAAGGCAAAAGCTCCGCCAGACTTTTTAATAGGTTCAGATCACAAACTAAATCATGTAGATCCACCTGGTTTAGTTTGTGAGGCTCCACAGACTCATGGCCTAAAAATTCACGATCGTCTCAATCAGCTTCTTCAACCAAATCGGCATCTGAATCTTCTTCTGGATCCCAGGTCCAAGATGTTGGTGGAGAGGGAACTGGCACAGCCATGAGGTTTGAAATACTGGCCTAATTGCTGAGGGATTGTTTTAATATTTCACTGAATTTCTTGTTTTACTTGTTATTCCAGAAATCCGTAGAGTGGTCTCTTGGCTCCCTCCATATCACTGGAACAGCAAATGCCACGTGCTGTGGTTTACCATTGAGCCAACTTGTGAGAAGTGTAACAAGATGAGCGACAAATATGGGGCCCAAAGTTTGTCTTGACCTCCAACTTTGCTCTGAAAATGCAGAAAACAACTTTTCTTCATCAACGGGAAAAGTCACTTCACCACAAATCTAGCTAAATTTGTTGGATGATTTACACACCTGCGCGACACGTTAAATCGAATATCCTGCAGCACAAGGACAACAGAAATAAAACTGGTATTCACAAAGGACAGTGAGATAATGAAGGTTTTTGGTATGTAATCCATGAAATCCCAAAGTACGCAAATCTCTAATAAATATTAGTATACTTTGGAAAAAACCCAGAGCTTTGTTTGTTACCAAAGTCTGAAAACAAACCGACGTCATAAGAAAAGTGAAAAGTTATAATAATCTCAGCACCTAAAAAGCGAAAGTAATTTATGAAAGGGCAATGTAGGCGAAATTTATTGGAAAAAACTAAATTATGGGAAATTGGTGCCCAATGGGAAAATTCTGATTGCAGATTTGGAATAAGCACACAAAAAAAGCTTTGAGAAGAACAACCAATAATGGTCAATTAACGAAATTTGTGTTGATCCATAAAGGAACAATTAAAAAATGCATGTGTTTCTGCCTACAGTCGCAGAACCACAAAAATAATAAGTTTGACTTGGACAAAAAACAAGTGACACTAATCATTAGATCAGTTCTGTCAAACTGATTAAATATAATTACTGTAAACATTTCATTACTATAATACTATTGTAGGACTGCCCTCCATGTACAAGAATCTAGCTAATGTTACACTGACACCTACATACAAGAATATAACTATTATAATACTGCCCTTATGTACAAGAATATAACTACTATAATACTGCCTCCTATGTACAATAATATAACTACTATAATGCTGCCCGTATGTACAAGAATATACTGTAACTACTATAATACTGCCCTTATGTACAAGAATATAACTACTATAATACTGCCCCTATGTGCAAGAATATAACTACTATAATACTGCCCCTATGTACAATAATATAACTACTATAATGCTGCCTCCTATGTACAAGAATATAACTACTATAATACTGCTCCCTATATACAAGAATATAACTACTATAATATTGTCCCGATGTACAAGAATATAACTACCATAATACTGCTCCCTATGTACAAGGATATAACTACTATAATACTGCCCCTATGTACAAGAATATAACTACTATAATGCTGCCCCTATGTGCAAGAATATTTACTATAGTATTGTACCATGTGCAAGAATATAACTATTATTATGCTGCCCCCTATGTATAAGAATATAACTACTGTAATACTGCTATCGTATGTACAGAAATATTACTACTATAATACTATTTCCTATGAACAAGAATATATACTATAATATTGTCCTATGTACAAGAATATAGCTACTATAATACTGACACCTATGTAGAAGAATAAAACTACTATAATACTGCACCTATGTACATGAATATCTACTATAGTATTGTCCTATGTACAAGACTATACCTATTATAATACTACTCCTAAATATAAGAATATAACTACTAAAATGCTGTCCCTTATGTACAAGAATATAACTACTATAATACTGCCCCTATGTACAGGAATATAACTAATATAATACAACCCCTTATGTACAAGAAAATAACTACTATAATACCGGCCATATGTACGAGAATATACAATGCCTTGCGAAAGTATTCGGCCCCCTTGAATTTTTCAACCTTTTCCCACATTTCAGGCTTCAAACATAAAGATAAAAAGTTTAATGTTATGGTGAAGAATCAACAACAAGTGGGACACAATTGTGAAGTTGAACGAAATTTATTGCTTATTTTAAACTTTTGTAAAAAATAATAAACTGAAAAGTGGGGCGTGCAATATTATTCATCCCCTTTACTTTCAGTGCAGCAAACTCACTCCAGAAGTTCATTGAGGATCTCTGAATGAGCCAATGTTGTCCTAAACGACTGATGATAAATATAAGCCACCTGTGTGTAATCAAGTCTCCGTATAAATGCACCTGCTCTGTGATAGTCTCAGTGTTCTGTTTAAAGCACAGAGAGCATCATGAATGCTAAGGAACACAACAGGCAGGTCCGTGATACCGTTGTGGAGAAGTTTAAAGATGAATTTGATTACAAAAAGATTTCCACAACTTTAAACATCTCAAGGAGTGCTGTGCAAGCGATTATATTTAAATGGAAAGAGTATCATACCACTGCAAATCTACCAAGACATGGCCTTCCCTCAAAAATCTCATCGCAAACAAGGAGAAGACTGATCAGAGATGCAGCCAAGAGGCCTATGATCACTCTGGATGAACTGCAGAGATCTACAGCTGAGGTGGGAGAGTCTGTCCATAGGACAACAATCAGTCGTACATGCACAAATCTGGCCTTTATGTAAGATTGGCAAGAACAAAGCCATTTCTCAAAGATATCCATAAAAAGTGTCGTTTACAGTTTTCCACAAGCCACCTGAGAGACACACCAAACATGTGGAAGAAGGTGCTCTGGTCAGATGAAACCAAAATCAAACTTTTTGGGCACAATGCCAAAGGATGTTTGGCGTAAAAGTAACACAGCTCATCACCCTGAACACACCATCCCCACTGTCAAACATGGTGGTGGCAGCATCATGGATTGGGCCAGCTTTTCTTCTGCACGGACAGGGAAAATTGTTAAAATTGATGGGAAGATGGATGGAGCCAAATACAAGACCATTCATGAAGAAAACAATGTTTACGTCTGCAAAAGACCTGAGACTGGGACGGAGATTTGTCTTTCAACAAGACAATGATCCCAAACATAAAGCAAAATCTACAATGGACTGGTTCAGAAATAAAGGTATCCAGGTGTTAGAATGGCCAAGTCACAGTCCAGACCTGAATCCAATCGAGAATCTGCGGAAAGAGCTGAAAACTGCTGTTCATAAACGCTCTCCATCCAACCTCACTCAGCTCCAGCTGTTTGCAAAGGAAGAATGGGCAAGAATTTCAGTCTCTGGATGTGCAAAACTGATAGAGACATACCCCAAGCGACTTGCAGCTGTAATCACAGCAAAAGGTGGCACTACAAAGTATTAACTTAAAGGGGACGAATAATATTGCACGCCCCATTTTTCAGTTTATTATTTTTTATAAGTTTAAAATAAGCAATACATTTCTTCACCTTCACAATTGTGTCCCACTTGTTGTTGATTCTTCACCAGAACATTAACATTTTTATCTTTATGTTTGAAGCCTGAAATGTGGGAAAAGGTTGAAAATTTCAAAGGGGCTGAATAATTTCTCAAGGCACTGTAATACTGCTCCCTATGTACAAGAATATAACTACTATAATACTGTTCCCTATGTAAAAGAATGTAAGTACTATAATACTGCCCAATGTACAAGAATATAATAGCTATACAGTATACTACAAACATGAAGAACATCATATAACTTCCATATGAGGTCTATACTATACCACAACACTTACTATTGGAAGTTCATGTCACAATCTCATATTACGGCAGATTAGACTTTCCACATTAGAGAATCAGTTCTGTGCTCCGGTATCTATTGATCTTCGTCCCGATTCTTCAGTACGCGCAGTATTCTCTGACAAGTGAGGTGATGAGGAGCGGCATTTCTCTTGTTGCTCTGTGTTTTCCTCCCTCCCTTTGTTGTTCCCTGTAAACATGAATATAGATAGATGACGTCACCGGATGAGAGCCGTCTGTTTGGTGCTGCGGTGCAGAGTCCGCACGGCTGCAGATATTCCTATATTGTGGCTCCTGGCCCTACTTACTGTATAAGATATTATATGTAGGAAATAGCTGAAATGCACTTCAGGCTTTTCCAGTGAAATTAAATTGCAGGTTTGTCATTCAGAGAGAGAATTGCGCACCTTAGATGGGTGGATATGAAATTATGGCACCAATGTATACTTGTAATGTATATTTCTCATTCAGCAGACTATGTGGAATAGCATGCTAGAAGAGAAAGGTGCGCTGTGGTATCACAGGCGATAAATAGAAAGGATTTCTGATAGAAGAATATATGACGTATTTTCTTAAAGGAGTTTTGCAGGCCTAGGTTAAATTTGTACAGTCACTATATGTCACTGCAGATTGGTAGAACCTGACAGTGTGTACCGGGCACATTGTAAGGATTCTTCTTACTGCCAGATCAAGGAGAAGTTATAGCACCATTACCCGAATAGAGGATCTATTACTGCTGGATCAAGCAGAGGATAGAGGACTATTACCCGGATAGAGGATTTATTACTGCCGGATCAAGCAGAGGATAGAGGACCATTACCCAGATAGAGGATCAATTACTGCCAGATCAAGCAGAGGATAGAGGTGGATCTATTATAGTTATAGATCTAGATTATAGATTGTGGATCTAGATAGATAGAGGATCTATTATAGTCGGATCAAGCAAAGGATAGAGGACCATTACCCGGATAGAGGATCTATTACTGCCAGATTAAGTAGAGGATAGAGGACCATTACCCGGATAGAGGATCTATTTGCTACAAATCGGCGCCGACGTAGCCGCAAGCAACCTACTGCGGTTCCTGCTACGCCCAGGTGCCGGCCTCCATTTTTGGCTGTTCCTCTTGTCATCCAGCTGACTGTTTCTTCCTCCACATCTAAGTGTGGAGAAGCGGTGGGGCGCATGCGCGTGCCGATTTATCCCAGCCAGAGCCTATGTCCAGTGTTTCGCCTAGTGAGTATGCTCAGCTTAATAGTACCATTTCTAAGGCTTAAGGGGGTTTTACACGCAACGACATATCTAACGATATGTCGTCGGGGTCATGGAATTCGTGACGCACATCCGGCGTTGTTAGCGAAGTTGTTTCGTGTAACACCTCTAAACTACTGTTAACGATCAAAAATACTCACCTAAAGGGGGCTTTACACGCTGCGACATCGCTAATGCGGAGTCGTTGGGATCACGGAATTCGTGACGCACATCCGGCCGCATTAGCGATGTCGTTGCGTGTGACACTGATAAGCGATTTTGCATCGTTGCAAAAACGTGCAAAATCGCTCATCGGTGACATGGGGGTCCATTCTTAAAAATCGTTACTGCAGCAGTAACGAAGTTGTTCCTCGTTCCTGCGGCAGCACACATCGCTGCGTGTGACGCCGCAGGAACGAGGAAGCTCTCCTTACCTGCCTCCCGGCTGCTATGCGGAAGGCAGGAGGTGGGCGGGATGTTACGTCCCGCTCATCTCCGCCCCTCCGCTACTATTGGGCGGCGGTTCAGTGACACTTCAGTGACGTCGCTGTGACGCCGCACGAACCGCCCTTAGAAAGGAGGCGGTTCGCCGGTCACAGCGACGTCGCCGGACAGGTAAGTATGTGTGACGGCTCTGGGCGATGTTGTGTGGCACGGGCAGCGATTTGCCCGTGTCGCGCAACAGATGGGGGCGGGTGCCCACACTAGCGATATCGGGACCGATATCGCAGTGTGTAAAGTAGCCTTTATCGTTGATCGTTGACACGTCGTTCATTTTCAAAATCTCGTTGCAACCTTTCATCAATTTATCTCTGCCATCCTTGTCCAGGGAAATTAGTTACAGTGCCATGGGTTGTAAACTTTTTTATGATGTTGTGCACCGTGGACAAAGGAACATCAAGATCTCTGGAGATAGACTTGTAATCTTGAGATTGTTGATATTTTTCTTGTTGATATTTTACTATAATTGTGTTTGTCAAGTCCTCAGACAGTTCACCTGTTCTCTTTCTGTTCTCAGTTCTTAGTGTGGCACAAACAGACACACAATACAACCATTGAGTGAACTTCTCCCATTTTATCTGGTTTCAGGTGTTATTTTCATATTGTCCATACCTATTACTTGCCACTGGTGAGTTTGAACGTGTAACACATACTTGAAACAAAGTTGTTTACCCACAATTTTGGCAAAGTGTCAGCAATTTTGTCTGGTCCATTTTGGGGGTTTTGTGTAAAGTTATGTCCAATTTGCCTTTTTTTCTATTTTTTTTTATGCTGTTCCAGTACTCACAAAGGAAATAAATATTAAAATAATAAGAAGGTGTAATTGCTAACATTTCAGGGATAAATATTTCATTTATTGAAATAATTTCAAGGGTGCCAACACTTTCGTCCATGACTGCATATCGGAATAATTGCATGCTTTTTGAACTGTTTGACCTTCTATTTAGGAATTACTGAATAATTTGTGTCTTGTTTGACAGTGTTATATAGGCTTTACTGTGAGTATTAATGGAAAGTTTTATGGCACTGTTATATGGGTACCATCATATTTATTATGCTGGATGGACACTGTATAGCACTAGTCTTTTTACACTATGAGGCGGTATAAAAAAAGGTCAATAAAGTGAATAAAACACCTACATGAGCTGTATGTGTGGGGAGGGCCAGTGATGGTTCATGGTGGAGATCGATTGAGGAGACAGTAGTTACGCAACACTTTATAGCATTACATATTATCCCTTGTCTATGTAACCACCAGTCTATTATCCATGACCAGCTTCACCTCAATCTTTTGTATATTGAATCGACGCAGTTAATTTCCTCACTTCTATTATCTTTTCAAGTTTTCCAAAAACAAATAGGTTAACGAGATCTCGCGTACAAGAGAACAGGAGATATTGGGTCACACTCCCTCCGTCGGCACAAAGATTAATGATTAGAGGGTTTTTCTTTTACCTTTTTTGTATCTTTCTCGGAATCTCACTGAACTCATACAGAGCGGAGTATGATAAATTACAGACAAATCTATGGATTCGACAATTTTCTGTTTTTTTTTTTAATCTTAAAATGTGCCCCAGATTCATTGTTTTCAGGAGAGAGGCAATGTATCTCGGGAAGCAGCTGACTCCACGGCTATCTCGCCCCTGCTATCTTGTTATGTCATAGATTTGACTAAGTTTACAAATTATAGTTTTGTGTTTATCTTATATTATATCTTGGTGGAATGTTACTTGTTTTGCGTTGCGAATATTTATGGATTTTTTTCAGCTCTCACCAGTCGTTGAGTATAACTTTAAAATTAGAGATGGGAAACATCCGGGTATAATATATAATCAACAAGACTATATAACTGATTGATAGAGCCGATAGTCACCCCCAAGTGGTGCCTTCTCTTCTCTTTGTTCAAAGTACATTAGTGTTAATGTTTTTTCTGTCCAAACTGATAATCTTTCCCCCTCAACCGTGCCCTGCCTAAAGGATGACTCTTCGCCTCCTGTTGATGTGGGGAAACCATATTCTTCTATCACTGTCTGTCACACTTATGACACAACATGGTGGCATTCGTACAGTTCTTGGGTACACTTACCGGACCTTGAATAACAATAAACACCCTTTGGATCAGAGCATATACGAAACTTTCTTTTTCCACCCCTTACATCTTACGTCATTCACACAAAAGCCGCCATTGCAATCCTGCGCATGCGCACTTTGATCTGCCTGGCTGAGGGCAGATCAAAGTACTGTAATGCGCATGTGCGAGGAAAGGTCAAAGACCACCCGCGCATGTACACTACATTCCTTTGATCTGTCTTCAGCCAGGCAGATCAAATTGCGCATGCACAGGATCGCAATGGTGGCCTGTTTGTGAATGAGGCAGGATGCATCATGCACACGGGGCTTGGCAGGAGGACAACAATTGCATAAGATGGAGGAGGCACCAGACCAAGAACAGAGACACCCATCCAACCTGACCACCCCCTATGTAAGCATTATAAGGATATTTTTTATGTTATACAGAGTGGCATGGGGTCTTATGTACAGTATTCTGGAATTCTGTATATAAGAGATTACTGGTGGTGGCCGCAGCTCATAAGGGAAATATCTCATGACAGGTTCCTTTAAATTTGTAAGCCTTAAAGTTATATTCTCACCACTTAAGGACAGGGGGATGTCCAGGTCAGATGAGGACCTGATTGACTTGGAGTTGCTCCTCGGCACATTCTTAGGGTTCGCTCACATGATTGTATAACATGGATGAGGGCTATCTCATAAAATATCAATGTTATACTCATGCCAATTCATCATAAAAAAAATAGCACCATATATCAGACAGCGCACACCCATTCAAGTCTTTGGGTGCAGGAGAAGACTGAGAAATTAAAGGGGTTTTCCCATGAACAAAGTTAATTTTACAGTTGATTTTAATCAAAAGATCTTGGAATAATAACATTAATAATAATAATTTTCACAAATGGATGTGTTTTAAAAAAATGTTCTTGTCCTGAGATAATCTTATATATGTGTCTCTGCTATGTACTCTGTAATGGCCGTGTCTGATCCTACAGGGACATGATCGGTTCATACCATATCTCCTGGGCAGATCAGAATGGAAAAAAGAGTGTACAGAGAGCACAGCATGGGTTTATAGCTGATTTTTTTTGTAAGGTAAAGCATTTCCCTGCCTGTTTTTAAAAAATGTTTACCTAAACGAAAAGCTCATTTGCAATCCCGTGCTGGAATGGATGTGGTATGATCAAACCACATCCCTGTATGGTCAGACACGGCCATTACACAGTACATAGCAGGGACACATATATACGATTATCTGAGCACAGGAACATTTTTTTTAAGACAATTGTGGAAATTGATATTATTCCAAGATCTATTATGAACTTTGTTCATGGGAAAACCCTACTCCTTTACCTCCAGGTGATTTTCCGTTTTTCATTTTTGTTTTTTCCTCCCCTTCTTCCAAGAGCCATAACTTTTTTATTTTTCCTCAGGCTGGTACCAGGACATAAGAACTGATAAAGGAACACAGGCTGGTACTGGGAACAAGGAACGGATACAAGAGCATAGTCTGGTACCAGGACACAGGAAAAGATACAGAAACTCAGGCTGGTACCATGATACAGGAACAAACACAGGAACATGGGCAGGGATGGGGACACTGGATCAGGTTCAGGTACTCAAACAGGTATAGGTTCTGGTTCAGGATCAGGACTGGTTCAGGCAGATGGGCAAGTACTGAATCTGTAACAGGATCCAGAAACCAGACAATAAGTTGGGTGCCACAAGCCACAGTGGCTACAGTAGACAAGCATTGCACAGGCACCTCCCAATAGGGGAGGTTGCCTTAAATACCTGGTATTCCCTAAGGATAATAAATGAAGAAGGTGATCCAGCTGAGTGATCAGGTGATTTATTCAGTGCAGTTCAGACAATGCATAGAGATGTTGTTAACGCGTTTCTGGCTTAACGCCCTTAATCATAACCAGTCTGAGGCATGGTGAGGTCAGACGTGGGTGAGCTGGATTCCTATACAAACTCCCCAAGGATAGACTGGGAACACAACAGGAAATAGATGGTACTTCCCATCAATAGGCTGGTAACACATCAGGAGTGTGTGCGCTGCCCCTTTAAGAAGTGAGGAACATGCACATGCACATGTCCTAAGGTGACAGCCTGGAAACCAGGAAACCTGAGTGGCAGGCAAAGACCCTAATAGCTGGGAGCTGTTGTGTGCACATAATGTGAGTGGTGGGATAGCTGGGCAGAGATGAACAGTGAATATGTCGGCATCCCTGCCGGTTAATGCCCGAAATGCCAGCGTTACAGGACGCCTCTCCTTACGCCCCCTCCAAACAGGCCTGAATACACTGTGTGAAGCCAAAAATGTGGACAGCTAAGGTACTGTCAACAGTAACAACAAAGTCTGCCAGGCTCAGTTATCGGCATGGACACAGCGAACAGACAAGAAACCCAAAGGTGGGGCAAAAACAACAACCCCAAGACTAACGGGGATATCTGAGGAGTCCTTGGTACATATAGCTGAGGCGGAAAATTGGCTTCCACCATTTGCAGGTAGGTAGGTGGTATTTAATCCTGATTATGGCCAGAGTGGAACGGCCGAAGCGGAAAATTGATTTGCACTGTCCGCAGGTCCATGGCCGAAGTGGGGAGTGGGGAATGGGTCTGCACGTGCACTGTAAGTAACACTATGGTCAGGAATTGATCCTGTCAATCCCACAGTCTGGACCATTCTAGAAAAACTCAGGGAGCTAGGGTCACCAGAGTCATGGCCTGTGCAATTTGTTATTCAAACGGAAACAGGCGAGACGGAGGCAGAACCCCTGCTGGGACAGGATCTAGATAACCGACAGGGAGAAAGCTGGTAATGGCACAGATAAGGCAGGTTCAAGTTTGGGTTCAGGTTCAGACAGGAACATGGATTCAGCAACACAGGTGGGTACAGGGATACAGCAATGGATTCGGAAACTAAGGCTGGTATCTGGACAAAAGAATGGATACAGGAACTCAGTCTGGTACTGGGACACAGAAACAAATACAGGAACTGAGGCTGGTACCGAGACACAATGGTGCATACAGGCACTGAGGTTGGTACAGAGACACAGGAACGGATACAGGAACTCAGGTTGGAACCAGGACACAGGAAAGGAGACAGGAACTCAGGCTGTTACAGGCATACAAGTGAGTACCGAATCTGGAACAGGATCCAGGGACAAGATAATGACTTCATAGCCACAAAGCACAATGGCTACAGGAGACAAATGTTGCACAGAAACCTCCCAATAGGGGAGGGTGCCTTAAAAACATGGTACTTCCCAGCGATAGGCCAAGAACACATCAGGTGTTTCCTGGTAATCCCCATCACCTTTAGCGAGTGGGAGGAGCAGCCAGAAGACCAGCACAGCATGCGCAGGTCCTGGGAAGTGGGAGCCGCAGTGGGCACAGAAGGAGAACAGAGGGACAGCTGGTCAGAAAGGAGTAGTGAGTATGTCGGAGACACTGCCGGTTAATACAGGAAACACCGGCGTTACATAGATGTTTTCTATACTTTATGATAATTTCTGACCGGATGGTAAATCTAAAGATATAAAGATACAAGATTGGTTCTACTTAATTCCCATAGACTCTGCTCACCATCCCTGGACAAGAAAAGTCATAAATCAAGGTGCAAATGTGATACGTACCATATTTGCAAATTTACTATGCATAAGAAAAAGTATAAAGTCTTTGATTAATTCCTCCATAGTAGCTATAGATTTTATTACTCTCGCCATCCTCCTGCCCCTTTTGTGTATGTTTTACACCATGAAGGGTTTGATATTTTCAAGAAGCCAAACACTTGAAAACATCAGTGCTTTCCATTCACAGTTTCCAATTTTTCTTTCCTTGTAAACTCCATTTAGTGTTAAAAAAACAATTTGATGGCAGATTGTGGGCGCCGCGTCTCTCCTCTGACCTTTAAATCAAATTTTGTTTTTCACCGGCAGATTCACCTCCGAGCCAATCCTGACAGCTTAATAAAGTGAAGATTTCTGCCATAAATCCACTGCTCCCGTCATCCTGTAACAGAAGCCGCTAAAACCTTTGGCCGCAGGTGACGTCTTCGGCTCGAGAATGTGATCACATCCAGGTAGAAACAAACGTCTCCGGTAATATAGCGGGCTGGGGGTGCAGCACCGCGATTCACGTAACCTCAGGATCTCCCGCACTGTTCTTCATCTCATTCTGCTCAATTATTTTCCAGCCAGGTTAATTTTCTGTCAGATTGAGGTGTAGACTATAGACAAGTGCTCCCCACCCCGAGTTATCATACTGTCAGGAAAGAGATCGGAGAGTGTATCATCCATTATCTGCCTGGAGAAGACTGAAAGATGATCATATACAGAAATACCGTCATCCCACACCTCCATGCCTGCTGTTAGCTAATGCAACAGGACGATCACAAAAACATTTATTATAGCACTACAGTATCTTTAGCAATATTAATCCTGAGCTATCTGGTTCATGAATAGAATCTGAATCACTGTGATGATTTATACATATATAGTTATAGTACATGTTTCATTATAAAGGGAAGTAGTATTATAGTTATAATATCATAAATATCCTCTTTATTATATTCTTGTACATAGGGGGCAGCATTATAGTAGTTATATTCTTGTGTATAGGGGCAGTATTATAGTAGTTATATTCTTGTGTATAGAGGCAGTATTATAGTAGTTATATTCTTGTGTATAGAGGCAGTATTATAGTAGTTATATTCTTGTGTATAGAGGCAGTATTATAGTAGTTATATTTTTGTGTATAGAGGCAGTATTATAGTAGTTATTTTCTTGTACATAGGGGGCAGTATTATAGTAGTTATTTTCTTGTACATAGGGGGCAGTATTATAGTAGTTATTTTCTTGTACATAGGAGGCAGTATTATAGTAGCTATATTCTTGTACATAGGTGCAGTATTATAGTAGTTATTTTCTTGTACATAGGGACAGTATTACAGTAGTTATATTCTTGTACATAGGAGTCAGTATCACAGTAGTTATATTCTTGGACATAGGGGAACGGTATTATAGTAGTTATATTCTTGTACATAAGGAGTAATATTATAGTAGTTATATTCTTGTACATAGGGGGCAGTATTATAGTAGTTATATTCTTATACATAGGGAGCAGTATTATATTAGTTATATTCCTGTACATAGGAGCAGTATTATAGTAGTTACATTCTTGTACATAGGGAACATTATTATAGTAGTTATATTCTTGTACAAAAGGAGTAATATTATAGTAGTTATATTCTTGTACATAGGGGGCAGTATTATAGTAGTTATATTCTTATACATAGGGAGCAGTATTATAGTAGTTATATTCCTGTACATAGGAGCAGTATTATAGTAGTTATATTTGTGTACATAGGGGCCAGTATTACAGTAGTTATATTCTTATACATAGGGAGCAGTATTATAGTAGTTATATTCTTGTACATAGCGGGCAGTATTATAGTAGTTATATTCTTGTATATAGGGGCAGTATTATAGTAGTTATATTCTTGTACATAGGGGTAATATTATAGTAGTTATATTCTTGTACATAGGGGTAATATTATAGTAGTTATATTCTTGTACATAGGGGTAATATTATAGTAGTTATATTCTTGTACATAGGGGTAATATTATAGTAGTTATATTCTTGTACATAGGGGAAAGTATTATAGTAGTTATATTCTTGTACATAAGGAGTAATATTATAGTAGTTATATTCTTATACATAGAAGCAGTATTATAGTAGTTATATTCTTGTACATAGTAGGCAGTATTATAGTAGTTATATTCTTGTACATAGGAGCAGTATTACAGTATTTATATTCTTGTAGATAGGGAACAGTATTATAGTAGTTATATTCCTGTACATAGGGGAAATATTATAGTAGTTATATTCTTGTACATAGGGAACAGTATTATAGTAGTTATATTCTTGTACATAGGGGGCAGTATTATAGTAGTTATATTCTTGTACATAGGAGCCAGTATTACAGTAGTTATATTCTTATACATAGGGATCAGTATTATAGTAGTTATATTCTTGTACATAGAGGGCAGTATTATAGTAGTTTTATATGTGTACATAGGGGCCAGTATTACAGTAGTTATATTCTTGTACATAGGAGCAGTATTATAGTAGTTATATTCTTGTACATAGGAGGCAGTATTATAGTAGTTATATTCTTGTACATAGGGGGCAGTATTATAGTAGTTATATTCTTGTACATAAGGGCAGTATTATAGTAGTTATATTCTTGTACATAAGGGCAGTATTAGATGCGCGGCACGGTGGATCAGTGGTTAGCACTGCTTTGCAGCGCTGGAGTCCTGGGTTCAAATCCCACCAAGGACAACATCTGCAAGGAGTTTGTATGTTTTCCCCGTGTTTGCATGGGTTTCCTCGGGGTACTCTGGTTTCCTCCCACACTCCAAAGACATACAGAAAGGGAATTTAGATTGTGAGCCCCAATGGGGTCAGTGTTCCTGATGTATGTAAAGCACTGCGGAATATGTTAGCGCTATATAAAAATAAAGATTTATTATAGTAGTTATATTCTTGTACATAGATGGCAGTATTATAGTAGTTATATTCTTGTACATAAGAGCAGTATTATATCAATTATATTCTTTATTCTTGCACATAGGGAGCAGTATTATAGTACTTATTTTCTTGTGTATAGAGGCTTTATTATAGTATATTCCTGTACATAGGGGGCAGTATTATAGTAGTTATATTTTTGTACATAGGTGGCAGTATTATAGTAGTTATATTCTTGCACATTGGGGGCAGTATTATAGTAGTTATATTCTTGCACATAGGGGGCAGTATTATAGTAGTTATAGTCTTCTACATAGGAGCAGTATTATAGCAGTTATATTCTTGTACATATGGAACAGTACTATAGTACTTATATTCTTGTACATAAGGGCAGTATTATAGTAGTTATATTCTTGTACATAGGGGTCAGTATTATAGTAGTTATATTCTTGCACATAAGGCGCAGTATTATAGTATTTATATTCTTGTACATAGAGGCAGTATTATAGTAGTTATATTCTTGTACATAGGAGGCAGTATTATAGTAGTTATATTCTTGTACATAAGGGTAGTATTAGATGCGCGGCACAGTGGATCAGTGGTTTGCACTGCTTTGCAGCGCTGGAGTCCTGGGTTCAAATCCCACCAAGGACAACATCTTGCATGGGTTTCCTCGGGGTACTCTGGTTTCCTCCCACACTCCAAAGACATACAGAAAGGGAATTTAGATTGTGAGCCCCAATGGGGACAGCGTTCCTGATGTATGTAAAGCACTGCGGAATATGTTAGCACTATATAAAAATAATGATTTATTATAGTAGTTATATTCTTGTACATAGATGGCAGTATTATAGTAGTTATATTCTTGTACATAAGAGCAGTATTATATCAATTATATTATTGCACATAGGGAGCAGTACTATAGTAATTATATTCTTGTGTATAGAGGCTTTGTTATAGTATATTCCTGTACATAGGGGGCAGTATAATAGTAGTTATATTCTTGTACATACAGGGCAGTATCATAGTAGTTATATTTTTGTACATAGGTGGCGGTATTATAGTAGTTATATTCTTGCACATAGGGGGCAGTATTATAGTAGTTATAGTCTTCTATATAGGAGCAGTATTATAGCAGTTATATTCTTGTACATAAGGGCAGTATTATAGTAGTTATATTCTTGTACATAGGGGTCAGTATTATAGTAGTTATATTCTTGCACATAAGGGGCAGTATTATAGTATTTATAGTCTTGTACATAGGAGGCAGTTATTATAGTAGTTATATTCTTGTACATAGGGGTGTACATAGGGACAGTATTATAGTAGTTCTATTATTATACATAGGGACAGTATTATAGTAGTTCTATTCTTGTACATAGGAGGCAGTATTATAGTAGTTATATTCTTGTACATAGGGGTGTACATAGGGACAGTATTATAGTAGTTCTATTATTGTACATAGGGGCAGTATTATAGTAGTTCTATTCTTGTACATACGGGGTAGTAGTAGTTATTTTCCTGTACATAGAGTTCAGTATTATCGTAGTTATATTCTTAGACATTGCGGCAGTATTAAGCTATGTGCGCACGTTGCGTAACTGCATGCATCCTGCGTCCCCAGCATAATCTATGAAGGTTATGCAGGAGACGTGCATACGTGGCGTATTAGAGCGCAGCGCTTCGGCTGCTGCCCGAAGCGCGCGTTCTAAGAAGTGACATGTCATTTCTTTCCTGTGCTCTGCCTGCAGCTCCTGCTCTGTCTATGGGAGGAGCTGCAGGCAGAGCGCATGGAATCGGCTTTTTTTTTTTTTCACTACGGACTCTTTCTGCAGCGATTTGAAGCGCACGTGTGCTGTTCAAGTCGCTGCAGAAATTTCTGCACTGACAGTACGCAACGTGCGCACATAGCTTTATAATAGTTCTATCCAGAAGGAAGATTGATCCACCCTGCACTATTCAGTGAGCGTAGCGCTCACTCCACTCGATCCAGACTTGTCACCGCACTATATGGCAGCAGATACATAGAGCAATGGAAGCGGTGGTCTTTCCATTTGACAATAATCCATAAAGTTCATGAAAAAGAGGTGAAGGCACTCACCAAATATGCTCAATAAAAAAGTTGTTTATTTGACCATCAGGTCAGGGGGAAAGGCGTGAGGGAGGTAGAAACACACAATTCGTCGGACGACGGCCGTTCGGCGTCTTTACAACTGACGCTTCCACGAGTCCATGGTCGAATAAACAACTTTTTTATTGAGCATATTTGGTGAGAGCCTTCCGCCTCTTTTTCATGAATATTACAGTAGTTCTAATCTTGTACAAAAGGGCAGTATTATAATAGTTATATTCTTGTACATAGGAGGCAGTATTATAGTAGTTATATTCTTGTATATAGGGGCAGTATTATAATAGTTATATTCTTGTACATAGGGGCAGTATTATAGTAGTTATATTCTTGTACATAGGAGCAGTATTATAGTAGTTATATCCTTGCACATAGGGGCAGTATTATAGTAGTTATATCCTTGCACATAGGGGCAGTATTATAGTAGTTATATTCTTGTACGTAAAGGCAGTATTATAGTAGTTATATTCTTGTACATAGGAGGCAGTATTATAGCAGTTATATTCTTGTACATACTGTAAAGGACAGTAATATAGTCAATATATAATATATATATATATATAAGGGCAGTATAATAGTTATATTTTTGTACACAGCAGCAGTGTTATAGTAGTTATATTCTTGTACGTATGGGGCAGTATTATAGTAGTTAAATCCTTTTGCATAAGAGCGGTATTATAGTAGTTATATTCTTGGAGATTTGGAGCAATATGGTATTTATCGTACTCTTGTTTATAGGAAGCAATGTTATGTGCCACAGCTTGAAATAATGTGAACTAAAGTCTAATAATATATTGTATATTCCTCTGAGTATAATTGTTTTAATAGCTATTTATGACCCTGGATTAGTGATTGTAAAAAACAATTATTTGGAGATTTATTTTCTAGCTCTTTTAATTATTTACTTTAAATTATGAGGGAGGAAAAGCTTAGTTCTCAGCTGAATTTCTCTAGCCTAAGTGGAAATCTGCCAGAAATAGACTGTGCAAGAAAGTATGAGAGCTCTGCTTCAAGGGCAAATCTTGTTTTTTAGTCCTTGTATACACTTATAATTAGACTGATAGAATTACTGTTTTATTGTCACATTCCTTGATTAGAAAGTTCAGTGAGACAATAAGTGACGGAACATGCGACATTCATTACATTACCCTTTACCATTATTTAGCTGAATAGTCCAGATCAGAGTACAGAGTTTTGGAACTGGCCTTAGCTAATGGACTCCGGAAATGGACATGTTCACCCTCAGTCCGAGACTGCGATGTGTGCTGGAAGCAATAGAATAACAGATGAATTATTATATACATTATATATATATATATATATATATATATATATATATATATATATATATATATATATATATATATATATATACTAGCTGTACTACCCGGCTTCGCCTGGGTTAATAACTGCTGTTAACAAAATAGAATGTATTAACAAAAATGTATTCTGCACACAAAAATCACAAAACAAATAGATAGAAATGTAATTCTTAAATGGCAAAAACTAAGCTAATAGAAGCATTTCACAACATATATTTCAACACCACAGATATTCCACATAGATTTAACTAAATTGGCCAAGTAATGTGCTCCATCTGTCTCTTTCCCCGTCTGTCTCTGTCTGTCTCTTTCTTTGTCTGTCTCTATCTCTCTGTTTCTTTCCCCATCTGTCTCTTTCCAGGTCTGTCTCTTTCCAGGTCTGTCTCTTTCCCAGGTCTGTCTCTTTCCCAGGTCTGTCTCTTTCCCCGTCTGTCTCCCCGTCTCTTTGTCTGTGTCTTTTCCTGTCTGTCTCTTTCCCTGTCTGCCTGTTTCTGTCTGTCTCTTTCCCTGTCTGTCTCTCTCCCTGTCTGTCTCTCTGTCTGTCTCTCTCTCTGTCTCTCTCTGTCTCTCTCTATCCGTCTCCCCACCGACATATTACCTCACATATAAGCTTCTTATACTAAGAATGTCTTTTGTTCCTATAGCAACCAATCACAGCTCCTACTAATAACCTGTAGTTCCAGGCTCCATTTACTTTAATGGAGGCATGTTTTTTGGAGAGTAACTGTAAAGCGCGGGGTTAAATTTTCCTGTCAAAACATAGTCTATGACATTCCCTGGGTCAAATGAGGTGTCTGTGCAAGATTTCGTGATTGTAAATGCGACGGTGCGGATACACTTTTCCCCCATTATGTAGACAGGGGCAAAATTGATTGGTAAATTGGATCGCACGGGGTTAAAATTTCGCCTCACAACATAGCCTATGATGCTCTCGGGGTCCAGACATGTGAGTGTGCAAAATTTTGTGGCTGTAGCTGTGACGGTGCAGATGCCAATCCCGGACATACACACACACACATACATACACACATTCAGCTTTATATATTAGATATAGATGGAACACCTGACTACTAGTAAAATTACATCCCGAGAAATAGATTAATATAGTGTATTGAAAAAGTATTCCCACCCCGCGAGCTTTTCCACATTTTTTCACAAATTTAAATGTATTTTATTGGGATTTTATGTGATATACCAACACTAAGTAGCAAGTATTTGTGAAGAGTAAAGGAAATGATACATGGTTTTCTAAATATTTAAAAAATATAAATCTGACAATATATTTAGAGTTGTTGTCCTGCTGAAAGATGAACCTATGCCCCAGTTCAAAGTCCAAAGTCTTCTGCAGCCTCTAACAGGTTTTCTTCTAGGATTGCACTGTATTTAGCGACATTCATCTGCCCATCAACACTTCCCTTTTGTTTTTTCTTTCCAATAAATTGGTGAAAGAGGGAGTGTTTCGGGGAGTAGTTTTTCAAATAAAAATGTCATTTATTTTTTCCATTATTGACTGGGGTGGTGATGTCGGGTATCTGATAGACGCAGTGACATCACTAGCCTCTGGGCTTGATGCCAAGTGACATTACACAGCTGGTATCAACCCCATATATTACCTTGTTTGCCACCGCACCAGGGCATTCGGGATGAGCCAGGTAAAGTCCCGGGACTGTCACATCTAATGGATGTGTCAATTCCAGCCGGCTGCTGGCTGATATTTTTAAGTTTGGGGGGCTCCTAGTAACGTGGGTCTCCCCAGCCTAAGAATACCAGCCAGCATCTGTGAGGCTTTTTCTTGGCTTGTATTTTTGGGGGGGACCGCACGCTTAGTTTCTTGATCACCATGTTTGCCCCCACTAATATAACAACACTTATACTCACGTCTGTTACTGCGGTTATTCCATTGGTGTCTGCACTTACGCTCCCAGGACTCACGTGGCGTTGTTACTTCACCGGAGCCCTGCAGCCTATCAGCACTGCCTTACCTTTCCCCGCCTTTGGAAATATCAAGTATCATCAGGAAGTGAGAGGCCAGCCACATCTGATTTCCTCTTGATCTTTGACAAGGGACAGTGAAGCCAACACTGATTGTGTGCAGGGTTTACATAATATAACAATGTCACATGAGTGCTGACACTGCTGGAATGGCACTGGAGGTGAGTATGTGTGTTGTTATTCTACCGGTGATGCAGAAGGGGTTGTCCAAGTAGTGGACAACCCCCTTAAGAAGAAGGTTGTCTTTACAAAGTAGCAAGCATAGAGGCTACAAGTTGTCCCAAAGTTGGAGCACGTCTATAAAATGTACCAAAGCCAAAGACATTCAGGTTGGGAATAATGTGTTTCTTTTTAGCATTGAGAGAATACAGTATATACTAGTTGAATAGAGCTGCCATAGCACCAACTAATAGTGTGACTAAGCCAGCTGTCTCCCAGCACTAATGCAACTTCTCTGATGGAGAACATAACCCGTCATTTCCATTGCACTGCATCAATGGCTGATCCAATCAGTGATTCAATCTTCCATTTCTTTTTATGTATCTGTATAACTGGACCAGTATTTCATGCAATCACATGTATTCTAAAGAGCTATTATAAAGCACAATGTTCTCTACACAAGAGGCAGCAACAGAGAGAGAGGACTATTAATGCTAAGAGCTGTAATGTCATATGGCATTATACACAGCTCTGCCGCACTAGTCATGCGGAGAGTATAATTCACTATGTCAGTGACTCAGCTATTGCTGTGGTTGAAAGCAAATGGGTCCATTAGAGTATCTTAGCCAGGAATGTCAAACTTAAGGACCGAGGGCCAACTCCGGCCTGCTACATCATTTTATGTGTCCTGTGAGCAGGGGCATAATGATCTCTGCCTGTGCCCGGTGCTGGAGCGGGCCCGCTGTCCCAAGTACCTATTTAGCTGGATGTGTGTTCTCAGAAGCAGATGCAGCTGAGATGCATTGTGACACAGAGACCTGTCACCTGGAACCTATATACCAGGATGCGGACAAATATACAAGGATGGGGCCATATATACCTGGATGTGGCTCCAGATGGGGACATATATATCAGGATTGGGGACATATTTATAAGGAAGAATGGAGGTCATTAATACAGGATGGGGGACATTACTACATAAGGAAGGGGGATGAGCGCAACTTGTATGTCTTTATAAGATTTAGAACGCTACAAGGGCTCATACATTTAAACAACATGTAGGGGGACCAGGTTCTCATATAGATAGCCGATCCTTCTGTGTCCACTGCCTGTGAGTTTCTGTTAAAAAGCAGTGTAGAGATGTGCAATGAAACTCAAAATCAAAGATGGTACCTGCCCCCTGTGCTTGCGCCACCTTCTCTACTACGCAGTGGCTATGTTTTACGTTGACATAGCTACCGCATAGCATAGGGGCAGAGCCAACAAAAGAGAGCAGGTGTCATCTTGCAATGTGAATAGATGCAGCCGGTGATTAGTAGAGAGGACAGCGCCAAAACAAGAATCTTTGAAATCGAGAGGATGATTTCAGCATGCACTTAACAAAAGGGGTGTCATCATAAGCACAGGCAGCAGGATACATCTTTGAGTTTGAGTAGATGCAGCCTATACTTAGCATAAGGAGCAGGCTATCTTGGACTTTGAGGTCCGGAATAGAGATGAGCGAACTTTTCAAAGCTCGGTTCGCTAAGCCTTACCAAACAAGCACTACATTCGCCAAACCAAACTCCGAACCTTTTCAAACACCACTGGATACAATGGGAGGCCAAATGTAAGGCAGAGAAATCACCTTTAGGTGAGTCAAAAAGCTTCCAAAACAGCAAAAATACATTGTACAGTGCTGCACCACTGTTTTGGCATAGCCATTAGCTTCCTAGATTATTATCATAAGAAATATAGAGGTGGATGACTGACAGGTGTACGGCTGGTGCTCTCATACCCCTGCCAGTACAAACAAGACACAACTGGGAAACCCATCTTGGACTTTTCACATTTAAAAACCATTCAGGCAGACAGCATGACAGTGGCATCAATGCCCCCCCCCCCTTTCATTTCCCCATAGTGTGTTTGCACAGCAGGGAATTATGGTCCATGCAACAAACTGGACTTACACACAGGATGTGGGCTGATATTTTAATTTTAAAAATCAAGAAATGCATGAGTGAGAGGTGTAGGCCTGGCAATATAGACAAAAGACAATTTGGAGACCTTATTGAAGTCTTGAGATTAAAAACCTTTCAGGCAGACTTCAGCATAGTGGAATCAATTGCGCCCACCCCCATTTCCCCATAGTGTGATTGCACAGCAGGGAAGTATGATCAATGCAAAACACGGGATGTGGTCTGGCATTTCCATGTTTTAAAGTGAACACACAGTAACCGTGCCTTCCACAGCAGCGCATCCAGGCCAGAATAGTGATCTAGAAATTTCTGTACAATAGGGTTGATCCATGTAATACACATGTAATGTCACCCAGGTGTAGTGTCGCAATCAAGTTTGCACCATCATCGTACACAGCCTTCCCTAGCTCCAGGTTCAGTGGAGACAGCAATTGATCAAACTGGTCCTGGAGAGTGGTCCACAACTCTGCAGCTGTGTGACTGCGTTCTCCAATGCGTATTAATTTAAGCACTACCTGATTACATTGACTTACACACAGATGTGGCCTGGCATTTTCATTTTAAAAATAAAGAGATGCATGACTGACTGGCGTAGGCCTCTCGCTCCCACAAAGACACAACTTGATAACCCATTTTGGAGTCTTGATATTTCAAAACATTGCAGGAAGGCAGCAGGACAGTGACATCAATTGCCTCCTCCCCACCCCATTTCCCCATAGTGGCTTTGCACAGCAAAGATGTATGGTCAATGCAACACACAGGATGTGGGCTGGCATTTTCATTTTAAAAATCAAGGGATACATGAGTGACAGGCAAAGGCCTCTTGCTCCCAGAACCCTGGCAGTACAGACAAGACAGAACTTGGAGACCTATCTTGGAGTCTTGATATTTAAAAACATTGCAGGCAGACAGCAGGACAGTGGCATCAATTGTCCCCCGCATTTCCCCATAGTGTGTTTGCACAGCAGGGAGATATGGTCCATGCAGCACTCAGGATGTGGCCTCGGTGTCTCACATGGGTAAAAACACCAGGCATGGTCACTTCCGTAATAACTGATGAGATCTCATGAGATTTCACTTACCCCAACTTCAGCAGGTAAAGAAGTGGAGGTTCTTCGGTCAAAGATCTGTGTGAGAATAGTTTCAACGGTGATGCAGGAGGAGGAAGAAGCAGCAGATGCAGTTGATTTGAAGGCCAGTGGTTGGGTAAGCCTAGTAGTCTACATCTTAGCACAATAAGATTCTCACAGTAATTCATGTTGCTTGCGCATGTGTCGGTTCATGCATGTAGTTGTCAAATTATTTGAATTTTTGCCTCTACTGAGTCGTTGTTTACAACGTTGTCAGAAAACAAAAGGTGGATCATCCTTTGGAGTCTCAAAAAAGACTTAGGCTAGGCAACCCATCCTGCGAACTGCAGACCAGTGACCGCTGCAGGCCACAGCCAGAGTTGCAGATGTGGATGCAGTGCTTCTCATGGTTGCATCACTATGTGTTTGTATGGGAATTGCCCACTTAACCTCCTCGGCTTCCTCTTCCTCCTCATCTGCTGAGCTGCACAGTTGCGTGCCTCTGGGTTCACACCAAGTGTGATCTACAACTTCATTGTCATGCTCTGTTTTGTCCCACTCCTCCTCTTTCTGACCTGACATCACATAACGGTATGCATGCGTCTCAGGTATCTGAGTCTCATCATCATCATCTCCATCCCCGAGGATAACGTCAGTTGATGAGGGTCGAGATCCTGCTCAGACCCTACTTTGTCTGGCCAGGATCCAACTCACAAAGATTTTGGGCATTGGTGCAGATGCTTTTCTCCTCTTGAGTCAGGGAATCTTTGGAGCAGACCTCTGATGCCCATGGGATAGAATGTGTGAAGAGCTCTGGAGACTTGCACATATGTGGTTCCCCACAGTCAGTCTGCCGGTTGGAGATTTGTGAAGCGGGGGAAACAAATGTAATTGGGGTGGCATCTCTGCAGAATAAACTGTTTGTGATGTTGAGATGCAGGAAAAGGAGGAGAGCCCACTTGATGCAGCACTTGCCATCCACTCTAGCACATGCTGTTTAGCAGCCTCATTTGGAAGTTGAATCAGTGTGCCGCTGTCAAGAAATCTAGTGGAGTAGGCTGTCTAGTAATGGAACTTGTTCTCATTTCTCTTGGGATAGGATGATCCGATATTTGCTCACTAGAGCTTTGACTAACAGAACGTCCTACATGTACACCTACAACACCCCAACTATTCACTATTCCATCACAAGCTTATCGTGATTTACCACTCATGGTTGATGTACCCTTCCCCTTTCAAACAGATGTTTTGCAACCCTATGGCCACACCTATCAGACATCTGACACAAAATATAAATTATTTATTTCCTGCTTGAGTTGGCAATATTGTGAAGCACTAGAAAGTACCAATAACTAGAAAAGTGATTCACTGTGTAGTTTTGAGCAGACACTGAAAAGTGCCAAGACCTTTTTTAGCTAGTTTACTAGCAAACTTACAGCAGGCAGTACTAACTAACAATACCTAGAATTGTGTTTTACTGGCTAATTGGGAACAGGCCATAATAATTAACAATACCTTAATAATAAATTGGAGCAGGCTGTAATACATAGCAATACCTAGAAATGTCTTTCACTGGCTAATTGGGAGCATGCCATAATACATAGCAATATCTAGAAATGTGTTTCACTGGCTAATTTGGAGCAGGCCGTAATACATAGCAATCCTTAGAAGTGTATTCCATTGGCTAATTTTGAGCAGGCCGTAATACGTAGCAAACTTTAGAAATGTGTTTCAGTGCCTAATTTAGAGCAGGCACTGACAAGAAGCTAGCCCTATTTCTATCACTAAATGCCGATTTGTGGCACACAGTTTTCCCTACACTGCACGTCCCAATTCTACACTATCGCTCTCCTATCTATCTCAACTACCTATCATTAAACCCCTAGCTAAGCTAACTGTGTAGCAGCAGCAGCGGCAGCACCTTCCCTAACATTTCACATTCACAAAATGGTGCCCATATTGCACGTCTGCATTTTAATATGCAGACAGACATGTTACTTAGGTAGCCAGTGGCTTAAGCCCTTGTGTCTTAACCTTGTGGATGTTTTCTGAGCCATGATTGGTTGCAGTGACATCTGCAAATAAAGTTAAGAAAAAAAAATGGCACCACGTGTCCACCCCCTCCCTAAACACATCCCTCCATTCATCATACAGCACTACAATCCTATCCAAAAGCATAACATGTTATCAGAAAAGCATTTTTTTTTAAAATGCGATCAGTGATCGAGCATTGCTGACTTTTGGAGAAAGTGCTCAAGCTAAACTTGAATTTGAAATTAGCGAACCTTTATCGAACAGGTTCACTCATCTTTAGTGCGGAACGGCACCCTTACGCGTACAACAATGGGACAGCACCCTTAGCTCTATAATCCAGGGACAGCATCCTTAGTCTTACAACCTAAGGACAGTGCCCTTAGCCTTATAACTCAGGGACAGCTTCCTTAGCCCTACTAACCAGGGACAGAGCTCTTAGCCGTACAACGCAGGGACAGTCCTCATATAGCCCTTCAACCTAGGGACAGTTATCGTATAGCCCTACAACCAGTGTCGTACTGACCACCTGAGGAACCTCCAGTAATACCAGACCTGGCTGCGGTTACCTGGATTGAATTCTGTAGCTCTCACCTGAGCTCTGGAGTGCAGCCTGGACTGAACTCGGGATTTGCAGGACTGAACTGCAAGCGCCAACTGATTCCTCGGCGATTGCAGTTCAGTTCATGGCAGCTGCGGACAGGCATGGCTGAACTCCGAAGCTGTCACCTGAGCTCCAGAGTTTAGTCCGGCGTGTCCGCAGCTGTGATATAAACTGAACTGCAATCACCGTGGAATCAATCGGCGCTCGCGGTTCAGTCCTGCAAATCCCGAGTTCAGTCCAGGTTGCACTCTGGAGCTCAGGTAAGAGCCCCGGAGTTCAACCCAGGTAACCACAGCCAGGCCTGGTTATTACTGGAGGTTCCCCTGGTAGCCAGTCCAATTCTGCCTACAACCTGGGACAGCTTCTGTGTAGCCCATTGGCCAGTTTGTGCCTTGCAGTCCATGCTAATACTGCGTTTCATGGAGATCTACATGAGCTCTTACAATTACAAGTGGTCCTTTAAAGACAACTGTAATGCTGATGTGGCCTTTGGTGAAAATGAGTTTGACACCCCTAATCTAAGCCAGTCATGTTTGATTTTGTCTGCTTAGCTGTTTTTGTAACCTTTCATGTGTAATACTTTCTGTTAAAAGGGTATAGTCAAGTTTGGAAGATATCCCCTACTGATCTCGTGAATGAAACAACAGTCGAACAGGTGCGCGCCATTCATTCTTATGAGAATGCAGAAGACCAGCTGAACGCACTGCTCAGCTATCTCTGATGTTCACATTAGGAATGGATGGAGCGGCAGTACACATGATCAATCACTACTCCATTCACGCAGTGCTTTTCAGTGCTACACTTCCTTGGTCCATATCGTCACCAATTTCAAAATAATCCCCTACCCTATTGATAAGTGATAACTTCTAAAGGCTGTTTTACACGTTGCAATTTCTCGTGCGATTGCATTTGTGATCGCACCCGCCCCCATCGTTTGTGCGGCACGTGCAATTTCTTGCCCGTGTCGCACAATGCAGTAACCCCTGTCACACGTACTTACCTTCCAAGCGACCTCGCTGTGGGCGGCGAACATCCACTTCCTGAAGGGGGAGGGACGTTCGGCGTCACAGCGACGTCACACAGCGGCCGGCCAATCGAAGCGGAGGGGCGGAGATGAGCGGGACGTAACATCCCGCCCACCTCCTTCCTTCAGCATTGCCGGCGGGACGCGGTGTGTGCTGCCCTGGGTACGATGAACAACAGGACGTGCGATTTTTAGAAAATGAGCGACGTGTCAGCAATGAACGAGAAGGTGAGTATTTCTGCTCATTCATAGCTGTCACACGCTACAATATCACTAACGAGGCCAGATGTGCGTCACTTACGACGTGACCCCGCCGACATCTCGTTAGAAATATCGTAGCGTGTAAAGCCCCCTTTAGCTGAGGAATAGTCCTTTAAGCCTCTATACTAGAGATGAGCAAACATATTTGAGTGAAATTGCATTCTACTGGAATTCTACAAAAATCCAGATTACCCAAAATGTACATTTTTTTTTGTAAATCACTTCCACACGGATTCAGCAAGATGGCAATTACTGGCTGCCATTTTTCTGACCTGTAAGTGGCCATCAAAAGGTTATAAAAACAAACAAATCCTTATACTTACATATACGTTATATAGACTGAAAACATAACCCAGAGAGGGGATAACACTAGCATAGAGGAGAAACCAATAATGATAAAGTGCATGATGGAATTTTTTTTATCAAGGTACTAAATAAGTTTGATTGCAAAAAAATGATTAACAGACAAAAAAGTTAATAATGGTGATTGTCCCAACACAGAGGCCACAAGTGACAAGTGTTGGCGGGTGACCTAAAGGGAAAGAAACCCACTTGAGGTAATAGTCCAAGTAGAAAAGATAAAACTTAATTCATAATGACATATGCACAATGGAAGTAAGAATGGCATGCCAGGAGGAAATTGTACTGAAGTGAAAAGTCAATAAATAAAGAAATTGAATAGTATACATCCTGGGAACCAAGATGAAAGGGACTCCCATTACTAATCTAGAGCTTAGTGGCAGCTGTGAGCTGTGTGGCGCCCCTGAGGCTTCAGTCACCACAGGGTACTGCACCTCACCAGAGGTGCAGTATTCATCCCGGGTGCGGAGGAGGTCATCGCCAGTAAACCACCACAATCCACCACAACACACAGTTAGATGCCCTCTCACTGGGACTGAGCTAGGGTAGAGACTTAAGGGGTGGCCATGACTAATGTAGTGGACTCTCTGCTCACTAGTTCAGGAATCCGAGGGGTAGGAGCTTTACACAGGGAAGCAAGGTGACACACGTACGCTCAGACAGTTGGAGTTAGACGCTGACACTGGATGGTGCCATACACGGAACAAATAAGGCATGGGGAGAATACTGTCGCTGGGGGGAGAGCTGATAGCTGATAGCTCCCTCGGGACCGGCGCCCACTTCAGGGTGCGGAACGCTAGGCTAGTGGGCACTTCACTTCCCGCCAGAAGAATCCACCGGGCAGAGGATTTCAAGTCTTCTGGCCCACACAAACCGCCCAGAGCACAGCAGCATATAGAGCCAGAAGTCGTGACAACAGAGTGGCACTAGTAACGGACTTGTACTGCCTACTATACGGGACAGGAACAGGGTCCAATCAAGTAATCAGGTCCCCGCGTGGCTTCAAGCAGCAGGGACTCACACAACACAGCGCAGGGAGGCAGGACTCACAGGAAGAAATACCGATTCTGACCTCTGAACTATCCGCGATCAGCTGGAGCCCATCACAGCAGAGTCCGGCAGTCCAAAGGTAGTGACATCTCAGTGAGTAAAGAACCTTAACTGCAATCCCTGTGTCGTCCAATCCTTCCCGTGCCCCGCGTTCCTTTATTAGAGTGGACTACTACTCCCAACCTCCCTGTGGGCCCGACCTCTGCCTGTGGAGAGCTGTACCAACCTAGCTGCACTACCACCAGCCCTCAGAGGAAACCCCTTGCGGCGGCTCCCATATTATAGTTGCACACCAAAGGTGACGTCGCAAAGAACTACAATTCTCCATCATCATGCCCCCATTTATTGACACTGCAAGGGTCACGGAACCGGGCCCAGCAGCTGTGACATCCCACCCCCTACACCGGCCCGGTGATGAGTAACTCCCCCAGACTGCGTGGGCGAGTCAGCTGTCATTAACCCTTTATATTACCCCGATTGCTACTGTACCAGGGCAATCAGAATGAGACGGATAAAGTGCTGGAATTGTCGCATCTAGTGGATGCGACAATTCTGGGTGGCTGTAGGCTGCTATTTTTAGGCTGGAGGGCCTCAATAACCATGGATCTCCCCAGTCTGTGAATTCCAGCTCCCAGCTGTCGGCTTTATCAAGGCTGGGTATAAAACTGAGGAGGAACTGCACACCGGTTATTTAAAAGTATCCAGTTAAATAATTCTTTAAAAAGCTGCATGGCTTCCCTCTTATTTTGATCTGTGACGCCCTGGCCAGCCAGGTAGTCACAAATAGGGCCCCGCATTACACCTGTCCCTCATAGGTAACATACAGCCAAACACATAAACCCTAGTCACCCCCCTCAGAGCTTGATGGACACACCAGGGGGCGGAACCAGGCGGTTGGAAGATGCCCACCGAGGGGTTCAGAGAGCCTGAGGCGAGAAAGTAAATAGAACAAGTCTAGATTTCAAGTTGGAGAGGTGTGTGGGCTGGAGCTGTGTGCAGCTCCAGCAGAGGAGAAAACCCAATTTGAGCAGGTGCCAGGGTAGGAGCCCTGGTACCTCTGGCTAGGAGGCAGATGGAAGCCTCTGTCTGCAGGAGCCGGGAAGACGGCTTGGTGGAACCAAGGTGGACCAAGACAGGGTAGTGGCCTGCCGGTACAGACCCGGGGAACCGATCGGAAACCGGAGCACAAAGGGGAGGTACTCAGCACCTGAAGCTAGGTCCAGAAGCTACTGGGGGCTAGCTAATTAACTGATTGCGGCCAGGACTAGAGGTCCTGTCCCACCCAAAGTCCCGACTGGGCAACAGCCCAACGAGGGGAATAAGCAGCCACCGCCATGGCTCAGAGATCCCACGGGCCAGCATCTGCGGGCAAAGGGCTCCTCAGGCAACCACAAGCCAGGAGCGGACTTCTGAAGTTGCAAGCACAGGTAGTCCACCATCACAAACAGAGATCGGGAGAAAGACAGAGACCACCAGCCGGGTGGGGGACCAGACTGCAGCCGCCTGCGGGCACCGATCACCATCACCTTGGTTTACCAGAGACTCGTGTGTTTACTAATAGTGAGTACATCAGTGCCCTCCGGCCGCCCATCTCCCTGCACCGCCAAACATCTCCCCCCAACGGGTCCTGGGGCCACCATCCTTGCCCACGGAGGGGTTAACAACTTGCTGCGCAACATCTCCCCCGGGTGCCCCGTAACTGCAGCGGTGGTGTCCACCTTCACCACATCCCGTGGGTGGCGTCATAAACTTAACACGGCTCCGGCCGTATACCTACGTCCCCAAACCACAAACCCCTTTTTGATTGGAGTGACCGCAGGACCCCAGGTCCGGAGATCCTCCAGACTCCCACTGAAGGTCCGGATCCGACCGGCTCGGCTGCCGAGCACGGGGCGGTATAGATCCATAGCCAAGATATGCACACGGCTGGGGCTGCAGCCTTTAGCCATATACTTGTTCTGTGCTGAGTATCATAATATGGGAGAATCCTACGCAAATTTGTTTATTTATTTTTACACCACTATAGATACGCAGACAGCATGTGCGATTCTAAGCAGTTAGACATGCTGTCACACAGGGTGGGAGTATGGTCTAACTGTAATCAATCAGATGTCGGGACTGCTGGTGGGCGGGGGAAGCAGTGAATATGCATGAAGGTAATGAGCGGCCCCGGAAGTAGTGTTACCACCGCACGGGAGGCTCGGTACGTATAACGTTCCTGCTTATCCCTATTATGTTTTTTTTTCTTTTTTTTAATTATCCGGGTGGCAGGATCTGGATAGTTACCCGGAGTTCCCTGAGAATTCTGGGCCTTGGGTCGATGCATGGATACTAGGTATCCCGCATGGATCTGGAATTTTACAGTCCAGGTTCACCCATCACTAGTCTTGACTTTTTGCTCACTTGTGCAAAACCACCCCGAGCCTCATCAGAAGGCCCAGCTAAGTGTGAGATGCTAGGGAATATCAGTGTGAGCATTGGGATCAGAAGATGGGACGAGGACCGCCGGTGGCAGTGAGGAGTAGAGAAGCTGTGGACATGAGTGCTGTGGTGATAAGGATTTTTCTTATTTTTTACATGTTACGTTTATTATTCTATAGGGTCTAACAAAACTGCAGAGCATAATAAGGGACATTTTCCATGAATGGAATTTATGGGGACAATCCATGCGAACAGACTAATTTGAATATTGCCTTATCCGCTCATGTCTACTCTATGCCTAAGCGTATGATATTTAATATTGTCTGGTGAGATATGTAAATAATCCTATTGTGGGTGATATTGTCTGCTAAGCTGTTGTATCTAATTCTATCAGTTGTGATCAGTTTTCTTTGGAAATGTTCTTCCTCTTAGAAGTGGCATCACTAACTATGGAGCTTGTTGTGGCTATGTGTTCTGAATTTTGGATGACCGCTACTTAGAACTGTGTTGACTTCAGTATGGTAGACTTGGATTCTATGGTGGAGCAGGGACCTATAGGCTCCCTGCTCCTTCTCTTTCTTTCTGTAAGCTGTGGGTTGGTGCGAGCCTACGGATGGCAAGAGAGATGCGTCCTGCTGCAGGTGGCGAAATTATATCTCGGCATTGCTGACCAGCTCTTTGTGCAAAGCGAGAGTTACTTTGAATTTGAGCTTATTGTAGATGATACTGTACAAAGCCAATGTATCTAGTTCTACTATGTGCTGGTGTATCTAAGCTTATCATGAGGGACACTGTCTGCTGGGCCTCTACTCCTTTTTTTGTAAAGCCACTGTATCTAAAACAAATGTGTGATGGTGTTTGCTAAATTGCTGTCTCTAAAGCCCGCTTTACACACTACAATATATCTTACAATGTGTCGGCGGGGTCACGTCGTAAGTGACGCACATCCGGCATTGTAAGGTACATTGTAGTGTGTAACAGCTACGTGCAATTGCGAATGAACGGTAAAATGTTCATCGCACGCACGTCGTTCGTTCCTCATGAATTGAACGTCAGGTTGTTCATCGTACCCGGGGTAGCACACATCGCAGCGTGTGACACCCCGGGAACGATGAACAGATCTTACCTGCGTCCTGCGGCTCCCGGCCAGCAATGCGGAAGGAAGGAGGTGGGCGGGATGTTTACGTCCCGCTCATCTCCGCCCCTCCGCTTCTATTGGCCAGCTGCTGCGTGACGTCGATGTGACGCCGAACGTCCCTCCCACTCCAGGAAGTGGACGTTCGTCGCCCACATCGAGGTCGTATGGACAGGTAAGTACGTGTGACGGGGGTTAATCGTTTGTGCGGCACATTCAACAAAATTGAACATGCCGCACATACGATGGGGGCGGTTACGATCGCATACGATATCGTATGCAAAATCGTAACATGTAAAGCAGGCTTTAGTCAATCATATGTGACATATTTTCAGGGGACCACACAGCTCTGCATATCTTCGACGTCTAGAGAATGACCTGGAATCTCTTGTTCAGCCTCTTTGCTCAGATGTTCCTGGGCTGCACACACCGCTCTGTAACCATAATATGTAATAAATACCGCCATGAATTATACAGAGTTGTCCGCCCACAGTCCTGGCAGATGTCTACATTCCATAGACACAGCTCAGAATTCTAATTCCACATCATCTTATGGAGCCTTGAGAATAAATAGAGTGTTGTGAATGATGGCGAGCCTGTTTCCCCTGTGAGGCTGCAGGGATATTAGCGTTACTGTGGCATTTTCATGCTGTGACATACGCAGTATAAATCTGTCTCATTTATGCAGGTCACCCACACAAATGGCTTCCGGTCTGTGGCTTCATTATCCCAACCCTTTCCCCCCACAAAAAAAGAAAACATGAAACGCTGACTAAAGAAGGGGTGCACAAACTTTTTTGGTCCACCACAAGATCAGAAATTTCTGTAAAACTTTATTCCTTTTTGCATACCTCCCTGAAAGATAAGAAAGAGGGGCATAATTTTATTGCCAACATGCCACATCCCCAACCTCGCTCAGTTCTTTTGTGGCATACATACAAATAGCGCCACAGGCGAAGCCACTTAGGGTTACCACACACAGTTTGGTTCTCTTTTTATGGCCTGCCCCATAGTATGAAGCCTTCACAATGCCTAGCCCCCACATAATATGATGCCCCCACATTGCCCACCAATATGGTATAATACACCATAGATTGATGATCTTACAGTATGATGACCTCCCTTATGTGACGCCCTGGCCGATCAGGTCGTCACAAGGTATTGTGCAATCTGCCCTTCTGCACAGTATCCACCCTCCTTGGTTACGGGTCCTGGTCATTTGGTGTTGCTAATAGCTTAGCCAATCAAAATTCTAGGAACACTTCACACTTTACCCACCAGACACACCATTGGGGGGCCTGAAGGGAATAGGGCCGCCCATGTGTCGCCCTGGGCAAGCCAGGGGTCACAGGTCACAACACCACCACACCCCACACTCCAGGTAGGCACATCACAGCTAACCAGAAATCCTTGTTGCCTTCCTCCAGAGGCTGATGATTCACACCAGGGGGTGGGCCAGGCGGTTGGCTCCGCCCACCAAGGAGATCACAGTTCTGGAGGCGGGAGAAACCAGGCAGTCCAGTGAGGGACATGAACGAGTGAACAGCAGAGTAGCCCGGGGAGGGCAAGAGTAAACAACAAAAAAGTAAAAGTGAAGGAAAGAAAAGTGGAAAGGGAGGAAAGCAAGAAGTGGTGACAGAGCAGAGAGTGTGCAAAGCCTGAAGGGTCCAGCTTTGTGGAGGGCCAGAACAGCAAGGTCAGCGACGGCGGTGACTGTCTGGAGGGGGACCGTTTGGAAGTTCCTGGAAGGACCCCGTTGGCTGTGTGCCCGGTGGTCTGGAGCAGTGTTCCGAAGGACAGTCAGCACCAGGGCAGGGGCCTCTCAGACCCCGGCAAGGCTAGGAGTCGCCAAATTTGCCGAATCCGTCAGTGAAGGGGACGTAGATCCCCCAACAACCAAGTCCCGATTGACGGCAACAGCCCAACCTGAAGCAGAGAGACACCGCCACCGCCAAGGCACCAGTTTCTCAGGGCCAGCGCCTGCGGGCAAAGTGTAGAGCTCCTCCGGCCCAGATTGCAGTCGGGGAGCGGGTAACCGGAGGGAATCCACCGCTACCATCAGTCAAACTTAGGTGCAAGGAAGAGGGACATCACCGTCACCTACCGGGAGTGCAGGTGCAGCCGTCTGTGGGACCGTCCTACCAGCCGTTTGGTTTACCGTACAAACTGTGTCCATGTCTCAGGCTGAGTGAGTACCACAGTGCCGCAAGGCACAGCGCTGCCCCCGCGTCCCTGCGCCCACTAGGCCCCGCACCTCACCACCCATCACCGGGCCCCGGGATCACCAACCCCTACCCACGGAGGGGCAACACAACACCTGGCTGCTCCCCATCACCATCCCCGGGATCCCCACCCAGAGCAGCGGTGGTGCAATCACCACAACCGTGGGTGGCGTCACGAACTATAACAATCCCCGCACCCAACAAACCCCTTTCACTCACGGGCGAGGAGTGTCGCTCGAGGAACCCCGGGATCCGGCCCACGGCTCGAGCCACCACTGAGCAGCTGCCGGACCCGAGCAGAAGGGGTGAGCGTAGTGTGCCGACACCCTCCTCCCCGCCCGCGACAATTTGGCGTCACGAACAGGATCTTACCGCTCTGCCGTCTGGTAGAGGTGCGCCTTGTTACCGCCGGAGGTATCCGGCAGAAAAATTTCAGAAGCCGCCATCTTTGGCGCGAAGAGTTCCCGCTCGAGCGTCTTCTCGAGCAGTAGAGGCGCGAAGGCCAAAACCCCGCCCCGAGAGAGGAGGGGCCGGAAAGAGCTAAGGGGGACGAAAACAAGATGTCTGCGCCCGACGGAGCCGCTGGAGGAGCGGTGGTTGCAGCCGCAGCGGCACCCGCGGATGGGAATGGGCCTGCCCAAGCCCCGGTTGTACCGGCGGGAGGTGCCGCGACCCCCGCGCTCGCTCAGGTCATGCCGTTTTCCTTGCCCTATGCACCCGGAGCTGCCTGGCTACCGCAGTATGATGGGAAACCGGATGCCCTACAGGCCTTCCGGAAAAAGCTTAACCCGTTGCTGGAGCTGTACCCCCTGACTGATAAGCAACGAGCGGCGATAGTGCTAGGCCAGCTAACCGGTGCGGCGGAGCAGGAAGCGGAGACCTGGGCCGAGGGGGACCGGCTCTCTGTAGCCACCATCTTTGAGAAGCTACAGACTGCCTTCGAGACCCGGACTGAAGCTGAGCTGAGGATGCAGTTTTACCAGTGCCGGCAACGAGCCGGGGATAGCATTCGGGACTATGCTCTACGTCTGCAGACCGCCCTCCGCACGCTGAAGCGGGTGAACTCTATTAATGAGGCGGATAGCAACAAGATGCTGGTGGAGCAATTTGCGCAGGGGATGAGGTCCCCTGAGGATCGTAAACAACTCCGGCTGTGGGCCCTGGAACACCCTGATGTGGACTTTGCTGTGTTAAAAGAGCGGGCTATCAAAGCACTCCAGCCCCCGGCTGCTGAAGTTCTGGAACCCGTCCCGTGGCCCGTCGAGACAGCTCCTGTTGTGGCGGCCTCAGCCAAACCAACCTCTGTAATGCCTGCAGCCCCAAGCAGCACAGTCGAAGAGTTGGCAGCCCAGGTCCGTCGCATGGACGGAGACCTTGCCAAAATCCTTGCTGCACTGCAACCTTTGACCAGATCTCAGCCTCCAGCGCAGATACAGCTTGCTGACAGTCCCGAGGATGTTCCCTGGATGCAGCAGAGAAGTGCTAACAACCCGCGGAGCAGACCTCCAATCTGCTACAAGTGCCGTAAGCCGGGCCATTACTTTCGACAGTGCCCGTTAAACGAGCAACCCCTGGGGCCCCGGGCCAATCCTCAGGAGTAGAACATCGTGGCCCCCCGGACTGGCGAGACCGATATATCGGGGCCCGCCCTATCATCCCCGTGGCTGTGGACGGCATACCAGTGATGGCTCTCTTGGACACTGGATCACAGGTAACTACTATACCGTACAAGTTGTACCAGCGGTATTGGGCCGTAGACGAGCTGGCGCCCCCAGACAATAGCATAACGTTGATAGCCGCTAATGGACTTCCATTGACCCAGGTGGGGTATAAACAAGTGGCTATGACAGTGGGGCAAGCTGAACTACAACACCAGGGTATGATTGTGATCATGAATGAACCCAGTGATCATAACCCGAAGATAGTGCTGGGAACCAATGTGATGGAACACTGCATGGCTGATGTGTTGACCCTATTGCAACAGCTGGCCGCCACAGCGGCGGGGAGCCGGCAGAGGGCTGTGCAGCGTGAAATCCATGCCCTGATGTACCGCCAGCATGTAAGCTCAACAGGAGGGGAGATTGGTGGAGTGAGAGTGATGGATGTTGCTCCAATGACTGTGCCCCCTAGGAGTGAGATGATGATCTGGTGTAGGGCAGCAGTAGGGCCTCAGGGGCGTGACTACCCCGCAATGATGGAGCCCATGCCTTCCGAGCACTGGCCCACTGTAATGGCCGCCCGAGGGGTGGTGGATGTGAAGAAAGGGAGAGTGCCTGTGAGAGTGTTGAACTGTGGGGAGGAAGAAGTCAGGCTTCCCCGGTATGCCACCATTGCCAAGCTGCTTACCCTGGACCCTCACACTATCCATGAAGCCAGCCCATCCACACCCCAACCTGCCACCAACACTCCCCCACCCCAGGGGGACATAAAAGAGTGGCACCAACAGCTACATGTAGGCACTGATGATACCCCTACACATCACAGGGCAGGGGTACACAGGGTGGTGCAGGAGTACGAACAGGTTTTCAGTAAGCACCCCCTAGACTTCGGGCAGATCAAGGGGGTCCAACACCACATTCCCACAGGTGAACATCCCCCTGTCAAAGAGAGGTACAGACCTATTCCCCCTGCACATTACCAGTGTGCCAAGGATATGTTGAGGAATATGAAGGAGGCGGGGGTTATTCGGGATAGCTGTAGTCCCTGGGCCGCTCCGTTGGTACTGGTTAAGAAGAAGGACGGTACCATGCGGATGTGTGTGGACTACCGGAAGATCAACCAGATAACCCATAAAGATGCCTATCCATTACCGCATATTGAAGAGTCTTTGGCCGCACTGAGGACTGCAAACTACTTCTCGACCCTTGACCTCACCAGCGGGTACTGGCAAGTGGCCGTGGCTCCAGAGGACCGGGAGAAGACCGCCTTCACCACCCCGATGGGTCTCTGCGAATTCAATAGCATGCCGTTTGGGCTGTGCAATGCCCCTGGGACCTTCCAACGGTTGATGGAGTGCTGTCTGGGACATTTAAACTTCGAGACCGTCCTGCTGTATTTGGATGATGTGATTGTTTATTCCCAGACGTATGAAGCCCATCTGGAGCACCTGGCCGAGGTGTTCGCGTCCCTTGCAAGTATGGGATGAAGTTGAAGCCCTCAAAATGCCACCTGCTGAAACCCAGGGTGCAGTATCTAGGGCATGTGGTGAGTGCGGATGGTGTCGCCCCCGACCCTGAGAAGATCACTGCCATCCAAAGCTGGCCGAGACCAACTACAGTGAGGGAGGTAAGGCAGTTTCTGGGTCTGGTGGGGTACTATCGGCGGTTTATAAAGGGGTACACGAAGATGGCTGCCCCCCATGCAAGATCTCCTCGTGGGACAGACCAAAGGTGGTAGACCCATCGGAGCCCCACTGTCGTGGGAGGACAAGCATGAGGAGTCCTTTTGCCAGTTGAAGGCGGCCCTGACCGGAGAAGAGGTCCTGGCGTACCCTGACTATGGGCGCCCATTCATCCTCCACACGGACGCCAGTAACGTGGGGCTAGGAGCGGTCCTATCCCAGATCCAGGATGGAAAGGAGAAGGTGATTGCCTACGCCAGCCGAAAACTCCGGCCGACCGAAAGGAACCCTGAGAACTATAGCTCCTTCAAGCTCGAGCTACTGGCGTTGGTGTGGGCTATCACGGAGCGGTTCCGTCACTATTTGGCGGCAGCAAAATTCACCGCATTCACGGACAACAATCCGCTGACTCACCTGAACACGGCCAAGTTGGGCGCGCTGGAGCAGCGGTGGGTAGCCCGGTTAGCCAACTATGATTTCACCATAAAGTACCGAGCTGGTCGTGTCAACATCAATGCAGATGCACTCTCCCGGATGCCCCATTTGTCAGAAGAGGGGTGCGAGGATGACGACCTCGAGGAGATTGAGTTGCCTGCGTTTCACCAGCCGCCTACTGAGAGGGTACAAGTATGTCAGCAAAGGGTGGATCTGGACCCGCGGCCCAGTCAAGAGTGGCAGGACGCCCAGGACCAAGCGCCGGCTGTCCGCCTTGTCAAGACCCTGGTGGAACAAGGTGCTATGGGAATAGACCCTGCCACTCCAGCCGAAGCCCAACGCTTGTGGAAAGAACGGAAACGGCTTTACCTACACCAAGGGAGGCTGTACCGTGAGCTGATCAACCCGAAGACCCATGAGAAAATATGCCAGTTAATCGTTCCTCAAGCTGATGTCGCTACTGTCCTACAGGCATACCATGATGGTGCTGGCCACTTCGGGTGGAAGAAGCTGGAGATGCTGTTGAGGGAGCGGTTCTATTGGAGTGGGATGCGGGAATCGGTGGAAGCCTGGTGCCGAGAGTGCGGTCCTTGTACGCTGAGAAGAAAGGACGAGACTAGCCAGAGGGCACCGTTACATCCCATAGTCACCCATCAGCCGCTGGAGTTGGTCGCCCTAGACCATGTCAAACTCACCCCTAGCCGAAGTGGATACACCTACGCCTTGACCATGGTAGACCACTACTCAAGATTTATGGTGGTAGTCCCCGTTAAGGACCTGACTGGTCGAACCGCTGCTCGAGCGTTCCAGGCCTATTTTTGCCGACCCCATGGGTACCCCGAGAAGGTGCTGACTGACCAAGGCCCGGCTTTTGAAGCAGAAGTGTTTCACGAATTCTGCCAGTTGTACGGCTGCAAGAAGATCCGGACCACTCCGTACCACGCCAAGACCAACGGCATGTGCGAGAAAATGAACCATTTGGTCCTGGGGCTCCTCAAGACGCTACCGCTGGAAGAACGGAACATGTGGCCAGAAAAGTTACCCGACTTGGTCGACATGTACAATAATATCCCGTCCAGCTCGACGAAGTGCACCCCAGCGTATCTGATGAGGGCTCATCCTGGCCGCTTGCCGGTGGATCTGGAGATGGGGTTGGAGGCCCCGGAAGCACTCCCTTCAACGGCAGAGTGGGAAAGTCGGAGGAGGGCCCAATACCGGCAAATCCAGGAGTATGTGGAGAAAAACCTCAGTCGGAGTCGAGAACAGCAAGAGCACCGATTCAATCAGAAGGCACCCGCAGGTCCTTTCCAGCCAGGAGATGTGGTGCTGAAACGGAAGAGGAAAGCCCACAAACTGGATGATCAGTGGGAGCAAGTCCCTTACGTCATACAACCCACAGAGTGGGACGATGGGAAGACCTACCAGATCAGTCGTGACCAAGGGGGTACCCTGGCCACCGTTTCTCGGGACCATCTGAAAAAATGCCCCCCAGCGTTGAAGGCAGAGGCTGAAGTGCCGGTTCCTCCATCAGTGGAAAAGGCGGCAGAGGTAATCCACACTGTGATGGGTGACTTCCCAGCAAACTGGCCTACACAGAACGGTGCGGTGATACTTCCAGTGATACTGTTCCCACAACCCGTGGATGAAGAAGTAGTGGAAGCGGTTAACCGTGAGCCAGAACCAGTGCCAGTGCCCAGGGATGAACCTGTACCCAGCCCCCCTACACCTCCGCCTGCTCCACACTATAGCAGGGAGGAGGAACCGATTGTTCCCTCTACCCCACTGTCTAGCAACACTGACACCGGGCCCCGAAGGTCCACCCGTTCCAACCTAGGTAGACCCCCACTTAGGTAAAGGGAGACCGTTCTATGAGTAAAAGGGGTCCGCAAATGTGAAGGAGTGGTTGTTTGTTTGAAAAGTTTGAAAAATGATGAAAATGAAAATGATCCGAAGTTCACCTGATTTGTTTGTTGATTTGCAACCGGCTGGAGCCGGCACCGTTGTCCCCGTGGGGACCGTTTAAAAATGCATGGGAACTATCCATGGACAAGCCCGTGAACTTGCAGGGCAACCACAGACGTTAGTGGCTTGTAAATATGTTGGTTACCGTTACCGTTTTCCGCAGGCCGCCTCCGGAGAGGCAGGTTGGAGGGAGGGCCCTCAGCAGAGCAGGCTGGGGCCCAGCCACCAAAGGAACCGGTGGCTACCCTCTGGAGGGCAGGACAGATCCCGCTCGGGTACCGTGTGCTGGACTGTGGGTCAAGGGGTGCTGCCTGGGTTTTAGGGGCAGCATCAGGGCCAGGTTACTTGGGTGGGAGAGAGCGGAAACCGTAACCGTAAACCGTTGCAACGTTAAAAGTAAATGTGCCTCCCGTCTTGGGAAGAAGTTATTAAAAATGTTATTCATGTTTGCTTAACCTTGTTACCCCCTTTTTCAGAAAAATAAAACCGGTGTAGGACGGCAGCCCGCGGACGGTCTGCATTTTGCTAAGGGGGAATGTGTCGCCCTGGGCAAGCCAGGGGTCACAGGTCACAACACCACCACACCCCACACTCCAGGTAGGCACATCACAGCTAACCAGAAATCCTTGTTGCCTTCCTCCAGAGGCTGATGATTCACACCAGGGGGTGGGCCAGGCGGTTGGCTCCGCCCACCAAGGAGATCACAGTTCTGGAGGCGGGAGAAACCAGGCAGTCCAGTGAGGGACATGAACGAGTGAACAGCAGAGTAGCCCGGGGAGGGCAAGAGTAAACAACAAAGAAGTAAAAGTGAAGGAAAGAAAAGTGGAAAGGGAGGAAAGCAAGAAGTGGTGACAGAGCAGAGAGTGTGCAAAGCCTGAAGGGTCCAGCTTTGTGGAGGGCCAGAACAGCAAGGTCAGCGACGGCGGTGACTGTCTGGAGGGGGACCGTTTGGAAGTTCCTGGAAGGACCCCGTTGGCTGTGTGCCCGGTGGTCTGGAGCAGTGTTCCGAAGGACAGTCAGCACCAGGGCAGGGGCCTCTCGGACCCCGGCAAGGCTAGGAGTCACCAAATTTGCCGAATCCGTCAGTGAAGGGGACGTAGATCCCCCAACAACCAAGTCCCGATTGACGGCAACAGCCCAACCTGAAGCAGAGAGACACCGCCACCGCCAAGGCACCAGTTTCTCAAGGCCAGCGCCTGCGGGCAAAGTGTAGAGCTCCTCCGGCCCAGATTGCAGTCGGGGAGCGGGTAACCGGAGGGAATCCACCGCTACCATCAGTCAAAGTTAGGTGCAAGGAAGAGGGACATCACCGTCACCTACCGGGAGTGCAGGTGCAGCCGTCTGTGGGACCGTCCTACCAGCCGTTTGGTTTACCGTACAAACTGTGTCCATGTCTCAGGCTGAGTGAGTACCACAGTGCCGCAAGGCACAGCGCTGCCCCCGCGTCCCTGCGCCGACTAGGCCCCGCACCTCACCACCCATCACCGGGCCCCGGGATCACCAACCCCTACCCACGGAGGGGCAACACAACACCTGGCTGCTCCCCATCACCATCCCCGGGATCCCCACCCAGAGCAGCGGTGGTGCAATCACCACAACCGTGGGTGGCGTCACGAACTATAACAATCCCCGCACCCAACAAACCCCTTTCACTCACGGGCGAGGAGTGTCGCTCGAGGAACCCCGGGATCCGGCCCACGGCTCGAGCCACCACTGAGCAGCTGCCGGACCCGAGCAGAAGGGGTGAGCGTAGTGTGCCGACACCCTCCTCCCCGCCCGCGACACCCACATGGGGGGATGGTGAGGGGAAAGTGAGGAAAGTGACAGTTGAGCTGGAGCGTTTGAGCTGGAGAGTTGAGAGAGTGGAGGTGATGGAGTAGTGACCCTCGCGAGGAGAGGTCACGGAGCAGAGATCCTGTGTACTAGGTGGCAGACGTTGGTCTAGGGCTGGTAGAAGCTGGAACCCTGGTTGCAGGGGATAGTGTCAAGGGGCACAGACTGCCAAGGAGAGTGGCCGGCGGCCTTGAGCTATCACCAGGCAGGGGCTAGGGCACGACGGGGGACGTGGACCCTAGGCCGTAAAGTAGCTTCACGCGTTCCGGTAATTTACCTGACGGGGGTGAAGACTTCAAGTGTCATCCCCAACCCACTCCAAAATTGGGGTACTAGCGCACCGATGGGATAGGACTTTCCCAATACAGTCCAAAGAAATCCTACGCGTGAACCCTGAGAGCAAGCTCCCTCCGTTAGCCATTCAGGTGAGTGGGATCCGAAGAGTTTTATATCCTAGGGTCCAAACAGAGACAAAGGTGCCAAGGACAGGGCCACAAGCTAACAGCAACACCAAGGGCACGGACCCAAGCATGCTCCCTAGAAGCTGCAGTGGTGCTCAGAATTCTGGTTTACAAACTGTCGGTGTTGTTATTCCTGGACTGAGTGAGTACACGGAAAACCCCTGTTCCTACCCCAGCGGCACCCCTTCACCAACCGTCCGACGGGCCCCGGAACACAAACCCTCTACCCACGGAGGGGTTAAACATCAGGCTGCCACACCATTGTCACCGGGCTCCCCAACGGCAGCGGTGGTCCCTCACATTACCACACACCATGGGTGGCATCACGAACTTCCAATCCCCATGCACATAGTCCCCCTTTCATCGAGTGGCCGCACGACCCCTGGATCCAGAGACCCCTTGAGCCACCGCGGATCTGGATCCGAGCAGCCCGGCTGCTAGCACGGGGGCGGCACACTTACACATTATGATGTCCCCACAATGTCACCACACAATGATGTGCTCACACAGCATGATGCCGTCTCCTACATTTTATACTGTACCCATTCCATCCAAATACAGTATCATGCCCCCACAGTGACACCTCACACAAGGATGCTCCAACATTGCAATATGCCCACACAGTGACGCATCCACACAATATGAGGCCGAAACACACATTATGATTCCCTCAGTGCCTCTGCACATTTTTTATGCCCCCACAGTGCCCCTTAAACAATATGATGTCCACACGATGCTCCCATTGTGCCTCCCACACATTGTAATTTCCAAAGTTGATGCCCCACAGTGAGCACAACATAGTGTAATGTCCAACAGTTACCCCTTTCTCCTTGGGTTGTGCCTTTCCACTCTACCCCTCTAATAAAAAATATATTCACCTTCACCTGCTCCTTTGTTGAAGGGAGCACATATCTGTGCAAGAGTGCAGGGCTTAGCCCACCCCAGACCCGCAGACTGGTTATATATTAAAGCGAACCTGTCAGGTGCAATATGCACCCAGAACCACGAGCAGTTCTAGGTGCATATTCCTAATCCCTGCCTAACCGTCCCTGTATACACTAGTATAGATAAAGGGAATTTTAGAAAGAATATTGCTAACAATCTTTTACCGTATGCTAATGAGTGAGGGCACTAGTCCCCTGGTTGTTAGTTCCCTGGCCAGTCGCCCCCATTAGCATGTTAGTATGCCCCTGTGGGCGTACTAATGTGACGCCCTGGACTAGCCAGGTTGTCACAGACAGGCCCTTGCACAAACACCCGTCCCCCAAAAAAGGTAATAGCAGCCAACCACAAAACTTTGTCGTAGCCTGGACACCCTTTGGCCAAGAGACAGACGGTGGTCGCCGCCTGCAGGAGCTGGGAAGACGGCCTGGTGGAACCGTAAGGGACCAGGACAGGGTAGTGGCCCGCCGGTACCGAACCGGGGAACCGACTGGAAACCGGAGCACACGGGAGGTACTCAGACCCGGAAACGAGGTCCCGAATCTACCGGACTAAGTTAATTCACTGATTGAGGTCTGGACCTTAGGTCCTTTCCCAACCGACCCGACTGAAGACAACAGCCCAACGAGGGGGATAGAAAGCCACCGCTCAGGCAAAGAGATCCCACGGGCCAGAGTCTGCGGGCAAACGGGCTTTCCCAACACACACACAGCCGGGGAGCGGACTCCCATCACTGAAGCGCAGGCAGTCCACAGCTACAAAACAAGGTGCAGGAGAAAGGCGGGGACCACCAAACCGGGTGGGGGACCAGACGCAGCCGGCTGCGGGCACCAACCACCATCTTTTTGGTTTACCAGAGACTCCGGTGTATCTGTCAGAGTGAGTACAACTCTATCTTCGGGCCGCGCACTGCCCCTCACCACACCAATCCGCCGGCACCCTCACCACCGGGCCCTGGGACCATCACCCCCTACCCACGGAGGGGTCAACACCTGGCTGCGCAACACCATCCCCGGGGGCCTAGTAAACAGCAGCGGTGGTGTCTACATTCACCACAGCCCGTGGGTGGCGTCACGAACTTAACTCAAACCCCGGCCCCGGCCATAAACCTACCTACCAACCCCCTACGTAGCGCCAGCATCCTTTCAGAGCGACGTGACCCCGGGTCCAGAGGCGCTCGAGCCACCCACCGACGAGCTCGGATCCGAGCGGCTCGCCTGCAGCCGAGCACAGGGCGGTACACTAACATGCTAATGAATATGTTGCAGCGTCACAGGATGATCTCACTCACCTCTCTGCCGCTATCGCTTCCGACGCTGGATTTCGGCTCAGTGTTCATGATCCCGGAGTTTGGATCAGGAGCAGCTAAACTCATAGACATAGGCTGAATAATGAAACAGGGAGCTGTCGGCTCTCTGCTCCGCCATTTTGTACAAATATACTGCATCCTAAAAATGCAAATACAGTTAAAAGCGGCTCAGGAAAACAGCTCCTCAAATCCAGGGCTGTCCCTTTTTAGAGCCCAGTGCAGTGTTTCCCAACTCCAAGATAAAGTTTTCAGGATTTTCTTAATATTGCATAGGTGATAGATTTATCACCTGCGCAATACTTAGGTGATCCTGAAGACATGATATTATGTTCTGTCACAGCCTCAGCATTGCACCAACTCCATCTGGTAAGGTTCAATAGGACTCAAACATCATATGACTGCAGGGCAGTGTTTAAAGGGAAACTGTCACCAAGTTTTTTCCTTATGATCTACAGCCACCACCAGTCAGCCCTTATATACAGCATTCCAGAATACTGAGAATACTGTATATAAGAGACCAGGCTGCTCTGTATAACGTAAAAAACCCTTTATAATACTCACCTAAGGTGCGGTCCGGTCCTATGGGAGTCACTGCTTTCGGTCTTTGAGAACCATGACTACAACCATCTGTCATGTTGGATGATGAATGCAAAAGGTAGAACAATATCAGGAGAGTGAAGTTAATGATTTGTTTCTCATTGGAAGAATCGTAAATACTGATCTTGTAGAAATAGCCAAAAATGTACAACAAGGAAAAATGCATTTTTTGGGCTCAAAGAATCTGTTGTAACGTGCCGCGGGGTGGTAGCCATGGGCAATGTCTGCTTCTTTAACGCCCCCGCATGCTACAGAAAATTGGGTATTCTGGGTGTGTGTGTGGTGTTCTTATTAACGGGAATACCTTTGGGACCGTCAGGCTCTGTCGGGCTTAAAACCCCTTTGCCCCCAGGATGAGGAAATCAGACAAGCTGAAAAAAAAGTTCTCTTTACTTGACGATAAACTTAGATACACAGGACAGCAGGCAGTACACTTCATGAACTTTTCTATATTATGCAGAGGCATATTCATTGCAGGCGATGGCACTTCACTTGTGAACGTTAAACAGTCAGTATGATAAAGATGAACCTCCATCTTCCTGATAGAGGGCCATATGAATCAATTTGTTACTCTGTGATTTACGTACCTAGACTACTGCCTGGCTGTGATCCCTTACAATGGCCCCTCCTAGAAACGCTTCCCTCTTCTTGTGTTCTTGGCTGGGCAGATCCTTTTCCTTCCTTAGGTCCCCCACGACTGGCCAACACTGTACTCACTCCCATTAAAATCGCTTTCTAGAAGGTATCACCCACTTGCCTGTATGGTAGACCTCTGTCATCACTAAAGGTTCCTTGCTGGACGTGCTCCCTTGTTCTTACACACACACGCACACCCACGCACACGCACACCCACATGCACACGCACACCCACACACCCAACATTCGTTTTCCCCCTGAAGGTGACTTACATAATTGACTTGAACCAAGAAACCTCTCACACTTTTCACTAACACACCTCCATCTCACTGGCGTACAAGGTGTGACGAGGTCCTTCTCCCATATCACACAATCAACAGAGCGAGAGATGAGTGAGCAATCCAAGAATATTTATTCTAAGCAAATCAAATGGTTCATAAAATAATCCACCATACAGAAGGTAAAAATAGTAAAGAAAAACGAATATAGTCCAGTAAGCGATAAATGTCCCAGGAGGTTAATCATAATCCTCCGGCAGTCCTTTTCCAGGGAAATCGGGGTGTCTCAGTCTCCCTGGGGTGTCAGCCTCTCCTCAGAGGATCAATATTACTCCTTCTCTTTTCTCCTGCTCAGCGAGACTGAATCACTAATCCCTCAGGTAAGCAGAGAGTTTAGGTAGATTCCAGGTCCCCTCCCCCACACCTAGGGACAGAAGCACTTCAAGGAGTTATAATCCTGCAAACAGGATAAACAATACATCGAATAAACAGACCACCACACCCAAAACATGAACCCATACGAAATAGTACATGACCCACAATATCCCACCATCACACAAGGTATTAACCCTCTCCCTTCCAAACAAGAGTCTACATAACAGTAAAAAGGAAGACAGTGACTTCTTTTGGCCAGTGGTTTCTACTGCAGCCTACAGAGAAATTGACACTTGGTGTCTTTTGGATGGGGGGGAATAGAAGAATAGGCTGACGACCCACCGCAGAGTTCAAACCTTTTCATCAGTAGTGTTTCAGATACCTTGGATCTTGAAGTAAGAAATTCTTTGTAGAGACTTTTAAGAAGAAAAGAAAATATCTCCAAAAATACTGAGAAGACATTGAGCTCTTACATGTAACTGTGGAGGGTGCAGTGGCAGCAGGTGCGTCTGAGCAATGGAGCATGAGTGGGCCCAAAGGTCCTGCTGGCACCAGTTTTATAAGTAGCATGGATTTAGGGCTCCTCTATTGAAACCTTAAGTAACACCTGATGCCATTCCCACTAGTTGGTTTGTGGCTGTGAGTATGCATATCGCATACTTGACCGACGATCCCGGCACTGATATTGACCAATTCTTGTAGCCCACAGTGCAAGCGCTATGAGGATTCACACAGAGTGACTGCAGACTTTTCATTACAGATCGGACAACTCTTTTAATATCAAAAAGGCATCATATAAGTGAACAAACCCTTAGGCTATGTGCCCACAGGACAATGTACCCGCGGATTTTGCCGCGGAAAACCTGCAGATTTATCTGGATTTTCTAGATAAATCTGCAGGTTTTAGCAAGTACAGACACTCCCCATGTTATCCTATGGGAGATGGGGAGTGCTGTGTCCATGCTGCGGTATGTGCGGCTGCTAAATATGCTGTGGATGTCCCGCAGCCGCACGTAACTGCATGTCAATTATTCCTGCGGAAATACCTGCGGAAATCCCGGACCTCCACTATGGAGATAGAGGCCGCAGGTAAACCGTACGAATGTCCGTAGGTATACCGCAGATATTTTGCTGGAATCCCGCAGCAATGGATAGCTGCGGATTCCGGGGAGCAGCTGCGGTAAACCTGCGGATATATCCGTGGGTACATTGTCCCTTGGGTCCCTTATAGTAATCTTTTTCTAAATGTCTTAATATGGTCTAGAAAAGTACAACCTCACCTAAAAAAAATCAATGATTTGTTTTAATATATATATTAAAATTATTTTTTATTTCAAGAATGGATGTAAGGAAGACTATTTGAAGTCCACCGATGTCACCACTCTGTTTCCTGACTATCTGTGATGCCCTGGACTATTCAGGTCATCACAGGGTTCTGCACAATCTTTTTCTCCCCGTGCAGGGCTCAAACCCCCATGGTTCTGGGAATCTAACCTGCAGTACTGCCTCCACCAGCATTCAGAAATCCTAGATACGCCTTGCACCACACCTGCCAGGCACACCAGTGGGCTGCTTAAGCTGGAATAGGGCAGTCCACCTAGGGGTCAGAGAGGGAGGTGGGAGGGGGGAAGTCAGCGAGGGAGGAAGTGCAAAGCAGAGCTCACAGGCAGAACACAAGTAGCTCCAAGTAAGTGAGGAGCTGCTCCCCAGAGTGGAATGGTAGCCCTCGAGCTGTGAGGAGCTCAGAGGAAGCTGGGGGTTGGAGCTCTCAGGGGAGAAGCAGACTAGGTCGCAGATGGTGGTCTGGACCTAGAGGAGTCAGACCCCCGGTCGCAGGGTATTGAGGCTAGGTGCCTGGGATCTGTCTTGGAGTACGGTCAGTAGCCTGGGCCTAATCACCGGTCTGGGGCCAAAGGCATGACGGAGGACACGGACCCTAGGTCGGGGAGAAGCTTCAGGCAACCCGGCAATTAACCTGCGGAGGACAGGATCTCTATGAACTGTTCCCACAAAGATCTGGGGCACTAGTACAATGCGGGGGATAGGGCTTTCCAAACAAGCGGCACACTGAAATACCAAGCGTGAGTCCCTGAGAGAAGGCTCCTTCACTTAGCCACAGTGGGGAGCGGGGCCCGGAAAGCTCCAAGCTGACGGGCCACAAAGGACACTCTAAATTTTGTGCCAGGAGGCAGGTCAGGGACTACCAGGCAGTGCTGCAGGGGACGGGATCCGGATGAGCTCCCCTCAGGAGACAGCGGCAGTCAGAGACTTGGTTTACCCTGTTGTCAGAGTCTGCTTCATTGTTGAGTGAGTACCAGATTAACCCCTTCAACAAGCAAGCTTGCGTTTCCCCTGCACCCCACACCACCATCCAGAGTCCCGGGGTAATCCCCTACCCATGGAGGGTCACGTCACCTAGCTGCCCCACTCCATCACACCGGGTACTCCGAACAGCAGCGGCGGTACTCCCAATTACCGTACACCACGGGTGGCGTCACGAACTATATCTAATCCCCTTTAAATACCACCCCTTCTTCATTTGAGTGTGGCTTCTAGCCCCCGGGTCCAGAGACCCTCGAGCCACGAGTAATCATCACCCCCGGCTGGACCCCGGTTCGACCGCTGCAGGGGCGGCACATATCCATATCAACGTCCATTATCCCGATACTTAACATTCATGGATTTGATTCACGGACACTGCCGGCAATAATGATCTGTGTTTCCGATTGTTTATTTAATCATAGTTTTTGATGTAAATTCTCTGTCACTGGAGTAATATTTTATTAATAGCGGCCTATCTGCATGAAAACTAACAAGGCTTCACAGGCTCAACAGATTAAAAAATAATAGATTTTGCTCTGAATTGTTACATGGGATACGTCAAACTGTTCGGCATTTGACGCCTCTGAACACAGCACCAGAGCCACTGGCTGGGAAGGTTGTCTGAGACTCTTTCCTCTTAGACAATGTGTCAGGGTTACACTTTATGTGCCGTCTGTCTAGCAATATGCACCATGAAAACACATCCAACTTATTTTGTCATGGTTTTGAAGTCTCCCTTCAAAGAAACATGGCTCCTAGGGACAGACATCACTGCAAATCCGGAAGATGATCAACTGTGTTGGCTGAACAGAAGCTTAAATGTTTGGGATCAATGAAATGCTGTGGGATCAGCTTTACTTACGCTCAAATAGCCTTTGACAAATCTGATTAATGATTTCAGGTTTCACTTCTTGATGTTTGATATTAGAAGTTACTGGTAGAAATTGCTAGAACTAGGGATAAGCAAACCTGATCTCTAAAGTTAGGGGTTTGTCGGGGTGCTCAAATCCGAATACGGACTTCTCACAGGTTGAGCTTGGAGTTCGGATGCTGATAGGATGCTGAATAAAATGAGTTTAAATGCTGCAGAGCAGCCAATCAACAAGCTTTTTGGCTATGTGTGGCAATTACAAACTGCTCTAAAATGATTCAGCAACTGTGTGGAGTTAAAGGGAACCAATCAAAAGGATTTTTTTTTGTATATAACCTAAAGCCAGTGCTATACTGTCACTATAAGGCTGATTCTCTACATACCTTTACTGGTCAGCTCGGATGTATAGGTTTTGAAATCCAAGAAAGTAAAGTTTATAAAATCACCAGCTTCTTGAGTGACAGCAGCTGAGGATCAGATATCTGGGGGGTATTCATAGTTTTTCCCCCTCTGTTAGAATTAGCATAAGTATTATACAATCAATTTAATTTTTCACTAGCAGGACCTGTGTGAGGCGGGGCCTCAGCCAACAAAGCTGACACCAGGAAGCAACATTTTTCTGTTGGCTGAGGCCCCGCACCTTCTGGTCACATGGGTATGACCTCACACAGGTCCTGCTAGTGAAAAATTAAATGGATTGTATAATACTTATGCTAATTCTAACAGAGGGAGGGAATAACTGAATACCCCCAGATATTATCTGATCCTCAGCTGCTGTCACTAAAGAAGCTGGTGAATTTATAAACTTTACTTTCTTGGACTTCAAAACCTAAACATCCGAGCTGACCACTACAGGTATATAGAAAATCATATTATAAAGAATCTTTAGAAATACTTTTCTAAAGATCTCTTTATCTATGCTACTAGATACAGGGATGGTTAGGCAGGGATTAGCAATATGCACCCAGAACTGCCTGTGGCTCTGGGTGAATATTGCACCTGACAGGTTCACTTTAAATTGAACCAATCACCAGGATTTTTGTATAAAACTGAAAGCCAGTGCTATACTGGCACTATCAGGCTGATTCTATACATACCTGCAATGGTCAGCTCAGATGTTTAGGTTTTGAAATCCAAGAAAGTGAAGTTTGTAAAATGAGCAGCTTCTTGAGTGACAGTTGCACTGGAGCAGATCATATATTCATAGTTATCCCCTCCCCCTGTTAGAATTAGCATAACAATTATACAAACGACTCACTTTGTCTAGCAGGACTTGGGGTGAGGTCATACCAATGTGACCAGAAGGGGCGGGGCCTCAGCCACCAAAGCTGGATACCAGGTCACATGGGTATGACCTCACCACAGGTCCTGGTAGACAAAGTGAGTCGTTTGTATAATTCTTATGCTAATTCTAACAGGGGGAGGAGATAACTATGAATATATGATCTGCTCCAGTGCAACTGTCACTCAAGAAAGTGCTCATTTTACAAACTTCACTTTCTTGGATTTCAAAACCTATACATCCGAGCTGACCACTAAAGGTATGTAAAGACTCAGCCTGATAGTGCCAGTATAGCAATGGCTTTAGGTTATATACGAAAATCCTGGTGATTGGTTCTCTTTAAGTGAGGGACAGTGAGGTACTCTCAAAAGAGGCTCTGTGTGGCCACTCTGCACTATGCTCTGTGGGGTTATTGTTAATAAAGGGTCTGTGGGGGTACTCTTATGAAAGGCTCTGTCTGGCTACTCTTATGAAAGGTTCTGTGTGAGTTTTCTTATGAAAGGCTCTGTGGGGGTACTCTGAAAAAAGGCTCAGTGTGGCTACTTTGCACCATGCTGTGTGGGGTTATTGTTAAAGGGAACCTTTCACATACAATATGCGTTCTGACCTATCAGCAGACGCATGTGTGCCCTAATTACACCTCCCTACCCATCCCTGTGTTGTAAAATTGTGTAATATGAAAGTAATAAAAAACGTGGGGGGTGCTCTGAAAAAATGTTCTATGTGGCCAGTCTGCCCCCAGCTCTGTGGGGTTATTCTTAAAAAAGTCTCTGTGGGAGTACTCTTAAAAAGACTTTGTGGGTATTCATAAAAAGCTCTGTGGGGGTACTCTTAAAAATGGCTCTGTGGGAGTACTCTAACAAAATGCTCTGATAGGGTACTTTGAAAAAAATGCTTTCTGTGGCCACTCTGCACCAGGCTATGGGGAGGTACTCTTAAAAAAGGCTTTGTGAGGACACCTTGAAGAAAGGCTCTGTGGGGGCAGTGTAATACTCTACTGGCAACTTTCTCTCTGCATATAGGCCAAGTAATACTCTTTTTTTTTTAGTGCAAATAATGAGGATCGCATCAAATAGTGTACATGGCCATGGTGTTGCTGGTGGTATTGGTGTAGCTACTGCAGGGTGAGGACTTGATTGATCCGTGCCTGCTACTCGCCCAAATGAAACAGCTTCCTCTGGTGCATGCAGGTGGCAGAACCTTCTGTGTAATTTCTTAGGTACGAGTGTTGCTGCACGAATGATGAGGCCAGAAAAAGTGGAGGTGGAATTAGATTAGATGGCTGAGAGTGCCTCCAGTTCCTTCGCTTTGTCTTCTATCCAATCCCCTGCTAAAAGCGAAGAGTTTGGACTTGTGGCCCATGAGCATTTATGTTTCACCTCACCCGATTATAAATTGGGCAAGCAGTCTGAGCCCCAAGTCATGCAGCAGTCACTTCTGCTTTTTGATGACATTGTCTCAGAAGTGGCAAAAATTGAGTGCACTGATGACCACTTGTTCAGTTTGAAGATTAGAACGTGGTAGGGCTGGTCAGCGGCCAGCCCCTAGCCAATATGTCGGCTGCTACTTTCCCCCGTGCTGACAGACTGAGCACACCTAAGGCAGTACAAAGAAGGTCCCTGGCATGGCATTTCTTCAAGTAATGTGCTGACGACAAGGCACGGTTGCTTTCCATGCAGTGCCATCAGAGCTTGAAGCGAGGCATAAATGTTCTTAACCTGAGCACCAACCTGCATGACAAGGCATCTGAATTAGGAATGGTGAACCTGAATTGTAAAGTTGGAGGTCCGTACTGGACACCAGGAGTCCAGGTCCTAGATCCAAACACAGACTTTTACCTGTATGTCTGGTTCCAGTTCGGGTTTGTCATTCGAGTAAAGGTTTTGAAGGTTGCAGAGCAGCCAATCAGCAAGCTTTTCCAGTGTGGGCTCTTTAGGCCCCATCACATCCATGTCAAGAATTGGTATGGCTGTGATTGGACAGGGAAATCACTATTAAAAAAAGTTTTAGTAGAGTCCTGCCTTATTTTGATAGCCAGTATGGGTAAAACAAGAGCTACAGGCTGCAGCCCCCACCTGTGAGCTTTACCGTGGCTTGATATCAAAATAGAGGGGACCATCTTCCAGTTCTGTGCCACTAACCTTGGACGCTCAACACAATCTTAGACTCCGTAACGCTTGCCATCCTCCATACAACTTGAACCTTCCCTGCATTATGTCAATCTTCCTGTGGCAAAGTTCGATCCTGACGACTACATTAAGTGTAATGTGGTGCAGGGCGATAGCCGTGGGCAACATACTCATCTCTTATGCCCTGGCATGTTACATGAAATTGAGGGTCCTGGCTGGGTGTATGGACTTGTATTACGTTGGCATTATGCCCATGTAGGCCACATGATACCAATGACTTCAGCTGGCGAGAACCAGATGTTGTACAACTCAGTAACGGAGGCCACCCATTCTTTATGAATAATGTTTTACTAAACAGCCACTTTATGACAACTATGTACAGTAGATAGCAGGCTCATAACTCCTCATCCAAAGAGAGCATTTCTATACACATCCTCTTTGCTTCTCTAATTTCACTTCCTACTCCCACCTGTCTCACTTTCTTCACCACAACCCAGCTTACTACAACGGTCAAGTTTGTGCAAATCATAATTTCAACCCGCGGTTCCGTATCCTATCATCGTCTTAGAGAAACGGATTTGCCAACATGGTCAAACTTAGCTTCTAGCTTGCTGACACTTAGGGAACTCCAAACTGGGGCAATCACATTGTCTCACATTTTCTAGACTGTCCGGCCCATCACCTCTAGGAGTTGTAAACTCGGGGTCATCTCACTAGGTATCCTGTCCCATCACAAGGCTTCAGTTGCTCACTAGATACTTTGGACAGTTCTCTCTCTCGGTACTGTGAATCATGCTATCTTCTCTTCTGAGGATCATTTTCTCATAGTAGTCGAACATTCAGTAAGGTGACCTGGCAACATTGTAATGCACATGAACTCAATATCTGCAGGTAAATAGTGTTTTCCAAAGTGACAGGTTCCTTTTAGAAAGGGAAGTTATTTTTTTGTAATTTTTGAATAGTTTTGATTAATAATGAAGTAACTACTAATTATTTCTTTTAGTACTTTCCCATGAGAATCGTTTCCAATTCGAAAATGTCAAGAGTTTCCTTTCCACACACCGACAATTCCTTCACATTTCATGTACAGCTCTGTGGAATTTACCACCACCATATAAATAACAAGTAGAAAATATATCATAATTTTCTTTTCTATTGTACATAGATTCAATTAATTGAGTCCAAGCCGAACGTTAAAATGATTCTATTATGCCGGCACCCGGTGAGCTGATGGCAGATCCATCAGAGAGTCCGTGGCTCCAATCTGCATTGTTGCTTGTTAAAGAAACATGATATTTAATGCGATACATTGTGCCCATCCAACAATATTTGTTTTAAGGTTGACTTCCTCCGGAGAGCTTTAGGCTAAGACACTCGGCAGTGATGTGAATGCTAATTTTCTCCTAAACGCTTGATTTGTATCGTACAGAAAAAAAAACAATGAGGTTATTTATTTTCTTAATTGTCTTTGAAATGATCATCGGGGAGTCTTTCCTGTCACTGGCTGCGTTACATTTGTTCTTAGTCTGTGCAGACAACAAAGAGTCGCCAAATGAGCTATTACCATATTGTGCTCAACCGGTGGAATGTGGAGCCTCACTGCGGGGATAGTAGATCCTATTGATGCCGCACGAGCACAGAAATTCAACCACTAATGAGATGAACTCCGCTTAGAGTGTGCAAACCTTCTCCTAGCAACTATACACGGCACACTTTACAGCGTGTCATCAGTGCGAGCAGCGGAGAGTTTCTTCCTCTCCAATCTTTTCTTTGTTTCAAGAGCTAAAGGACATCAGTGAATGACTACGGATGACGGACTGGAAGGAGCCGACGAAGAGCAAAAGAAACGTCTTTGAAGAAAATGATGGATAATATCTTTCAAAGTACTCACTTAATGTGACTCACAGGTGTCGGTGTCGGGCAGACTCTGCTCTCGCTCAGTCAAATGAGAGAAAAACAGAAGAATAGAACAGAATTAACAAAATTTTGCAGAAATAGTTATTTCGTTAGGGAAATTCCAATGATGATATTTTCTAAAACACATGGTCATCCTATATAATAATACATGGTAAAATAAACTCTGGTAGCTCGAGAACCTGCAATTTCACAGTCGGTGTCCAAACTTCTCTATATCTCATCACCACTATCAGTGGGCTTCCCATAATGCCTTGCAGCTATCAAATCACATGGTATAGCACAACAAATCAGAAGGGACTATCATAGCCTGAATAAAAGTCACGGCAGGGAATGCAGTAGCTGCTTTGTAGTAATAAGTATAGTGAGAGAACATCAAAGGTCACAGCTTAGCAATAGACATAATGAGAGAAAGCTTTAACCCTAGAACGCATACCTGGGGCCTCGCAGGCCTGCTAGGTCATTTGTTTTCTATGGTAGATTGAATTGCTTGCGCGTTCTAGGGTTAAAACACTGAATAAACATTACAGATACATTACAAAATTGTGTGACAGGACAGAAGTAAAACAACTACCATCTGTTTACTCATGACCAATTTAGTCATGTAAAATGAAGTCACTTTGAGATTATTAAAGCTGTGCCCACAATAAAGAGCTTGAATATTGTTCAACATAGTAATAGGAGACCTCAGAGCGTTATTTGTGTGTTTTTGGGACACTTGAAGGTTTTAACACACTTATTTTGAGGTGAATCAATTAGCTGCAAATTACATTTTTGGGAAAAAAATTAGAAAAATCTAACAAATTTGAATTTCAAAAGAAAAGCTCATCTCTAATGCTGTCAATCAGTGGCTGACTCAAACCCTGGTGTTTCAGATGATTGGCTGACCATGTGTTTTCCGCCATTCCATGTGTGTCTAGGATGGGGCCAGGAATTACAGACAAATGAAGACCAAGTAATCATCAGAATGGGACCTAAGGGGAATTATTGAGGGTAAGTATCATATATATTTTTTAATGAGACAGCCCATTTTAGAATTTCAGAATGAAGTTCATTGGCTTGAAACCACTTTGAGAATCCTGGGGACTTCCATGTGGGGATATCCTTAACACTAGAAGTCACAAAAATTTTGAACTCCCCCCTGACGTCCCGAAAGAGGGTCAAATGACCCTTAGGGGCACTTTGCACGCTGCGACATCGCAAGCCGATGCTGCGATGCCGAGCGTGATAGTCCCCGCCCCGTCGCAACTGCGATATCCTTGTGATAGCTGCCGTAGTGAACATTATCGCTACGGCAGCTTCACATGGACTCACCTGTCCTGCGACCGTCGCTCTGGCCGGCGACCCGCCTCCTTATTAAGGGGGCGGGTCGTGCAGCGTCACTGCGACGTCACACGGCAGGTGGCCAATAGGAGCGGAGGGGCGGAGATGAGCGGGATGTAAACATCCCGCCCACCTCCTTCCTTCCGCATATCCTATGGAAGCCGCAGTGACGCCGGTAGATGTTCCTCACTCCTGCGGCTTCACACACAGCGATGTGTGCTGCCGCAGGAGCGAGGAACAACATCGGACCGTCGCGTCCGCATAATCATGGATTACGCCGACACTGCACCAATGATGCGATTACGACGCTTTTGCGCTCGTTAATCGTATCATCTAGGCTTTACACACTGCAATGTCGCATGTGATGCCGGATGTGCGTCACTTTCAATTTGACCTCACCGACATCGCACCTGCGATGTCGTAGTGTGTAAAGCCCGCCTTAGTCCAAACTGAATAGAACTAACTAGAAACTAAATGGCTAAACTCAATGGAAAACAACAACCTGTGGTGCGACAGTAATGGCCTTAATTACAGAACAAAAGACGGTGATTATAGGATGTTAGCTAAAATCCTTCAGGTCATTCGACCCGTCTCTGGGTTCCAAAGGTAGAAATGTTAAATTACTCCTATCTGGGACTTCTAGTGTTAAGCAGAAACTGGGATGGTTTCTATATGATGACACGTTCAACAGTCACCCTAAGGTTTCATAATCATCACACCCAAATTGCAGTTTCTTGTGCCACATGGGTCCTATGCCACCTCTGGAAACTAGATCAGATGATGCCTAAAACAAATTGTTTATTGAAGATGGAGGACAGTAAGGGATCCCAAGACCGAAGGCAGTGAAGATGACTGGACTCAAACTCCTTGTACCCTCTCATGAGTGTATCTCGCTCTGGGGAGACACCGGGTGAACCTGGTGTCAGAAGGTCACAGCACTTTGCTGCTGGCAGGTCTACTGCTGTTATTTAATAACATCTCCTTGCTTGTAGTGCTGTAAGGGATAAGCACCCTTTCCTGCCTGGCTGCGGGCTTTAGCTGTCAATCTCAGGTGTGGCTCTTTGAGATCACTCCCCTTCCCTATTTAAGTCATGTGATCTGATCACATGATGCCTGTGATAGAAACTGAATCCTTATTTCTATGTGGTCCACTTTGGAAGGTGTGAGCTCTGGATTAAGGGTGGCGTTACACGCACCGATTTATCGTGCGATCGCATGAGCGATCGCACCCGCCCCCATCGTTTGTGCGTCACGGGCAATTTCTTGCCCGTGGCGCACAAAGTCGTTTACCCCCGTCACACGTACTTACCTCCCAAACGACCTCGTTGTGGGCGGCGAACATCCTCTTCCTGAAGGGGGAGGGACGTGCGATGTCACACAGCGGCCGCCCAATAGAAGCGGAGGGGCGGAGATGAGCGGGACGTAACATCCCGCCCACCTCCTTCCTTCCGCATTGCCGGCGGGACGCAGGTAAGCTGTGTTCGTCGTTCCCGGGGTGTCACACGGAGCGATGTGTGCTGCCTCGGGAACGACGAACTACTGGCGCGCAGAAGGAGGAACGACTTTATAAAAATGAATGACGTGTCAACGAGCAGCGATAAGGAGAGTATTTTTGCTCGTTCACAGTCGTTCGTAGCTGTCACACGCTACGATATCTCTAACGATGCCGGATGTGCGTCACGGAATCCGTGACCCCGACGACATATCACCCGATATATCGTAGCGTGTGACGCCGGCCTAAGTCTGTCGTTTTGTGTGCAATAGTTGTGTTTGGTGCACTGAAGCTACATGGAATTTCTTTTCCTTGCATGTCTATTTCCCGTTTGCATTCCTTTTCTTCCCATTCTGTATTGTAGTGCCGAGTCTTGTGAACTCGTCGGCATACTTACTAGGCAGGGTGAGTTTAGGGCCCGCAGAGGGAATAAGGTATCCTGCTCGTGAACCTGTATAGAGATGCTAGGGAGTTCAGGTGTCAGATTGAGGTGAGTTCAGGAGGTGCCCCCTCTCCCTAGTGGCAGGGACCTCCATTGTATCATGACCCCTGTGTCCCCTGTGTGTTGTAACATCTTCTGGGGGTTTACCAGGTACTATGTAAACCTCGCAAGTCACGTGCGTGACATACCTTCTTTAAATTCAGGTCGTTTTTTATTTTTAGATATATTCAAATGATGTTTACAAGTCAGGATTTTCATCAGTCAGTCCCTTCTGGAAATGATAGTCCACATAATTTTCACTTTTTGTATAATATATATTGACTTTAGCTAAATAATCCCATAGAAAATAATCTTGGAGGCATCTCAGGGTATGGAGGTAACTTGGGACTTCACCACAAATAACTCTCAGTTTTTCTTTTTGGAAACTTTGTGATGTGGAGAGCACAGGGAACAAAAGTCACATTCTAAACTTTTGATCAAGGAACCAGGTTTCCAGTATATAATTTAGCTATTTTCCTTAAAGTTACTTTGCTTTCCCACCGAGCTCCACAGCCAGAGGGATGTTCAATGGAGTCTCTTTGTTTAGCGAGTTTGTTTTCTTCCAGCAATGAGACATGTGAAATGAATTCTGAGATCTTGATAATCCAAATCCATTTATTTTATAATATTCAAAAATGTCTCTTCCTTTTTCCGCCTCAATGCTGAAATCACAGCAGGGAGAACCTTTTCAGCTCCAGCAGCAGACGCAGCGCTTAGTCTCAGCCTTTCACATTGTTTTTTTCATGCAGACGTCTGTGCCGAGGAGACGCTTTTTCTATTTTATTTTGTTCACCTGTTTACTTCCCTTTTACTTTTTTTGTAAACTAAATTGGAGAAAAATTCTGAACACAGGAAGCTGACGGAAACTCACTAAAGAGGGATGAAAAAGTAGAGAATCAACGAGATGGAGAACCATTAACAATGATTGTCTGCTCAACAATATAATATATATAAGTTTAGAGAAAGTTTTCAGCCCTCTCCATACTTATACATAGATGGTACAAAGAGCAGTATTATAGCAGTTATATTCTTGTATGTAGAAGGCAGTATTATAGTATTTATATTCTGGTACGTAGGAGGCAGTATTATAGTAGTTATATTCTTGTATGTAGAAGGCAGTATTATAGTAGTTATATTCTTATATATGGGGCAGTATTATAGTAGTTATATTCTTGTATGTAGAAGGCAGTATTATAGTAGTTATATTCTTATATATGGGGCAGTATTATAGTAGTTATATTCTTGTATGTAGAAGGCAGTATTATAGTAGTTATATTCTTGTATGTAGAAGGCAGTATTATAGTAGTTATATTCTGGTACATAGGAACCAGTATTATAGTAGTTATATTCTTGCATGTAGAAGGCAGTATTATAGTAGTTATATTCTTGTATGTAGAAGGCAGTATTATAGTAGTTATATTCTTGTATGTAGAAGGCAGTATTATAGTAGTTATATTCTGGTACATAGGAACCAGTATTATAGTAGTTATATTCTTGCATGTAGAAGGCAGTATTATAGTAGTTATATTCTGGTACGTAGGAGGCAGAATTATGTCACGCTCCCCAGCTCCCGTGCCATGCTCCCCGGCTCCCCTGCCATGCTCCCCTGCCATGCTCCCTGGCTCCCCTGCCACGCTCCCCAGCTCCCCTGCCACACTTCCCCGCTCCCATGTCACGCTCTGCCGCTCCCGTGCCATGCTTCCCGGTCCCCCGCTCCACAGCCTCCATGCTCCCTCACCTGCGTTCTCCAGGCAACCCGGTTCCCGCTCCCGGCGCCCATCGGCAACGCTGAGCCAGCCCGGCATTCCTGCCTCCTGTGCACCGCTTCCTGCTCTGGCTTCTGGCACCCGGGCCTCGCGCATGCGCATTAGGGTGCGCGCGCTCGGTCATTGACCCTCTCTTAAAGGGCCAGCGTCCTCCAACAGGATATTGAAGAATCAGGTACAGGGTATAGGGGGTTCCTTTCCAAGTGGACGGGGCCTGTTCTTCGTGTTTGCTAAGCTAGGAGTCAGGTCCCCCTGTGCCTTATCCCGTACTCACCTATCTCTCTTGTAGAGCCGCTCCTGTCTCGCCAACCGGTCCTGACGGTTCCAGAACTCCGAACGGTGACTGTCCGCCATCTCGTCAGTCCCTACCGTCTCCGATCCCTGGATCCGTGTGGTGACCGACCTCCCCGCTCAGCTGGTTCCGGATTCTGCCTGACATCATCCCGGCCTCCGAACCTGAGCTCCGTCACCCGGACTACCTTCAGAGACTCCGTGGTCCCAGGGACTTCTACACTCCACTCCTCTGAACGGACTGTCCTGCTACCCGTAGTGCTCCGGCTACCGGGCACCTTGCCCTCGGTGGGGTGCTCAGTCCAGTGGATCCACCTCCTGGGCCTACCCGTCATCCTGGTCCTGACAGTAAGAACAGGCCATGGATCCCGCCGAAGCACTAGCGTCCCAGCTGGCTGGATTGCAGCAGGAACTCGGACGACAACGCGAGACCCAATCCCGCATGCTAGCCTTCATGACCTCAGTGGACACCCGTCTGAATACGCTGCAAGCAACAGCCACGTCCCTGGCATCACAGTCCACGTCCACAGCTCCCGTGGCAGCTTCCCCGGAAGCCTCTAAACTCCACTTGGCCTCCCCACCCCGGTATGCCGGAGATCCTAAGACCTGCAGAGGATTCTTGAACCAGTGCTCCCTCCACTTTAAGCTGCTTCCACATCTGTTTGCCTCCGATCAAGCCAAGGTGGCGTTTGTGATGTCCCATCTAGAGGGTGAGGCACTGGCCTGGATGAACCCCTTGTGGGAGAAGGAGGACCCTGTAACTACTAACATCCAGGAGTTCCTGCAGGCGTTTAGAACCACCTTTGATGAACCCGGACGTGCCGCCGCATCCGCCTCATCACTCCTCAGGCTACGTCAGGGGACCTTGACGGTGGGTCAATATGCCATCAGCTTCTGCACCTTGGCCTCTGAATTAGGGTGGAACAATGAGACCCTAACCGACGCCTTCTGGGAAGGACTCTCCGGTCGTATTAAGGACGAGCTGGCCGGCCGCGATGTTCCTTCCACCCTGGATGCCCTGATCGCACTAGCCACCCGCGTGGACCTCCGATTTTAGGAACGATCCAAAGAGGTGTCCCGCGAGAGACATCCGATACGGCATTCCTCTCCTCCGCAGAAGCCTGCCGTACTTCAGTCGGCGGCGTCTGGTGTCTCTGTCCACGAGCCCATGCAGATTGACCGTTTGCGGCAGTCCGAACAACGCTGAGCAGAACGGCTCGCCAAGGTCCTCTGCTTCTACTGCGGAGAGGGCACACACCTGCTACATTCCTGTCCAGAGAGGCCGGGAAACTCTAAAGCCTAGGGTTGGTAGGAGAGGCCACCCTAGGTACTGGGACTCTCTCAGACCCGGTTACGTGGACTGTTCAAGTGACAGCGGGAGAGACGCGGTTCACGGCGGAGGCGTACCTCGATTCCGGGGCAGCAGGCAATTTCATCCAGCAGGCCACGGTGGACAAGTACCAGGTGCCTGTTACTCCACTCGACAAACCCCTCGTGATTGCATCTGTAGATGGGAGACCCCTCTCTGACACCATCTCTTGGATCACCAAGCCTGCAGTACTACGTATCAGTACCCTGCACACCGAGAAAATCACTCTTTACGTCCTCCCGCACATGTGTCATCAAATCCTGCTGGGACTCCCCGGGCTACGGACACACGAACCGTTGGTAAGCTGGCGTGCTGGCGAAATAACCCGATGGGGCTCCTCTTGCCACGAAAACTGTCTGAAGTCCATACAGCCCATCCGACGATCTCCGGTCCCGGAGTCCCTACCAGGACTGCCTTCGGCCTATTGGTCCTTCGCGGACGTCTTTGATAAAAAAGAGTCAGAGGTACTGCCGCCACATCGTCCTTATGACTGTGCCATCGACCTACTCCCGGGAACCACACCACCTCGAGGACGGATATATCCTTTGTCCCCCCTGCTGAAACAAGGGCCATGTCTGCCTACATCACTGAGAACCTGGCAAGGGGATTCATCCGGAGATCCTCCTCTCCTGCTGGAGCAGGCTTCTTCTTCGTTAAGAAGAAAGAGGGCGACCTGCGCCCCTGCATTGACTACCGGGGATTGAATCAAATCACCGTAAAGAATAAATACCCCCTGCCGCTCATCCCCGAATTGTTTGATCGGCTTAGAGGAGCTCGTTTGTTTACCAAGTTGGATCTTCGTGGTGCCTACAACCTGGTCCGCATCCGCTCTGGGGAGGAATGGAAGACCGCATTTAACACTCGCGATGGGCATTACGAGTATTTTGTGATGCCCTTTGGCCTGTGTAACGCACCGGCAGTCTTTCAAGAACTAGTGAACGACGTGTTCCGGGACCTTCTCTACGTCTGTGTGGTGGTATATTTGGATGACATCCTGGTCTTCTCTCCGGACCTCCAGACCCACAGAGAGAACGTGCAGATGGTACTACAAAGGCTTAGAGAGAATCGCCTGTACGCAAAGTACGAGAAGTGTGTCTTCGAGCAGTCTTCTCTTCCCTTCCTGGGTTACGTAATCTCCGATACCGGCCTGCAGATGGACCCGGAGAATGTCTCTTTCATTCTCAACTGGCCCCCTCCTTCCGGACTGAAGGCAATTCACTGTTTTCTTGGCTTTGCGAACTATTACCGTCAGTTCATCCCTCACTTCTCTGCCCTGACTGCGCCTCTCTCTGCCTTGACCAAGAAGGGGGCTAATCCGAAGGACTGGTCACCTGCGGCCGACGCCGCGTTTGACTCCCTGAAGCGGGCATTTGCTTCCTCTCCTGTGCTCCACCGTCCTGAGTTAAACCGACAGTTCACCTTGGAGGTGGATGCCTCCTCCTCTGGGGCCGGGGCAGTGCTCATGCAGAAGTCCTCCACCGGGAAGAGGGTCACTTGCGGTTTCTTCTCCAAGAGCTTCTCAGCGCCTGAACGCAACTACACCATCGGTGACCGAGAGCTATTAGCAGTCAAACTGGCTCTGGAGGAATGGCGCTACCTTCTGGAGGGAGCAGTGTACCCCGTGATCATTTACACGGACCACAAGAACCTGGAATACCTGCGCTCTGCTCAGCGACTGAACCCACGACAAGCCAGGTGGTCCTTGTTCTTTGCCAGGTTCGATTTTCAGCTCCATTTTCGGCCCGCGGATAAGAATGTGCGAGCAGATGCCTTGTCCAGGTCATTCGTGCCCATGGAACAGGAGGAGGAGACATCCCAGCCCATCATCTGCCCAAGTAAAGTCATTCCGGTGGCTCTTGTCTCTCTGGCCCAGATACCGCCCGGAAAGACCTATGTCTCTGAAACTGACAGACAAAAAGTCTTGCACTGGGGCCATGCCTCGAAAATAGCCGGCCATGCTGGTCAGAAGAGAACATGGAGTACAATTGTACGTCACTATTGGTGGCCATCCCTTCGCACAGACGTCGCCTCTTTTGTCTCAGCCTGCTCCTCTTGTGCCCGGAACAAGACGCCCAAACACCTGCCATATGGTCGTCTTCTGCCGCTGCCAATTCCCTCCATTCCGTGGCAACACATTGCAATGGACTTTATTACAGACTTGCCCTTGTCCTCCGGACACATGGTCATATGGGTCGTGGTGGACCGTTTCTCCAAAATGGCTCATTTTGTCCCTATGGCTGGACTGCCCTCTGCCCAGGAGCTCGCTGACGCCTACATACAGCATATCTTCCGGTTGCATGGCTTTCCCTCACACATTGTGTCCGACAGAGGAACTCAGTTTACCTCGCGCTTCTGGAGGGCTCTCTGAAAACATCTGGGAGTGGCTCTGGACTTTTCTTCGGCCTACCATCCTCAGTCGAATGGCCAAGTGGAACGAGTCAATCAGATCCTGACCTCCTTCTTGCGTCACTATGTTAACGCCCATCACGACGATTGGTCCACGCTCCTTCCTTGGGCTGAATTCTCCCATAACCATCACGTCAGTGAGTCCTCCTCCAGCTCTCCCTTCCATGTCATTTACGGACTTCAGCCTTCCGTCCCATTACCTGTATCTTCTTCTTCGGATGTTCCTGCTGCTGATACCGTAGTCCGTGACTTTTTAACAATTTGGGACTCTGTCAAGACGTCCCTTGGAGGCACTTCCCTGCGGATGAAGAGGCACGCGGACAAGAGGCGTCTGGATCCTCCATGTTTCTCTCCAGGAGATCTGGTCTGGCTTGCTTCCAAATATGTCCGATTGAAGCTACCATCGTACAAGCTGGGCCCTCGCTACATCAGGCCATTTAAAGTCATCGGCAAGATCAATGAGGTCTCCTACAAGCTGCAGCTCCTGGCCACGATGAGGATACCCAACTCCTTCCACGTCTCCCTGCTCAAGCCGGTTGTCCTTGGTCCCTTCTCCGCTGATGCCAGTTCTGCTCCTCCTCCTATTGCTGATGATGACATCTATGCGGTAAGGAATATCGTGGCCATGAAGACCGTGCGGGGCCGATAGTTCTTCCTGGTGGACTGGGCTGGGTATGGTCCTGAGGATAGGTCCTGGGAACCCCGGGAGAATGTGGGTACTCCCCTGATACGTGCCTTCCTGTCCCGGTTGCGGGGAGGGGGTACTGTCACGCTCCCCAGCTCCCGTGCCATGCTCCCCGGCTCCCCTGCCATGCTCCCCGGCTCCCCTGGCATGCTCCCCGGCTCCCCTGCCACGCTCCCCGGCTCCCCTGCCATGCTTCCCCGCTCCCATGTCACGCTCCGCCGCTCCCGTGCCATGCTTCCCAGTCCCCCGCTCCACAGCCTCCATGCTCCCTCACCTGCGTCCTCCGGGCAACCCAGTTCCCGCTCCCGGCGCCCGTCGGCAATGCTGAGCCAGCCCGGCACTCCTGCCTCCTGTACACCGCTTCCTGCTCTGGCTTCTGGCACCCGGGCCTCGCGCATGCGTATTAGGGCGCGCGCGCGGTCATTGACCCTCTCTTAAAGGGCCAGCGTCCTCCAACAGGATATTGAAGAATCAGGTACAGGGTATAGCGGGTTCCTTTCCACGTGGGTGGGGCCTGTTCTTCGTGTTTACTAAGCTAGGAGTCAGGTCCCCCTGTGCCTTGTCCCGTACTCACCTATCTCTCTTGTAGAGCCGCTCCTGTTTCGCCAACCGGTCCTGACGGTTCCAGAACTCCGAACGGTGACTGTCCGCCTCTCGTCAGTCCCTACCGTCTCCGATCCCTGGATCCGTGTGGTGACCGACCTCCCCACTCAGCTGGTTCCGGATTCTGCCTGACATCATCCTGGCCTCTGAACCTGAGCTCCGTCACCCGGACTACCTTCAGAGACTCCGTGGTCCCAGGGACTTCTACACTCCACTCCTCTGAACGGACTGTCCTGCTACCCGTAGTGCTCCGGCTACTGGGCACCTTGCCCTCGGTGGGTGCTCAGTCCAGTGGATCCACCTCCTGGGCCTACCCGTCATCCTGGTCCTAACAAATTATAGCAGTTATATTTTTGTATGTAGAAGGCAGTATTATAGTAGTTATCTTCTGGTACGTAGGAGGCAGTATTATAGTAGTTAAAGTACAGACCAAACGTTTGGACACACTTTCTCATTCAAAGAGTTTTCTTTATTTTCATGACTGAAAATTGTAGATTCACATTGAAGGCATCAAACTATGAATTAACACATGTGGAATGAAATACTTAACAAAAAAGTGTGAAACAACTGAAAATATGTCTTATATTCTAGGTTCTTCATCGTAGCCACCTTTTGCTTTGATTATTGCTTTGCACACTCTTGGCATTCTCTTCATGAGCTTCAAGAGGTAGTCACCGGAAATGGTCTTCCAACAATCTTGAAGGAGTTCCCAGAGATGCTTAGCACTTGTTGGCCATTTTGCCTTCACTCTGTGGTCCAGCTCATCGCAAACCATCTCGATTGGGTTTAGGTCTGGTGACTGTGGAGGCCAGGTCATCTGGCATAGCACCCCATCATTCTCCTTCTTAGTCAAATAGCCCTTACACAGCCTGGAGGTGTGTTTGGGGTCATTGTTCTTTTGAAAAATAAATGATGGTCCAACTAAATGCAAACCGTATAAAATAGTATGCCGCTGCAAGATGCGGTGGTAGCCATGCTGGTTCAGTATGCCTTCAATTTTGAATAAATCCCCAACAGTGTCACCAGCAAAGCACCCTCACACCATCACACCTCTTCCTCCATGCTTCACGGTGGGAACCAGGCATGTAGAGTCCATCCGTTCACCTTTTCTACAAAGACACGGTGGTTGGATCCAAAAATCTCAAATTTTCTCAAAAATTCTCAAAGCACAGATTTCCACTGGTCTAATGTCCATTCCTTGTGTTCTTTAGCCCAAACAAGTCTCTTCTGCTTGTTGCCTGTCCTTAGCAGTGGTTTCCTAGCAGCTATTTTACCATGAAGGCCTGCTGCACAAATTCTCATCTTAACAGTTGTTCTAGAGATGTGTCTGCTGCTAGAACTCTGTGTGGTATTGACCTAGTCTCTAATCTGAGCTGCTGTTAACCTGAGATTTCTGAGGCTGGTGACTCGGATAAACTTATCCTCCGCAGCAGAAGTGACTCTTGGTCTTCCTTTCCTGGGGCGATCCTCATGTGAGCCAGTTTCTTTGTAGTGTTTGATGGTTTTTGCCACTGCACTTGGGGACACTTTAAAAGTTTTCCCAATTTTTAGGACTGACTGACCTTCATTTCTTAAAGCAATGATGGCCACTCGTTTTTCTTTACTTAGAATTTGTATTATGGCAAGAGAAAAGCAGCCTTTTGCACAACACAACTGATGGTCCCAACCCCATTTACAAGGCAAGAAAACCCACTTATTAACCCCTTAGTGACGGAGCTAATTTTCACCTTAATGACCAGACCAAATTTTGCAATTCTGACCAGTGTCACTTTATCAGGTTATAGCTCTGGAACGCTTCAACGGATCCCAGTGATTTTGAGCTTGTTTTTTCGTGACATATTGGACTTCATTTTAGTACCAAATTTTGGACAAAATTTTTTGCGTTTATTTGTGAAAAAAAATGAATTTTGGCAAAATGTTTGAAAATTTTGAAATTTTCAACTTTTGAATTTTTTTACCGTTAAACCAGAGAGTTCTGTGACATAAAATAGTTAATATATAACATTTACCACTTGTCTACTTTACATCAGCACAATTTTGGAAAAAAAAAATTTTTTGTTAGGAAGTTAGAAGGGTTCAAAGTTCATCAGCAATTTCTCATTTTTACATCAAAATTTACAAAACCATTTTTTTTAGGGTCCACATCACATTTGAAGTGATTTTGAGAGGCCTAGATGACAGAAAATACCCAAAATGACACCATTCTAAAAACTGCACCCCTCAAAGTACTCAAAACCACATTCAAGAAGTTTATTAACCCTTTAGGTGCTTCACAGGAGCTAAAGCAATGTGGAATGAAAAAAGCAAAAAATAAAATTTTACCTAAAAATGTTGCTTTACCCCAAATGTAATCAATTTTAGAAGAAATAACACAACAAAATGGACCCCAAAACTTGTTACCCACTTTCTTATGAGCGCGGTGATACCCCACATGTGGTCAGAAACCTCTGTTTGGACAAATGGGAGGGCTCGGAACAGAAGGTGCAGTATTTGAATTTTGGAAAGCAAATTTGGCTAAAATAGATTGTGGGCACCATTTTGCATTTACAGGTCCGCTAAGGTACCTAAACAGCACAAACCCCTCATAAGTGATGCCATTCTTGAAACTAGACCCCTCAAGGCTTCTATCTAGGCGTATAGTGAGCATTTTGGACCCACAGGTACTTCACAGATTTTGATAACGTTACGTTGTCATATTGAAAATTTTCGTTTTTTTCTCAAAAATGTTGCTTTAGCATTAATTTTCTCACTTTTTCAAGAGGTAATTCCAAAAATTGGACGCCAATGTTTGGTATCCACTTTCTTATGAGCGCGGTGATACCCCATATGTGGTCAGAAACCTCTGTTTGGACAAATGGGAGGGCTGGGAACACAAGGAGCAATATTTGAATTTTGGAAAGCAAATTTGGCTGAAACAGACTGTGGGCACCATGTTGCATTTACAGGTCCGCTAAGGTACCTAAACAGCAGAAACCCCTCATAAGTGATGCCATTCTTGAAACTAGACCCCTCAAGGCTTATATCTAGGGGTATAGTGAGCATTTTGGACCCACAGGTACTTCACAGATTTTGATAACGTTACGTTGTCATATTGAAAATTTTCATTTTTTTCTCAAAAATGTTGCTTTAGCATTAATTTTCTCACTTTTTCAAGAGGTAATTCCAAAAATTGGACCCCAATGTTTGGTACCCACTTTCTTATGAGCGCGGTGGTACCCCACATGTGGTAAGAAACCTCTGTTTGGACAAATGGGAGGGCTCGGAAGACAGGGAGCAATATTTGAATTTTGGAAAGCAAATTTGGCTGAAAAAGATTGCGGGCACCATGTTGCATTTGTAGGGCCCCTAAGGTACCTAAACAGCAAAAAAACCCCACAACTGACCCCATTTTGGAAACTAGACCCCTCAAGGAATTTATTTAGATGTTTGGAGAGTACCCTAAACCCCCAGGTGCTTCACAGAATTTTATAACGTTGAGCCATGAAAATAAAAAAAATAAATTTTAACACAAAATTGTTACTTCAACCATGTAGCTTTTTTTTCACAAGGGTAAAAGGAAAAAAATCACTATAAAATGTATTGTGCAATTTCTCCTGAGTTCGCCGATACATCATATGTGGTGGAAATCAACTGTCTGGGTGCACAGCAGGGCGCGGAATGAAAGGAGGGCCATTTGACTGCAAAATTGGCAGGAATCATTAGTGCACGCCATGTTGCGTTTGGAGACCCCCTGAAGTGGCTAAACAGTAGAGCTCCCCCACAACTGACCCCATTATGGAAACTATGCCCCTTAAGGATTTTATCTAGGTGTATGGTGTGCATTTTGAACCCACAGATACTTCACAGAATTTTATAACAATAGGTTGTCATATTGAAAATTTTCTTCTTTTTCACAAAAGTGATGCTTTAGCGCCAAATTTTCCACCTTTACAAGATGTAACACCAAAAAGTGGACCCCTAATTTTGTTACCCACTTTCTTACGAGTCCAGCGATACCCAACATGTAGTCAAAAACGTCTGTTTGGGCAAACGGCAGGACTTGGAAGGGAAGGTGCACTTTTCAAATTTTGGATTATTTGATTTGCAGAGCCTATGTGTTTTCAGAACAACTGAAAACCCACATAAATGGATTTTTTGTACATTTTATCTTGGTGTGAAGGGCAAAATGTGGAGGAAAATACCGCCAACTATATGGCAGACTTGTGCTTGTTCCAGAGATGAAGGAACACCAGGAGGGCTGGAAGGACACGTTAATTTTTCAGATACTCGTCGTACAACGTCTGTTTAGCACCATCAATCCCTATATGAGGGAAAATTGTGCCAGCCGACGTGGTACACCATAACAGGCTCCTACCTGCCAAGGTCGGAACCGCTATATGCACAAAACAACCAGTCCCCTACAGGGTTATAAAAGTATTGTCCAGTGCAGGAGGTTCGGCAAGAACCATGCAGTAAAGCCCAAGGTGTAAAGTTACAGAACAGCTTCAGATCCTCCAATAAAATTATCATGCCCATATCACCAAGACATAGTTGTAATAGCAGTCAGACTAAGATGACTGGTGCTAACACTTTGTGAGTGATCAAATCTTGGAATTATTTGTCAGATGATCAGATGTTTCAAGAACATTTGCGGGGTCCACATTCTGGAGTACGCAGATGTGGGCATATGACGAGAATTTGTGTGCATAACACTTCAGTAAGTGAGTGATCAAGTCCTGGAATTATTTGTGAAATGGGGTAAAATGTGTTTTACTGATGAAAATAGTAAATTTTATTTGACAAGTAACACAGGGGCTCACTACACAGGAAATATAAATGTTGTGAAAGAAAAACCCTACCACACAATTTGGGAATAGTGTATGATGTCTAATAATTGTGGGATGTGTGGTGGATCTCGAAGCAGGGGGTAACACAAAGTCCTGGCTGGGAAGGGCACATGGGACAGTAATATCTAGATTCGCTCCTACTGCCCTGTTTGCTGCAGACCCGGCACCTTTTTTTAGGACGGTTTTGGGTGGGAGTAGGAGGCATGAGATTGGGGGTCCCATTGGGGGGACTTGGGAATTATCACTAAAATGGAGGAATCTCAATAGGGTCTCGTATCGGGTTCTGGGCATTACGGCTGCAAATACAGGGGTGGCGTGGACAGATTTAGTTGCCCAATAGGAGCGTAAACTGGGTTTTTTCACTATTCCCATGTTGAGGGTAATGCCTAAAAATTTTTTGATTTCGGGGACGCTTGTGGGGATCCAGGAACGGGAATGGACAGATGTTGGCTTTTGGGCAATATATTGGCGGGCGTATAAGTTGGTGTGGTGGGTGATATGCTCAAGCACATGCTGGGTAACAAAAATTTGGAAAAAATCCAGTGGGGCAAAATTGGTGACATTTATTTTGATGCCAGGGTCTCCTATGAAAGGGGGAATTTGTGGGGTAAAGGACGGGTTGGGATACCAGGGAGCATGGGGGACTGCAGAACTAGGTCCTGCCCCTGACGCTTCAGCAGTGGCGACTGGCGGGGTGTGGGACCCCGTGGAGGAAGCCGAATCGTCACCGCTATCCGAAAACGCCTCTCTTTCTGAGGCTGATTCGGTCTCCGACCCAGAACTGCCAGAGGCAAGCAGTGAGTACGCTTGCTCTGCCGTAAACATCCTGCGGGCCATGTTTTTTTTGTTTTTTTTTTATGTATCCCTGCCTAACAAAAAATAAACCTGAACCTAATCTAACACTAGTATTGTTTTTTTTTTTTTTTTATAACCCTAACCCTTAAAAAAGATTTATAATGATTATAAAAAAAAAAAATATTGATTAGGGGAACGGTGCAGCAAGGGATGACGGAATGACAGAGGGGGGAATGATCACGGGGAGGTGATCAGAAAATTGGGAATTGATTATCAGGAATTTTGTAGATTTATAACTTTTTGTCTCTAATATAGCAGCACGTAGTCTCTCTCTCTTCTCTCCCAGATCAACTACAAGGGAGAGAGGAGAAAGGCAGACCTAAATGCTGCCATATTTATCAAATATTGGCATTTTGACTACTGTGATAGGATCTATCACAGTATTCAAATCACAACAGCCAATCAGATTTTTTGTATTTTGTTGCCGGGTGCAGGAGGCAGATTATGCCAAGCACACTGCGCATGCGCCCGCCATTTTCCCGGAGAAGAGAGGAAGGGGGGCCGCAGGGGACCGGGGGGTTCAAGATTCTTTATTGAGGTACTGTGCGGGGGCGGTGGGGGAACGGGGGGATCCCAGATCGGGTGGGAGATACCGGGAAAAGCGGATAGGACCCCGGTGGACCGGAGGGAGGGCTCTGGAGAAGCGGAGGGTGCTCCGGGATACCAGACAGCTCCGGTGGACCGGTGGAGGGGGTCAGGGGGAGGACATTTCCCTCCGATCTGAAATGTTTCATCATTTCAGATCAGAGGGAAATTAATGCACCGGCGGCGGCAGCAGCAGTTTTCAGCGCGCATCGGCGCCATCTTGCATGCTCCGGAGGGGGGCTCTGGAGAACCGGAGGGGGCTCCGGGATACCAGACAGCTAGCTCCGGTGGACCGGTGGAGGGGGTCAGGGGGAGGACATTTCCCTCCGATCTGAAATGTTTCATCATTTCTGATCAGAGGGAAATGAATGCACCGGCGGCGGCAGCAGCAGTTTTCAGCGCGCATCGGCGCCATCTTGCATGCTTCGGAGGGGGGCTCTGGAGAACCGGAGGGGGCTCCGGTGGACCAGACAGCTCCGGTGGACCGGTGGAGGGATCATGGGGAGGACATTTCCCTTCGATCTGAAATGTTTGATCACTTCAGATCAGAGGGAAATGAATGCAGAGCCGGTGGCGGCGGAAGTTTTCGGCGCGCGTCGGCGCCATTTTGGATGTCCGGTGGGGGTGGGGGTGGTGGGGGTTGATTTCTCCGATACCGGGGCTTTGGGGGCACTAGGGGCTTACATTTCTTTCTTATCTGACATGTTTGATCATGTCAGATGAGAAAGAAATCGTTATTATTTGCCATTTTTTTTTTTTATGTGTACGTCGGTATACGGTGTATACCGGCGATCACATTACCGGGGTCCAAAAAAAACACCCCGATTCATAATCTTGGGGGTCTCAGCTACCTCCGGTAGCTGAAACCCCCGAGATTTTTCGTCACTGGGGGGGCGCTACAAGCTTTTTCCAGCCTGACGTCTGAAGACGTCGGAACAGAATAAGTACCCTGTTTTTCCGATGTCTTGAGACGTTAGGCCGTCGCTATGGGGTTAAACCTGACAGGGCACACCTGTGAAGTGAAAACCATTTCCGGTGACTACCTCTTGAAGCTCATCAAGAGAATGCCAAGAGTGTGCAAAGCAGTAATCAAAGCAAAAGGTGGCTACTTTGAGGAACCTAGAATATAAGACATATATTCAGTTAATTCAGACACTTTTTTGTTAAGTATTTCATTCCACATGTGTTAATTCATAGTTTTGATGCCTTCAATGTGAATCTACAATTTTAAGTCATGAAAATAAAGAAAACTCTTTAAATGAGAAGGTGTGTCCAAACGTTTGGTCTATACTGTATATTCTGGTACGTAAGAGTCAGTATTATAGTAGTTATAATCTTGTATGTAGAAGGCAGTATTACAGTAGTTATTTTCTCGTACGTAGGAGGCAGTATTATAGTAGTTATATTCTTGTACTTTAGAACAGTATTATAGTAGTTATTTTCCTGTACATAGGGTGCAGGACTATGGCTGTTATAGTAAATGGGAGCAGTGTTATAATAGTTATGGTCTGTGTGATTTCATAAGTGGGATTTTCTAAGTGGGCAATCAGAAATATTCCAGAAATGTAATTCATAATATATCCTCCTGAATGCTGCAACCTCTTTTGACCTGACAATTCATCTGTTTCATCCACAGGTATGTGATACTGTTCCAACCACTGCCATTCCCATTGAAGTCTATCCTTTCCTGCATGTTATTTCTATTGGTATGTGATACTGTTCCAACCACTGCCATTCCCATTGAAGTCTATCCTTTCCTGTATGTTATTTCTATTGGTATGTGATACTGTTCCAACCACTGCCATTCCCATTGAAGTCTATCCTTTCCTGTATGTTATTTCTATTGGTATGTGATACTGTTCCAACCACTGCCATTCCCATTGAAGTCTATCCTTTCCTGTATGTTATTTCTATTGGTATGTGATACTGTTCCAACCACTGCCATTCCCATTGAAGTCTATCCTTTCCTGTATGTTATTTCTATTGGTATGTGATACTGTTCCAACCACTGCCATTCCCATTGAAGTCTATCCTTTCCTGTATGTTATTTCTATTGGTATGTGATACTGTTCCAACCACTGCCATTCCCATTGAAGTCTATCCTTTCCTGTATGTTATTTCTATTGGTATGTGATACTGTTCCAACCACTGCCATTCCCATTGAAGTCTATCCTTTCCTGTATGTTATTTCTATTGGTATGTGATACTGTTCCAACCACTGCCATTCCCATTGAAGTCTATCCTTTCCTGTATGTTATTTCTATTGGTATGTGATACTGTTCCAACCACTGCCATTCCCATTGAAGTCTATCCTTTCCTGTATGTTATTTCTATTGGTATGTGATACTGTTCCAACCACTGCCATTGCCATCTGAATTTCATATTCTTGTAACTCTTTGTTCTTGGTTCACACCTGTCTATTTCTTCTGCATCTTAAGTGGTTCGTTTTCTAGCTGTGAAGTAGTCCAAATGTTTCTCTTAGTTTGTACTTACTAATTCACCCCTGGTGTGTTTCTCAGAGCTCTCTTCCTCTATCCCCCTCCCTTCTGCTCACACCTGAGTCATTTTCTAGGCCTCTAGAGTTGTATAAATTTGTTGGCACAGGTCTGTTCTGACCATGGTCTGTGTGATTTCATAAGTGGGATTTTCTAAGTGGGCAATCAGAAATATTCCAGAAATGTAATTCATAATATATCCTCCTGAATGCTGCAACCTCTTTTGACCTGACAATTCATCTGTTTCATCCACAGGTATGTGATACTGTTCCAACCACTGCCATTCCCATTGAAGTCTATCCTTTCCTGTATGTTATTTCTATTGGTATGTGATACTGTTCCAACCACTGCCATTCCCATTGAAGTCTATCCTTTCCTGTATGTTATTTCTATTGGTATGTGATACTGTTCCAACCACTGCCATTCCCATTGAAGTCTATCCTTTCCTGTATGTTATTTCTATTGGTATGTGATACTGTTCCAACCACTGCCATTCCCATTGAAGTCTATCCTTTCCTGTATGTTATTTCTATTGGTATGTGATACTGTTCCAACCACTGCCATTCCCATTGAAGTCTATCCTTTCCTGTATGTTATTTCTATTGGTATGTGATACTGTTCCAACCACTGCCATTCCCATTGAAGTCTATCCTTTCCTGTATGTTATTTCTATTGGTATGTGATACTGTTCCAACCACTGCCATTCCCATTGAAGTCTATCCTTTCCTGTATGTTATTTCTATTGGTATGTGATACTGTTCCAACCACTGCCATTCCCATTGAAGTCTATCCTTTCCTGTATGTTATTTCTATTGGTATGTGATACTGTTCCAACCACTGCCATTCCCATTGAAGTCTATCCTTTCCTGTATGTTATTTCTATTGGTATGTGATACTGTTCCAACCACTGCCATTCCCATTGAAGTCTATCCTTTCCTGTATGTTATTTCTATTGGTATGTGATACTGTTCCAACCACTGCCATTCCCATTGAAGTCTATCCTTTCCTGTATGTTATTTCTATTGGTATGTGATACTGTTCCAACCACTGCCATTCCCATTGAAGTCTATCCTTTCCTGTATGTTATTTCTATTGGTATGTGATACTGTTCCAACCACTGCCATTCCCATTGAAGTCTATCCTTTCCTGTATGTTATTTCTATTGGTATGTGATACTGTTCCAACCACTGCCATTCCCATTGAAGTCTATCCTTTCCTGTATGTTATTTCTATTGGTATGTGATACTGTTCCAACCACTGCCATTCCCATTGAAGTCTATCCTTTCCTGTATGTTATTTCTATTGGTATGTGATACTGTTCCAACCACTGCCATTCCCATTGAAGTCTATCCTTTCCTGTATGTTATTTCTATTGGTATGTGATACTGTTCCAACCACTGCCATTCCCATTGAAGTCTATCCTTTCCTGTATGTTATTTCTATTGGTATGTGATACTGTTCCAACCACTGCCATTCCCATTGAAGTATATCCTTTCCTGTATGTTATTTCTATTGGTATGTGATACTGTTCCAACCACTGCCATTCCCATTGAAGTCTATCCTTTCCTGTATGTTATTTCTATTGGTATGTGATACTGTTCCAACCACTGCCATTCCCATTGAAGTCTATCCTTTCCTGTATGTTATTTCTATTGGTATGTGATACTGTTCCAACCACTGCCATTCCCATTGAAGTCTATCCTTTCCTGTATGTTATTTCTATTGGTATGTGATACTGTTCCAACCACTGCCATTCCCATTGAAGTCTATCCTTTCCTGTATGTTATTTCTATTGGTATGTGATACTGTTCCAACCACTGCCATTCCCATTGAAGTCTATCCTTTCCTGTATGTTATTTCTATTGGTATGTGATACTGTTCCAACCACTGCCATTGCCATCTGAATTTCATATTCTTGTAACTCTTTGTTCTTGGTTCACACCTGTCTATTTCTTCTGCATCTTAAGTGGTTCGTTTTCTAGCTGTGAAGTAGTCCAAATGTTTCTCTTAGTTTGTACTTACTAATTCACCCCTGGTGTGTTTCTCAGAGCTCTCTTCCTCTATCCCCCTCCCTTCTGCTCACACCTGAGTCATTTTCTAGGCCTCTAGAGTTGTATAAATTTGTTGGCACAGGTCTGTTCTGACCATGGTCTGTGTGATTTCATAAGTGGGATTTTCTAAGTGGGCAATCAGAAATATTCCAGAAATGTAATTCATAATATATCCTCCTGAATGCTGCAACCTCTTTTGACCTGACAATTCATCTGTTTCATCCACAGGTATGTGATACTGTTCCAACCACTGCCATTCCCATTGAAGTCTATCCTTTCCTGTATGTTATTTCTATTGGTATGTGATACTGTTCCAACCACTGCCATTCCCATTGAAGTCTATCCTTTCCTGTATGTTATTTCTATTGGTATGTGATACTGTTCCAACCACTGCCATTCCCATTGAAGTCTATCCTTTCCTGTATGTTATTTCTATTGGTATGTGATACTGTTCCAACCACTGCCATTCCCATTGAAGTCTATCCTTTCCTGTATGTTATTTCTATTGGTATGTGATACTGTTCCAACCACTGCCATTCCCATTGAAGTCTATCCTTTCCTGTATGTTATTTCTATTGGTATGTGATACTGTTCCAACCACTGCCATTCCCATTGAAGTCTATCCTTTCCTGTATGTTATTTCTATTGGTATGTGATACTGTTCCAACCACTGCCATTCCCATTGAAGTCTATCCTTTCCTGTATGTTATTTCTATTGGTATGTGATACTGTTCCAACCACTGCCATTCCCATTGAAGTCTATCCTTTCCTGTATGTTATTTCTATTGGTATGTGATACTGTTCCAACCACTGCCATTCCCATTGAAGTCTATCCTTTCCTGTATGTTATTTCTATTGGTATGTGATACTGTTCCAACCACTGCCATTCCCATTGAAGTCTATCCTTTCCTGTATGTTATTTCTATTGGTATGTGATACTGTTCCAACCACTGCCATTCCCATTGAAGTCTATCCTTTCCTGTATGTTATTTCTATTGGTATGTGATACTGTTCCAACCACTGCCATTCCCATTGAAGTCTATCCTTTCCTGTATGTTATTTCTATTGGTATGTGATACTGTTCCAACCACTGCCATTGCCATCTGAATTTCATATTCTTGTAACTCTTTGTTCTTGGTTCACACCTGTCTATTTCTTCTGCATCTTAAGTGGTTCGTTTTCTAGCTGTGAAGTAGTCCAAATGTTTCTCTTAGTTTGTACTTACTAATTCACCCCTGGTGTGTTTCTCAGAGCTCTCTTCCTCTATCCCCCTCCCTTCTGCTCACACCTGAGTCATTTTCTAGGCCTCTAGAGTTGTATAAATTTGTTGGCACAGGTCTGTTCTGACCATGGTCTGTGTGATTTCATAAGTGGGATTTTCTAAGTGGGCAATCAGAAATATTCCAGAAATGTAATTCATAATATATCCTCCTGAATGCTGCAACCTCTTTTGACCTGACAATTCATCTGTTTCATCCACAGGTATGTGATACTGTTCCAACCACTGCCATTCCCATTGAAGTCTATCCTTTCCTGTATGTTATTTCTATTGGTATGTGATACTGTTCCAACCACTGCCATTCCCATTGAAGTCTATCCTTTCCTGTATGTTATTTCTATTGGTATGTGATACTGTTCCAACCACTGCCATTCCCATTGAAGTCTATCCTTTCCTGTATGTTATTTCTATTGGTATGTGATACTGTTACAACCACTGCCATTCCCATTGAAGTCTATCCTTTCCTGTATGTTATTTCTATTGGTATGTGATACTGTTCCAACCACTGCCATTCCCATTGAAGTCTATCCTTTCCTGTATGTTATTTCTATTGGTATGTGATACTGTTCCAACCACTGCCATTCCCATTGAAGTCTATCCTTTCCTGTATGTTATTTCTATTGGCATGTGATACTGTTCCAACCGCTGCCATTCCCATTGAAGTCTATCCTTTCCTGTATGTTATTTCTATTGGTATGTGATACTGTTCCAACCACTGCCATTCCCATTGAAGTCTATCCTTTCCTGTATGTTATTTCTATTGGTATGTGATACTGTTCCAACCACTGCCATTCCCATTGAAGTCTATCCTTTCCTGTATGTTATTTCTATTGGTATGTGATACTGTTCCAACCACTGCCATTCCCATTGAAGTCTATCCTTTCCTGTATGTTATTTCTATTGGTATGTGATACTGTTCCAACCACTGCCATTCCCATTGAAGTCTATCCTTTCCTGTATGTTATTTCTATTGGTATGTGATACTGTTCCAACCACTGCCATTGCCATCTGAATTTCATATTCTTGTAACTCTTTGTTCTTGGTTCACACCTGTCTATTTCTTCTGCATCTTAAGTGGTTCGTTTTCTAGCTGTGAAGTAGTCCAAATGTTTCTCTTAGTTTGTACTTACTAATTCACCCCTGGTGTGTTTCTCAGAGCTCTCTTCCTCTATCCCCCTCCCTTCTGCTCACACCTGAGTCATTTTCTAGGCCTCTAGAGTTGTATAAATTTGTTGGCACAGGTCTGTTCTGACCATGGTCTGTGTGATTTCATAAGTGGGATTTTCTAAGTGGGCAATCAGAAATATTCCAGAAATGTAATTCATAATATATCCTCCTGAATGCTGCAACCTCTTTTGACCTGACAATTCATCTGTTTCATCCACAGGTATGTGATACTGTTCCAACCACTGCCATTCCCATTGAAGTCTATCCTTTCCTGTATGTTATTTCTATTGGTATGTGATACTGTTCCAACCACTGCCATTCCCATTGAAGTCTATCCTTTCCTGTATGTTATTTCTATTGGTATGTGATACTGTTCCAACCACTGCCATTCCCATTGAAGTCTATCCTTTCCTGTATGTTATTTCTATTGGTATGTGATACTGTTCCAACCACTGCCATTCCCATTGAAGTCTATCCTTTCCTGTATGTTATTTCTATTGGTATGTGATACTGTTCCAACCACTGCCATTCCCATTGAAGTCTATCCTTTCCTGTATGTTATTTCTATTGGTATGTGATACTGTTCCAACCACTGCCATTCCCATTGAAGTCTATCCTTTCCTGTATGTTATTTCTATTGGTATGTGATACTGTTCCAACCACTGCCATTCCCATTGAAGTCTATCCTTTCCTGTATGTTATTTCTATTGGTATGTGATACTGTTCCAACCACTGCCATTCCCATTGAAGTCTATCCTTTCCTGTATGTTATTTCTATTGGTATGTGATACTGTTCCAACCACTGCCATTGCCATCTGAATTTCATATTCTTGTAACTTTGTTCTTGGTTCACACCTGTCTATTTCTTCTGCATCTTAAGTGGTTCGTTTTCTAGCTGTGAAGTAGTCCAAATGTTTCTCTTAGTTTGTACTTACTAATTCACCCCTGGTGTGTTTCTCAGAGCTCTCTTCCTCTATCCCCCTCCCTTCTGCTCACACCTGAGTCATTTTCTAGGCCTCTAGAGTTGTATAAATTTGTTGGCACAGGTCTGTTCTGACCATGGTCTGTGTGATTTCATAAGTGGGATTTTCTAAGTGGGCAATCAGAAATATTCCAGAAATGTAATTCATAATATATCCTCCTGAATGCTGCAACCTCTTTTGACCTGACAATTCATCTGTTTCATCCACAGGTATGTGATACTGTTCCAACCACTGCCATTCCCATTGAAGTCTATCCTTTCCTGTATGTTATTTCTATTGGTATGTGATACTGTTCCAACCACTGCCATTCCCATTGAAGTCTATCCTTTCCTGTATGTTATTTCTATTGGTATGTGATACTGTTCCAACCACTGCCATTCCCATTGAAGTCTATCCTTTCCTGTATGTTATTTCTATTGGTATGTGATACTGTTCCAACCACTGCCATTCCCATTGAAGTCTATCCTTTCCTGTATGTTATTTCTATTGGTATGTGATACTGTTCCAACCACTGCCATTCCCATTGAAGTCTATCCTTTCCTGTATGTTATTTCTATTGGTATGTGATACTGTTCCAACCACTGCCATTCCCATTGAAGTCTATCCTTTCCTGTATGTTATTTCTATTGGTATGTGATACTGTTCCAACCACTGCCATTCCCATTGAAGTCTATCCTTTCCTGTATGTTATTTCTATTGGTATGTGATACTGTTCCAACCACTGCCATTCCCATTGAAGTCTATCCTTTCCTGTATGTTATTTCTATTGGTATGTGATACTGTTCCAACCACTGCCATTCCCATTGAAGTCTATCCTTTCCTGTATGTTATTTCTATTGGTATGTGATACTGTTCCAACCACTGCCATTCCCATTGAAGTCTATCCTTTCCTGTATGTTATTTCTATTGGTATGTGATACTGTTCCAACCACTGCCATTCCCATTGAAGTCTATCCTTTCCTGTATGTTATTTCTATTGGTATGTGATACTGTTCCAACCACTGCCATTCCCATTGAAGTCTATCCTTTCCTGTATGTTATTTCTATTGGTATGTGATACTGTTCCAACCACTGCCATTCCCATTGAAGTCTATCCTTTCCTGTATGTTATTTCTATTGGTATGTGATACTGTTCCAACCACTGCCATTGCCATCTGAATTTCATGTTCTTGTAACTCTTTGTTCTTGGTTCACACCTGTCTATTTCTTCTGCATCTTAAGTGGTTCGTTTTCTAGCTGTGAAGTAGTCCAAATGTTTCTCTTAGTTTGTACTTACTAATTCACCCCTGGTGTGTTTCTCAGAGCTCTCTTCCTCTATCCCCCTCCCTTCTGCTCACACCTGAGTCATTTTCTAGGCCTCTAGAGTTGTATAAATTTGTTGGCACAGGTCTGTTCTGACCATGGTCTGTGTGATTTCATAAGTGGGATTTTCTAAGTGGGCAATCAGAAATATTCCAGAAATGTAATTCATAATATATCCTCCTGAATGCTGCAACCTCTTTTGACCTGACAATTCATCTGTTTCATCCACAGGTATGTGATACTGTTCCAACCACTGCCATTCCCATTGAAGTCTATCCTTTCCTGTATGTTATTTCTATTGGTATGTGATACTGTTCCAACCACTGCCATTCCCATTGAAGTCTATCCTTTCCTGTATGTTATTTCTATTGGTATGTGATACTGTTCCAACCACTGCCATTCCCATTGAAGTCTATCCTTTCCTGTATGTTATTTCTATTGGTATGTGATACTGTTCCAACCACTGCCATTCCCATTGAAGTCTATCCTTTCCTGTATGTTATTTCTATTGGTATGTGATACTGTTCCAACCACTGCCATTCCCATTGAAGTCTATCCTTTCCTGTATGTTATTTCTATTGGTATGTGATACTGTTCCAACCACTGCCATTCCCATTGAAGTCTATCCTTTCCTGTATGTTATTTCTATTGGTATGTGATACTGTTCCAACCACTGCCATTCCCATTGAAGTCTATCCTTTCCTGTATGTTATTTCTATTGGTATGTGATACTGTTCCAACCACTGCCATTCCCATTGAAGTCTATCCTTTCCTGTATGTTATTTCTATTGGTATGTGATACTGTTCCAACCACTGCCATTGCCATCTGAATTTCATATTCTTGTAACTCTTTGTTCTTGGTTCACACCTGTCTATTTCTTCTGCATCTTAAGTGGTTCGTTTTCTAGCTGTGAAGTAGTCCAAATGTTTCTCTTAGTTTGTACTTACTAATTCACCCCTGGTGTGTTTCTCAGAGCTCTCTTCCTCTATCCCCCTCCCTTCTGCTCACACCTGAGTCATTTTCTAGGCCTCTAGAGTTGTATAAATTTGTTGGCACAGGTCTGTTCTGACCATGGTCTGTGTGATTTCATAAGTGGGATTTTCTAAGTGGGCAATCAGAAATATTCCAGAAATGTAATTCATAATATATCCTCCTGAATGCTGCAACCTCCTTTGACCTGACAATTCATCTGTTTCATCCACAGGTATGTGATACTGTTCCAACCACTGCCATTCCCATTGAAGTCTATCCTTTCCTGTATGTTATTTCTATTGGTATGTGATACTGTTCCAACCACTGCCATTCCCATTGAAGTCTATCCTTTCCTGTATGTTATTTCTATTGGTATGTGATACTGTTCCAACCACTGCCATTCCCATTGAAGTCTATCCTTTCCTGTATGTTATTTCTATTGGTATGTGATACTGTTCCAACCACTGCCATTCCCATTGAAGTCTATCCTTTCCTGTATGTTATTTCTATTGGTATGTGATACTGTTCCAACCACTGCCATTCCCATTGAAGTCTATCCTTTCCTGTATGTTATTTCTATTGGTATGTGATACTGTTCCAACCACTGCCATTCCCATTGAAGTCTATCCTTTCCTGTATGTTATTTCTATTGGTATGTGATACTGTTCCAACCACTGCCATTGCCATCTGAATTTCATATTCTTGTAACTCTTTGTTCTTGGTTCACACCTGTCTATTTCTTCTGCATCTTAAGTGGTTCGTTTTCTAGCTGTGAAGTAGTCCAAATGTTTCTCTTAGTTTGTACTTACTAATTCACCCCTGGTTTGTTTCTCAGAGCTCTCTTCCTCTATCCCCCTCCCTTCTGCTCACACCTGAGTCATTTTCTAGGCCTCTAGAGTTGTATACATTTGTTGGCACAGGTCTGTTCTGACCATGGTCTGTGTGATTTCATAAGTGGGATTTTCTAAGTGGGCAATCAGAAATATTCCAGAAATGTAATTCATAATATATCCTCCTGAATGCTGCAACCTCTTTTGACCTGACAATTCATCTGTTTCATCCACAGGTATGTGATACTGTTCCAACCACTGCCATTCCCATTGAAGTCTATCCTTTCCTGTATGTTATTTCTATTGGTATGTGATACTGTTCCAACCACTGCCATTCCCATTGAAGTCTATCCTTTCCTGTATGTTATTTCTATTGGTATGTGATACTGTTCCAACCACTGCCATTCCCATTGAAGTCTATCCTTTCCTGTATGTTATTTCTATTGGTATGTGATACTGTTCCAACCACTGCCATTGCCATCTGAATTTCATATTCTTGTAACTCTTTGTTCTTGGTTCACACCTGTCTATTTCTTCTGCATCTTAAGTGGTTCGTTTTCTAGCTGTGAAGTAGTCCAAATGTTTCTCTTAGTTTGTACTTACTAATTCACCCCTGGTGTGTTTCTCATAGCTCTCTCCCTCTATCCCCCTCCCTTCTGCTCACACCTGAGTCATTTTCTAGGCCTCTAGAGTTGTATAAATTTGTTGGCACAGGTCTGTTCTGACCATGGTCTGTGTGATTTCATAAGTGGGATTTTCTAAGTGGGCAATCAGAAATATTCCAGAAATGTAATTCATAATATATCCTCCTGAATGCTGCAACCTCCTTTGACCTGACAATTCATCTGTTTCATCCACAGGTATGTGATACTGTTCCAACCACTGCCATTCCCATTGAAGTCTATCCTTTCCTGTATGTTATTTCTATTGGTATGTGATACTGTTCCAACCACTGCCATTCCCATTGAAGTCTATCCTTTCCTGTATGTTATTTCTATTGGTATGTGATACTGTTCCAACCACTGCCATTCCCATTGAAGTCTATCCTTTCCTGTATGTTATTTCTATTGGTATGTGATACTGTTCCAACCACTGCCATTGCCATCTGAATTTCATATTCTTGTAACTCTTTGTTCTTGGTTCACACCTGTCTATTTCTTCTGCATCTTAAGTGGTTCGTTTTCTAGCTGTGAAGTAGTCCAAATGTTTCTCTTAGTTTGTACTTACTAATTCACCCCTGGTGTGTTTCTCAGAGCTCTCTTCCTCTATCCCCCTCCCTTCTGCTCACACCTGAGTCATTTTCTAGGCCTCTAGAGTTGTATAAATTTGTTGGCACAGGTCTGTTCTGACCATGGTCTGTGTGATTTCATAAGTGGGATTTTCTAAGTGGGCAATCAGAAATATTCCAGAAATGTAATTCATAATATATCCTCCTGAATGCTGCAACCTCCTTTGACCTGACAATTCATCTGTTTCATCCACAGGTATGTGATACTGTTCCAACCACTGCCATTCCCATTGAAGTCTATCCTTTCCTGTATGTTATTTCTATTGGTATGTGATACTGTTCCAACCACTGCCATTCCCATTGAAGTCTATCCTTTCCTGTATGTTATTTCTATTGGTATGTGATACTGTTCCAATCACTGCCATTCCCATTGAAGTCTATCCTTTCCTGTATGTTATTTCTATTGGTATGTGATACTGTTCCAACCACTGCCATTCCCATTGAAGTCTATCCTTTCCTGTATGTTATTTCTATTGGTATGTGATACTGTTCCAACCACTGCCATTCCCATTGAAGTCTATCCTTTCCTGTATGTTATTTCTATTGGTATGTGATACTGTTCCAACCACTACCATTCCCATTGAAGTCTATCCTTTCCTGTATGTTATTTCTATTGGTATGTGATACTGTTCCAACCACTGCCATTGCCATCTGAATTTCATATTCTTGTAACTCTTTGTTCTTGGTTCACACCTGTCTATTTCTTCTGCATCTTAAGTGGTTCGTTTTCTAGCTGTGAAGTAGTCCAAATGTTTCTCTTAGTTTGTACTTACTAATTCACCCCTGGTTTGTTTCTCAGAGCTCTCTTCCTCTATCCCCCTCCCTTCTGCTCACACCTGAGTCATTTTCTAGGCCTCTAGAGTTGTATAAATTTGTTGGCACAGGTCTGTTCTGACCATGGTCTGTGTGATTTCATAAGTGGGATTTTCTAAGTGGGCAATCAGAAATATTCCAGAAATGTAATTCATAATATATCCTCCTGAATGCTGCAACCTCTTTTGACCTGACAATTCATCTGTTTCATCCACAGGTATGTGATACTGTTCCAACCACTGCCATTCCCATTGAAGTCTATCCTTTCCTGTATGTTATTTCTATTGGTATGTGATACTGTTCCAACCACTGCCATTCCCATTGAAGTCTATCCTTTCCTGTATGTTATTTCTATTGGTATGTGATACTGTTCCAACCACTGCCATTCCCATTGAAGTCTATCCTTTCCTGTATGTTATTTCTATTGGTATGTGATACTGTTCCAACCACTGCCATTGCCATCTGAATTTCATATTCTTGTAACTCTTTGTTCTTGGTTCACACCTGTCTATTTCTTCTGCATCTTAAGTGGTTCGTTTTCTAGCTGTGAAGTAGTCCAAATGTTTCTCTTAGTTTGTACTTACTAATTCACCCCTGGTGTGTTTCTCATAGCTCTCTCCCTCTATCCCCCTCCCTTCTGCTCACACCTGAGTCATTTTCTAGGCCTCTAGAGTTGTATAAATTTGTTGGCACAGGTCTGTTCTGACCATGGTCTGTGTGATTTCATAAGTGGGATTTTCTAAGTGGGCAATCAGAAATATTCCAGAAATGTAATTCATAATATATCCTCCTGAATGCTGCAACCTCCTTTGACCTGACAATTCATCTGTTTCATCCACAGGTATGTGATACTGTTCCAACCACTGCCATTCCCATTGAAGTCTATCCTTTCCTGTATGTTATTTCTATTGGTATGTGATACTGTTCCAACCACTGCCATTCCCATTGAAGTCTATCCTTTCCTGTATGTTATTTCTATTGGTATGTGATACTGTTCCAACCACTGCCATTCCCATTGAAGTCTATCCTTTCCTGTATGTTATTTCTATTGGTATGTGATACTGTTCCAACCACTGCCATTGCCATCTGAATTTCATATTCTTGTAACTCTTTGTTCTTGGTTCACACCTGTCTATTTCTTCTGCATCTTAAGTGGTTCGTTTTCTAGCTGTGAAGTAGTCCAAATGTTTCTCTTAGTTTGTACTTACTAATTCACCCCTGGTGTGTTTCTCAGAGCTCTCTTCCTCTATCCCCCTCCCTTCTGCTCACACCTGAGTCATTTTCTAGGCCTCTAGAGTTGTATAAATTTGTTGGCACAGGTCTGTTCTGACCATGGTCTGTGTGATTTCATAAGTGGGATTTTCTAAGTGGGCAATCAGAAATATTCCAGAAATGTAATTCATAATATATCCTCCTGAATGCTGCAACCTCCTTTGACCTGACAATTCATCTGTTTCATCCACAGGTATGTGATACTGTTCCAACCACTGCCATTCCCATTGAAGTCTATCCTTTCCTGTATGTTATTTCTATTGGTATGTGATACTGTTCCAACCACTGCCATTCCCATTGAAGTCTATCCTTTCCTGTATGTTATTTCTATTGGTATGTGATACTGTTCCAACCACTGCCATTCCCATTGAAGTCTATCCTTTCCTGTATGTTATTTCTATTGGTATGTGATACTGTTCCAACCACTGCCATTCCCATTGAAGTCTATCCTTTCCTGTATGTTATTTCTATTGGTATGTGATACTGTTCCAACCACTGCCATTCCCATTGAAGTCTATCCTTTCCTGTATGTTATTTCTATTGGTATGTGATACTGTTCCAACCACTGCCATTGCCATCTGAATTTCATATTCTTGTAACTCTTTGTTCTTGGTTCACACCTGTCTATTTCTTCTGCATCTTAAGTGGTTCGTTTTCTAGCTGTGAAGTAGTCCAAATGTTTCTCTTAGTTTGTACTTACTAATTCACCCCTGGTGTGTTTCTCAGAGCTCTCTTCCTCTATCCCCCTCCCTTCTGCTCACACCTGAGTCATTTTCTAGGCCTCTAGAGTTGTATAAATTTGTTGGCACAGGTCTGTTCTGACCACGGTCTGTGTGATTTCATAAGTGGGATTTTCTAAGTGGGCAATCAGAAATATTCCAGAAATGTAATTCATAATATATCCTCCTGAATGCTGCAACCTCCTTTGTCCTGACAATTCATCTGTTTCATCCACAGGTATGTGATACTGTTCCAACCACTGCCATTCCCATTGAAGTCTATCCTTTCCTGTATGTTATTTCTATTGGTATGTGATACTGTTCCAACCACTGCCATTCCCATTGAAGTCTATCCTTTCCTGTATGTTATTTCTATTGGTATGTGATACTGTTCCAACCACTGCCATTCCCATTGAAGTCTATCCTTTCCTGTATGTTATTTCTATTGGTATGTGATACTGTTCCAACCACTGCCATTCCCATTGAAGTCTATCCTTTCCTGTATGTTATTTCTATTGGTATGTGATACTGTTCCAACCACTGCCATTCCCATTGAAGTCTATCCTTTCCTGTATGTTATTTCTATTGGTATGTGATACTGTTCCAACCACTACCATTCCCATTGAAGTCTATCCTTTCCTGTATGTTATTTCTATTGGTATGTGATACTGTTCCAACCACTGCCATTGCCATCTGAATTTCATATTCTTGTAACTCTTTGTTCTTGGTTCACACCTGTCTATTTCTTCTGCATCTTAAGTGGTTCGTTTTCTAGCTGTGAAGTAGTCCAAATGTTTCTCTTAGTTTGTACTTACTAATTCACCCCTGGTTTGTTTCTCAGAGCTCTCTTCCTCTATCCCCCTCCCTTCTGCTCACACCTGAGTCATTTTCTAGGCCTCTAGAGTTGTATAAATTTGTTGGCACAGGTCTGTTCTGACCATGGTCTGTGTGATTTCATAAGTGGGATTTTCTAAGTGGGCAATCAGAAATATTCCAGAAATGTAATTCATAATATATCCTCCTGAATGCTGCAACCTCTTTTGACCTGACAATTCATCTGTTTCATCCACAGGTATGTGATACTGTTCCAACCACTGCCATTCCCATTGAAGTCTATCCTTTCCTGTATGTTATTTCTATTGGTATGTGATACTGTTCCAACCACTGCCATTCCCATTGAAGTCTATCCTTTCCTGTATGTTATTTCTATTGGTATGTGATACTGTTCCAACCACTGCCATTCCCATTGAAGTCTATCCTTTCCTGTATGTTATTTCTATTGGTATGTGATACTGTTCCAACCACTGCCATTGCCATCTGAATTTCATATTCTTGTAACTCTTTGTTCTTGGTTCACACCTGTCTATTTCTTCTGCATCTTAAGTGGTTCGTTTTCTAGCTGTGAAGTAGTCCAAATGTTTCTCTTAGTTTGTACTTACTAATTCACCCCTGGTGTGTTTCTCAGAGCTCTCTTCCTCTATCCCCCTCCCTTCTGCTCACACCTGAGTCATTTTCTAGGCCTCTAGAGTTGTATAAATTTGTTGGCACAGGTCTGTTCTGACCATGGTCTGTGTGATTTCATAAGTGGGATTTTCTAAGTGGGCAATCAGAAATATTCCAGAAATGTAATTCATAATATATCCTCCTGAATGCTGCAACCTCCTTTGACCTGACAATTCATCTGTTTCATCCACAGGTATGTGATACTGTTCCAACCACTGCCATTCCCATTGAAGTCTATCCTTTCCTGTATGTTATTTCTATTGGTATGTGATACTGTTCCAACCACTGCCATTCCCATTGAAGTCTATCCTTTCCTGTATGTTATTTCTATTGGTATGTGATACTGTTCCAACCACTGCCATTCCCATTGAAGTCTATCCTTTCCTGTATGTTATTTCTATTGGTATGTGATACTGTTCCAACCACTGCCATTGCCATCTGAATTTCATATTCTTGTAACTCTTTGTTCTTGGTTCACACCTGTCTATTTCTTCTGCATCTTAAGTGGTTCGTTTTCTAGCTGTGAAGTAGTCCAAATGTTTCTCTTAGTTTGTACTTACTAATTCACCCCTGGTGTGTTTCTCAGAGCTCTCTTCCTCTATCCCCCTCCCTTCTGCTCACACCTGAGTCATTTTCTAGGCCTCTAGAGTTGTATAAATTTGTTGGCACAGGTCTGTTCTGACCATGGTCTGTGTGATTTCATAAGTGGGATTTTCTAAGTGGGCAATCAGAAATATTCCAGAAATGTCCCAGAAGTGACCAGAAGGTGAGCGTTACCTCCTTAACTGTTTGTCACTTGCATTTTTCCCCTACGCTTTTTCATATTCCCATATGTAAACCTTAAACTCACCATGTTCACCTATGCCCTCACAGTTTTTGCTCCACTCCTCCTCACTCTCCTTCGCTATCCCCCAACGCCAGCACTCGCCAAACAAACATTCATCTCCCCTTCCCTTTTACCTCCCCACCTGTCATCTGCTGACCTGCTCCTAAATCTCAGGTCTCTCTTAATAACACGCAGATCATGCCGTCCACTCTCCTTCTCCCACCTGCTCTCTCTTTCTCTACTTCTCCTCACTGCTGGTGACATATCTCCCAATCCTGGACCTCCCCAGATGGGACACTCCTCTCTACCACCCCCCTATCGCTCCACCCTTACTAGTAACTACCGCAACCTCTCCAATATAAAACCCATCCCCCTCTCACCCACTCCACCGCCCACTCTCTCTGGAGCGCTGTGGAATGCCCGTTCGGTCTGTAACAAACTGCACATCATTCACGACCTCTTTACCTCTAGCAATCTATCCTTTCTGGGCATCACTGAAACATGGCTGACACCATCCAACACTGCCTCCCCTGCTGCGCTGTGCTACGGTGGCCTTCACTTCTCCCATACTCCTCGCCCTGGCAATAGACAAGGTGGAGGAGTGGGCCTCCTTCTTTCTAACAACTGCAGCTTTAATCCAATCCCACCCTTACCCTCCCTTGTCCTGCCTTCCTTTGAAGTACACTCTGTCCGCATCTATTCTCCTTCCAACCTCCAAGTGGCCATCATATACAGACCCCCAGGCCCTACCACTTCCTTTATCGACCAGTTCTCTGCCTGGCTTCTACACTTTCTCTCTGCTGACATTCCCACTATCATCATGGGTGACTTCAACATCCCCACTGACACCCGCCAGTCAGCAGCCTCCAAACTACTCTCCCTTGCTTCATCTTTTGGTCTATCTCAGTGGTCCACCTCTGCCACCCATAAAGATGGACACACATTAGACCTTATCTTCACCCGTCTCTGCTCTCTATCTAACCTCACTACCTCCCCTCTCCCCTTATCTGACCACCATCTATTGACCTTCTCTGCCCTGTCCTCCTCACCTGCCCCTCCTGTCCAGCACGTATCACACCCTCGCAGAAACCTCGCACACGTCAACATACACACCCTTTCTGACTCTATCCTACCACTGTCCTCCATATCTTCAGTGCACGACACAAACAGTGCCACCACTTTCTACAACGCCACTCTCACATCAGCTATTGATTCAGTTGCTCCTCTTGTGCATGGCAGAGTGAGACAAATCAATAGACAACCCTGGCATAACAGCCTCACTAAAAAACTGCGGCAAGTGTCTAGGGCTGCAGAGCGGCGCTGGAAGAAAACGCACTCCCAGGAAGACTTCACCACATTCAAAAATGCAATTCACACATTTCGCTTGGCCCTTACCTCGGCTAAACAGGAATACTTCAGAAACCTCATATCCTCTTTAACACACAACCCCAAACAGTTATTCAATACTTTTACCTCCCTCCTTCGCCCACCACTGCCCCCTCCAACCTCCCTCATTTCCGCAGAAGAATTTGCCACATATTTCAAAGAAAAGATCGACCAAACCAGACAAGTCTTTTCTGCTCAACCCCCACAACCCCCTCATATAACAGACCACTGCTCCTCCCCCATAAACTTCCTCTCCACTATCACCGAAGAAGAGCTTGCACATCTTCTCTCAAAAGCGCACCTCACCACCTGCGCACGTGATCCCATCCCAACCCACCTCCTCCCCAACCTCACCACTATCCTAATTCCAGCCTTAACCCATCTCTTCAACCTATCTTTAACAACTGGTACCTTCCCTTCTGCCTTTAAACATGCAACAGTCACACCCATCCTAAAGAAACCTTCCCTCGACCCAACCTCTGCTGCCAGCTATCGCCCCATATCGCTACTCCCATTCGCCTCAAAACTCCTGGAACAGCACGTCCATGCTGAACTCTCCTCCCACCTCTCCTCTAACTCTCACTTTGACACCCTACAGTCCGGCTTCCGTCCACATCATTCCACTGAAACTGCCCTGACTAAAATCACAAATGACTTACTTACTGCCAAAGCTAACAACCACTTCTCTATACTCCTACTTCTAGACCTATCCTCAGCTTTTGACACTGTTGACCACTCCCTCCTACTACAGATCCTCTCTTCCCTTGGTGTCAGAGACCTCGCCCTCTCTTGGATCTCTTCATACCTCTCCAACCGCACTTTTAGTGTCTCCCACTCCCACACAACCTCTTCATCCCGTCCTCTCTCTGTTGGTGTCCCTCAAGGCTCTGTCCTGGGACCATTACTTTTTTCTATCTATACATTTGGCCTGGGACAACTCATAAAGTCCCATGGCTTCCAGTACCACCTATATGCCGATGACACTCAGATCTACCTCTCTGGTCCAGATGTCACTTCTCTGCTGTCCAGAATCCCAGAGTGCCTATCGGCTATATCTTCCTTCTTCTCCTCTCGCTTCCTAAAGCTCAATGTGGCCAAAACTGAGCTGATCATCTTTCCTCCATCTCACCTACACTCTCTACCTGATCTATCTATTACAATAAATAACATCACGCTCTCCCCAGCACCCAAAGTTCGGTGCCTCGGAGTGATCTTCGACTCTGCCTTGTCCTTCATACCACACATTCAATCCCTCACCACCTCCTGTCGTCTTCAACTCAAAAATATTTCCAGAATCCGTCCCTTCATCAATTCTCAATCTACAAAAATGCTAGTGCATGCTCTCATAATCTCCCGCCTCGACTACTGCAACATCCTCCTATGTGGTCTCCCTGCTAACACGCTCGCCCCTCTCCAGTCCATCCTTAATGCTGCTGCCCGACTGATCCACCTCTCGCCTCACTACCACCCCGCTTCTCCTCTCTGCATGTCCCTTCACTGGCTCCCAACCTTCCATCGTATCCAATTCAAACTACTAATACTGACTTACAAAGCCATCCACAAATTGTCTCCTCCATATATCTCTGAACTAATCTCTCGCTACACTCCAAAACGTAATCTCCGGTCCTCCCAAGATCTCCTTCTATCCTCCTCTCTCATTCGCTCCTCATGCAACCGTCTCCAAGACTTCTCCCGAACATCCCCAGTCTTCTGGAACTCGCTGCCTCAACACGTCAGACTATCTGCTACACTTGCAAACTTCAAACGGAACCTAAAGACTCATCTGTTCAGAAATGCCTATAACCTTGAATGACCTCACTGCCCCACCACCGTGCGGAGCTGCCGCCCCACCACCGTGCGGAGCTGCCGCCCCACCACCGTGCGGAGCTGCCGCCCCACCACCGTGCGGAGCTGCCGCCCCACCACCGTGCGGAGCTGCCGCCCCACCACCGTGCGGAGCTGCCGCCCCACCACCGTGCGGAGCTGCCGCCCCACCACCGTGCGGAGCTGCCGCCCCACCTACACCCCACCTACTGTCTCCTCCCCATAATCCTATAGAATGTAAGCCCGCAAGGGCAGGGCCCTCTTCCCTCTGTACTAGTCTGTCTACTGTAACTTGTATATGTATTCTGTATGTAACCCCCTTCTCATGTACAGCACCATGGAATCAATGGTGCTCTATAAATAAATAATAATAATAATAATAATAATATTCTTGTAGGGCATTATTATATTAATGATATATTTGTACATGGAGCAATATTCTAGCAGTTATATTCTACTACATAGGAGCAATATTATAGTACTTATATTCAAGTACATAGGGGAAGTGTTATTGTATCAGATTTATAATAGTTGATATGTCTCATTTACATAGTTTGTAAACATTACTAAATATTTCTTGTATATATGTCAGCTATTTCACATTCTTATAACAGTCTCCTGTAAATGGCATTCTGTTTTTGTATATCAGAGTGAATGTTTTACTCTCATATGATTACACTAAGTGCTTGGGCAGCTTTTATTAATGTATCTTTTTGACATATGCTCCTAATGCATTTAGCATTTCCATCATAATTGTACAATGGTTTCCTTTTTTTCAATGCAAATTATTCATCTGACTAAAAGGAATCTGTCAGCGAAACGTGTAAATGTAAAATGTGCGCGATTAATGTCAGTGATTACATTTAGATCAATCTGAACCTCAGTTTCCTGGTGACCATCAATATTCAGCCTGTTATTTCCACTGAGATGATACGTGAAGGGGAGGCTCATCTCACGTCACATTCTGCTTTTAGTTTTTGTAATTTCTGTTTATAACTAATTAAGGTCTGTGGACAACAAATTACAATGTTCTTTGTTTTCTATGTTCTGTTTATGCATTTATTTTTTTTATTTGTTTGATTTTAGTTTGTTTAAAAATATTTTACCTTTTTAGAGTTTTTATAGCAGCCAATGTGTCATGCAACGCTCGTGGTGAAAGCGTTCCGACCCATCGAGGTCAGACGCAGAATGAAAAACACTCCTAAAAAACACAACAGACAACTAGTGAAAGGGTAGCTGGACACATCCTAACATCACCTGAGCTGTCCCTACTCTCCTAGCCAGTGCCTATACAGTCTCCACAACTGTCGCTGAGCAGCACCCTGAGTCCCTATAGAGGTCTTGAGTAGTGAGAGGCAGGTGAGGTTCACTAGACTCACCGCTTCACTAAAGAGACAAGAGGGTAGGGAAGACAAATAGAGAATAAAGAACCAAAGATGGAGAGGATACGACTTCTGGAAGATCCACAGCAGCTCCTTCCACCAAGGCGGCTTTCATACAAATGGTTATGTATAGTCAGCAAAATTTGCTGGAAGACGTGGCTAATTAAGCACAAAGGGGTGTGTCTACAAAACAGATGCAGCTGACCTCAACTGCAGCAGAATTGCAAACAGAAAAACTGACATTTAACGACTTTAGAACCAAAGGAAATGAAACATTTAAATGCAGAGTCGCAGATAGAGATAAGGGGCTCTAGTCCACAAGCTACCGCTAGTCTCCAAAAATAAGTAGATGACCATGACACAATGCTCCCCACTCTACCTACTGGTGGTCCATGTAGTCTATGTTTCTTGGAATAATAATTGGTTTATTGTAGTTTTGTTTTATATTTTCCCTTTTTAGAGTTTTTATAGCAGTCCATACTCCCTGCTCTACCTACTTTTGGTCCATATAGTCTGTTTCTTGGAATAATATTTGGTTGATTTTAGTTTTGTTTACATTTTCCCTTTTTAGAGTGTTAGAGCAGCCAATGATCCATGCTCTACTTACTGGTAGTCTATGTTTTTTGGAATAAGGAAAGAAAGAAGATAAGTGAAGCCTTGATGTATCTATATATCTTCACAATACTCCTCGAACTGTCATGCAAAAAAAAAAGGAAGTTATTAACGCATGGACCGCAAGCCTCAGTTATTCTTTTGTCCAGTGGTTGTCACGCGTGAGTGATGGGATTAGGAGAGTGAGTGGAAGGGAGTACCTGCCGCCTATACTCAAGCTAGTGCTTAACTTAACCCAGAATTATGCTTGAAGGTTGTGACGTCTGAGCCCCCAACCTCTCCCTATCTCCTGTCCTGGTCCTGATGGTAAAGTCCGCTCTACAACCCGCCGCCCAAGTGGACAGACCCTGGCTAAGAACACCAAAACCCCATCAACAAAAAAAAGTGACACATGGTAAAAACTAAAACATAAACACACCAATAACTTACATCAGGGAACTACCAAAGGTGCACAGGGAGGGATAGCTAAGTAATGGAGAAGGTAATACACAGGGTACTTGCATACAACACGGCAAAAAATAACCACAGCAGCAAAACAGACTTCTCACCACTCCAGGCCTAGCATCCGAATGAACTGAATAACCAGCACCCTCTGCAGGAAGCAGAGGGCTTTATCCAGGCCGGAAGTGGTAAATAGCAGATAGCTGAGCGGAACCGAGAAGTCTACTGCTGCAACAGAAAAGGGAGTTAATGCCTAATGTGTTCAAGGAAAAAAAATCACATTTAATGTGTGTGGCCTGAGCCTGTCAGAAACTCTCAGACAGAGAAGACCGTGACAGTGGTGTAATCCAATTCTGTAAGTCTTTGGTCACATATGTCTCACAATCACTTTAAACTTTAATGCTATGCCATTTTTGCCATTAAATATTATACACTAGTTGATCAAGGCTTTGGATGAAGCCTTCAAGACAATTATGAACACAGCCTAAAAGTTCCCTCATCCATTACATACCTTTGTTATCTGGTCACATCATAAGGACTTTTTGAGGCTCGTTGTCCTCAAAGTTTGCCTAAGTTGCATGTTAGATTTCTATTTTTCCACCCACAATCTAAAATGGGTATCATCATCCTTGATTAAGGGGAAAATGTGCATGTGAATACCTTTAGGGGAATCTTCAATTCCTACCATAACCTTACATCTTTTGAAGACAACTACTTATTAATCAGATGCTGACTTGACAATCAACTGAATGGCACAAGTATTGGTAGTATAAATTCACATCTTGCTTCATATTTCCTACATAGAAAATATAATATTACATGGTGGTAGGGGTGGGATTCAAATTTTTAACAACAGGTTCTCTGTAAACCCCGCCCATTCTGTGACCACACCCAATCTGTAACCACACCCATTTTTAGCCACACCCATTTTCACACACTTTCCTCAACCAAAAAATACAAGTAATTTTAAGTAAAATCTCTTTCCCCTTCTTACCCTCCTATACCTTCACTACCTTCACTCTCCTGTAAAGTACCAGTTGTTCCTTGCATATACCATCCCATTATGGCCTCTTTCCCCTGCAGATCCCATCCCATTATGGCCTCTTTCCCCTGCAGATCCCATCATGGCTTCTTTCCCCTGCAGATCTCATCATGGCCTCTTTCCCCAGCAGAACCCATCCCATTAAGGCCTCTTTCCTCTGCAGATCTCATCATGGCCTCTTTCCCCAGCAGATTTCATCTCATGTGCTCCTTTTCCCTTGCAGATCCTGTCCCATATGGCTCCTTTTCCCATATAGTTCCCATCTTATGCGGCTCCTCTCCCCTGTAGATTCTTGTCTCCCTGCATCTTCGGCTCACTGAGTGCTTACCTGCTCCAAGCACCGGCGGCCTCTCCTCTGGTTTCTGTCCTCCGCGGCACTCTACAGGCACACTGACGCTGGCAGGCAGCAGCAGAATGAGCAACCTCACCACGCTGTCATGACCTCTGCAGCGTCAGCGCGTCGCTGCGCACCAGGTCACGGAGCAGACAGGCTCCACTGAGCCCGGAAGTGCAGCGCGTACGGCGGTACGGGGATTAATTTGTATTAGTGTCTTAAAGACACTAACACAAGTTTATACAGAGAACCGGATCGCCAAAGCCGTTTCGGGGAACTGGCTGCTATCTTAACAACCGGTTCTCCCGAACCGGAAAGAACTGGCTTAATCCCACCCCTGCATGGTGGTCAATGAAAAAAATGGGCCACCATGTAGTCCACGAGCCTGCCTTATCTGACTAGAGCTTATCACTCTGGCTCATAGAAAGAGGTCATGATCAGTTATTGGGTTCCTTCTCATAAAACAATGTCATTTGTTCTGCAGAAATTAATAATAGTCATTTTGAAATATTTTGAAAAAACTAATGTTTTTTGTATCTTTTGAGTTTTGCCCTCCGCTGATCTCTTCTTTTATCTATTGATGCGTTAATAACTTCCTTTTTCTTCGCATGATGGTTCCAGGAGTATTGTGAAGATATACAGATAGATCCAGGCTTCTACTATCTCGTTTCTTTCCTTTTAAAAGAGCTCTATTTTCTGCTAACATAGCGTGTTTCGTGTGATTTGCAGCTTCAATTAAAGTCTCCGTGCAATGCTTGTCGCACCTTCCTATATTTTCTATTAAGACTGGACGGTCTCAGGACATTATTTAGCCATCATTGTAAATAACCGTAATCTGGTGGTAATTAATGTCAAGCAGTCTTACATGCAGTAACAAACTCAATTCCCAACTAAGTAGAAGAAAACTGATATATTCCTGCATTTAGTGCCGGGCGATAAAAATCATAGGCAGGGAGGTTTGCCATTAACTGGGCACAAGTTTGCAAAACATATAGCATTTCTTTAGGAAGAACCTATTTTTATGATAAAACAGTAGGTGGGTTCTTGTAAGTAAAGTAGATGGACGGTTGTCATCGATCTTAATGGTTGGGATTGAATGTTAGATTTGAAAGTGGATCAAGGGTTTCCGAAGGCTGGGGCAAGGCAAGAATTGTGCCACTTACCCAGTAATAATGCATAAGTGCCAGATCCAAAAGTAATAAAGCCACTTATACTACCCCAACCCTCCCCCCCGGTCCCTGGTCACCCCCCCGAAAAAAAAAATATACTGTATATCTAGACTCACCTAATCTGAATAAACCAAGACCTCTTCTCCCCTGCTCTCAGCAAACCAGTAAAACTAGACCTTTGTAGCGACATCATCGCACTGCCTTCTACAGGAACCAATGGTTTTGTCATTGTATGTAAAGCGCTGTGGAATTAACAGTGCTATATAAATTAATAAATATTATTATTATTTTGTAGGTCATAAGTCTTCAGCAGCCTGCAGCACAGAAGATGGAGAGTTCTGGGCTCCAAGCATATGGCTCTCTGTTCTACCAAAGAATCTCTTAAAGGATCCTAATTTATCAGCATCATCTTGACGACAATACAGTTCAGAGTGGTATTTGACCAGTGATCTAGGGCATGTGGCCAAAATTTCGAGGCATGTACATTACACTAAATGTATGGTGCTAGCAATAAACCAGCTTATCACGCGCTTGTGCTCAACCTCCCCAACAGACCAGGCGAGGTGGGCCGGGGGAGTGCCGCCATGTAAACTTCCCGGAGCGAGTGGGGTGTCCCACCTTGGCCATGACACACCGCTGATGTACACAGCCATACTACGGATCTGTATAAGAGTATTTCTAAAATTGTGCATGTGTATTTCAGTGAGCATAGAGCCTTACATGTATTAAAGGGGTTTTCCATATTAAAAGAGTTATCCAACTTTTTAAAACAGTTTTGTAGTCTTATGAGTTAACATAATAAAATGATACATAATTACTATATATTATAACTCACTGGTCTGTCTGGTAATTTGTGTCAAGACTGGAACTTCAGACCTATGATTGTCTGCAGAGGTCAGACCTATGATTGTCTGCAGAGGTCAGGAGATCGGAACAGGATGACATCTGAAACTTATCAAATGACGTTCTGTTACTTGACTGCTGCAGCCAATCACAAGCCTCTACAGTCAGTCAATGAAGAACAGGACTCTCACGCTATACAAAGGGCTGGTAAGACGTAGTACAGCGTATTCCCCATTAGGTGGCAGCAAAGTAGTGGACAGTCAAAGTAACACTGTAACAGAAAGGAGGCTGGAGTACAGCAGAATAACTTCAGCAGGCAATTTACAGTTGAACCACCAGTGGGCAATAGAGTAGTCAAGCAGTCAGGAACTAGCCAGGAAGTCAAGTCACTGCAAAGGGAAGATCAAGATCAGGTCAGAAAACAGAACCGAGATCGGATGCCGGTAGATCAAGTATGCAGAGAGGGAAACACAAAGGGCACAGGGAACAGAAGACGAAACCGGAGGGGAGACAAACACAGGAAGGAGGATGAACCAGGATGGGTAAACAAATGACAAGGGAGGAAAGTCAGGGACTGGGACAGATAGACGAATGGGGGAAGGTACAGGTCAGGGCACAGTAACAAGGTGTCATATCAAGCAGGAAATGTCACCAGAGCCAGTCACAGGCTGCAGAGCAAAACTATAACCAGCATTGGAAGGCTGGTGCAGTGCCCAGATACAGAGTTTCCTGAAACCAGAACAAGGTTGAGGGGAGTTAACTAGAGATGAGCGAACCGGTCGCGGTTCGGCTCGAGGTCGGTTCGCCGAACGGAGCTCCCGTTCGAGTTCGGTTCGTCGAACGTTCGACGAACCGAACTCGAACTGCATAGGAAACAATGGCAGGCAATCACAAACACATAAAAACACCTAGAAAACACCCTCAAAGGTGTCCAAAAGGTGACAAACAACTCACAACACAACACAAACACATGGGAAAGTGACAAGGACAAATTCTCATGCAAAAACAAAACAGCGTTACGAGGAAAAAGAGGATGAGACACAGATATAGGCATGGCATGCCCTTCTAAAATCATGTAAAACACCGCAAGGTGACTCCAAGCGGAGTATCCCTTTTTTCCAAAAATTGTGCCCCACACACACCCACCCATTCATTGGCAGCACTTGTGCCCTAGTTGTACACTTCACAGCTAGATTTGCATCAAGCACATTCAAAAATACGCCATACTTAACCGTCCCCAGGATGACACCGGGGTAGGTAGCAAAGTCTTTGCTGAACCATGACTTGTTCATCTTGGCTCCTTTTAAAAAACACAGCAAGCAAGGGTTACTCCAAGCGGAGTCTCCCTTTTTTTCCAAAAATTGTGCCCCACACACACCCACCCATTCATTGGCAGCACTTGTGCCCTAGTTGTACACTTCACAGCTAGATTTGCATCAAGCACATTCAAAAATACGCCATACTTAACCGTCCCCAGGATGACACCGGGGTAGGTAGCAAAGTCTTTGCTGAACCATGACTTGTTCATCTTGGCTCCTTTTAAAAAACACAGCAAGCAAGGGTTACTCCAAGCGGAGTCTCCCTTTTTTTCCAAAAATTGTGCCCCACACACACCCACCCATTCATTGGCAGCACTTGTGCCCTAGTTGTACACTTCACAGCTAGATTTCCATCAAGCACATTCAAAAATACGCCATACTTAACCGTGCCCAGGATGACACCGGGGTAGGTAGCAAAGTCTTTGCTGAACCATGACTTGTTCATCTTGGCTCCTTTTAAAAAACACAGCAAGCAAGGGTTACTCCAAGCGGAGTCTCCCTTTTTTTCCAAAAATTGTGCCCCACACACACCCACCCATTCAGTGGCAGCACTTGTGCCCTAGTTGTACACTTCACAGCTAGATTTGCATCAAGCACATTCAAAAATACGCCATACTTAACCGTCCCCAGGATGACACCGGGGTAGGTAGCAAACTCTTTCCTGATCCCAGCTCTGTTTATCTTGGATCATTTTTAAAAAACACAGCAAGCAAGGGTTACTCCAAGCGGAGTCTACCTTTTTTTCCAAAAATTGTGCCCCACACACACCCACCCATTCAGTGGCAGCACTTGTGCCCTAGTTGTACACTTCACAGCTAGATTTGCATCAAGCACATTCAAAAATACGCCATAATTAACCGTCCCCAGGATGACACCGGGGTAAGTAGCAAACTCTTTCCTGATCCCAGCTCTGTTCATCTTGGATCATTTTTAAAAAACACAGCAAGCAAGGGTTACTCCAAGCGGAGTGTCCCTTTTTCCAAAAATTGTGCCCCACACACACCCACCCATTCAGTGGCAGCACTTGTGCCCTAGTTGTACACTTCACAGCTAGATTTGCATCAAGCACATTCCAAATCCACAAGCATTTACTCTCCCCAGGATGACACAGGGGTAGTAAATTCCTGGTGGATCCATGACTTGTTTATTTTGATGAACGTTAGTCTGTCCACATTGTCACTGGACAGACGCGTGCGCTTATCTGTCAGCACACACCCAGCAGCACTGAAGACACGTTCAGAGACAACGCTGGCAGCTGGACACGACAAAATCTCCAAGGCGTAACTGGAGAGTTCTGGCCATTTTTCTAGATTTGAAGCCCAAAAGGAGCAAGGCTCCATTTGCAAAGTCATGGCATCGATGTTCATTTGGAGATACTCCTGTATCATCCTCTCCAGCCGTTGACTATGGGCAGACTTGTTGTCTCTGGTGGCCTTGCAAAGGAGGGTCTAAAAAAATTATGAAAAGATTCCATAAAATTGCTGTTACCAGCACCAGATACAGTCCTACTGGTACGGGTAGACTGTTGAAGATGACGAGACCATCCCATGTTTGTCAAGTTACAACTGAGGGATTCACTCCCTGCACCTGCACGGTTGTTTGGTGGAAAAGCCGAGCTAAGATCGAGTAACAGCTTCTGCTGATACTCCTGCATACGTGCGTCCCTTTCTATGGCTGGAATTATGTCACAAAATTTGGACTTTTACCGGGGATCTAATAGTGTGGCAATCATCACTTCTAATTTTGACAATACGAGGGTCATGTTGGAGGTAGTGCAACAAGAAGGCACTCATGTGTCTTGCGCAGCCATGCGGACCAAGTCCACGCTGTGTTTGTGGCATAGAGGTGCTACCCGTTCTTTCTTCCTCTGACATCTCCCCCCAACCTCTTTCAACTGAAATTTGACCATGGTCTCCCTCATCCGCTGAGTCTTCCATGTCCATTGACAGTTCGTCCTCCATTTCTTCATGTTCTCCTGCACCTTCCTCAACATTTTGCCTGCTACTATGCGCCCTTGTTGATCCCTGTCCCCCATGGTCCCATGCCTGCCGCATTGGTGATGATGAACGTCTGGATGATGTTGTTGTTCCTTGCGCATATGAATCCTCCTGTAGTTCCTCCCCTTCCTGTTGTCCCACCCCCTGACTCAGAATAGTGTTTAGCGTGTGCTCCAGCATGTAAATGACTGGAATTGTCATGCTGATAGTGGCATTGTCAGCGCTAAACATATTCGTCGCCATGTCGAAACTGTGCAGAAGGGTGCATAGGTCTGAGACCACTCCATCACATCTGAGACCACTCCATCAGGGTGATCTGCCCTACCTCTGCATCTCGTTGGCCCAGGCTATACGTCATGACGTATTGCACCAGGGCTCGGCGGTGCTGCCACAGTCGCTGTAACATGTGGAGAGTCAAATTCCAGCGTGTCGCCACATCGCATTTCAGGCGATGAACCAGCAGGCCGAAAGACTTCTGGAGCGATGCAAGTCGCTCAGCTGTGGCGGTTGAACGGCGGAAGTGAGCAAACAGTTTTCGTGCCCTAGTCAGAAGGCCATCTAGGATGGGATAGTGTGTTAAGAATTGCTGGACAACAAGGTTCAACACGTGAGCCATACAAGGCACGTGTGTCACCTTGCCCAGGCGAAGGGCCGCACCCAGGTTTGCAGCATTGTCGCACACGGCCTTACCAGGCTGCAGGTTGAGTGGAGACAACCATTTATTAAACTCGGACCGCAGAGCTGACCACAACTCCTCAGCTGTGTGACTCCTATTACCAAGACATGTCAAGCTAAAGATCGCCTGATGCCGTTGCGCTCTGCTGCCAGCATAGCAATGAGGGGTGCATGATTCCTTCTGCGCAGTGAGAACGCTGGTGGCCTGACCAGGCAGGCTTGGGGCGGAGGTGGAGGACACAGATGAGGTGGAGGAGGCAGAAGCAGTGGCGGAACTTGGACAGACAGAGGATTGACACACAAGTCGTGGGGACGGCAAGACTTGTGCAGCAGACCCTTCACCATCTATCACCATAGTTACCCAGTGCCCAGTCAGCGACATGTAACGTCCCTGTCCATGCTTACTGGTCCAAGTATCGGTGGTGAAATGCACCCGTTCACACACAGAGTTTCTCAAGGAAGCGGTGATGTTGTGTGCGACATGCTGGTGTAGCGCGGGCACACCTTTCTTAGAGAAGTAGTGGCGACTAGGCATCTGGTACTGGGGCACAGCGACAGACATAAGGTCTCTAAAATCCTGTGTGTCCGCTAGGCGGAAAGGCAGCATTTCGGTAGCCAAGAGCTTACAGAGGGATAGAGTCAACCTCTTAGCTTTGTCATGGGTCGCAGGAAATGGCCTTTTATTTGACCACATCTGAGGGACAGAGATCTGGCTGCTGTGTGTAGACGGTGTTGAGTAGGGTGTCCCTTGAAAAATGCAGGTTTGTGAGGAAAGTGCAGGAGAAGACATGATGTTGCCTTCATCCAACATGGGTGCTATCGAGGTCTGAGAGAGCTGTACACACTCACTTGTTTCCCCTTCCAAACCAACTGACGACCTACCAAGCAAACTGCCTGTTGCTGTTACAGTGGTGGAAGTTGTGCGTGGAAAACCAGGTGTGACAGCTGTCCCCACAGTCCTAGAAGATGAAGAGCGCGCGGATGCACTGGAAGGGGCAGGCCGTGGATGGTTCGCTCCACTAGGCCGCATTGCAGCATGGTGAACTTCCCACTGGGACCTATGATATTTATTCATGTGACGATTCATGAAAGAAGTTGTCAAACTGCTGAGGTTTTGACCTCTACTAACAGAATCACGACAAATTTTACACATCACATAATTTGGGCGATCTTTTTCTATGTCAAAAAAGGACCAGGCTAGGCAAGGCTTAGAGGGCATGCAACCTGCTGAGCCCCCCCGACTAGTGCTCAGAGGCAGAGTGGTGGCTGATGATGCAGTTGTAGACGTGCTACCAGTGCTCCGAATCTGTCCAGGAAGGCGCAAGGTAACTTCGTCGTCGGTTGCATCCTCCTCCACCGCCTCTGTTGACCTCCTCGAGTGCTTGACTGGGGGTTGACAGTAGGTGGGATCTAGAACTTCATGATCAATTGTTGTGTTTGCACTCCCCTCCCCCTCAGACCGAGCCTCTTCTTGCTCTGACCGAATATTTAAGTTGTCATCCCAATCTGGTATCTGCGTCTCATCGTCATCAGTATGTTCCTCATTGTCTATAACCACAGGTGTTACAGTTTGTGACAAAGGGTCAACATTATGCTCAGAAACTTCGTCCTCACGGCCTGAATCAGAGTCACAAAGGTTCTGGGCATCACTGCAGACCATTTCCTGGTCAGTACTCACTGTAGCTTGGGAGCAGACCTGTTACGGGGGGCTGTCTGATAATAACCGAAAGGAGTATCAGACAGTCAGGGTCCACCGTGCAAAGACTTTGCTGCAGACTATGGCAGAGTGCAATACCTCTGTTAACTCACAGAAGGATATAATAAGTAAGTAAAGCAATTCCTCCCTTACTTGGAGGGTGTGTGGAATGATCTCTGTTAATAATCACAGAGACAAAGGCAATGTGTGCGAAATGGCACCTACCTAGGTCCGCTCTTCTAGTGGTGCAAAAGAGACGAACAGCAGCGTAAGCCGCACAAAGCTCCTACCTGCGTTCGCTCCACTAGTGTGCGAGGACACGAACCACTAAATATGGCACCTGCCTAGGTCCGCTCTTCTAGTGGTGCAAAAGAGACGAACAGCAGCGTAAGCCGCACAAAGCTCCTACCTCTGTTCGCTCCCCTAGTGTGCGAGGATACGAACAACTGCCAGACGCAGTATAAGGAACGTTACCCTAGCGGCAACGTCCACCTACGAGTAGAATCACAAGGCCCAGCCAGACCATGTGCCTCAGGCACCTGCCTATGTCCGCTCCCCTAAGAGGTAAGGATACGGACAGCAGCCGAAGCTGTAAGGTATAAGAACGCTACCCTGCCGGTAGCGCTCACCTAGCATAGACAGAGGAATGCCTAGAGGAACGCGCACAGAGCGTCTACTCATATGCATGAACCAAGAGGACTGAGCACCATGCGGCGTGTGTCAGGGTCTTATATAGACTCTGTGCCCCATCCAAGATGGAGGACACCAGAGCCAATCCGCTGCCAGAACGACAGGAGTGACGTCATGCTGGCCTATCACCGAGCAAGACGTCACAAGCACATGACCAGCGACCAATCGGCATAGAAGGTGTCAGAGACATGTGACCTCGTGTCAGCGATGATGTCACCCGCACATGTGCAATGGCTCCAAGATTGGACTTAGTCTCCGGCGCTCGCACATGTGCAGTAGCAAGAAATCTGGACTTAGTCTCCAGCGCTCGCACATGTGCAGTAGCAAGAAATCTGGACTTAGTCTCCAGCGCTCGCACATGTGCAGTAGCAAGAAATCTGGACATAGTCTCCAGTGCTCGCAGCAACCGTAACAGTACCTCCCCCTCAAGGGCCCCCCTCCCGGCGACGCAGGTAATCGGCAACTAAGTCGGGAGCATGGACAGCCTCCTCAGGCTCCCAAGAGCGATGTTCCGGGCCATAGCCCTCCCAATCTATCAAGAAGAACCTGCGCCCTCTAACCATCTTAGAACCTACTATGGCTCGTACCTCATAGCTAGAGCGAGAGGAATCAGAGGCAGGAGAGTGCACTTCACGAGCGTGAGGTAAAATAGCCGGCTTTAGCAGTGAGACATGGAATTTATCATGAATCCTAAGATGGACAGGTAACTTCAATTGATAGACTACAGGATTTACCTGTCGAAGAACCTCATAAGGACCCAGGAAGCGAGGAGCAAATTTGACAGAGCTCACTCTAAGTCTCACGTGTTTTGCAGAGAGCCACACAAAGTCCCCTGGAGAAAAGACAGGAGCCGGGCGACGAAACCGATCGGACACCGTCTTCATACGGTCCTTAGCTGCTTGGATCGACTCTTGAGTCCGATGCCAAACCTCTCTGGCATTAGTTGCCCAGTCGGCCACAAGAGGAGGAGGTGCAGCTGCGGGAAACGGTACCGGTACCCTAGGGTGTTGCCCATTATTGAGTACGAACGGTGTCTGCCCAGTGGCCTCAGCCAGCGAATTGTTAAGGGCAAATTCTGCCCAGGGTAGGAGGGAGGACCAGTTATCGTGGTTCTCAGCAACAAAGTGTCGAAGGTATATAATCATAGATTGATTGGTACGTTCAACCAAACCATTAGTCTCCGGATGGTATGCCGAAGAGAGATTCAACTCAATTTGCAGAAGGCTACAAAGATCTCGCCAGAAACGGGAAGTAAATTGCGGGCCTCTATCACAAATGATACGATCTGGCATCCCGTGAAGCCTAAAGACATGCTTGAGGAATAGTTTGGCTAGTACCCTGGAAGATGGGATTCTCGATAACGGTACGAGATGAACCATCCGGGAGAAATGGTCCGTAATGACCCACACAAATCTATGTCCCTGTGAACATGGAAGATCACCCACAAAGTCCATGCCTACCACCTCCCATGGTCTATCTGGCACTGGTAAAGGATGCAAGAGCCCAGCCGGTCTCTGCCGTAATGGACGGTTGCGAGCACACGAGTAGCAGGAACCGACATATCTCTTGACGTGGCTGGCTAAGTGTGGCCACCAATACCACCTCTCCAGTAACTCTCGTGTCCGCCTAATACCAAAATGCCCACCCACCTTTGAGGTGTGGGCCCATGACAGTATATCATTCTGTCGATCAGGCGGAACAAAGGTCTTGCCCGGTGGGATTTGGTCTAACGTCACAGGGGAGAGCGTATGAAAAACCCTGGAGGGAAGGATAAGACGAGGTTCGTCAATCTCTTCCTGGGTAGAAAGCATAGAGCGAGACAGGGCGTCTGCCTTGTTATTCTTACTCCCAGACAGATAGTTGATGGAGAAGTGAAAGCGGGAGAAAAACAAGGACCAGCGGGCTTGGCGAGGATTCAGACGCTGAGCGGTTTGTAAGTACGTCAGATTCTTATGGTCTGTATAGACCTGGAAAGGATGTTTCGCTCCTTCCAGCAAGTGACGCCACTCCTCCAAGGCTAATCTCAAGGCAAGCAGTTCCCTATCCCCAATGGTATAGTTTCTCTCTGCTGGTGAAAAGGTTTTAGCAAAGAAGAAACACGGCCTTTTTCTACCTGCACCGTTCTTTTGATACAAGACCGCACCAGCACCCACTGAAGAGGCATCAACCTCTAAGAGGAAGGGCTTACTCTCATCGGGTCTTTGAAGAACGGGAGCAGTTGAAAAGTGTCTTTTTACTGCCTCAAAAGCCTGAGATGTCTCAGTAGACCAGGCTTTGGGATTAGCACCTTTCTTAGTCAAGGCCACCAAAGGGGCCACCAAAGTAGAAAAATGGGATATGAACTGCCTGTAATAATTTATGAATCCTAAGAAGCGTTGCACCGCCTTCAAGGAATGAGGTTCGGACCATTGCAGGACAGCAGAGAGCTTCGCAGGATCCATAGCCAGACCCTCTTGTGAGATAATGTAACCCAAAAAAGGCAATGAGGATTGCTCGAATACACATTTCTCGAGTTTAGCAAACAATGAGTGCTCCCTTAAACGGGAAAGGACACGAACGACATCCTGACGATGAGTCTCCAGATCAGGAGAAAAAATCAGGATGTCGTCCAGATACACCACTACTGAGGATAACAGTAAATCCCTGAACACATCGTTTACGAAGTCCTGAAATACTGCGGGTGCATTACATAACCCAAAAGGCATGACGAGGTATTCATAGTGACCGTCTCGGGTGTTAAAAGCGGTCTTCCATTCGTCACCCTTTCGAATTCGTACCAAGTTATACGCACCCCGCAGATCCAACTTCGTAAAAACTTGAGCTCCTCTCAGTCTGTCAAAGAGCTCCGAAATTAAAGGTAATGGGTATTTGTTCTTTATTGTGATTGCGTTGAGACCCCGGTAATCTATGCAGGGACGCAAATCACCCTCTTTCTTCCGAACAAAGAAAAACCCAGCTCCCGCGGGAGAGACAGACTTACGAATGAACCCCTTCTCTAAACTCTCTCTTATATAGGTCGACATGGCCTCCGACTCAGGTATCGACAGGGGGTAAACCCTGCCTTTAGGTGGAACCGAACCTGGGATAAGGTCTATGGCACAGTCATACGGCCTATGGGGTGGAAGAACCTCAGTACCCTGTTTGGAGAACACGTCAGCGAAATCCAAATAGGGTGTAGGTATGGGAGAGAGATCAGTTGATGCAACCGCAACGACCTTAGGTGGTAAGGGAAGACATCGGGACTGACATTTCGAACTCCAACTAATAATGCTGTCAGACTCCCAGTCAATGTGAGGAGCATGAGTCCGAAGCCATGGAAGACCCAGTAGGACGTCGTCTATACCCTCAGGCAAAACGAGAAAAGAAATCTCCTCTATGTGACCCTGAGACAGGGAAAGGCGCAAGGGAACTGTCCTCAATGTAATGGAGTCAGACAACATAGTTCCATTAACAACACGGACAGGAATAGGCGCCTCTAACATGATAGAGGGAATATTGTGTCCCTTTACAAATCCTGAGGACACAAAAATCCCGTCAGCTCCGGAATCCACAAAAGCCATAATAGGCCATGTATTCTCAGATAACGAGAGCTGACCTGGGATACAACACTTAGAGGGTGCAGAAGACGTCTCTAGTAACCCCCCTCTAATGGTTACTAGGCCAGGGAGTTTCCCTGACGACTAGGACACTTGTTGGCATAGTGCCCAGCCTGACGACATACGTAACATATAGGATGACCAGACTTGCGTAGTCTGGAGAACGTATGACCTAACTCCATAGGAGTGGGAGATGTTTCAGATGCTGAGGAAGATGGTAGTGGACCCTCAACAACTGGAATAGCCCGATGCTTAGGGCGTGAGGAAGAGACCTCGAGTCTACGTTCCTTATGGCGTACATCGATTCTCGTTGCTACTGTGATCAAGTCCTCCAGAGAAGCAGGGACCTCACGAGTAGCAAGAGCATCCTTGACATAGCCTGCCAACCCTCTCCAGAAGATAGGAATCAACACCTTCTCTGGCCAATCTAGTTCTGCCACCAGAGTTCTAAAAGCAATGGCATAAGAACTAGTGGATAACGAACCCTGAGATAGATCTAACAGTCTCAGGGCCGCATCATGGGTAACCTGCGGACCCATGAATACCGCCTTAAGAGCATCAAGAAAGTCTTGATGTCTCAGAGTAACCACATCAGAGCGCTCCCATAGGGGAGTCGCCCATTCTAAGGCTTTGTCCTGAAGTAAGGAGATGATAAAGCCTACTCTGGACCTCTCCGTAGAGAAGCGAGAAGAGTTGACCTCTAGGTGTATCTGACACTGACTAATGAAACCACGACATGATCTGGCATCGCCAGAATATCTGTTTGGCAGAGCAAGTCGAGGATCATGTGCAGATGTCACCATGGTCTGAGGTTTATCCTCTATACTCTTGAGCCGTGACTCAAGTACTTGTATGTAACGGTGTAACTGCTGATATTCTGCCATAACTGCCAGACCCTTGGCTCAGTCCTAATGTTACGGGGGGCTGTCTGATAATAACCGAAAGGAGTATCAGACAGTCAGGGTCCACCGTGCAAAGACTTTGCTGCAGACTATGGCAGAGTGCAATACCTCTGTTAACTCACAGAAGGATATAATAAGTAAGTAAAGCAATTCCTCCCTTACTTGGAGGGTGTGTGGAATGATCTCTGTTAATAATCACAGAGACAAAGGCAATGTGTGCGAAATGGCACCTACCTAGGTCCGCTCTTCTAGTGGTGCAAAAGAGACGAACAGCAGCGTAAGCCGCACAAAGCTCCTACCTGCGTTCGCTCCACTAGTGTGCGAGGACACGAACCACTAAATATGGCACCTGCCTAGGTCCGCTCTTCTAGTGGTGCAAAAGAGACGAACAGCAGCGTAAGCCGCACAAAGCTCCTACCTCTGTTCGCTCCCCTAGTGTGCGAGGATACGAACAACTGCCAGACGCAGTATAAGGAACGCTACCCTAGCGGCAACGTCCACCTACGAGTAGAATCACAAGGCCCAGCCAGACCATGTGCCTCAGGCACCTGCCTATGTCCGCTCCCCTAAGAGGTAAGGATACGGACAGCAGCCGAAGCTGTAAGGTATAAGAACGCTACCCTGCCGGTAGCGCTCACCTAGCATAGACAGAGGAATGCCTAGAGGAACGCGCACAGAGCGTCTACTCATATGCATGAACCAAGAGGACTGAGCACCATGCGGCGTGTGTCAGGGTCTTATATAGACTCTGTGCCCCATCCAAGATGGAGGACACCAGAGCCAATCCGCTGCCAGAACGACAGGAGTGACGTCATGCTGGCCTATCACCGAGCAAGACGTCACAAGCACATGACCAGCGACCAATCGGCATAGAAGGTGTCAGAGACATGTGACCTCGTGTCAGCGATGATGTCACCCGCACATGTGCAATGGCTCCAAGATTGGACTTAGTCTCCGGCGCTCGCACATGTGCAGTAGCAAGAAATCTGGACTTAGTCTCCAGCGCTCGCACATGTGCAGTAGCAAGAAATCTGGACTTAGTCTCCAGCGCTCGCACATGTGCAGTAGCAAGAAATCTGGACATAGTCTCCAGTGCTCGCAGCAACCGTAACAAGACCTCTGATTCCCAGGCTATAGTGTGACTGAACAGCTCTGCAGACTCAGCCATCTCAGTTCCACCATACTGTGCAGGGCTGATGGAGACTTCAGAGCTGGGAGAAAGCAAGTTTGATTGGGATGACAACTCAGAGGACTGGTGTTTTTTGGATGTTCCTGTTGTTTGTGTCCGTAAAAAAGGGAGCACATCGGATTGTCCACGGTAAGTAGTAGACATCTCACTTTTGCTGGTAGATGGTCTATCTTCAGCAGATGATAATGGAGCTTTGCCACCTTCCCCACGGACAAACCCTTTTTTTCCTTTTCCATCACGCCTCTTCCCCTTTCCACCAGCATCTGTCATTTTGCCACTCATGTTGATTGCGACAAGATTGTGCACTGAAAATGTGGTAGTAAAAATTGAGAGGTGGTGTAGATTGCAGCGGTGGTCTAGCTTTATTAACAGCAGAATAATAAAGAATAAATATCCCTGACAATGCAACTACGGCCCTTAAACTGGCAGCATAAATTGCTAGTATAATGGCTTAGTAACAATGAGTAGGAGTGCAATGCAGGCAGACGTGCTGCAAATATCTTTGCACTATTGGGACTATACAGAAGTCCAATAGCCACGTTTAGGATGCCACTAAGTTCACTGAGTGTTTGCTAGTATAATGGCTTAGTTATAATGAGTTTGAGTGTGCAATGCAGGCAGACGTGCTGCAAATATCTTTGCACTATTGGGACTATACAGAAGTCCAATAGCCACGTTTAGGATGCCACTAGGTACACTCAGTGTTTGCTAGTATAATGGCTTAGTTATAATGAGTTTGAGTGTGCAATGCAGGCAGACGTGCTGCAAATATCTTTGCACTACTGGGACTATACAGAAGTCCAATAGCCACGTTTAGGATGCCACTAAGTTCACTGAGTGTTTGCTAGTATAATGGCTTAGTTATAATGAGTTGGAGTGTGCAATGCAGGCAGACGTGCTGCAAATATCTTTGCACTACTGGGACTATACAGAAGTCCAATAGCCACGTTTAGGATGCCACTAAGTTCACTCAGTGTTTGCTAGTATAATGGCTTAGTAACAATAGGTTGGAGTGTGCAATGCAGGCAGAGGTGCTGCAAATATCTTTGCACTATTGGGACTATACAGAAGTCCAATAGCCACGTTTAGGATGACACTAAGTTCACTCAGTGTTTGCTAGTATAATGGCTTAGTTATAATGAGTTTGAGTGTGCAATGCAGCCAGACGTGCTGCAAATATCTTTGCACTACTGGGACTATACAGAAGTCCAATAGCCACGTTTAGGATGCCACTAAGTTCACTCAGTGTTTGCTAGTATAATGGCTTAGTAACAATGAGTTGGAGTGTGCAAAGGGCAGGAGGGTACAGTGGCAGGGTTGTGGGTCTCTGGGTGGAGGAATGGAAGCCTGCCTTTCTATCCCTCCTAATGGGGAAATGCAGCGAGGAAATCCCTGACCTTAGCTACACAGACGCTGTCATCTTGTGTAGCTGTTAAACTCTGTTTTCAGGACCTGTCACCTATGGCTCTGACCCTGCCGGTATGAGCCCTTAAAAGGACTGATAGAAAGTGCTATCCCTATGCTGTCCAGCGCTGTGTATGGAGCGTATACAGCTGTATCGGCGATAGGAGCTGTGCCAGTGATGTCTGACACCAAGGACGCAGAAGAGATAATGGCGTCTGGACGGGCAGATACTCGTTTTTATAATGCAGGGACATGTGACATGGACATCCTATCACACATGCCGTTGCTTCTCTGGCTAAAAGTCCACTTAGCTGTGTGTGTGTCTGGGATTGGCTGACATGCTGGCCCGCCCCACTACACGCGCGCGCTTAGGGAAGGAAGACAAGGAAAAAAAAAAAAAATGGCGATCGCCATTATCCAAACAGCAGTGATCTGAATGCACTGTTCCCGCACACTATACACTGAAATGTCATAATAGTGTGAGTCACAGAGTGACTTACACTATTACAGCGGAAAGCCAGCTAGGAATTAGCTGGGTTTTTTGCTGCTAGAACCGTTCTCGAACGTATCTAGAACTATCGAGCTTTAGCAAAAAAGCTCGAGTTCTAGTTCGATCTAGAACAGCCCCCAAAATCACTCGAGCCGTGAACTGGAGAACCACGAACCGCGAACCGCGCTCAACTCTAGAGTTAACCCCTGACATGACCCGGCCAGCTCTGTGAAACTCTGGAGTGGGGAATACTGGTCCTGGATCATGACAAGGACTTTATGGCTTTCAGCCTCAGCACAGAACACTGGATTTATGGGTGATATAGTCGGTATGTATACATCATTTTAATATGTTTTTAACACTTCTCATGCCACTAAAAAAAGTATCTACAGAATGTTTATCGAAAGCCCATGAGTACTTTCTGGTAGCTCATGCTTAGTTATTTCTCTACATTTTCTCCTTTTTCAACATTTTTTTTTATTTTTTGAAGACTAGCAGGAGAAATATAAAACATCCTGTGCCGTATATAAAGGTAGTCTACTGTAGTGCAGATGCTACCTCTGACTAATCAGCCATAGGTCAAAATATTGGCAAAATAGGTCACCCAGACAGGAAATCAAATGGTTTCTAGCCAACCTGAAGTAGAGTACCCTGCAGAGTTTGTGGGACATAAAACAGAGAAAAAAAAGACAGATCCTATAAAAGTATGCCATACTATTGTGCTGTATGTGTTGCATTGGTATTTAGCTATACAATGACTAGATAGACGGGTAAAAATTATTACAAAGTATTGTGTACGGTATTCTTCAGTGAAAGGCTTTTATACATTAACATCTGATATATAAACCTCTCATCTGACATCTGATTTTATAGACAGTAGAGATGACTCAGAAAATTGATTTGCTGGAAATTGAATTCAAGTCAAATTTTAGAAAAATATCAAGTCACAGCGACCTCAAAAATTGCAATTTTATTTGGATGAAGCACAAATATAATGACTGCTATTGTTTTACACATTGCATTAGATTACATAGGTCACAGAAGACTGATATGACCTCTGGTGTAACCATTCAGCCTTCTTCATAATGTCTTGGAGCTATCACATTAAATGGTAAAGTGCAGCCAATCAGAAGTAATTATCACAATGTGTATAAAAGCCGAAGCAGAGAATGCAGCAGCAATTCTACAGTGATTTAGAATAGTAAGAGGACGTCAGAGGTCACAGATCAGCAATAGAAATAGGAAGAGAAGGCCCTAAAACTCTGGAAATTTACTCCAGACAGTAATGTGTTATACGGCTGCAACAGTAAAGAATATCAGTGTAGTAATCTGTAACAAAAGAAAGATTAAGTGATTGGGCGAGAGAGATTGTAGAACTGCTAGCAGCAGTGACAGTGTGATCGATCAGTGATATATCGTAGCTTGCATCTATTCTGCTGCATTTGAATTACAATTACACAATTTCTGGTTCATCTTAATGTACTGGAAAGCAGTAGCAAGTCAGCATAATATTTTTTACATGATAAAATAATTTGAAATCAATGGTATATGATGTGTTTACTTGTCACAAGCAACTATATGTTTTACACTTCTTGTGTAATCCTTTATGTTAAGGGGGAATAATTATTTTTTAAAAAATCCAAAAGAAAATTCCCCAAAATCCAGACATTTAACGATAACTGTCTACCACACAAAGTGTGCGTGTTGCAAACAATTTTTCTTTAGATATCTGTGGCACCCTTGCTGTCTGGATGCCCCAGTAGTGTTGCTCTCCCTAAAAGGGTTAATCCTGCGCCTGGAGCCAGATGGGGGAGTCCATTGGCCAGTGAGTACCATCATACAACACAATTCCTCATCCGAGCCAGCAGAGGGAACTCTAAACCTGGAGTTCCAGGGAACCCTGGGGGAGGAGTCAATCAGTCCTGAGGAGAGCTGAGTGAGAGAGGTTGAGTAGTGTGGACGTATGAGCTGGAATTGGAGCCGGTCCGCTCAGCCCAGTAAAGTACGGTCCGCAGCAAAGGCAAAGAGGAGAAGGACACCGGGGAGTGGAATGCAGCCAGCTCAACCCGAAGTCACTGCTCGAAAATCGAATACCGGAGTTCGGGACCACTCGGGTACTCGAGCACCGGTGGACGCATCCAGATGACAGAAGGACTTCAGGTCTCCTGCCCACCCCACACCCAGAGGCACAGCTGCAGAGCCAGGACCTGGAGCCGCGACCAACAGAGCGGCACCTGTGTCAGTCCACGCAGCCTGCCATACGGGTGAGGTAAAAATTACCTCAGAGAACAGCGGAACGGGCCTCAGCATAGCTGAAGCAGTGGGGCCCTGCATAAACAGACAGAGCACAGGGATCAGGCCTCATTACTCTCCTGGCCGGTTTGAGTTTCCCAGACTGCTTCCAGGCTACCGGACCGCCACCATCACCAGTAACAGGCTCCCTGGACTTCATCAGTTAAGCCAAGTAAAGGAGAAGGTAAAGAAATCCTTGTTTGTGTCTGTTACTGTCCACCGCCTGGCCCACCATCCTAAAGTCCTCCCAGTCCCTAACACAGACTCTCCTAACGGTTGCCTCAGGGTTACCCGCTCCACCTGTGGGGAGCAGAAACACCTCAGCTGCCACAACAACAGCCCCGGGAGTCCCGTCCAGCAGTCACAGACCTATAGCCGCAATCCACAGGTGGCATCACAAACTTTATTTAATATTGACTATAACTCCCATTATCATCTCCCCTTTATTATTTGAAAAGACACTGCCATGGTCACGGAGCCAAGCACCGCCACTGCTGAAATGTGCCCCCGGCCCTGGAGTGAGCGTGTCATATTTGTTTTACTAATCAAAGTACAGCTTTACGTACATCAATACAGTGTGCTGTTGCATTTGCTGGCTTTTTAGACGTGTACCTGCCTATCATTTTTTATAACATCATTTTCAGGAAGGGGGTTATATTTTGTTAAAACAATTAGAAAAATAATATTTAAAAAATGTGTTTTTTGCACATCTTTTTTATTATTCTAATTTAACAATTGTACATGCCACACCTATAATGCAGTCTGCTGCCTTATTTTGCTTTCTGCATATATATAGTATATCACAAAAGTGAGTACACCCCTCACATTTTCTTATATCTTTTCATGGGACAACACTGAAGATCTGACGCTTTGATACAATGTAAAGTAGTCAGTGTACAGCTTGTATAACAGTGTATATTTGGTGTCCTCTAAAAAATTCAACACATGGCCATTAATGTCTAAACTGCTGGCAAGAAAAGTTAGTATACCCCTAAGTGAAAGTGGCCAAATTAGCCATTTCCCCTCCCCGGGGTTATGTGGCTCATTAGTGTTACAAGGTCTCAGGTGTGAATGGGGGAAAGGGGTGGTACATTTGGTGTTTTCACTCACAGACTCTCTCATACTGGTCACTAGAAGTTCCACATTACTCCTCATGGCAAAGAATTCTTGGAGGATCCGAAATAAAGAATTGCTGCTCTATATAAAGATGCCTAAGCTAAAAGAAAATTGCCAACACCCTGAAACTGAGCTGCAGCACAGTGGCCAAGACCATAAAGTGGTTTAACCAGACAGGTTCCTCTCAGAACAGACCTCGCCATGGTCAACCAAAGAAGCTGAGTGCATGTGCTTAGCGTCATATCCAGAGGTTGTCTTTTCAAAATAGATGTATGAGTACTGCAAACATTGCTGCAGAGGTTACAGGGATGGGGGATCCACCTGTCAGCACTCAGACCATATGCCGCACACTGCATTACATTGGTCTGCATGGATGTTGTCCAAGAAAGAAGTTTCTTCAAAAGATGATGCACAAGAAAGCCCACAAACAGTTTGCGGAAGACAAGCAGACTTAGGGGTACTTTGCACGCTGCGACATCGCAAGCCGATGCTGCGATGCCGAGCGCGATAGTCCCCGCCCCCGTTGCAGCTGCGATATCCTTGTGAAAGCTGCCGTAGCGAACATTATCGCTACGGCAGCTTCACATGGACTCACCTGTCCTGGGACGTCGCTCTGGCCGGCAACCCGCCTCCTTATTAAGGGGGCGGGTCGTGCGGCGTCACAGCGACGTCACACGGCAGGCGGCCAATAGGAGCGGAGGGGCGGAGATGAGCGGGATGTAAACATTCCGCCCACCTCTTTCCTTCTGCATATCCTACGGAAGCCGCGGTGACGCCGGTAGGAGATGTTCCTCGCTCCTGCGACTTCACACACAGCGATGTGTGCTGCCGCAGTAGCGAGGAACAACATCGGACCGTCGCGTCAGCGTAATTATGGATTACGCCGACGCTGCACCGATGATACGATTACGACACTTTTGCGCTCGTTAATAGTATCATCGAACCTTTACACACTACGATGTCGCATGCGATGCCGGAAGTATGTCATTTTCAATTTGACCCCACCGACATCGCACCTGCGATGTCGTAGTGTGCAAAGCCCGCCTAAGGGCATGGATTTCTGGAACCATGTACTGCAATGAACAGGAGAACAACAATGAGCAAAATTGCTGATTAAACAAATATTTATTTATAAATCCAAAATGCACAGTGCATCTATGAAGACAATACATAAAATGGCACAGGAGGATAGGGACGGTAAAAAATCTGGTACAGACCCGGTGAAACAAATACTACATAATTGTATCATGTGGTATAATTATAAATATTCAGGACCTCAATCATTTACCAAATGGCAAGGAGTGACCATTGAACTAACTGGTCACAACTGTGCAGTTGCAATTAGAGGAACCAATAGAGCAATCCAAGGTAAACTAGTACATATAAATAGATAGAAGAGGATATGATTAGGACAAAAAAGCTGCAACAGTGGGGGATAATTACCAGGGTCTGTAGAAGAAAAGGCCTAGAGGTACGTTTCGTGGCCTTCAACTGGTGACCGGCCACTTCATCAAGGAGAGGAGAGTGAGTGGTGCACACATCCTGTAGCATGACCAGTGGGATGTGTGTACCACTCACTATTCTCCCCTTAATCTCACTATTATGAAGCATACAAACCGCCTCCACTACCATGTTTATCACATCAGAAATAATAGACCTTGTGATTAGTGATGAGCGAGTACTAAAAAGCTCGGGTGCTCGAGGCTCGGGCCGAGCATCCCAAGATACTCGTGTACTCGGCCCGAGCACCAAGCCCAATGTTATCCTATGGGAGACCCGAGTATTTTTGTGAAATGACCCCCGGCAGCATGTAGAAACCCTAAAAATGGCACAAAAGTCTCAGAAGAGTGCTCAAATGACATGGCAACAGCATGGGGAAGACCCCTTGAAGCATTTATCACTCAAAAGTCACAGCTGTGAACAATTTTGTCCGCGTTTTACGCCATTTTTACGGACTCACCAGAAAACCTTCCAAAATGACACCAAAATGAATTTTCATGGTGGAAATGTTAAGGGCACATACCCAATAGTGAGATAGAGCTGGTGTATGTTACTTTTTGAGATTAATACATGAAAGATTTTACGTAAAACATTGTGTGGCACTCCGATGTCCAAAACGCACGTTTTGTGCTTTTTACTAGCGATGTCGGTCATTTTTGTTTTCATTCTATCTCCCGTCGGTCGGTCTCTCTCTGTCTTATCTGTCCCTCTCACAGTCTGTCGGTCATTCTCCCCTCTCTCTTACTTACCGTTCCCCGATCACTGCCGCGGCGCTGCACAGCTGTGTTCACTAAACTCCGGTGGCTTTTCCTCTTTTGAAAAAGCCGGAGATTAAACAATCTCGTATTCCCTGCTTTCCTGCTTTTCGGCGCCTATGATTGGTTGCAGTGAGACACGCCCCCACGCTGAGTGACAGGTGTCTCACTGCACCCAAACACAGCAGCCGGTGTGTGTGTGTGTATACTGTGCAGTGAAATAAATAATTAAATAATTAAAAAAAACGGCGTGCGGTCCCCCCAATTTTAATACCAGCCAGATAAAGCCATACGGCTGAAGGCTGGTATTCTCAGGATGGGGAGCTCCACGTTATGGGGAGCCCCCCAGCCTAACAATATCAGTCAGCAGCCGCCCAGAATTGCCGCATACATTAGATGCGACAGTTCTGGGACTGTACCCGGCTCTTCCCGATTTACCCTAGTGCGTTGGCAAATCGGGGTAATAAGGAGTTAATGGCAGCCCATAGCTGCCACTAAATCCTAGATTAATCATGTCAGGCGTCTCCCCGAGATTCCTTCCATGATTAATCTGTAAATTACAGTTAAAAAACACACACACCCGAAAAATCCTTTATTAGAAATAAAAAACACTAACAAAGTCCCTCATCACCAATTTATTAACCCCGCCTAACCCTCCATGTCCAGCGTAATCCACGGACCTCCAGCGTCGCGTCCAGCTGTGCTGCATGAAGGTGACAGGAGCTGCAGAATACACCGCCGCTCCGGTCAGCTTCACACAGCAACTGAGGTGAGTATAGCGATCAGCTGAGCTGTCACTGAGGTTACCTGGATCCAGCGGTGGATGCAGCGGTGGCCGCGGGTAACCTCAGTGACAGCTCAGCTGATCGCGCTACTCACCGCCGCTCCGGTCAGCTCCATGCAGCAATTGAGGTGAGTATAGCGATCAGCTGCTGTCACTGAGGTTAATCGCGGCACCGCTGGATCCAGCGGTGGCCGTGAGTTACCTGACTGAGAGCAGCTGATCGCGCTACTCACCTCAGTTGCTGTGTGAAGCTGACCGGAGCGGCGGTGTATTCTGCAGCTCCTGTCACCTGAATGTAGCAGAGCTGGATGCGACGCTGGAGGACTGTGGAGTACGCCGGACATGGAGGGTTTGTCGGGGTTAATAAATTGGTGATGAGGGACTTTGTTAGTGTTTTTTATTTCTAATAAAGGATTTTTCGGGTGTGTGTGTTTTTTAACTGTAATTTACAGATTAATCATGGAAAGTATCTCGGGGAGACGCCTGACATGATTAATCTAGGATTTAGTGGCAGCTATGGGCTGCCATTAACTCCTTATTACCCCGATTTGCCAACACACTAGGGTAAATCGGGAAGAGCCGGGTACAGTCCCAGAACTGTCGCATCTAATGTATGTGGCAATTCTGGGCGGCTGCTGACTGATATTGTTAGGGTTGGGGGGCTCCCCATAACGTGGGGCTCCCCATCCTGACAATACCAGCCTTCAGCCGTATGGCTTTATCTGGCTGGTATTAAAATTGGGGGGACCGCACGCCGTTTTTTTTAATTATTTATTTATTTATTTTACTGCACAGTATAGACACGCCCACCGGCTGCTGTGATTGGGTGCAGTGAGACACCTGTCACTCAGCGTGGGGGCGTGTCTCACTGCAACCAATCATAGGCGCCTGTGGGCGTGGAAAGCATGGAATATGAGATGGCTGTGTGCAGAGCACAGCGCGCCCGCCGGTATAAAGGCTCGGTCACGCTGTGCAGGCCGGCCAATCACTGCAATTCCACAACTAACAGGGCTGTGGCATTGCAGTGGTCTGCCAGCCAATCCCTGCATGAGGGCTGGCTCTCAAAAGAGCGCCAACATGCAGGGATGAAGACCACGAGTACAGCACGAGTATCGCGAAATTACTCGGTACCCGCCGAGTAGCCCGAGTACAGTGATACTCGTGCGAGTACCGAGTAGTAACAAGCATACTCGCTCATCACTACTTGTGATGAGCCGACCTGTTGACTCCAATATTTTTCCTTGACGTCGACCTCTTGGCTTTTGAATGGATGGAATTAATTTCGGATTTTTCCAACTGTCATGGCAGACTTGATGCAGTTTTTAATTTTTTTTTGTCCGAGAGACCGCTATCGATGAGACGGATGATGCTGTTTCTCCTTTCTTGGGAAATCTTCTTCATGGCTGCTCCTTGATTCAAACCAGTGACCTTTCGCATGGCAATCAACCAAATAACTGTGCTAGTAAGGAAAATGAGAACAGGTTGTAATTTGTAGTATACAGGAAGAAAAAGATTTTTCTACCACCAGGAGCAAAATAGTAACAATGCAGTGATATGACAAGAATCTGAATAAGTAAACGTATGCTAAATAATTGCAAGTCAAATTTATGTATGAGATAGTCAAGATCATTATCTATAAAATGAAGGTAGTCTCATGTTTGAGGCTGTAGTAGATGGTGAGATATAGAGCCTGAAAGTCAATAGTTAAACACATTTTTACCCTTTTGATCATCAGTATATTACAAACTAAACGGTGCTTTACACGCTGCGACATCACTAGCGATTGCTAGCGTTTTCGAGCACGATAGCACCCGCCCCCGTCGCTCGTGCGACATTTGGTGCCCGCTGCTGTAGCGAACATTTTCGCTACGGCAGCGTCACACGCACATACCTTGTCAGCGACGTCGCTGTGACCGCCGAACAATCCCTCCCTCAAGGGGGAGGTGTGTTCGGCGTCATAGTGACGTCACCCAGGCGTCACTAAGTGGCCGGCCAATAGAAGCGGAGGGGCGGAGATGAGCGGGACGTAACATGCCGCTCACCTCCTTCCTTCCGCATTGCCGGTGGACGCAGGTAAGGAGATGTTTGTCGCTCCTGCGGTGTCACACATAGCGATGTGTGATGCCGCAGGAACGATGAACAACATTGTACCTGCAGCAGCAACGATATTAAGGACAGCAACGTGTCAACGATCACCGTTTTTGAACGATTTTGTGATCGTTGATCGTCGCTCATTGGTGTCACACGCTGCGATGTTGCTACCGACGCCAGATGTGCGTCACTAACGACGTGACCCCGACGATATATCGGTAACAATATTGCAGCATGTAAAGTACCCTTTAGTGCAGGCCACCTTTGCCTTTGAACAGAAATCAGAGAGCATTATGGAATACATGTATTCCATAATGAGGTATTAGTTGATATTTTGGTCATTGTTAATTACAAATTACTAAAAGATAATTTTGAACCATTTTTAATTTTAAAAAATCTGAAGAGTCTGCAAGTGTGCTTGTTTTAAAATGGCTTTTCAATATTACTAAGATACCATCTATTTCAATAGTGAACTCACTTTGATATTACTTTGGCTGAATTTGTGTTAAAGAGGATAGGCATAGTCCTACGAGATCCCAGAGTGTTAAACACGGCTAGCATCTGGAAGAAGGTGCTCTGGTCAGATGACCAAAGTAGAACTTTTTGGTCTAAATTCAAAATGCTATGTGTGGCTGAAAATTTACTCTGCACATCACCCTGAAAACACCATCCCCACCCTGAAACATGATGGTGGCAGCTCATGATGTGGGGAGGCCTTTTTTTCAGCAGGGACAGGGACGCTGGTCAAAGTTGATGGGTAGATGAATGGAGCTAAATACAGAGCAATCCTGGAGGAAAACCTGTTTGAGGCTGCAAAAGACTTGAAACTAAACCGTAGGTTCATCTTCCAGGAGGACAACAACCATAGACATACTGCCAGAGCTACAATGGCTGATTTACATCAAAGTATATTCCTCATGTTGAATGTCAGAGTCCAGACCTAAATACCATTGAGAATCTGTGGTAAGAATTGAAAATGCTGTTCACAGACGTCTCCATCCAATCTCACTGAGCTGGAGCTATTTTCAAAGAAAAATGGGCAAACATTTCAGCCTCTAGATGTGCAAAGTTGATAGAGACATACCCCAAAAGACTTACAGCTGTAATTGCAGAAAAACATTGTCCTACAAAGTACTGACTCAGGGGGCTCAATATAAATATATGTCACAATTGTCATATTTTATATTTTTAAAATACTTAGAAAACCATGTACCATTTCCTTTACACTTCACAAATACATTCTATTCAATGTTGGAATATCACACAGAATCCCAATAAAATACATCTAAATTGCTGTTGGCGATATGGATTAGACAATGGCACGCTGACCCATATTTGGTGGGCATGTCAGAAAGTGTCCAATTTTTGGTCTCAGGTGTTTCAGGTGTATAATCAAATATCTGGTGAGAATATTGCCTCCTCAATTAAAATAGCACTTCTTTCAATTCTACCCGGATCGGTAAGGCAGCAAAAGAGGAGCCTTTTACAGTTTTGCTTGATAGCAGCCGAGTGGTCATTCCTAGGCATTGGAGGTCCATAGAGGCTCCCACTATCGGGGAGTGGCAGACAGAGCTGTCGCATATTTGCCACATGGAGGGACTTTCAGCTATGGTGATGGGTAGTAATGAGAAATTTATTAAGGTCTGGCAACCCTGGGTGTTGTTCAAGGAGTCTGCGGACTTCCAAGCCCTGTTTCGGTAATAGCACATACCCAAACACCCTTCTTACCTCCCCCTCAGATCCTTTGTCTAAACCCTCTTGGTCTCTTACTTTCCTCTGTCTCCCCCCCCTTTTTGTTTTTTTGGGTTTTTTTTTAATACTCTTAGGATTACTTATTTTTCTTTATTGTTCCTTGTCTGGTTAGCCATTCCTCAAGGTGATTCAGGTTGGTTATGAAACAAACAAATCGACCTAGAGGCTTCTAATAAGTATTAAGTGGTTTTGTAGTATGATATCAAGATAAACTATTGCGACTGTCATATTCAGTTATTGGGTCGATAATGTAAAGAGGAGGTGGCTAATGTATCGTTCAGTGCTTTAATCATACTGTTTGTTGCTTTCTTTATGTAACTGTATTCTGTTGAAAAATGTCAATAAAAACTGATTTATCAAAAAGAAAAATACATCTAAATTTGGGTTGTAAGGCACTAAGTATATCTATCTGAATATAGCGTGTATATATATATATATATATATATATATATATATATGTTTACACACACACATATATATGCACAATATATATCAACATATATATATATCCATATCAATATATATATACAGTATATTTTTATATATATATATATATATATATATATATATATATATATATACATACACACACATATATATGCACAATATATATCAATATATATATATATATATATATATCCATATCAATTATCAATATCTATCTATATATATATATATATATATATATAGTATATTTTTTTTTTATATATATATATATATATATATATACATACACACACATATTTATGTACAATATATATCAATATATATATATCCATATCAATTATCAATATATATCAATATATATCTATATATAAAGTATATATATATTTATATATATATATATATATATATACATACACACTGTATATATGTGTGTATATATAGCATCTAGAAAAAGTATTCATAGATATATTCATGCATATATAATTTTTGATTTTCTTCTTCCAGGAATCCCAGGTAGCGGAGTCCGGATTATCTAACATAAACAAATGGAGACGGGAAAACAGGAGAAAGTGATACTATAGAAGAGGCCAATAATTGTGTTCAGCATTTTAGGTTGGTAGATAGACTGCTTACTTAGTAAATGCTGCACATTAAACATAAATCACAACATACATCAGCAGAATTCGGGCTGTGGGGAAATCAGATTGCCGTTTCTTTAAAAGCTCAGGGCTTCTTGCCACAGACGGAACCTTTAACACGTGCCAAAATATATGTTATGTATCTCTGCACAGACCGTAGGGAACTTTTTGAAACGTATCCTAAGCACATCTCCATCCATAATGCAGACATCCCTGGAAACATTGCTATATTAGGTCTGAGAGGGCAGAGAAAATGGCTACATACAGTTACTGCTTGTTAAAAGGAATGTGTCACCCAAAAAATGACCTATTGTACAAATTTGCGTTGTAATGTTAAATATATTTACAAAACATTTTTGATCACTTTTATTTTTTCATTTTCTTTATCATTATCTACATTCTACAACATTGAAATAGCAACACGAAGAAAGAAAAGTCGTCGTATTATGGAAATCACAGATACGACAGACATGTTAATGGTATCTAATAGGGATGATCGAATAGCTCAAATATTCGGCTTCGCGAATATTTTCCGAATAGGTCACCGATTTGCGAATATTCGATGCGCAATGTAAGTATATGGAAAGCCCGAATAGTTCCGAATAGTTGTTATTCGGGATTCTCATAGACTTACATTGCGCATCGAATATTCGAAATAGAATAGTCGCATAGTGGTGACCTATTCGGAAAATATTCGCGAAGCCGAATATTTGAGGTATTTGATCATCCCTAGTATCTAAATGATAAATAAAGGTAAACAAATTTAAAAAAAAAAATCTCAATGTGTTCAATATCGAGTATGAATGCCACATGCAGAAATTCCTGCACTTCCACACTTTGGCTGCAATCAATAAGATTATTAATGGTTGTTTGAAGAATGGTCTGCATTTTGGCAAATCATCAAGATCTGCTGCTGGCAGCTCCCTTTGTTATTGCCAACCAAATCACCACCGCTCTTAAGGGGGCTTTACACGCTATGATATCATTAATGTTTTATCGTCGGGGTCACGTTGTTGGTGATGCACATCCGGCGTCATTAACGATATCGCAGCGTGTGACACTTACCAGCGACCTTAAGCGACCTCAAAAATGGTGAAAATCGTTCACCATGGAGAGGTCGTCCCAAACTCAAAAATCGGTAAGGGTTGTTTATCCAGGTGGTTCATCGCTCATGCGGCAGCACACATCGCGGTGTGTGACACCGCAGGAGCGAGGAACGTCTCCTTACCTGCCGCCAGCCACAATGCGGAAGGAAGAGGTGGGCGGGATGTTTACATCACGCTCAGCTCCGCCTCTCTGCTTTGATTGGCCGGCCGCTTAGTGACGTTGCGGTGACGTCGCTGTGATGCCGAACATCCCTCCCCCTTGAAGGAGGGATTGTTTGGCAGTCACAGCGACGCCGCCGACCAGGTAAGTACGTGTGACGCTGCCGTAGCGATAATGTTCGCTACGGCAGCGATCACAAACAATCGCATGCGCGACGGGGGCGGGTACTTACACGCTCGATATTGCTAGAAATTGCTAGCGATATCGCTACCGTGTAAAGCCTCCTTTAAAGACTATAATGATGCAGACAAAGTTGGCAAGGGAGGCTGGAATGGAGGAGTATCAGCTTCAGGGATGAATCCTGCCTTTGTGTTGGACGCAATAGCTGGAGATTACTGTTCACAGAGATGTTTTTCAACATGATAATTAAAGGCTAACTGTTCAAGCTACCGTGAGCAGGCTGCGAGGCTTCAAGGTACTACCATGGCCTGCAGCATTTCTGGACTTGTCTCCCTTTGAACAAAACTTGACGTCATTTATTGGTAATTACAAAGGAAGCTGCCAGAATAGGATCTTGATGATTTGCCTGATTGCACTCAATATAGCATGAACATTAGGTGTGAAGGTGCAGGGATATCTACATATGGCACTCATACTTGATACTAAATTTATCGACATATTTTGAAAATGTAGTTTTCATTATTTCATCATCTGTGTATAATTAACACATCTGTTAACAATGATTTCCAACATTTAAATATTTTACCTTTTAGGGGGGTTGCAATATTAATGTTGAGGAGTGTATATAAAAAAGTGCCTCAACATCTTGCAATTTTACACTAGCCAATAGACTTTATACTAGGCTTATTCTTCCTGTTCCTAACAGAGGACATTTCAGCAGTCTCATTATCAACACAGAAGGCATTACAATGATAGGGAACACCTCTATGTACAGTAGAATACACCATTCACTATGGTAATGGTCAAAGGGGTGTGCTAAGGTGCCCGACTAGCCAAGGGAACTAATGCTCTTGCGACTACTCCCTGGCCTCATTAGCAAATCATATGGGATCTTTAGAAATACCTTTTCTAAAGATCCCCTTATCAATGCTACTAGATACAGGGACGGTTAGGCGGGGATTAGCAATATGCACCCAGAACTGCTCGTGGTTCTGGGTGCATATTGCACCTGACAGGTTCCCTTTAAACTAGAAGTCCCAGGAATTTCAAGCTCCATAGGGTTCCAATGGTACAAAAATGTTAAATGACCCCTCTCTGGGACTTCTAGTGTTAACTAGTGTTAATGGTGGTCTTCACCGCATAAGGATATACAGTAAGGCTATGTGCGCACGTTGCGTACAAGCCCTGCAGAAATTTCTGCAGCGATCTGAAGAGCACATGTGCGCTTTAGATCGCTGCAGAAATGTCCGTAGTGAGCGCCGATTCCATGCGCTCTGCCTGCAGCTCCTGCCATAGACAGAGCAGGAGCTGCCGGCAAAGCGCAGGAAAGAAGTGACATGTCACTTCTTTTTGCGCAGCGCTTCGGCAGTAGCCGAAGCGCTGCGCTCTTAGACGCCACGTGCGCACGGCCCCTGCACAATCTCCATAGACTGTGCAGGGGCCGCAGGACGCATGCAGTTACGCTGCGCTACAAAGCGCAGCGTAACTGCATGTTTTTACGCAACGTGCGCACATAGCCTAAGTTCGAGTCATTTAACTCATTAACTCCTTGTGGAGCAAATGATTAATGATAAGGACTAAAACAAGTGAAAAAGATGACATCAGCCACAAAGTTCTCAATTCAATCCTGTTAGGTTCAGAAAGCATCCAGCGGAATCTTACCATCCAACTTTCAGCAGTCAGCTCAATAGAGATATATATATATATATATATATATATATATATATTTTCATTTATGGGAAGATACATGCAAAGAAGTGAAGTGATTCCATTATCCATCCATCCATCATTTCATTGATTACTAAGCTACGGTAATTAGTTCTCACCATAGATCAAAAAACAGACAGTTCTTGTCAATCACAAATTGTGTCCATCACCATGATGTATGGGTGATGAATTCTTGTGTCCCTCTGTGGTCAGAACAAAGCATTTCACATCCATTTCCTATGATCTTTTGGTTTATTTTGGTATTAAAAAAAATAAAGAATCAGGGAACAAATGAAAGATGAATTTATTTAAACCCTTTAAAAAGGATTGTTTATTAAATTATTCTGCTACTTGTTCTGCCAGTGATTAACTTTAATCTGCACAGAAATGCGACAGCAAATGTCCAATTCTTCTGCAGCACCTTTTGAGGTAAAATTAAATATTGCATGATGTTCATGGAAACCAAGAAGTTGTCTATGTAATGTGTGGCGCCCCTGAATATATCAGGGTGCCACAGGGAACTGCATCCTTACCCAGGGTGCAGGGCCTAACCCCCATGGTTTCAGGTACCCAAGAAACCGATCTCACTGCCATCTGCACCACAAAACCCAATCACCTCACATCAGTCACTGCCAGACACACCAGGGGGATTGGACTAGCTAGGAAATGGCTCAGCCACTTTGGGGAGCTGAGCAGACTGTAAGAGGGAGACAGAGAGTGAAGAAGCAGGCTCTAGAGAGTGAGGAGCTGGGAGAGTGAGCTCCTGGGGAGCTAAGGAGACCTGATTGGGTCGCAAGCAGTGATCTGGGTCCAGAGGAGTTGCAAGGACGTTGGGCAGGGGTGTGACGGACGTAGTCTTGGAGGACTGACGGCACCAGAAGGGCCCAACAGAACTGACCGATACCGAGCATGACAGGGTACAGGACCCTAGGTCAGGAGCCGATTCAACATCCTGAAAGGGAGAGGATCTTCAAGGACTTCCCTACAAGCTCAGATGTTAAGGGCATCAGCACAACGAGGGGGACAGGGTTTTTCCAGACACAGCACCCCACTGAGGTTCCAAATGCCAGCCCTTAATTGCACAGCTACACTACACATAGTGAGCAGGGCCCCCAACAGCTTCAAGCCACGGGGACAATCAATGGACAACAAATTGTGCACAGAGGCAGGCTCCGAATCACTAAGTGACACCGGTTGGACCGGGTACCTGGACGGGCTCCTGGCAGCGGAGACTTTGGTTTACCTACAGTGTGTGTCTCCTTTCTAAACCCCATCCAACACCACGACTACCCGCAGTGAGTACCTTGATTCCTGCACCCTGTCCTCCCAAAGCTACCAACCCCGAGCCCAGGGCCTTCCCTTCCTGCGAAGGGACTGCCCCGGTCCTCCTTCCAGCAGCGGTGGTACTCTCACTCCTGCAACCCGTAGGTGGCATCACTAAGTTTTCCCCAGTAAAAATCCCCCTTTTATGGATCAAAGTGTCCGCCAAGCCGGGTCTGGACCCCTCGAGCCACGACGATCCCGTATCCGAGCAGCCCAACTAACACTGGGGTGGGACAAATGCATTGGATATTCCAGAGAAGGACATATTTTATTATAGTTCCTGTCTTTTCTGGCTAGTTAATGTATTTAATACAGAATTAGAATATCAGTTATCTAAACCAGATATCCATATTAAATAATGCACAATGTTAGGCTTATGTCGCGGGCGGAGGAGGGGACGCTGCGCTCTCCCACTGCTCGGGTCCGGCTGCGCTGCTGCTGCGGCCTGCTGGTGCTCGATGGCTTGAGCGATGGGCCGGATCTCGGGGACTCGAGCGGCGCTCCTCGCCCGTGAGTGAAAAGGGATTTGGTTTTGGGGATTTATTGTTGTCCGTGATGCCACCCACGGTTGTGGTGATTGTATGGACACCACCGCTGCTCTGTATGGGGATCCCGAGAGTGGTGACAGGGAGCAGCAAAGTTGTTGGTTCTCCCCTCCGTGGGTAGGGGGTGGTCGTCCCGGGGCCCAGTGATGAGTTGGGGGATGAGGGATGGCGGGCCGGTGCAGGGCTTGGTGGAATGCAGGGACGCGGGGGCAGCGCTGTGCCTCACGGCACTGTGGTACTCACTCAGCCTGAGACGGGGACACAGTTCTCGGTAAAACACACGGCTGGAAAGACGGTTCCCACGGACGGCTGCTGTTGCTTTTCCCCAGTAGTTGACGGTGACGGTCCCCTTTCCTGCACCTAAGTCTATGTTGGTAGCGATGGGTTCCCACCGGTAACCCGCTCCCCAGCCTGGATATGGGCCGGAGGAGCCCCTCTTTTGCCCGCAGGCGCTGGCCCTGAGAAACTGGTGCCTTGGCGGTGGCGGTGTCTCTCTCCAA